>NC_044329.1:23026390-23661744 GCF_007399415.2 Gopherus evgoodei | reverse complement strand
AATATCTCCATTTTGAGTGCTTGACCTTGCAACCTTCATATTCTGTTAACATAGATAGATACATAGATACTGGGCTTTTTTTTTTTTTTTTAACTATATCTATGCTTCCCTCTTAAATTAACATTTATGCCTCAGGACAGTGCTAATGCACTGCAGAGCTCTTAACCTGGAGGTTACAAGTTTAAACTCAGCCCCGGTCAGCAGGGACTAAAATATGTTCTAATCTAATGGATATTTAGTGGCCCTTATATGAGCTGAATCTGAAGGATCCAGTTCCAGTTCTCACATCACAAACTGACCACTATGCTTTGCACTAATCAGCAGTGTGACCCATGAACCTTTTGGTACCAACTGGGAGAGGGGATGAATAGAGTTTTACAGGGATCTTCTGAGTTGTATATATTCATAATTTTTCACTAAAGGGTGATGTGGGAGGTCTCTACCAAGAGCCAGTAGACCATTAGTGGTCATAATCACTGGGAAATGTATGGATGGGTAGTACCTAATCCAGTGGTGGGCAATCTGTGGCCCATGGGTCACACGCAGCCCGTCAGGATAATCCACTGGCAGGCCGTGAGACAGTTTGTTTACATTGACCGTCTGTAGACACAGCTCCCCGCATCTCCCAGTGGCCATGATTCACCATTCCAGGCCAATACCAGCTGTGGGAAGCAGCAGCCAGCACATCCCTACGGCTTGCGCTGCTCCCTGCAGCTCCCATTGGCCGGTAACGGAGAACCATGGCCACTGGGAGCTGTGGGCGGCCATGCCTGGACGGTCAATGTAACCACTGCCTCGCAGCCTGCCAACAGATTACCCTGACGGGCCATGTGGGGTTGCCCACCACTGACCTAAGGACTACTATCTGTACTGTGTATCTATACTGAAAAATATGTTCTTAAGGCAGGTAACCAGGAGGTGACATGTCATAGACAGGCTCCTTTCAAGCAGGGAGTAACAGATGCTTATCTCCCTGTCTGGTCATGTGTGTATGGGGCATTGTATGTCTCCCAGTGGATGCCTGCTTGCATACTGAGCTTTCGTTGTGTGTGGGGGGAAAGTTTCTAGCCTTCGTGCATCCCAAAAAGCACCAAAACATGAGCCCTAAAGTCTCAAAAACCAGAAGGCATATGAAGAGCCCAACCTTTATTACAGGGGTCGGCAACCTTCCAGAAGTGGTGTGCCGAGGCTTCATTTATTCACTCTAATTTAAGGTTTTGTGTGCCAGTCATACATTGTAACGTTTTTAGAAGGTCTCTTTCTATAAGTCTATAATATATAACTAAACTATTGTTGTATGTAAAGTAAATAAGGTTTTAAAAACGTTTAAGAAGCTTCATTGAAAATTAAATGAAAATGCAGAGCCCCCAGACCAGTGGCCAGGACCCGGGCAGTGTGAGTGCCACTGAAAATCAGCTCGTGTGCCACCTTTGGCCCACATGCCATAGGTTGCCTACCCCTGATTTATGTTATAAAAATCTCATGAATTTAAAGCCAAATTCATAATGGGGAGAGAGGCTAACCCTGGCTTCTGAACGGTTGTGGAGGGCAAAAGAGTGGTATGGCAGAAGCTTGCCCTGCTGCCTACTTTACTCCTCAGATTGTCAAGCCAATGCCTTCATAAAATGTATGATTAGATGCACATTATTTACAAATAGTACATTAGGTCATTGCATGATTTGCATAAGACTGTCATACACACACATACCCAGGCAAGGGGCTTGGTGACCCTGGCGCTGGAGAGCACTGCTGAAAGCACGTGGACAGCAGGCTCCTGAGTCCCAGCAGCACGCGCCGCCTTCCCGCGGGACACCCTCTGCCTGAGGCGCCCGCCGCCCGAGTCAAGCCACGCCTCACTCGCCCCTTCCCCTAGCTTCACTGCGCAGGGGGGAGGAAACTACAGTCCCCAGAGTCCTCCGGGGCAGAGGCATGGCGCCTGCGTGGTGCGCGGCCGGTGTGGTAATCCTCCGCGAGCGCTGCTGCGCTCCTATAGAGTGTCGGCAGCGGTAGCCTACTGCGGGGAGTGGGTGCAAGAGAACAACGGGGAGGCTGGAGGGGTTGGGTGCTCTAAAAGGGGAGGCAGCACCAGTGTCTATTTTCCATGCGGGGTGCACCCTGGGGTGGGGGATGTGTGCATCCATCTCCTGTCTTTGCCTCCGACTTTTAGCGCCGGGGGCTGCCGGGGTCTGATTTTTTCCCTCTTGGCTGCAGTGTTCGCACTGCTGCTGTAGCGGCACCAGCAGGATGTTGGAGTAGGACAAAGGCTGCTGATCACAGTGTGTGAGGCAAAGAGGAGGCAGCCAGCGAAGGTAACACAAGTTGCATTTTTCAGGGTCCTGAAATTGTGTAGCGTTGTTAAAAGGAGAAAAAACAACAAACCCGGAATCTGCAGGCTGGAATTGCACATTGGAAGGGTATTAAAAATCCCAGTGTGACTGTTTTACACAACCAGCTGGAGCAAGGGCTAGATCCAGTTGATGTAACGTCAATTACGGGGCACTTCTTCCCATCTGATGAAATGAGGGTAAAAAGTCCCCCAGGATTTCTCTAGCTGGGACTCATTCCTCCCGTCCTCTCCCCCTGTCTCCCGCCCCTTTAAAAAAAAAAAACAACAAAAAAAACTTTATCTGGGAAAGGCAGTTAGAAGGAAGCCTTTGATAGCCTAAAAAATGGGAGAATAAGAGTGTCTGAGAGTAGAGGCACCACTGGTTTGTTTTATGGGAAGGAAGCAACAGTGTGAGAAACACTTCTGCTATTGGAGAAGCTCTCTGAATTTTTAAGTGATCCCAGGACAATGCTGCCCCGAGATGTTTTTGGAGCAAAACCTCTTTGGAAGGATTTGGCAGAGTCCTACAACTGGCAAAACCTACAGGTCACAATCTGATCGGAAGTTTGATGGCCTTATGTTGACCCTGAATAACTTGTATTTTTGTCTCTTTGAAACAAGCTGAACAGTGATTGTTTTCAAGTGGTTTATTTCTAGAGCGTTGTCAATCTGATGGCAAGTAACTAACACTAAAAAAGCTAGGAAAAACTGATGGTACTGGATTGATTTGTACGAGCTGCTTGATTTATTTGGTTTGCTTCCTTTCCAGAAGTTACTAAATTCCTGTCTTCCACACCTTTGGATGGGAAGAATGAGGATGGAAGAGCAGTGGTGGAAAGGGGAGCTGGCAGCAGACATTCATCAAACTCTGAGAATGAAGGTTGGAGTTTAATTCCCTTTTCTCGCCTTCCCCTGTTTGTTTTCGATTCAGCAAAAATGCTTTGGCACCCCCTCAAGCATTATAAGGAAAACAAATGTTAAAGCTCTAAATTGTCATAGAATCGTAGAATATTAGGGTTGGAAGGGACGTCAGGAGTAACTGTCTTCATCAATTCAGTTAATCAGAGAACCTACACTGAACACTTTCTGTCCTATAAAAATACTTTAATCATAAATTACAGTGTACAAAAACCTATTTACAGGCTAAAAATATCTGCTGGCTTTTGTTCAGCAGTTTTAATTCAGGCAAGCTGGTGAAGATACAGTGTGTTAAATAAAAAGTGGGTACTGTTGCTGTGCTGCATGCAATCAAAAGATCTTAAGGTCTGAAGAAGTAACTATTTGTTTTCAAACAAAAACAGCTTGAGAAGCAATTTTACTACAGACACTTGTTTCTTGGCAGACTGCAGAGGAGTTGTGAGATAACAGTACAAATGCTGGCTGTAATTGTCTGCTTTGATAAAGCTAGTACTGCATTTACATGTGTGCCCCTAAAGAAGAAGAAAAATCTTTGATATTAAAATACCTAAATGAGCAATATTTGGGCAGTATTTGAAGGGATTTATTGCTGTGCTTTGTCTTGTCCTCTTAATTTAAAAAAGCTCTTGCTTTGAGCCACTAGAAATAATAGCATTATCTGTTTACAGGTTGCATTTCCTTAGGTACACTTCAAACATTAAAGAATTGCTAAATGCATTTAGCTGGGTAACATGAAAGAGAGATCACAGCAAAGATTAACTATCTGCACTTTACTCCCTTTCAAGATACCCTTAACAAAATTAACACTTTGGATATTCTACTACTCTTGTCTCTCTAGCTGGCATTCAACAATAAATTACATCAGGTGACTTAATCATTATCAGGTCTTGGCAAGTTTGTTGTTTGTTCTCATGCTATCACGTTGAGGGACAGGTCCTTCTGATTCTGAAATGGGGTGGGGGGGATAATTGATGCAAGTAAATCTAGATCAACAGTTGTTTATTTTCTTGCAAAAGAAAACACTGAACTTGTTTATGAAGTTACTTAAAACTAATTTTCCTGTATCAGACATCTAGTTCCTTATGAAATTGACAAAGTAAATAATAGGCTCTTATTAGGCAATTGAGTTTTACCACATTAATTTTCATGCCAAAAAACTTTGACCACTGAAAATTCTATTTGGTCAGAAAGTGCGGATTTCAGTTAAAAAAAACAAAACTATTTGCCTTGTCAATTTCTTCTGAGGCCTGCATAATTTCTTTGCCATGTTTTACCTCTTGTATATGTGGCTTAGAATTTGCCTTTAGCAAGTGCATACTTCAGCCTACTTTTGGGACATGGTTAGGTTGGACTATCCTACAATGCTAGAATTTTGTTGTTCATGTGCACTTACAGATACCAGTTCCTATGACAGGAGTAGGCCTGGTTGTTTGAATTTTCAGGTGAAGCTGAAAACAGGGAAAATTGGCTTGTACTTTTCTTTTTGCTACTTTATTGATAAGAAAGGCCTGAATTGTGCATATTTATGTTCTTGCATTAGAAGTTCAGGTCCTGCCTAGCTTGGAAGATTCTGGTTAAAGAATGAAATATTTCAGAGCTCAGACTGAGTGTATTGAGAAAGAAAAGGACTGTCACGGTGTACAATTTGTTGAGTCTTTTTGTTAATGCCTTTAACGTTTTAGAAAAATAAATCCTTGAAACAAATGAGAGACAGTAAAACAGACTGTCCTTCAGCATAACCAGCAAGATGAGAGTTGATACCTATGATATTAAAGTGGAAAAAATACCCATAAACCCCTCCCTTCAAAACCCTTCAGGCTTTCCTTATACATAATAAAGAAGCAGAAAAGAGGATGCAAGCCCAGGCTTTTTTCTTTTTTAAATTGCAAATTTCCCTTAAAGAGAAATCTAAATGTGGGATTCATAAACCCTTCAGTACTGAGGATGTGATGTTGCCTGCACATGCTTTTGAGGTGGGAGTTTGGAAGAAATCCTTACAATTATTTATTTATTTTTATTTATTTATTTTAAAAGGAATTAGATTTAGCATGTTTCAAGTCAGATAGAAGAAGCACATCTGATTTTGTTCTGGAAGAATACTGTGCTAATTAGCTTTCAGTGATGGGGAAATCTGCAACAGCAGCACAGAACAAAAAAAGCATAAATATTGTTCTGCTTTTCTATGTCTACAAGATTGCTGAGAGTCCTAGTGGTATATTATGGTGCTGTGCTGTAGAAAATGGTAAAGCAGATGGTGTTGCCCACAAAACAAAGCTGCTTTTTTTTTTTTTAATCTCTACTGAGGGATTTTCTAAACACTTTCAGTGCTGTCCTCTGGCCCAGCATGTTAATCTGGTCATGGACGGGGTGCAGGGGGAGGGAAGAACACACCAACAGATTAGTCTTGATCTAAGCAGGTGAGTCTGAGACCGAAACTATAGTAAAGGTTGTGTTTGGCACTAAGGGAAAATACACTTTATGTAGCCCATGACTTGCAGTGCAAATTTCTTGGCAGATTGTCTCCTCTTCAGAAGAACGTATTTAAAGTTTGTATTTAATGCAGAGAAGAAATTTCCCATTTCAGCAACATAAGCATTTCTGAAGGAAAGTTTCTGAAAATTTTTAACTTCTTTTAAAACAAGACACGTGGAGATCATTTTAGTATTAAACCTAACTGAGCCTTCCTTTGGAGGGCATAAAACCACAAACACTTGTAAGGGTGGTGGCATAATATATCTGTGCCCATACTGTACGTAATGTGCAAAAACCTGAAATTACTGTACTCTGAGGATAATTAGGGCCTCTGAAAGCTGGTGTTACTGCATGGACTGGAGTCCTTCATGCAGTATGTTTGTTAGTTGTACACAATGAATGCGGTGTGCTTGAGGGCAGGCATCTGATGTACATAGAAGACTTCAGGTGTGCTAGTGTAAATTGGGTTTAAAGGTGCTGCTAAGCTTTTTGCTGTAGAGATGGGGTGCTCATAAATCAGGAAATAAATCCCTTAAGTTGACATTCTACTTGGCTGGCTGGTCAAGAAGCAGTATTCTGGTTGCTATGGAGGTAGATTCTCTATCTCTTGCTAGGCTACGCCGGGTCTTGAGTGTTCTGGCCAGATCCAGAACACTTGTAAGCTCATGACTAGTCTGAATTCAAAATACAGTACAAGTTTAATGGCTTCTCTATTTGGGTCAGAATATTTAAGCCTTGCAGGATTGTGCCATGGAGGACAGCTTGAGGAGGTGAAAGGGCACTAGCGGAGTAGAAGGCAGAGCCTGCCCTGCAGTCTTCAGTGTTCTCTTCTACCCTGTTCATTAGTACTGTAACAGGTGGGTTGATGCCCATGATGACCTTTTGGCAGCCTAGAGCCTGTGCAGTGGTAGTCAGTGGTGGAGAGACATCCTGCTAGCAGGTCGACTTGCATTTTAAGTCATTCAGCTTTCAAGAGGTTTTTGAGACCTACCAAATGGATACAATGTCACAGAAATTGGCCTTCTGATGGTTCAGTTCTATGTAAACGTGTCCCTCTGCTTTAGCAGGAATAAGTACTCTAGAAAGAGAGAGAGTTTAAATAGCAAGTCAGTGTTTCTCTTTGCACACAAGTGCTAAAAAAGAGAAAATATATCTATTTAGAACATGATCTGAGCTTGTTTTGGAAACAGAGTTCTAAGTTGTCCTCCAGCCCCCAGTGTTTGTGGTATGTTAGCTTTCTTCCTGCCAGGATATGCACATTTCCTACAATTTAAAAGTGCTCAGTAGATCTGCTTGTATTTCCTCCTTTATTCACCTCTTACATGGCTTCTCAAAGCAATGTGAGTAAGAGCAGGGCTGAATTTCACAAAGCTCATTGAGCCAAGCTTTAAGAGTTTGTATTGTAACTTAATCCTTCAAAGGCTTTCTTAATTGCTTTGCCAATGAGTGGTCTGTGGGCTTTCCAGCCAGGTGGATAGTTGAACAGAGCTGGTGCCTTCTGAAAACAAACAGTTCTGTGCCTTTACATTTTTACAGTGTCTGGGGGGGATAGGTATTTCCTCTAGGTAAAAGTTACTCCCCCAGCTAACAGATAACCCTGATAGTAATAAAGCAAGTTGTCAGAAGTACAACAAGCAACAGGTTTATGGTCCCCATTCTTCAGTAAAAACAACCCACCCCCACCTTTCTTCCATTGAATAGGGGAGAATGTTTCCCTGTGTTCTTTACACACATTCTCTGCATCCCTTAAACACTTGGCTTCCCTGTTCTATTAATTAAGCAAGATTTTACTAAAAATGAGGACACAGTAATTTCATCATTTTAATTCTGTATTGTCTTAAAATCCACTATTGTACTTTTTACTCCTTACCAAATGTTATTTGATAGGTGCTTTTTCAATAAATTACAGATGCTTGGCACAGATAATTGAATTCAGCATTGTACAAACATCACAACTAAGTAAATCAGGCAATTTTGTTTTCGTTTTCCTTTTTTTCTTTTCTTTTTTTTTGTCCAAGGAGGTAGTGGGACATTGCAAAAAGCAATGTAACTTTTCCAGATCTTGAAAGCAAAATCTAGAGGAGGATTTCCAGGATCCAGCATGTCTCTGAGACGCAATTTATTTCTTCTGTTCATCTTGATGAACTGAAAAAATGTTAACATTTGCTTTTAACATGCCTTTCTAGTTTAAATCAGCTGTAAAATGAAAGTAGGCATAACCAGCAGCGAGCAACTCATTGCGCTAAGTCCTCTAAAGGGATTGTCGGCCCAGCAACAAAAATGTAATCTGTCCACTTTAAAAACTCCAGCTTTTGAAAGTTGTAATAATAGCATTACTGGTTGCTAGCTTTTGTCTGCTTTTAGTATAGATAGCACCATGTGTATGGAGCTGAAAGGAACAGGTGTCCTAATAAAGTACATGGTTATTCATGATCTCTCTTCTTTCATCTTTCCTCAGAGTTGGAATTTCAGTTTTCACACTCCTTTCTCTGATCCTGCCTCAGATTAGCTGCTGATCATTTGAATAATTTAAACCGAGGAAGGAGAATTTAATGAAACACTCTCTAAAATACCAAAGTGGAACACATGAAGTAGTGGATTTTTACACACAGTAGCAATTAAACTGTCCTTTGAAATTAGAATGTTTGGTAATACTGTGATTAAAAATGCCTGCTGTGGAGTGCATTCAAGCACAAATACCTCCTCTTACATAAGAACAGTGTGCTAACGCCTGTCTGTCATCTTTAGCAGGCTGCAAAAAAGTAAATTTTTGAAGGTCTGAGCAGTGGAGTCTGCAGTTTTAACTGTGTATATTGAAAGGCATTGTCATAGGGCAGAAATCTGGCAGTACAGTACAAATATGAAGTGAAAAACATGATATAGGGTTGAATTTGGGGTAGTGCGGATGCAAATCGACGGTATTGGCCTCTGGGAGGTATCCCAGAGTGCTGCATTGTGACCGCTCTGGACAGGACTTTAAACTTTGATGCACTAGCCAGGTACACAGGAAAAGCCCTGGCAACTTTTGAATTTCATTTCCTGTTTGGTCGGTGTGGCGAACTCAGTAGCACAGGTGACCATGCAGTGCCCCCAGAATCGTAGAGTGTAGAATGTTTCTACGCTCCTCCTATCATCTCCATCCCTGAGTTTATCGCAGATTAGAAGGCAAAAAAACCACTCTCACGATGACATGTTTTCCGAACTCATGCAGTCCTCCAGCACTGATAGGGCACAGCTTATTGCATGGAGGCATTCAGTGGCAGAGGCCAGGAAAGAATTAAGTGAGCACAAAGAGCTGAGGCTAATGGGGAGCAAATGGACATGATGAAGCATCTGTTGGAGCTGCAGGAAAGCCAACGAGCACAGACCCCCCACTGCATCCACTATATAACCGCCTACCCCCCTCCCCATGTTCCATAGCCTCCTCACTCAGACACCCAAGAATGCGGGGGGAGGCTCCTGGCACCCAGCCACTCCACTCCAGAGGATGGCCCAAGCAACAGAAGGCTCTCATTCCAACAGTCTGATTTTTAGTGTGGCTACAATAAGCAATGTAGCCTTGTCCGTCCTTCCTCCCCCACCCCACCTGGGCTAGCCTGTCTGTTATCTCTCTTTTTATTTATTAATTTAAAAAAAAAGAGAGAGAGCGCATGGTTTCAAAACAATAGTTAATTTATTTCGAAGTGGAGAGGGTGATTGTCTCACAGAGAATTAAAATCAGCAAAGGGGGCGGGTGTGTGTTTCTCCTTGATTCAAACAATGGTCACGCCAAAGCCTGGCCAGTCATGAAACTGGTTTTCACAGCCTCTCTGATGTGCAGTGCGCCTTGCTGGGCTCTTCTAATTGCCCTGTTGTCTGACGCGAAACAATTGTCTGCGGTTGTTTTCATGGAGGGAGAGGCGACTGACAACGTACCCAAAACCACCCGCAACAATGTTTTTGCCCCATCAGGCATTGGGAGCTTAACCCAGAATTCCAATGGGCAGTGGAGACTGCGGGAACTATGGGATTGCTACCTACAGTGTACCGCTGTGTAAGTCGATGCTAGTCACGGTAGTGAGGACGCACTCCGCTGACTTAATGCACTTAATGGGGACATATGCAATCGAATGTATAAAATCAACCTAATTTCCTAGTGTAGATGACATACTCTAGAGGACTTTCAATTAGGAAAATACCTTCATCTGCAAGTCTGATGTGGAGTTGAGAGCAATGCTTAATTTGTAATGGAAAAAGATGCCGGAGCTCAAGCAATTAGGTGCTGGGGCTCAAGCAATTTTTTTACATTCAGAGCTGATGCAGCAACTAGAGGTGCCCGGGGCTCAACCCTGGCTAGCCCTGGCACAAATTAAGCCCTGATTTACAGACATAAACATGGAACATCCCTCTTCCAATAATGCCATTTGAAGTCAGTTGACAAGAACCACGTGTTTGCATAAGTAAAGTTTTTGTTTGTTTTTTTGTTTTTTGTTTGTTGGGTTTTTTTGAGGTGCTTCTAAGTTTGTCTTCTAGGTAGCTTTTAAATAAATAGAGCTTGCCTGAACTATTTTTAAAACTGGTAGGCGCACACAGTAATATTTGTCATTGCTTACTAGATACAAGAAGTTCTGGTGTACTTCACTTAGGCCTGGTCTACGCTGGGGGTGGAGGTGGGGGTCAATGTACGATACGCAACTTCATCTACAGGAATAGCGTAGCTGAAGTCGGCGTATCTTATTTTGACTTACCTCCCGTCCTCACAGCGCGGGATCGATGGCCGCGGCTCCCTCAGCAACACTGCTACCGCCACTCGCTCCAGTGTAGTTCTGGGGTGGGGGGTGGCACGTTCGGGGATCAATAGATCGTGTCTAGACGAGACGCCATATATCGATCCCCGATAGATCGATCACTACCGGCCGATCCTGCAGGTAGACTGGATGTGCCCTTAGAACAAGTTGTGTACTCTTCAAAAGGAGGTCTCTGCCATCTCTTTCAATTGTAGGCGAGTGTTGGTGGTGCTGCTTTGAATCATATTTTTATGTAGTTCTATTGACATTTGAGTGGCACACTTCACAAATCACCAAGGGTAATTTGAACAATTTCTTGCACACCACCTTATCCATTATTAGACTCTGTTGAAGGAGGGAGAATGTTGGCCCGTATACTTGTCAAAAAGTGCCATGGGATCTTAAATTTCAAGAGAGCTGCATTTTGACATCCTGGTTAAAGGATAACGCTAATAGCTTAGTGTCCCTCCCAGTCTTGTGCTTAAATGAGGGTAATGGGGATGAACCCAGGTCTGTTATGAGACTCTAACCCTGCAGTCTTATAGAACTTTGCTTAATTAGAAATGGGAGGTGGGGGGAATACTGATAAAGCTTGCTTAATGAAACTGGAAGATTCTTATTTAAGTTTTTTAAGTTATATTAATAATGTTTCACTGCCACTTAGGCCCCATCTATTCTATAAAAAAATAAGTGACCTAGTTATAATAAGGCTAAAAGTTAAAGTGTAGGGCGTATCTAATTGTGGCTCCATAACAAAGTTAAAACCCAGACTGTCCCCCTAACATAGTTAGAACCCATCTACATTACAGCTTTGAAGTGATATAGCAGTAGCGTAGCTGGAGTCTGATGCAGACAAGGGCAAAACATGGTCTTTTGGAGGGATTTTCTTGCACATTCCTGTCCTCTGACCAAATGCATCATGCTAGTTCAGTGGTGGGCAACCTGTGGCTCGTCAGGGTAATCCGCTAGTGGGCCGTGAGACAGTTTGTTTACATTGACCATCCACAGGCACAACCCCCCGCAGCTCCCAGTGGCCGCAGTTCACTGTTTCCGGCCAATGGGAGCTGCGGGAAATGGTGTAGGCCACAGGAATGTGCTGGCCGCTGCTTCTCGCAGCTCCCATTGGCTGGGAATGACAAACCACGGCCACTGGGAGCTGCGGGGGGCCGTGCCTATGGATGGTCAATGTAAACAAACTGTCTCGTGGCCCACCAGCAGATTACCCTGATGGGCTGCTTTTGGCTTGTGAGCTGCAGATTGCCCACCACTGTGCTCGTTCCTTCTGAAGTGTCATTGATCTGTCAGTTATCTCTGCCTCCTCCCGGTGGGTAGGTGGTTTGCATAATCTCTGTATTGTGACCAGCAAAGTCCAAAAGCACATCAACTGTAACCCACTAACAAGCTTTCATAAACATAGTATCTGACTCTTAACCTTAATGACCTGTTCATTAAACTACTGCCAACTGTCTAATCATAGAAACACTTACCAGAACACTTCTGTAAATGTTTTTGTAACTTAAAGGCACAACACTGCAGTTTGTGCAGAAGCTAAAGTTAGTTTCAGTAGGAAATAGCATGCCATCAATTGTAGAGTCCCCTCTTGAGTTTGATAGCCCTTTGTAATTAAGCATTCAGACTTCACTTAATATTGAAATACTGGCCAAAAATGGAAAGTTAGTTTGGAAGACAGGTAGCATAGGTTAAATTTAAGGAATATGTGCATCCCCCCCCTTAAAAAGAACAGAAACAAAAGATCCCTAACTCCTTGAGGTCTTTGTGCTATTCTCCAAACACTTCCTGACAAGAGGATTGTTTATTTAAATAGTGTCAGTTACAAAGGAGTTAACTTTTCACCCATGACTTTTTGTGCTAATACTCTATGCAGAAATTGAATTTGAGGAATGAAAATAAGGACCTCTCCCTCAGCTAAGTAAGATGGAAAACAGGAAGAAGTTGAATTGTTGTGAGGGTGAACTTTTAAGGTAACCGTGTCTAGGATTTTTCCCCCTGTAAACTATAGGCATTTCTGCTGCTTCGTAATTGGCAACAATCTTACAGTATTCCTTATGACACACAGATTCTTGTTATAAGAAATCTGAGAATCCAGTGCAATAGGGTATTTATGGAGACATACTGTGCAAGGGAAAAGCCAGCATACAGAGAACTAAAAAAAATTGAAGACTTGTTGGTTGTTGCTGACTCTCTGATTTGAATAAACTATAGGAATTTTGTTATTGGTTTTCAGACCTGGCTTTGGCCCTATGTAGGCTTACGCAACTTTCCACTGGATTAAATAGTATCCTTCCAATATAGTTGCAGTTTCTTCCACAACTACGTTTTAGAAACATAATATTGAAACAGTCTTCTTTCAGGTATCAGTTTTCTTAATCTGACTGTCATCAGCAAATGTTAAGTGAGAGATGCTATCCTTGAATTATTTCTGCCTGTCACAGAATGATAGAGGGATCCCAAGAATACTACTGCAAACTTTGTCCACACTAAAACCATTTTGTATATGTGTAAAATAGCTATTCGTATGTTAATGATCAGTGTCCTGTTGGTGTCTGAATTGACTGCTTTGACAGTTACATTGATTTAATGCTATAGAAAAACAAATTCTGTTATGAGAGCAAGCATCCCAGGTTGTTGGTACATTTGTTGAGAAATGATAGACAGGAGTTTTTCTTGTAAATATTTGTCTTTTTTTTTTTTTTTTTTTAAACAAGCCAGCCTGATGAATTCCATTTTGTTTTCTTGAGCAGTGGTTTACTACCACAACCATCACACAATCCACTAAATCTTTTGCTCGTATTGAGTCAGTTGCTGGATATTTCATTAATACCTCTAGTATTGGGAGAAAGGGTGGAAGAGGAGGCGAAGAAGGAATTAAGCATTGGAAATCTTTAATATTTGATATATGGGGAAAGTCTAAGAAATAGATACCTCAACTGGAATAAATCCCTCACTGTTTATCAGGCTTTTTATTGACTACAAATCCAGATGCTCCTTCTCATGAAGAAGAGGGAAAAGTACCTTGCTCTGCTCTTATTCTGTTAATGTTGTCACAACTGACTAAACTGTACCTATTGGGTGTCTGGGAAGTGGGCGGGCGAAGCCCGCCCACTGCTAAAGGATCCTCCCCCAGCCTAAGGGGAGGAACCACAGGGCCACAGAACCCATTGAGTGCGGGGGACAACTAATAAAAGAACAGGGACAGGAGTGAGGTCAAAGGGTCAGAAGGAGGGAACCTAACGGGGACACCGAGCAGAGAACCCCGGACAGCGCCCACTGCTCCTCGAAGGCGTCAAGGGAGCCAGTGGACGCCGCCCAGAGGAACTCCGCCCGGATGCGTGATTGGACCATGGAGCGGAAGCAAGCCCCACAGTCACCGGAGTCTCCGTCGGCCAACCTCCCCTCCCTGGTCGCGTGGATGGCCTTTTTCGCCAGGGCGAGGAGGAGGTTGACCAGGAGGTCCCGGGACTTCGCGGGGCCACGGATAGGGAGTGCATACAAAAGGAGGTGAGGGGAAAAGTGTAACCAAAAACGTAAGAGGATGGCTGTGAGGAGCCGGTGTAGGGGCTGCAACCTGGCACACTCTAAATACACGTGCGCCAGGGTCTCCCTCACGCCGCAGAAGGGGCAGGTGTCCGGGACAGGGGTAAACCGCGCCAAGTACACGCCCGTGCTCACGGTGACTAAACTGTATGAGGGCAGTTCACCACAGAAATGCATTTTGATGCTGTTATATAGATGGATCTTCACAATGAAATAAACTTAATAAGCATGTGGCTGACACTGGTGCAAAGTGAGTCAGTATTACCCCCTTACTACTAAATTTGACATGGTGGTTCCAGAGCTTTACTTCCTACTGTATTTCTCATTTTATTAACCACTCAGGAACTAGCTCCAGAACTGATTGCAGAAATAAAGATGTTCCTGAGCCCAGACCGGTTTGAATTCCATCCTTAGAGCTGTGATAGGCAATACATCACCAGACTCCTACTTAACTAAAGGCTGGCCTCCACTGGGAACTTATATCGGCATAGCTACAGCTCAGGCGTGTGAAAAAGCAGCTTTGGCTGCTGCTCTGAACTGTGCTGCTTGCTGTACACTTATAGACATGGTTGAGTGTTTTCCTGAGACTTGGAATTCTGTGGTGCTTGATGGGCATTTATAAGTATTGTTTGATTTCTTGACTGCTAGTGGGCGTTCTGTAGCAATTAAGCAACTTTTAGTCTCCAAACACAGGACTTTAAAGTTTCATGACAAAATCAAAGTGCAGACACATGCATACAATCTCATACAAATTTCTAACACAATTTAACATGAGTGAAACCTTTTAAAATTACTCCTGAAAAGGAAGTAAACACTTCCTTTTTGTTTTTACAAGTGGCTGTTAGTCCAGTATAGTCTGTTGTGGCTGAGAAAACCATAGATTTGGTTTATGTGAAGCTGTGGTTTCCCTTGCTTTCCTCCAGTGTGGAGTAGTAGGGGTAAGGATGCGGTTCATAATGCCAAGTGATATGTTGGAGAGCAGTGACCATGCAGTTTTCCAGCGACTGCAAAGGCTGATTCTGATGTTTGGTCCTGTCAGTCAACCAAGGTCTGCTGTGTTTGGGTTTGCTGCCTGAAAAGACCGATTTATTATCCTAGTGCATTTCCCTCTCCATATTCTGCTGGGACTCCTGGGCCTTTTTGTCTGACCTTTGTTTTGTATTGTTTGTTTCCATGTTTTCAGTCAGAAGTCCTACAAGCTCCTTGTCCATAGTCTGATGCAGCACTGTCTTGAAAGAGCTCTCAGAAAATTCCTAGCTTGTCTTCTCTCTCTTTTTTTATCAGGTCAGGTGTTAAGAGTGCATCCCTTAAGCTCACCATGCCAGAAGTTGCTAATAAAAATAGACATAGCATTGGATTTACAGTGACAACGAGAAGGGACAAGTTTAAAAATTCCCTTCCCTTACTCTCATAAAAACTTCTAATTGGGGGTGTGTCATAAACAGATAGTTAAGGGTTAATAGAACAGGAGTACTTCATGTCTCTTTTGACTGTAAAGGGTTAACAAGTTCAGTGAGCCTGGCTGTCACCTGACCAGAGGACCAATCAGGGGACAGGATACTTTCAAATCTTGAGGGAGGGAAGTTTTTGTGTGTGCTGTTAGTTTTTGATGGTTGTTCACTCTGGGGGCTCAGAGGGACCAGACATGCAACCAGGTTTCTCTCCAATCTCTTTGATACAGTCTCTTATATGTCCAGAATAGTGAGTCTTAGCTAGATAAGGCGAGTTAGGCCTATGTTTGTTTTCTTTATTTGCAAATGGCTGGAAGGATTTTAATTTGTACTTGTACACTTAGGCTGGGAGGGTATTCCCAGGGTCTGTAGCTGAAAGACCCTGTCACATATTCCATCTTAAATTTACAAAGATAATTTTTACTGTTTTTTCTTTCTTTAATTAAAAGCTTTTCTTGTTTAAGAACCTGATTGTTTTTTTATTCTGGTGAGACCACAGGGGGCTGGATCTGGATCCACCAGGGAGCTGGTGGGGAGAAAGGAGGGAAGGGGGAGAGAAAAGGTTAATTTCTCTCTGTGTCAGGATTACTTTCTCTCTCAGGGAGAGTCTGGGAGGGGGAGAGAGAAGGAGGGGGGAAGGTGGATTTTCCTCTCTGTTTTAAGATTCAAGGAGTTTGAATCACAGTGATCTTCCAGGGTAACGCAGGGAGGGGAAGCCTGGGAGAGGCAACGGTGAGAGAGAGGTTTTATTTTCCTTGTGTTAAGATCCAGAGGGTCTGAGTCTTGGGCGTCCCCGGGCAAGGATTTGGGGGAACCAGAGTGTACCAGGCACTGGAATTCCTGGTTGGTGGCAGCGCTACAAGTACTAAGCTAGTAATTGAGCTTAGAGGAATTCATGCTGGTACCCCACCTTTTGGACGCTAAGGTTCAGAGTGGGGGTTTATACCATGACAGGGTGCTTATTGACACTTGAGCTTTGGAGCACCTTGGGATAGCACCAGTCCTGAGCTCCTGGTGAGTACAGCCCAGTGGAGGAGACTTTCTGTTGCATTAAACTATAAAATTCGGCCCCCAATTCCGTGGCTATGAGTATAGGGCAATGGCAGTGAATACTGTTAGCCCAAGAGTTGTGATTTTTTTTTTAGCTGACATCTCCCTCCTAAGGGTCACAAAGGCACAGAGAGCCTAGTTCTTAATGGTGTTCCAAAGTCACTCAGGCCCACATTCTGACAGCCTGTTTGCTGTGATGATGCTAGCCAGACTCCTCGCAGAGTGACTTGAGTGTCCTATCGTGGAGGAAGAAATAATGCTGTCATCCCTAGAAACCTGCAGGAGAGGATTGCAGAGTATTTCCATGAAAGTTCTTCATCAAGCTCCCTCAAAAGGATAAAAAGGGTGTCCCTGTTCACATAAACAAACTGTTCTTCTTAACCCAACAGGGGAATGAAAAGCACATACCAAGTCTACCTCTGTTTGTTGTACCAGTACCTCTTTTGATATGAGCAAAACAATGAAAAGTCAATACCTTTGTCTCATGAGCTTGGGGCTGAGCTGGGCACTATCTTTGGGTTTGAATATTGTAAGAAAAAATGTATACACACGCTTACACGAGATTCCTTCCTCTTCACCAGGCTTGTCTGTGTTCACCTGGCAGGACAAGCTAGACCAGGGGTGGGCAAACTACGGCCCATGGGCTGGTTCCAGCCCATCAGGGCTTTGGATCTGGACTGCGGCCTTGCCAACCCTGTGGCGGCATGGGCCTGGGGCCGTGGGCCCTGCGCCGCTCCCAGAAGCGGCCAGCACCACGTCCCTGCGGCCCCTGGGGGAAGAAGGGCAGAGGGCTCTGTGTGCTGCCCTCACCTGCAGGCACCACCCCCCGCAGCTCCCATTGGCTGGGAACACGCAGAGCACTCTAACCCCCCCACCCCATGCACCTTCTGGAAGTGGCACGGGGCCAGGGCAGTCAGGGAGCCTGTCTTAGCCCTGCTGCATGCTGCTGCCACCCTGGAGCTGCTCTAGGTAAGTGGCACCAGGCTGGAGCCCACACCCTTCCTGCCCTGAGCCCCTTGCTGCACCCCAACCCACTGCCCTGAGCCTCCTCCCACACTTGGCATCTCCTCCAGCACCGCAACACCCTGCCCTGAGTCCTCTTGTACACCCCACACCGTTGCTGCACCCCAATCCCTTGCCTTAAGCCCCTTCTGGCACCCCGCACTCTCTCCTGCACCCCAACCCCCTGCCCCAGCCCTACATTCATGGCCCTGCATGCAGTTTCCGCACCCAGATGTGGCCTTTGGGCCAAAAAGTTTGCCCACCCTTGGGCTAGACTGTGGTGGAGTCTCCAGCAGGTCCTGGCTTGTGGCATGGCTGGAACCCCCAGCTGCATCTTCCTCCTCCTCACTGTTCACAGCAGGGGTCTCTGTCTCAGGCTTCTTGGCAGTAACTATGGTCTGTAGGGTGCTGGTGAGGTCTTCACCAAGCATGGGATGCAGCCTATTGTAAAAGCAGCAGGTCTGTGGCTCAGCACCAGTTCTATAGTGAAGAATGGGGCATTGTGGGACAGCTGCTGGAGGACAGTTTGGACTGACACATGTCACACAGTGTCTGCAGTTGTACTATGTCAACCTGAATAGGTCACCCGTGGTTCCACGCCATTTAGGGAGGTGGTTTGACTGTCACTGTAATGAGGCATTTACGTCAGCTGGAGATTAATTTTAGTATAGACACATACATGCCACACGGTGACCTAACTTTGTAGTGGAAACTTGCCCTTACTTCTGTAGTGAAGACCTAAGGCCTTGTCTACACTGGAAAGTTTTACTAGTTGTGTTTGTGTATTGTGGTAGCTCCTAAGAGTGTGTTATGGACCAGGAGCCCATTATGGTAGGCACTGCAGAAGCACAGAACAAGGAGTCCCTGCCCCAAAGAGCTTACAGCCTAAGTATAGTCCCCTATGTCAACATTTCCATTTTAATTTAGCTCTTAAACACCTTCTTAAGTGACCTAAACTGAAAACGGGCCCTCCTATACTAGAATAAGAGCATCTACTGAATTTTCCAGTGTAGTAGACAAAGCCTGACAGAGGCAGTTGTCACTATTTTGGTATGTGTTTGGCTTCTAAGGAACTATGCACTTGTGTTTCAAAGCCCATGTCACATTCTAATCTATTGACACTCTGCAACTAAACAGCAATTTCTGGACATGCCAGTAACTTTTTGGTAAATGCTTTGGTAATCCCAACTGCTCAAATGTTGTCTCTTACATCCATTGCTCTTCTATTCTACTGAAAATCGATGTAAAGAAAGTAAAACTTCAATATGCATAGTCAAAAAATTTGCTAGGAAACAGAGTTTTCTTTATATGAAGAAAAACACTGGAAAATCTTGATAGCTGTCTAAGGGAATAAAAGGCTAGAAAAGCAGCCAGGCTTCCTGTAAATTACTTGGGTTGGAATAATGGATTGTGACATTTAAAAAACAAAAATAGGCGAGGGGGGCTTTTCTTTTATTGGACAAGTCTGCAGATTAAAGATATTACCTCACCCACATGTTTCCTTTCTCTCTCTGAAAGGATGAGCTACGCTTTGGTTTAAAAATTTGTTTCAATAGCCACAGACTCAAACATTTGGTCTGTAAGTGTATTGGATTCTGTTCTGGACCCAGGTGTGGGTTGTATAGATTACCTTAAATCCCAGGATAAAAAAAAATTGCAGACTCAAACGGGTGGGTTTTTTTAATTGATGTAAAACAATGGAGGAAATGTTTCATTGTCTCCCTTTTTAATAAATTGTTACTGGGGGAGATATTTTTATAATCCTTCAGTGAAGGCCGCCCCAGGTTTCAAAGGGCTGCTTCCCTGTCCACAGCATGTGGCTGTTCAGTCCGGAATGTGGTTTGTCACTGCCTCTTTTTAAAAAGGCCTGAGAATCGATCATCCGTAACAGTACTCTGCTCACTGTCTTTGTAAGCTGCTTTTTAGGTATGGAGTCTTCCTGCACCCTCCTCACCCAAGGCTATAAGCACCCCCCAAGGCTAATTGTGTCATGATATTTTCTTCTGATAAGCTGAACCTCCTCCTGAAATGTCTCCTCTCCGTAAGGAAGAAAGGGATGTTGGGCAGTCACTACCCTGGGTTTGGAGGGTGGTGTCTCTTAGTCCCTATTTTAGCGCTGTCGAGTAAAGATTGTAAAGCAATTTCATGTTGGTAGGATAGTTATGGCAGATAAGTCTGCATGTTGGCATTTAGGCAGTGCGGGTTAACAAAGTACCAAATGATTTCATTACATGTTTTCAGCAAGCCACCGGTTCCTATAAACCAGTGTTCAGCCAAGTGTTAATTGAAGAGAGAGCTTATGCAATGCTCTGCTACAAAGTTAGATCTATTTAATTACGTTACTCGGGACTGTGAAAATCTTCACACCCTGTTAAATTGACCTAAGCCCTGGGGTAGCCACTGCTGAGTCCATAGAAGAATTCTTCTGTTGACCTAGGTACTCTCTCTTGTAGAGATGGATTTACTACAGCAGTAAACGAACCCTTCCGTCACTGTAATAAGTGTGTGTGCTACAAAGCTGCAGCATTTCTAGTGTAGACCTACCCTAGTTGTTAATAGTTGCACCCTAGTGTGCATTTCTTACAAATGCTTCTCTAAGACCTAGTTTACACCCTTTAATTTAGGGGAATAAACTATCCCATTACAAGCATCTTTTTATACCAGTATAACACTGTCAGCACTTAAGGGGTAGTACATCAGTTTCTACGCAGACATTAAGTGGCACAAACTGGGCAAACAAGCTGATAGCACGAGATGTACACTGTTCTTAGCATGGCAGTTTCCCATCCATGGAACATGTATTCCATTCTGATTTGAGCACAGCAAATTCCTCCTCCTTACCTTGTGGCCACATCTAAACTAGGAAACAAGTCATGTTTAAAAATGTGTTTGGCTGGTCATGGGTAACCCTGGGGTTCACCAGACTTCCCCTGTCCACTCTGGGTGCAGAATCCTATTTAAAATCTCGTTAGTTCAAACTTGATCTATTTTAGTAGTATAGACCGAGCATGTGACTTTACTTTGCAGTATGGCATTCCCTTCTCCACATAAAGACAGGACTACATGTGAGGCCTTGGTCTCTGAGTAATATAAAAAGTTCACACGTTAGATGTGACATAGAAAACGTTAGTCAAATAAAAGATAGTGGGCTCTCTTAAACTTCTCTCGTACAGAAACACCCCAAATAGTTAAAACTGTAAATATTTAAATTCTAACCACTCCTCATTATGCTACTTGTCTCTTCTTTTTTCTGCCCTTGGACAATGGAAATAAACTGCTTCCTTTCTAATCAATGTTCTTTTTGTAGACTACCACTACTCTGCAATATTTGGGTTTTTAACACAATAAAAGAATGCTAGGTCCTTTTTAAAAAACAAAACTTCTTCCTTGTTCTACAAATTAAAAGGCAAAGTTTAGGTGCTCTCTGTGGAATGTGTGTGCATAAAAATGAACCCTTATCTCTTAAGAAATATAGTACAGAATCTGACTTTGACCTGACAATGTCCCTTTTCAATTATTCTTCATTATCATTTTTTTCTAAGTCTGGATAGTGTTGGTGCTCTCTTTATGGAAAGCAATAACTAGTTATTGCTGGGTTAAACCAGAATTTACAATGCACAACCAAGTACCTTAAATCTCCTAAGGCGAAGGAATGAATGACTTGAACATATTAGAAGTGAATTGACTTTCAAAACATGTTGGCACTAACCCAGCTCTGTGTTCTGAGTAAATCTTATTGCTTAGTTGCTAAGCACTTTCCATAGTAGATTGCGAGTGTTGGTTTGGGCATTCTAGCCACTGAAACAAATACTCCTTTTAATACCTCTCTCCCCTCCTATTGTGTTCTTGTAGGAACTGAAACTGCCTGTCTATAAGGCCCATTCACCACAGATTGGGATGCGCCGCTACTTTACTGACCTCTTGACTGTCCTCAGCAGCCGCTGCAATCTCTGCCCTACAGCACGGCACCTTGCTATCTACTTACTGGACCTCTTTATGGATCACTATGATATTACTGTCAAGCAACTGCATGTCATTTCGATTGCCTGTCTTCTCCTAGCAAGTAAGTTAACTGCTGCCTATTAACATATTTGTTTTTTCTGATCAAGCAGATGGTTGCTTTGTTTATGTAACACACAAGATGCTGTTCTCCATCCAAAAGGGGATAATTTTAATGCAAGATATAACTTCTCCTATAATTCATCAATTTGGGCCTGAAATTATGCAGTGCTTGGCTTCCACAGGGAGCAGGGATCACTCAGTACGCTGGAGAATAGGACCTCCTAATATCTGAGCTGAAGGTAGTTACCAAAGCACACTGCGGCAGCTGTATGTGCTTGCCAATATACCTCTGAACCAGCATTACGAGTACCTTTGTTTAGTAACCAAACTGAAAAGACGTTGAATTGTTAAACTATTGCATTTCAGGGGAGTTTTTAAGAAGCTATCTTAAAGAATGGGATTTTTAACTTGGCAAAGAAGTTCAGGGTTCCCAGCCAAAGCTCTCCATAAACCCTAAACATTTGTACCACTGGAGGACTTTTGCTCACAGTGATGTCTTCTACATCAATTCATCTATGACTTGAGTGAGAACCTGGCTAGAAAATTTATAAGTACAGAATATGTACTAAAATGTTACACAGCAACAAATGTCTATTTGAGTAAAGTGACGCTGTCGTACTTGTTCAGGTTTCTTGGTCTGTCTTGAAAATGAGCTGGTGACAAAGACAGCTTTATTTGTTCAGCACCACCTCTACACTCAAAGCTATGCAAATGATGGATGGCACTGATGCAGCCACAAGGATCCTACTTCTGGTCTCTCCCGAAATGGGTTGTGCTAGGATAATTCTACCATACAAAGGACACATAAAGCAGCGTAACGCTATGGTGGAACAGGCAAAAGATTTTGATATGTTTCTAAATCTAGAGAAGTGTTGCCCTTTTTTCCTAGCTCTGAAAAAGGTGGAGCTTATTGTATCATCTTTGAAATATAGAAGAGCTAGGATTGGTGAATGATCATTTAGCTGCTGACTTACCTTGCAGTAAAAGCTGATTAAAATTGGAATGGAGAAGAAACCAAAATAATGGCATTGGCTGAAATTAGTACAATCTTTTCTTTGAGCCTGGTATTTTGGTTCAGTCTCACTTTTTTGAAATAAAATACCAGATTTAAATATCCCTAAACACTAAGGGCTTGTCTACACTTACATTTTATAGCGCTCTAACTTGCTGGCTCAGGGGTATGAAAAATCACCCCCCTGAGTGCAGCAAATCTGAGTGCTTTAAAGCACTAGTGTAGACAGGCTCCGAGCACTGGGAGCTGTGCTAATTCTCTCGGGGAGGTGGGTTACCAGGAGAGCTCTGTCCCAGTATTCGTGCGTGACCACACTCACACTTCAAAGTGCTGCCGTGGGAGCGTTCCTGCGGCAGCGCTTTGAAGTTTCCAGTGTAGACATACCCTTTTGCAGGCTCAGAACTGAACTTCACAACTTGCAGCTCATCTTTGAAAATTTCCAGTACTGCATAACTTCATTACGTTGCAAGAGGGGCTTGCAACTGCTGAAGTAATGCCAGTTCAAAGCACTTACTTTCCAGGTCACTTTAATCTAAGAGAATTTAGTAGTTGTCCTTCTGTTAATGGATGAAGGAGGTCTCAAAGCTTTTAGTCTTCTCTGCCCCCCTGTCCCCCCCTTTTTTTAAACTGTCTAGCCTGGAAGAGTGCTGTTAAGGTATCATTTCAATAGTTCTTCAGTCAGATTTAGGGGAAGCACTTTATACATTTAACTTCAGTGATTTCCATTATAGAGAGAGGATGAAGGGATTTGACATACTCACCCCTTCACTCAAGGTATGACTGCTAACATATACCTTGCAAGGATCCCTACCTCATTTCCTCCTTCAATCAGGAAAGATTAGTCTTTATAGTCCTCCCAACTTGTAGGGTTAAAAACAAGCAGAGAAACTTTTCAGGCTGCCCTTTATATAAAGAAGCAAAAAAAACCTCCCCTAACTGGGAGGAGGAGGTAATCTTTTGCAGGTCGCCTCAGGTGTCATAAGGCAAAATGGAACTTGCAAGCTGCCTCTGAGCATTGTAAGGAGGGAGTAACTTCTACAATGTGTGGTAACCTAAATATAAGTAAGGGCTTTTTCTAAATACAACAGTTATACTGGTACAGGTAAAGCAGTCCATGTCAGATTAGGCACTGGGCCATTGGGGCCTGTGCCCAGGGGCCTGGACAATTGGGGGGGGGGGGGGACACAAAAATGGGTGTGCCTCACTCCGCCCAATGGTCCTGCTGGGGAATGGGGTTAGGGCCTGGGGGCTTTCCCCGCTCTGCACACCCCCTCCCCCCCAAACCTGGCGCTTCACTGAGGGAGCAGGCTCGGGGCGCAGCGTTTTGCCAGAGCGCCAAGTGGGTGGAGTGGAGTGGGGCAAGCCCCCTGTGTGCTGACCCTGCTCCCCAGCTGGAGCACAGGGGGATTGCAGGCGGAAGGGGTGGGGTGGCCCCATGACACCCTGATCTGCCCCTGTAAAGCAGTACAATCCTCCCACTCACCCCACTGCCCCTTCCCAGTGTCAGCATGGTTGCGCCATAATAGCTTATTCCTGTGCATCACCTTTATAACTGTGTCTGCACCACAAGTTTCACAAAAATATTTAAGAGTGGAACAAAATCTGCATGTAGATGAGGTCTTAAATGACTGATGTCTTAAGCTTGCATACAAGGGGATATTTACCTATATAATTATATTGGCATAACTCTCCATCTGGATATTCTATTCTTCTAGAATAAGTTGTTTTGTTTTTTTTCCTGGTTTATATTGTATCATTGTCATAGCATTCCTTCCCAGTTCTGGACCTTAGCGTCCAAAATATGGGTACTAGCATGAGTTTTCCTAAGCTTAATTACCAATCAGGAATTTTCCAGGGCCTGATACCCTCTGGTCCCCCCAAAACCTTCCCTGGGGACCCCAAGTACCCAGATCCCTTGGGTTCTTAAAACAAGGAGAAATAAGCCATTCCCCCACCTCTCCCCCTCCCAGAATTTTCCTCCCTGGGCTATTCTGAGAGATACTGATCCAAGCTCTTAAATCGCCATACAGAGAAGCATCTCCCTTCCCTCTCACAAAGAGGCAAACAGATTCAAGGAAAACAGAGAGAGATTCTATCTCTCCCTCCTCCCGTCTCCCCCACCAGTCCTGGTGAGTTATCCCAATCCCCTGGGATAAAACAAGGGAAACAAGAAAAAAATCAATCAGGTTCTCTAAAAAGAAATCTTTTAATAAAAGAAATATCAAGTAAAGAATTATCTGTGTAACTTCAAGATGTAAATATACAGGGTCCTATAGCTTACAGATACCCGAGAGAGACTTTCCCCCCAGTACCAATACAAATCAAAATATTCCCGGCAACTACACACATAAAAGTTAACCAGCCAGATCCACAATTGCAAATAGAGTAAAACAATTAAAAAGTCTAAACTTCCTGGTTTTTACCTTCTAATTGAAAAGAAACTTAGCCTGTAGTAATGTCTGGTTTCTCTCAGACCCTCCAAGAGAAGAACAAAGAACTCACACCCAAACTTCTCTCCACTCGAATTTAAAAGTATCTTGTCTTCTGATTGGTCGTCTGGTCAAGTGTCCAGTTTCGTGCTTGTAACCCTTTACAGGTATAAGAGACATTAACCCTTAACACTCTGTTTATGACAATCGTTGTCAAAGTAGCGCAAGCTAAACCAGGAAAAGGTATTCTTATTCCTCAATGAGTGCCCATGTGGGGAGATATGCCAGGAAACTTTCCTCTGGGGACAAGCCTTGAGAAGCATCGGCTTGAGAGAGTTCTCTACCAATCTCAGGAAACTTTGATCTACTGAACCACCCTGTAAGTGTGGTTTCCCTGAATATCTGTATAGGTACATCTAGACTTTTGACAAGCTTCTTCCACTGTAGCAAGGAGGAAAGAAAACTGTTCCCTTGGCTTGTTTCTGCAGATGTGGCAGTCTCTACTGTAACTTCCAGCAGAGCATTTCTATAAGAAGCTGTATAGTTTTTCAGCAGAGAAAAGTCTCTTCAAAAAACAATAAGATGATTTTTCAGTCCATCTAGTGAAACATTTGTTGTAGTTTCAAAACAAGTGAGTCTAAATTACTACATGAAGCAAAGAGAATTAATCTGAGTGAAAAGTAGAGCTGGTCAAAACATTTTTTTTGTTTGTTTGAAATGTGTTTTTTGATTCTTTTTTTCTTTTTAATCAAAATGGACATTATAGGGGAAGTGTCTAGTTTTGACTGAGTTTTTAGGCTGACAAAAACAGAAAACCTACTGGGTTTCTGTTGTTGATTTTAAAAACCTGAACTTCTTTGATATTTTTTTCTTTAATGTTTTGTGAAGAAGTAGTAATAATAATAATAAAAAATTCCCTACAAGCTTTAATGAAAAGCACTTTGTGGTGCTGTAACGCTCTGTACGTCAGAGAATCACCCTACACCCCCATGTTGATCTTTATAAAATGATTGTGTGGTATCCAATGCAAAGTCTGTCATGTTGGGTGTCTTTGGAAGGCTCATTATGCACTGAGCATGGTTGTTATAGTGATGTTATAGTAATCATTACAGTAATGTTACAATTTCATGTATATAGTCATGAGGTTGAAAATGTACCCTCATGGCTTAAAGCAAGCCTATGCAAAAACTCTCCAAGAACAGAGAGGCAGTTCACACCTTTTCAGGGCATGGATGGACAAACCCAGCCCAGTCTCACAGGAACAATGGACGCTGGCATAGGCGCCGACTTCTATTGGTGCTGGTGGGTTCTCTGCCTCCGGCCCTGCCCCGACTCCACTCCTGTCCTGTCCTCATTCCAACCCCTTCCCCAAGCCCCTGCCCTGGCCCTGCCTCTTCCCCATCTCCTCCCTTGAGCATGCCACGTTCTCGCTCCTCCCCCCTCCATCCCGAGCTTGCTACAGCTGTTCGGCAGCAGGAGGTAGGCAGAGAAGCTGGGACACGGTGCGCTCAGAGGAAGCGGTGGTGGTGGTGGAGGAGGTGGTGAGGCGGGGCAGGGAGCTTGGTCAGTTTTTCCTCATGGGTGCTCCAGCCCCAGAGCACCCGCGGAGTTGGCGCCTAAGGACACTGGCTTAGGCAGCAACAAATGAATCTGTTAGACCTTCAAGAGAGTCACCCCCTTCTTTTGGTCAGTTTGGAACTATGATGAGGTAATGCTCACCTGACTCTGAAAGTGAGCGGGGGGGGGGCGGGGGGAGAGGCAGCAAAGCCAAGAGGAAAGAAAGGACATGATCAAAGGGAGAGACATTTCGCCATGCTCTCTCTCTCCCACCTACAGCTACAAACACCACCACCACCAAGCGACTGAAGCACTGATTAATGGGGAGAGCCTGGCTGAAGAGCCAGCCTGTGGTGAGAAGCATCTAAGTTAGTAAGGACATTGAAAGTGTTAAGATCAGCTTAGAATGTGTTTTGCTTTTAGTTCATTTGACCAAATCTAACTTGTTTTGATTTGTAATCACTTAAAATCTATGTTTATAGTTAATAAATTTATTTGTTCTACCTGAAGCAGTGCATTTGGTTTGAAGCGTGTCAGAGACTCGCTGTGAGATAACAAGCCTATTACATATCAATTTAACCTCTTATAAGCTTCCAGCATCCAGCGGGCATAACTGGACACTGGAAGACGGAGGTTCCTAGGATTGTGTCTGGGACCGGAGATATTGGCTAGTGTCATTCGGCTGCAAGTAGCTGGGAGCAGCTTACATGCCAGAAGCTATGCGTGAACAGCCCAGGAGTGGGGGTTCTCACAGCAGAGCAAGGTAAAGCTGGCTCCCAGAGTCAAGGATTGGAGTGACCTAACAGCTTACCAGTTTAGATAACACCAGAGGGGAACGCCATAGGTGCATTTTAAAAAAAAACTGTGAAGACTATGCACACTTGCCTATATCTTTGTTTGTTAGCAGGTAAAGTAACTTACTAGTTACAAAATGTTTGACAAATGGGAAGGCTCTTGCAGTTCCAGAACAATCTGGGTCCGTTTGTGCTGGCCAAGGAAATCATATCGGAGCTTGAAATCACTGTAACCGAGGTGTGTGTGTCCCTTGAAAAACTATTGAGTAGTTGTAACCTGCTTGCCACTACTGCTTCAAATGCATGCAGAATGGGAGGGGTGGAGGAGGTTTCTGCAGTTTTGAGGGGATTAATATTAAAGCCCTGTGCACACTAATAACATGGATTGTTGCTGTTCCCCTTGAGTTGGCATTGAAAATGAACGAATGCTAGTGCAGATAGGACAAAACCTTCACAGCTGTTTTAGAAAATGTGATTTGAGACTTCTTCAATACTGGTTCACAGGGAGTCTGTTGCTGGAAAATGGCTTTCAGAAGCAGTTAAATACCATAGATCACGAAGGCTACAGAGATTGACACACATCCCAGAGTTATCAGTTTATGGAGATGAAAAGGCATTTGATTCCTGAATCAGGCTGTCTGGGTGCCCATTCAGACAGCATTGTGGTGGCCCTTACTCTTGGGAAAGAGTGCAAGACTGGGAGATTTTTCTCTGTAAGGGTTCCCCTCTGCCTCAGAGGGAATTTATCTCTAAATTGCTTACGTAGTCTTGACTGAAGTAAAGGAAACCACTAGTTAACGCTCTGCAAAACCATACCATAACTTAAAACCTATCATCCAGTAATATACTACGGCCTGGCTTACAGACACTGATTTCTATACCAATATAACTATTTTGATTAGGAGTGTAATTATTTTTTAAAATTAGTTATACCAGCGCAACCATTGCGTGGACACAGTTATTCTGCCATAAAGGTGCTATATTGGTACAATTACCTGTGCACTAAGGGGGAAGGAAGATGCACAGCTTCAACTATACCTGTAGCATTAAAGCGGTACCATTTTTTGTGTTTAGACACTATCCCTAAAGAGAACTCTGCTTTTATCAGTATAAAATCCTGCTTTCCTTTCTTCCCTGAAGCGCTAACCCTCAACAGCTGGTTTTAGGCAATAGCTCTCCTTCCATGAGTTAACACAGGGCAACTTTGAATGCTCTTACAATTTTTAGTTATTGCTCCTTTCTCCTCTTGAGGGTTCTCCTTTTATTGCAACGTAGTAATTTATTTTGTTTAGCCAAACTCTGTGAGCAATCTGTTAGCTGCTTCACTATATTCAGTGCCGTGTTGCTTCGAGAACATTGTAATTTCTCAGAGGGTTTTTACCCAACTCCCTAAATAAATAGTAATAAAAAAAGAAGTATTAACAGGTTCACAGATTCTTGCCCTGTAAATATCAGAAACAAAACAATCATTACAACAGTGAGCTTTTGTTTAAGGCGACATGATACAGGATTATAGTCATCAAATCTCTGTTTAACAAGGTGTTACCATATTACAGAGTTTACACAACTTCTTAATCCTCCTGTGTACTTTCCAAGAGCTGAGTTTAAAAAATAGAGGGAACTGGAGTGAAAGGAGAACACGTTAACACTACCTGAGCTGAGGTCAGGTACAGGCAATCTCTCCCCACCCTGTTCTCCCACTGAGCAGGTAGAGCAGCTTCCAGCTCATCCGGTGGATTCTGCTTTGTGACGCCCTTGCTATGCACAGTTGGAGAAAGTCATTAGTGATAGCACAGCAACCAACCAGCATGAATGCATAAGTGCCCTGTGCCTTGATGAGGGCAGCTCAGCTGCTTGCTTTCAGCAAGGAGGATTGTGAGCTGCCTTCCAAAAGCTAGAGCAGTGCAAGTCTCAGCTGTCTGAAAGAAGATGCATTCGCAGACTCCTTTGAGAATAGAAGAAGGGGTGGGTGGCGGGGGGGGGAGCTGCTTTCTGACAGGTTGAGAGAGAGCATTGCTCATGAATGTGCTCTACGGCAGCAAGGCTTGCTTTTCAGGGCACCTGACATATGTTGTTGGTGAGCTAAAGAAACATTTCCACAGGCCCTATTCAGTCCAGTTGGCAAAACTGCTTCATTGACACATAGGCAGGCAGCCTGTTAGTTTGGCTTCTAACAAGTTTGGTGTTGTGGGTTTTCCTTTCACTTACAGTAATTCTCTGGGGGGTGAGTATCATCTCTGTTTGTACAGTACCTATTACAATGAAGACCCATTTCTTGATTGGCACATGTAGGTGCTAGTGCAATATAAATAACAGAAGCGCAGTAAATTGTTTCCTGGTCAATGTTAGAAATTAAGTTAGGTAGGATGGCACATAAGATTTCACTGTGAATTTAATTTCTCTCTCTTGTATAAATAGTTGCTTTTTGATTTAACTTGTCACTTGTGTTTTTTTGTTTTTTTTGTTTGTTTAGTGTAAACCCTTTCCTTTTATGCTGAAAGATAAGACTGTTATACGAGTTATGCAGATATTGTTATATTAGTGTAATTTTCCCATATAGACAAATCCTAACTGTACCACTCTGGCTATGTCTCCACTGACCAAAAAAAGTTGTGTGTTCGCTACAGGTTGACTAACTTGTGTTGACTATCCTGCTGTAAAACATAGTGGAGGCAAGACTTACCATGAGGTAAACTAGGCGACGTTAGCGAATGGTGGGGGGGGGAAGTAATAGTGCTGACTTTGCTTAGCTACTCCACAGTATAAACTACAGGCGCCTTGTCTCCACTTCAGATTTTACAGTGAGATAACTATGGCATGCTAATCTCTCTGGGGGCGAGTGGGGGGGACAATCCTATTCTCCCCCCCAACACCTTTGGTCAGAGAAGACAAAGCTTCTGTCTGGCCACATGGTTGGAGAGTTCTAGGCCTTGTAATGGGTCCAGAAAATTGTTTTCTCCAGGTGTCTTCTGCATGTCAATGACTTGTATGAGGAGAATTCTAGCTACCTCCTTGAGTGGGAAACAATTTGTGTTGACAGTAGATCATCCAGCCTTGTTATATTCAGATTGTTATAGGCCCAGAACAGCAGAGTTTTTGATGAACACAGGTAAGTGAAGTTCATTTGGTGTCCTCGGTGCCCGGCTCTCTCCCCTGTCTTCAGTTTATCTCCCTATAAACATTCCATTCTGATGAAGCTTTAGCTTCACTGCTCAGCTGGAAAATGCTGACTAAATGCCTTGGTAATGCCAAATGGTCCTTTCTAGGGTAAGTACAACCTGGTTGCCCTTACTTTACTGAAGCTTACCCTACAATTATCAGGCTTTAAAATACTTCCCAGGAGTGAGACATACTCTCCTTCAGAGAGAGATGCAGAGGTACCTGAGGCTTATTTTAAATTAGCCTCCCTTAGCTAAGCATCAGTATTGGGGCCAGCTTTCCATCGCTACCAAGTCTTATGTAACTCTGTGTTCTTTATAAACATGCTGCTGCTGTTGATTCAGCCTTCGTTTCACCACCATCAGTTCAATGTTTTCGCTCACTTCCCTGTTTCTCTATTCCCAGTCCCTCTCCTTTCTCTACACAGTTCTTTGTCACGCTCCTGATTGTCGGGGAAAAAGACCACCACCTTGTCAATTGATCAGACAGCCTGAGGCTCCTTTATTGAAAAATCATCAATACATGCGTGCACACACGGAGAGACAGCGTGTCCCCTAGCAAGGGTTAAGCCGCTCTTCCGAACTGATTTTTGCCACAGCTTATAAAGCATAAAATCGCAAATTATCATATTTGCTTACACATAAATCATAACCTTATTTGGCAATCATATGACATACATTTCCGAAAAGCAATTAACATTATTCTTATATGGTAGGTATAACATATGTAAAATTGCAAGCTCTTACCTTTTACTTCCTTAAGGATGTTTTCATGACTGTCAGAAGACCCTGACATCAGTTACCCCACTTGCGGTCTTGCTGACCTGCCTCGTAAGGCCCCTTGGGACTCAGTGTCCGGTGTTCAGTTCCCGATTCTGGCCAGCTGTTGCTATGCTGATACTTAGATTATTTATGCTAACGTAGGCCTTTTCATATGTTACTGTAGGGCAGTGGTGAGCTGGTTCTTAGGGGAATTTTTCCCTTATGCTAGCAGCATGATCATGGTTTGTGTATAACGAAACTGCCTTCTGGGAGTGCAGTTCCGCAGTGGTTATGTTAGCAACTTATTTCTTATGTGTTAGTACTTTAGGCCTAAGATCTTATGATTTAATATAAGTGGATTAGATCTGTTATAAGAGGGCGGGGGGTCTATTTCCCTGTCATGATCATCTGTTCTTCCTCAACCCTCTGCACACTTCAGCCTTCTTTCACCACGAGGCTGTCTTTGTGCACACCCTTTCCTTCCCACGTTATCAACAGACTGTGCTGCTACTGCTCTTATTCAAGGCTGGGAGACAGCAGGTTGGTGACTTGTAACTGGTGCTGGCCACTCCTAGTTCCCTGGCTGACTGCAATACGGCATAGTTTGGTGAGAAGGAAGAGCCCTGAAGCAGGAGCAGTTGGGCTGAATGACAAGACGGCAGCTGCAAATACTACTCTTCCTTAATAAGTGATGCTTGTCATGTACCTGTTTGTTAACAACTTGAATAAATTTTAATATTTTACAAATTGGACACAGACTGCCCCAAATGTGTGTGTTTTCCATTTTAAAGTTATGCTGTATCCCCCTCCTCTATGTGGCCTAGTGGATAGAGCACTGGAGCAGGACTCCAGAGATGTGGGTTGTACTTTCAGCTCTAACATTGGCTCATTGTGTGACCTTGGGCAAACCGCTTCCCCTCTCTGCCTCCATTTCGTCATCTTTAAAATGGGGATGATGCTGACCTAATGCACAAAGAACACTGAGATCAAATGAAAAGTGCTATCTATGAGCTAGGTTATAAGGGGACCCTAGAGAACTTTGATAAATTCCAGATATTAATCCCATCTCCTCCCCCCCATTCAAATTTCTGTGTCATGTTTTCCTATTTTTTTCCCAAGATGACATGTCCTCAGGAGATGGGGGGATGGAGTGCATTGCCTCTAATTTATCACCTAACAGCGCCACACCCCAAAGTGTCAAAAGGAAATGCAGGCAGTTGAATGATTTTCAGGAACAAGACACTTGACAGTCTTAAAACCAACAGTGATTTGAGCTGAGGTGGTTGAGTGGGGTCATGTCTCCAGAAAATGAATTAGAAAATTTATAGACTACCTGGCCAGCATATGTGTGTGAGAGCCTGAAGGGCTGTTCTGTGTTTATAATCAACACCGGATGCCTGGAGCTGATTACTAAAATTAGAAGAAGGTACTAGGCATTTGAAGAAAGATGAAAACACTTAGTGGATTTATGGATATAGCTCAGAGGAACAACATCTCACCGGGGGTAAGAGCTCTTACCTGCCCTGACTTCTGTGGACCCCAGTAAGTTGAAGGCTTGTATCTGATGGGGGCTACTACCAGTTTCAGGCATTCAATAATCATGAGTCAGGCCCCCAAACATCTTTAGATTGGCTTAAAAAATTGAAATTTAACCCCTTCCCCTATCTCCCCCACACAAACATTTTGGCTTCTTTTTATATGCTTTCTGGTTTTTGAACCTCAGGGGCTCAACTTTTCAAGCTTTTTTGACAGTCATTTAAAAAAAAAAGGACTTTAATGTTTTCACCTGACTCCAGGAGCTTGGAGCTCTAAGAAAGAGATCAAATGTGAGAATCAAGATAAAAATCATGTGAGTTGGAAGTACTGTACGTTAATGGCACTGAAGTATCTTCGCTTAGAAGGGTGAGTTAGCAAGAAGCACATGATAAAACAAAGGTACAGGGGGTCTGTATTTGTTTTCTTACAGCAAAAATCAGCCAGATGTGATTTCTTACCTTTCTAAGTCAGCGCATATTTATAAACTTGAAATCTTCCTAATGCCATAAAAGAAGCAGCGCTGTCCCTGCATAGAGCTAAAGTGTTGTTGTCTTATTTGTATTTCATTAGCTCCTAGGGGCACCAGACAAGGATCAGGGACCCATTGTGATATATGCTGTACAGAGAGGCAGGAAATAATCCCTGTCCCAAAGAGCTCTCCATCTAGTTTTTCACAAGATGCAGCAGGAGGATGAGACACAAGGGGCTGGGGGAGGAAGAGGAGGAAACATTAAGGCTGTGTCTACACTAAACCACTTTTAGCGACATGGCTGTGTTGCCACAGCTATGCCGCTAAAAGTCGTGCAGTGTAGCCACTGTTTGTCAGCTCTCCTGCCAACAAAAAACTTCTACCCCCAGCGAGCAGCGTTTTTGTTCTTGTTCACACTGGCACTTGTTGTGGCAAAACTTGTCTTTTGGAGGTGGGGTGGAGGGGTTAATACCTCTGAAAACCAAAAATTTAATAGTTTCAATTGCCAGTGCAGACCTAGCCTTAATTGAGCCAGTTATCTTACACTAACTAGAGATCTCATTGTGAGCTGCTAGTTCCTCTCTCTTGCCAGCAAGACAGACTAGTTGGGAAAACTTCCATTCAGATGTGTATTGTCATCTAGTGGATCAAGGGCCTGGTCTACACTACGTGTTTATACTGAATTTAGCAGCTTAAACCGATTTTACGCTGCACCCGTCCACACAACGAAGCCCTTGATATCAATATAAAGAGCTCTTAAAACCAATTTCTGTACTCCTCCCCGACGAGGGGATTAGCGCTGAAATCGGTATTGCCATGTCGGATTAGGGTTAGTGTGGCCTCAATTGGATTATATTGGCCTCCGGGAGCTATCCCACAGTGCACCGTTGTGACCGCTCTGGAAAGCTATCTGAACTCGGATGCACTGGCCAGGTAGACAGGAAAAACCCCGCAAACTTTTGAATTTCATTTCCTGTTTGGCCAGCATGGAGAGCTCACCAGCACAGGTGACCACACAGAGCTCATCAGCACAGGTAACAATGCAGTCTCCTGAGAATCGAAAAAGAGCTCCAGCATGGACTGCACGGGAGGTACTGGATCTGATCGCTGTATGGGGAGAGGATTCTGTGCTAATAGAACTCCGTTCCAAAAGACGAGATGAAAAAACATTTGAAAAAATTTCCAAGGCCGTGATGCAGAGAGGCCACACCAGGGACTCAGTACAGTACCATGTGAAAGTTAAGGAGCTCAGACAAGCCCACCAGAAAACCAAAAAAGCAAATGTAAAGTCCAGGGCAGGGCCAAAAACATGCCGCTTCCGTGCTGAGCTGCATGCAATTCTAGGGGGGTCCGCCACCACTACCCCACCCCTGTCCGTGGATTCCGAGGTGGGGATGGTAATTGCAGCCATGGCTGAGGATTCTGCGGATGGGGAAGATGAGGACGAGCTTGTAGAGAGCACACAGCACTTCATTTTCCCCAACGGACAGGAGCTTTTTCTCACCGTGATGGAATTGCCCTCCCAAGCAACTATCCCAGACAATGAAGCCATGGAAGGGACCTTTGGTGAGTGTACCTTATAAATATAAGACATGGTTTAAAAGCAAGCGTTTTTTAATGATTAATTTGCCCTGAGGACTTGGGATGCATTTGCAGCCAGTACAGTTACTGTAAAAGTCTGTTAACATATCTGGGGATGGAGCGGAAATCCTCCAGGGAAATCTCCATGAAGCTCTCCTGGAGGTACTCCAAAAGCCTTTGCAGAAAGTTTCTGGGTAGTGCTGCTTTATTCTGTCCTCCATGGTAGGACACTTGACCACGCCACGCCATGCATGTAGCAAGTAATCTGGTATCATTGCATGACAAAGCCTATCTGCTTATGGTCCTGGTGATTGCTGGCATTCAAGAATATCCGTTCTTTATCTCGCTGTGTTATCCTCAGGAGAGTGATATCGTTCATGGTAGCCTGGTTGAAATTCAGGAATTTAATTAAGGAGACAGAGATGGCCATTCCTACTGGGCTGTTTGCCTGTGGCTTAAAAGAAATCCTTCCCTGCAGGTAGCCAAGCGGGGGGGAGGAGGGGACGCGATTGTCGCTGAGCTTTTCCGCGTTTGGCTAGCAGCGATCTTTTCTGCTACCAGCCATGCGGTTGGAGGGGAGGAAGGGGGTGTTTAGCAGTGATCTTCCATGATACCAGCCACGGGGTGGTTTCTGCTGCTGCACGTTGACAGGAAAGAAGCAGCACTCAACAGGCTTTGCTTGCTATTTGGGAAAGGAGGGCACTGGATAGATGAAGGCTGCAGAAAACGAAAGACAATGGCTTACTATGGCCGCATGCAAGCCGAATTCTGCTGCCCGGACCTGCGTCTGTGATCTGTAACACCAAAGCCGCAGGCACTCAATATTAAGATGCAAAATGCGACCTTGTAGTGAAAACACATGTGCTATGTAAGGTGAATAGTGTTGTTCACCGTGAAAGAGTATGACCATTGTTCTTTAAAATGTATCTTTTTAAATACTTCTCTTGCTTTTTTCCCTCCCTCATGCAGCTGCAATTTTTTCCAGCCTCCCTACTCCGTCCCGAAGGCTATCTCAGGCGGCGGAAAAAAAAAAACGTGAGAAGAAATGTTTTCGGAAATCATGGAGGTGACCCGCGATGAAAGAGCTCATCTGAATGAGCGGAAGGACATGATAGCAAAGTACAGGAAAGATGCCAGTGACCGTGAGGACAGGAGGGATGCTCGAGATGAGAGGTGGCAGCAGGAAGATCAGCGGCGGCAGGATGCAACTCTGGTGCTGCTGTGTGATCAAACTGACATGCTCTGGCATATGGTGGAGTTCAGGAACAGCAGCAGGATCACAGAGTGCCGCTGCAGCCTTTGTGTAACCACCCTCCCCCTCAACATGTTCCTTAGCCTCCTCACCTGCCAGACGAGTAAGAACTCGTGGGGGTAGGCTCTGTGCATTCGCCCATTCAACCCCAGTGGACAGCCCAACCAAAAGGCTCTCATTATTATTAAATTTTTTTAGTGGCCTTTTCCTTCCCTACTGTTCTCCTCCCAAATCCTACCCGGGCCACCTTGTCAGTTCTCTCCCTCTTTTTATAATTAAGTAATAAAGAATACATGATTTTTAAATGAGTGACTTTATTTCCTTAGAAAGCAAGCTGTGATCGAAGGGGGGTGGGGTGGCTTACAGGGAATGAGTCAATCAAGGGGGAAGGGGTTCATCAAGGAGAAACAAACACAACAGTCACACTGTACCCTGGCCAGAGACAAAACTGGTTTTCAAAGCTTCTCTAATGCGCACTGCTTCCTGGTGTGCTCTTCTAATCGTCCTGGTGTCTGGCTGTGTGTAATCAGTGGCCAGGTGATTTGCCTCAGCCTTCGACCCCGCCATAAAGGTCTCCCCCTTACTTTCACAGAGATTGTGGAGCACACAGCAAGCAGCAATAACAATGGGGACATTGGTTTGGTTGAAGTCTGAGCGAGTCAGTAATGTGCGCCACCGCGCCTTTAAACGGCCAAATGCACATTCTACCAGCATTCTGCGCTTGCTCAGCCTGTAGTTGAACAGCTCCTGACTACTGTCCAGGCTGCCTGGGTATGGCTTCATGAGCCATGGCATCAAGGGGTAGGCTAGGCTGGGTCTCCCAGGCTAACGACAGGCATTTCAACATCCCCAACTGTTTTCTGGTCTGGGAAGTAATTCCCTTGCTGCAGCCGTTTAAACAGAGTAGTGTTCCTGAAGGCGCGAGTGTCATGAACCCTTCCCGGCCATCTCACATGGATGTTGGTGAAACATCCCTTGTGATCCACCAGTGCTTGCAGCAGCATTGAAAAGTACCCCTTGTGGTTTATGTAGTGGGTGCCCTGGTGCTCCAGTACCAAGATAGGGATACAGGTTCCATCTGTCGCCCCACCACAGTTAGGGAATCCTATTGCAGCAAAGCCATCCACTATGACCTGCACATTTCCCAGAGTCACAACCTTTCGTAGCAGCAGCTTAATGATTGCTTTGGCTACTTGCATCACAGCAGCCCCCACAGTAGATTTGCCCATTCCAAATTGATTCCCAACTGACCGGTAGCTGTCTGGCGTTGCAAGCTTCCAGAGGGCTATTGCCACTCGCTTCTCAACTGTGAGGGCTGCTCTCATCTTTGTATTCTGGATTTTCAGGCCAGGGGAAAGCAAGTCACAAAGTTCCATAAAAGTGCCCTTTCTCATGCAAAAGTTTCACAGCCACTGGGAATCGTCCCACACCCGCAACACTATGCGGTCCCACCAGTTTGTGCTTGTTTCCCGGGCCCAAAATCGGCATTCAATGGCTGGAACCTGCCCCATTACCAGCAGGATCTCCAAAGCGCAGGGGCCCGCATTTTGACAGAATTCTGTGTCCATGTATTCATCACTCTCGTCGCTGCTCTGCCGTAGCTGCTGCCTCCTCGCCTGGCTTTTCAGGTTCCTGTTCAGCAGTGACTGCATGAGAATGCGCGAGGTGTTTAAAACGTCCATGATTGCTGTCTTGAGCTCAGCAGGGTCCTTGCTTGCCGTGGAATGGCGTCTGCACGGTTCACCAGGAAAAAAGGCGCGAAACGGTTATCTGCTGCTTTCAGGGAGGGAGGTGTGAGGCTGTACCCAGAACCACCCGTGACAATGTTTTTTGCCCCATCAGGCACTGAGATCTCAACCCAGCATTCCAATGGGCAGGGGAGACTGCGGGAACTGTGGGATAGCTACGAGATAGCTACCCACAGTGCAACGCTCCAGAAATCGACACTAGCCTCGGTACAAGGATGCACACCGCCGAGTTAATGTGCTCAGTGTGGCCGCGTGCACTTGACTTTATACAATCTGTTTTACAAAACCAGTTTCTGTAAAATCGGAATAATTCCATAGTGTAGACATACCCAAGGAGTAAAGAAAAATGTAGTCTGTCACTATTCAACTACATACCACTTTGTAGCATTGAATGAGTGTTTCCTTCCGGCCTGGCTGGATGTGCTTGATCTGTGTCTCCCCCACTTGGTTTGATTGAATTGGGTATTTATGGGTTGAAAAGCACTTACATTTTAATGACTCTTTAAACTGACAATCTATTCCTTTTTACCGCACTCCTCTGTTGGACTCTGAAACTCTAATAAAACTAATTGCATGTCTTTTATTTTCATAACTGTGCAAACCCCCTGGAAGACCTTCCTTGTCCTCTCCCCCCACAAACCCCTAGGTAAACGCTCTGAGCTGCGCACGGTAGCTAGGATTGCATAGCAACTGTTGCTTCAGGTATCTTTTGACAGCTGTGGTGCCCCTTTTTAAACCTTTATCTTTTTTCCTAGTTAAAAGCCAGCATGAGTAGGCCATTTTAATCCTTTCTGGCAGACAGATGAGCTAATGAAATGTTCTTTTCTGTTTGACTTAAATCTGTTCCTCTTGGCAATACTGTTTCAGGCTTTCACTCTAACTAGCCAAACATATTTCTTTTTAAAGAAAGCAAGTTTTTTACACTGGGAAAACCCCTTGATTGTGACCAGAGTGGAGTGATTTAAATCTAAATGCACCTAATTTACAACTTTTGCTGTTGTAACTTTAGATTAAAATTTAGTTACGCATGCTGCTTCGTAAGAAGAACAGTACTGGAAGGACATCTTATTTGTATTTTACAAAACTGCTATAGGCAAAGAACAAAACATTGAAAATTAAAGCCCAAATCCTGCACACATTCAAGCAGGTATGTAACTTCGCTCACCCAAGTAGTTCCATTGAATTCAATAGCTCTGCTCATGTGCTTAAAGTTAAGCTTGTGCATAAGTGTTTGCAGCATCAGAGGCTGCTGTATTTTTAATTATTCTTTTCTTTAGAGGCATCACTTGAAAACAAAACTGCTTCAGTATTTAATGATATGTTTAGGTTTTTCAATGCATTAACAAAGGAATTGGAACTCTTTACACACAGGCCAACAGTTTCAAAAATAGGACCCTACAATCAGGATTCTAGGAAAATTTAGGCACCTCAGAGTGGGATTTTCAAAAGCATCTAAGAACTTGTCTATGCTTAAAATGCTGCAGCACTTCAGTGTAGATATTACATACACCAATGGGAGGACTTCTCCTGTCAGCATAGGTAACCCACCTCTCCGAGAGGTGGTAGCTAGGTTGACGGGAGAATTCTCCCATCAACCTAGTGCTGTTTACACTTGGGGGTTAGGTCAGTTTAATTGTTGTTCAGGGGTGTGGATTTTCATACTGAGTGACATTGTTATACAGACCCAAGTGACTTCATGCTGATGGAGTATAGCCTAGCTGAAACACTTTCAGCTTTCTTGATTTGTAGCTATAGAACGTGTGAGAAGATGGCATTGGTTGCAAATCTGGCACAGGCTGTTTACCTATAAATGTTGTATTTTGTGCTTGTATTCTACTATGAAACTAAAGGAACAAGCACAAAACATCTACTTTGACAATTAAGGCTGGGGAGGGGAGAAATGGCATTAGCAATTTACAATATAAATTGTGATTTTTTTTTTTTAATGACTGCACCCTGATTGTGACCTAACAGATCTGATGTAAGAACTCTTCCTGTTTTCAAATTCAAGTAATTTTAAAGTGCAGAGTAGAAGTAAACTGCACCATGTGCTCAATGAATTGAGAAGCAACATGGATAGGTCATGCTGGAATTAGGGTAAGAGAAAACATGTCCATATATAATCTGATAATCGCTGGAAAGTTGTATTGGAAAGTAGCTCAAGTAACTTCGTATTACAGAATATTGTTTGCCATAGGACTTTTTAAACTTCCTGTGATGATTCTATCTGCAATGTGATGATTTGAAGGGCTGCTTTGTATTGAATTTTGCTTCAACTCCTCCAGCTAAAGTCCGTATCGTAGGTCATGGATTTCTTCTGGCTGCTAATTTTTATTTAACATCCAACTTAGAAACTACCAGTGCTGAGGAGCAAAAGTTAAAAGTAGTTCTGAGAGCATTCAAAACAGCTGAAATTTGAACACCACAACTGAACTTAGCTGTCATTGTTTAAATTTAAAGCATGTAATAAATCATCTTGATTAAAGCCAAACAGGACAGAACATTGTTTTCTTGATACTTTCCAGGTTGTACAGTCATGGATTGTTTTCCAAACTGCAAAAAGCTTTTGAAGACATCTGTGATTGAGTGGGAGGGAGGAGTGATTTAGAATTTATGGAACTGATTGTTAGTTTAGCTAGTTCTTAGTTACACAAGAACACAGAGTTTCTCACAGAGGTCCTCCAGTACACTCTTCTGAAATTTCTGTGCCAAGGGCTAGGATAGCTTTAGGTGAGTCATAAAGTCCAGAGGGGGAGCTTTAAAAACTGATTCAAAATGATCTCTAAAAGTGAGAGACTAATGTATGAATTCTGTGCCCTAATATCAGAGGGGTAGCCGTGTTACTCTGGATCTGTAAAAAGCGACAGAGTCCCGCGGCACCTTATAGTTAACAGAAGTATTGAAGCATAAGGTTTCGTGGGTGAATACCCACTTCGTCAGATGCGTCTAACAAAGTGGGTGTTCACCCACAAAAGCTCATGTTCCAATACTTCTGTTAGTCTATAAGGTGCCACAGGACTCTCTGTTGCTCTGTGCCCTAATTCACTCTCGAATCTTAGTTTCTTTTTGGTTCATTGACTGTGTCACTATTTCTCTCCTGCTTCACTGTTGGAATTTTAAGGTTGAATTTTGTTTTTAATAAATAACATGTTTTTCGGCACAATGGCTGCTGCTCTATAGACATTCCAACGGTGTTCCTAAAATAGTGTAGAACACATCCTTTGGCTAAAAAAATATTGCTCTGTGGCAATACCTGAAGAAACTCAAATAATATGGAGGATGTTGTCATCTTCTGAAAGTTAGACAAGTTTTTAGAAACATAACGTGTGGAATTAAAATTTGTAGTGTCACCTTTTTAATCTGCTGATGAGTGTCAAAGATGAACAAAGGAAAACATCACCTTGAACAGCAAGATCTTACTGATTTTTTTTTACTTTCATATTTTAGACTTAATAACAATAACAATCAAATTTGTACAGTAGATAGCTCTGATGTTTAAAGGCTCTTCCTGTTAGTTTGAAAAATGGACTGATGAAGGGAAGATTCTAAGGGTGTGTAGTAGCACTGATCACTGCAGAAGCAAAAAGGAATGATAACCTGTGTGTCACTCGTGTAACCATACATCAAAGTAGTTGGTTAGAATTTGCAGCAAACAAATAATTTAAAGTGAGAAACTCTTTTTAGTGAATCTGTTTTATTGCTGCCTTTGAACTATGTTGAAAATTTTGCAGTGCAGAAGGCATTAATTACTACATGCTTAACTTTGCACCAAACTAACCCTCTCATTATTCCATTATCTCTCAATTGGTCACACACTGGGAATCAAATGTGTGTGACACGGCTTCCATTCAGGAAAGGTGAATGGGGACCTGTACGCGCTGCTTTTCTAATGCTCTTTGTAACTACTTTTGAGAAGTAGATGACTCATTCAGGGGAAAGCCACAGTCCAGTACAGTGGTAAATGTAGCCTAAAAAAGTTGAGTGCAGTACAGCCATCCTGGCTCTGTGAAAATGTAACTGTCTCTTAATACCGTAGGAATTATTTATGTTAATTACTTGGTTACTGTATACTTTTCCTAACCTTTCAATGACCTGATCTTAATGAGGCCCTGCTAGACAGGAAGAAAAAGAAATTCTACAAAAGCAGGGCAAAGTTGGAGCTGCCTGAGGGCTTTGTGTCTTCCCTCTTGTAGCATGTGCATTTTAGCTTTCAAATAACACATCTGAATGAATTTTCTTTCTGAATATCAATCTTTAGCTGCTGAGTTTCCCCAAATCATGTTGTTTCTCCACACTTGACTGCAGACCTTTCACCAAGCCCCTTTCAAACGGTCAGAATAAATGGTCGTTAAATGATTTACAGAGGGGTGGTATAAATTAGGGGCTACTAGAAGCAAAGAACGGGGATTTGGGGCTACTACACTGTAGTCCTGGCTCTGAAGCCTCACTTCACGTGAAAGTCGCTATGGTCCAATCTTGATGGGTCAATGGGTAGATATGCTGGAGGGTAGGGATAGGGTACAAAGGGACCTGGACAAATCAGAGGATTGGGTGAAAAGAAATCTGAGGTTCAACAAGGACAAGTGCACTTAGGGCGGAAGAATCCCATGCACTGCTACATACTAGGGACTGAATGGCTAGGCAGCAGTTCTGCAGAAAAGGACCTAGGGGTTACAGTGGCTGAGAAGCTGGATATGGGTCAACAGTGTGCCCTTGTTGCCAAGAAGGCTAACGGTATTTTAGGCTGTATATAGGGTGACCAGACAGCAAATGTGAAAAATTGGGACGGGGTGGGGTGTAATAGGAGCCTATATAAGAAAAAGACCCCAAAATCGGGACTGTCCCTATAAAACCGGGACATCTGGTGACTCTAGCTGTATAAGTAGGGGTATTGCCAGCAGATGGAGGGACAAGATCATTCCCCTCTATTTGACATTGGTGAGGCCTCATCTGGAGTACTGTGTCCAGTCCACCCTACAAGAAGGATGTGGAAAAATTGGAAAGAGTCCAGCGGAGAGCCACACAAATTATTAAGGGGCTGGAGCACGACTTATGAGGAGGGAACTGGGATTGTTTAGTCTACAGAAGAGAAGAATGAGGGGGGATTCCAAAGAGGATGGATCTAGACTGTTCTCAGTGGTAGCAGATGACAGAACAAGGAGTAATGGTCTCAAGTTGCAGTGGGGGAGGTTTAGGCTGGATATTAGGAAAAACTTTTTCACTAGGAGGGTGGTGTAGCATTGGAATGGGTTACCTAGGGAGGTGGTGGAATCTCCTTCCTTAGAGGTTCTTAAGGTTAGGCTTCACAAAGCCCTGGCTGGGATGATTTAGTTGGGGATTGGTTCTGCTTTGAGCAGGGGGTTGGACTAGATGACCTCCTGAAGTCCCTTCCAACCCTGATATTCTATGAACAAGGGGAGATACGGCTTTCATTCAGGTTAGCTTCATAAAGTTAGTTTAATATGACTGAAAAGCCCTTTCGGGATGCCTACACTAGGGAAAAGGCCTTTTAAAAAAAATGGCTAGCTCACACACCTCTTCCTACAGTAGAGCAGGCCTTAATGTTGATTAAAACACAAGATGGCATATTTGTAGGTGTTGAAAGAGGTTTTGAATCTGAGTACAGCTATTGGGCATTCCATATTTTATGGGTACTTGAGTGATTACCTATTGCATTGCAGTTTGGCACATTAAATTAGTGTATGTCATTAGAACTTTACCAGGTAACTCAGAGCTGACTTTTGAAAGTGGGGAGAGAACTGTTGTAAAATGTGTGCATTTGTCTTTAAGACAATCCTGGACAAAGAGGGGAACTTCCAAGTGCTAGACATCTTTAAAAATCAGGAACTTATCCAGGTGCCTAGGGTGGATTTAGGAGACTCATTTCAGTTGTTAGAAATTTTGGCCCCTGAATCTCGTCTGTTCTGAAATGAAAGCAGGTTTCACTACAATAGAAAGACCCATTTCTGGATCAGCTTTCTATCACATTTCCTAAGGGTGGTAGCAAAGGGGTGGCAGGCAGCATTTGTGTAGACTCAAGAGGAAAGGTAGTCTTGTCGAGAGGAAAGAACAGTGGCTAGGGCGCTAGCCTAGCATTTGCGAGACATTCATTAAGTTCCTGCTCTACCAGATTTCATATGTGACCTTGAGTAAATCCTTTAGGGCATGTCTATGCTGCTACGGCACAGCTATGGCAATGCAGCTGTGCCACAGGAGTGGGCCAGTGGTCGACAACCTCAGGGCCCCCCAGAGGATTCCAGAGGCCTAGGGCAAAGCAGGGGACCTGTGGTGCTCGTACTCACCCGGTGGTGGTCCAGGTCTTCGGCGGCATTTCGGTGATGGGGGGCCCTTTAGTTGCTCCGCATCTTCGGCAGCACTGAAGGGCCCCCCGCCACTGAAATGCTGCTGACGACCCGGACCGCCACCAGGCCAAGGCTCGTGGGGCCACTGTGGGGTCTGGGACCTGGGGCAAATTTGCCCTATTTGTACCGCCCGCTCTTGTGCGGCCCTGGGCAACCTGCGCCGCTTCCTGCAGCTCCCATTGGCTGGGAATGGCAAACAGCAGCCGCTGGGAGCTGTGCCTGCAGATATTAAATGTAAACAAACTATCTCACAGCCCACCAGCAGATTACCCTCACAGGCCGTAGGTTGCCCTCCACTGGTATAGACCGTTCCTACGTCAACGGAAGGGTCGTTCCTATCAATGCAGTTCATCCACTTCTCTGAGAGGCATTACTGCACCTACAGCAGGGATTAGGTCACCCTAACAGTGGCACTCAGGGCAGTTTCTCTTCACAACCCTGAGCGACGTAGCTATGTCAAATTAATTGTTAAGTGTAGGCCAGGTCTTATTTCTCTGTGCCTCCATTCCTCATCTGTAAAATGGGGATAGTAGCATTTTCCTGTCACAATAGGGGTGTCTGAGAGGAAGAAGACTGTGAGTGCTGAAATACTATGGCAATAGAGGCTATTGGTTAAAACAACAGCACTTGGGTAGCAATGATAGAAACCTAAAGAAAAATACTAAACATGAATGGCTATAGAGGCTTGATATGCAAAAAAAAAAAAAAAGATTCCACAGAACTGGGTTGGACAGAGCTATAAGCAATGCTTGGAATGGCAGAACAAAGGTCAGAAACTCTTCAATATTTCTTAATCCGCCTCATTTCTCCCTTTGCCCAGAGCACTTTTCCAATTTTATTGTAGGCCTCATACTGCTGCAGGCCATATAGTTACTGAAGTATGTTTCCATTCAACCAAGAAGGTAATATTTACCCACCAGATAGAATGTTTAGAGGAACAGTTTGGCTCTGCGTTTGGAGTGCTGCATATTGAATGTAGCATGTATAGAGCTATTTGCAGAGAACCCTTTCTCTGTGTGTGTGTTTTACACCATATGAGTTTGAAAACCTACTGCAGGGGTTGACAACCTTTCAGAAATGGTGTGCTGAGCCTTCATTTATTCACTCTAATTTAAGGTTTTGTGTGCCAGTCATACATTGTAATGTTTTTAGAAGATCTCTTTCTATATATTTCTATAATATATAACTAAACTATTGTCTGTAAAGTAAATAAGGTTAAAATGTTTAAGAAGCTTCTTTTAAAATTAAATTAAAATGCAGAGCCACCCGGACTAGTGGCCAGGACCCGGGCAGTGTGAGTGCCACTGAAAATCAGCTCGCGTGCTGCAGGTTGCCTACCCCTGACATATTGTATTTTCAATTTTTTTCTCCCATGGATAGGTATGTAAACAAATACAAGAATACTTGGAGCACAGGAAATCTCCATTGGAAGGAAAAACCTAAGAACATGGTATAAGCTTCAACTTGCCAGCTTGTTTCTGGGATCCAGACCTTTCATGTCTAGCTTCAGATAGAAAGACCTTTTTTCTTTTTTCCATGGGGGAGTTGTGAAGGATGGAAAGTAGGCCTTTCCGATGGCAACCTGAATGCAGTATAAAATTGCAATGAATGTGTATAACTGAAAAATGATTAGACTTTGATTAAACCAACTTGAGTGTTGAAAAATAATACTTTTAGTGCAGGATGTTGAAGAGAAGTCACTTTAATCACAGCTGACTAGTTCCATATTGAAAGAGAACGCATCCATGTGAGTAAGTTAGGGCTTCTATATATATGTTAGGGAAAACTTTCAGCAGTGTAACAAAATCTCTTTAAAATTGATCTAATTATATTGGCGCAAACTTCTGATTTAAATCTTTTCAATTGATTCAGGTTTCCAAGTGTGAACCAGACCTAAATCTGGCAGTCACTAACCTTTTGTGGTAAATTATTTTAGGACATTTCTCCACTGCAGAGTTAATTTGGCTCATTGGTATCTGAGTTAGTATAGCCTGGGTGCGAGCAGCCACTCTGCAAAGCAATACCTGAGTTTTGTGTCCTTGTTGTTGCCCAAGCTTTAGACTATATCCCTAGATGAGCCATCAGCCCTGGCTGAAATGTGAGAGAAAGGGGGGAATTGTGTTTGAAGGGTAGGGGAATTAAGGATAAAACATGAGTGAGAGCCAGAGGTAACTCTGAAGTGAAAACATACCTTAAAAGTTGGTGTGTAAAAGGGAAATGACAATGTTTTTTAAAACTTCTTTAGCCCCTGTGAAAGCCTGAAAGGGAGTGATTTTTCTTTTTAAAAGAAGTAAATTAAATTGGCATTAATAATTCAGGTCTTGTTGGCCATGAGACTTTGGTGATGCAAGTATTTGCTCTAATCACTAGGCAACACAACTTCAAAAGTACCACTGAAGCAATTTATACTTTTTAAGGTGTATTTCTCCCTCGCCACACGTAACCCAACATATTGTGTGTGCATATTTAAAAACAAAACAAAAAAAACCACAGGGGTATATGCATAGTAGTGTTGATAGTTTTGGTAGCATGGTAAGATTTTTCTGTTTTGGGCACTTGTATAACATTACTGAATATTTGTAATTTCAAGTCTCCACTTGCCCAATCCAGTGAAATTGGTGGTACTAATCTCTTCATTGCTCCCTTTTTAATTTTACTAGGGTCTGTTGAATCATTGTCATGACAGGGGCACCTTGCAAGGCATATGACAGAGGTTGAGGAAGGGTATTATGGTCTTGTCTTTTAAGCTTGTAATTTGATCTAACTAGCAGTAGGAGTATTGAGCTTCTCTCATTTAGGTGGCCAGCACTGCAGAAGGGACTAAGAGTACTTGGGTACCTACTTGGTTAGAGACCTATGGAGTGTCAGTGCTGCTGGAAAAGAAAACAAGAGGGACATATTTGCACTAGAAAGAGCTGAAATTCTGGCTAAAATGATATACAGGCACTCATCTTCAACACATCATTCATGAAAAGAATGGGTTAAGTGCGTGTGTTAGTTGATTTCTTGAAGCCAGTTTTTACTCGACAGTAACATGATTTTCCTGATAGGTCTATCTATATACTATAGAATGCTCAGAAATTGAGGTGTTTTCCTGTCCCTTTCCATGAGAAATCTGGGAGAATCTGAGGTTTTTAAACAAAGGTATTGAATAAATTGATGTCAGTGATGGCTAAAACCCCAACATGACCAGAAAGGCATTTGTCAATAGATAAGAGAAGTGTGTATTTTTAATAGGTTACAGTTTTTCTATGGACTCCATTATATACCCAATCATTAGGAGTATATATTTTAAAATAGACTCTTATTTAAAGCAGTTACATTTTGAGTTAGCACTATAGCTACTGCCTTGTTCTCTCTATTTAAATAGCAAATGCTTAGGTTCAGAACAGTTTTTTTCCCAAAAAAGATAACTTGCTGTAGAAATGGCTTGTTTTTTCCAGTATATATTTCTATTATCTGAGAAGTTAAATGTCACAGTTCATAGTTTAGCAGATTGTTTTGCTTAGATACATGCTTATCTTGGATTTTTTGTTCACTTCTGAAACCATGTGCAGAATAAAACTCTTAAAATAGAAGCAGATTCTCTTTTCATATTGAAATACAGTTTTCCTACAGAATGCAATTGCATCTCCCAGGATGTGCTGCCAAGCTTTCCACTATGTATAAAAATGCTAATGAATTCCAACATCTGCTTCTATAAGATCCTGAACAAATGTTTAATAGATAAATTATTGTTAAGCAGATGCAGTCAATCTAATTCAAGATGGCTGCAAAGATGGGATTACTTAGTTGTAAGGCAGAAAGCAAATTCTAAATCAGAGAAAAGTAGGTGGATGGTTAAACTCAAGGAACAAGTTATTTAGACCACTCTTTTTTGAAAAGGCCACTGGTGTCTTTAGACTTCCCTGGAAGTGTATTAGTGTTCTTAATTTATCTGCACTTGTGTATCAGGGAACTGCCATTGTATATCCAAAGGAAGAACCAAGTTGTGGGTCTTGCTGATACTTGATCGCCGAACCAAATTTTGAATGTCTTGTCTAACCATATTCTAAGACTTTCCTGATCATGGGATTGATGTGCACTCCTTCAGCTACTGATAGCTGTTTGAATACTAGAATAAAAATGTAGGGATTTATCAGAGGGAAGATAGGAGAACAAATAGAGAGGTCTTGTTCTTTCCCATATCTCACTGCACTTTGTATCTTCTGATTTTGCATTATATTTTATAGGCTCTTCTTTTTACAACCTCTTTATGTTTATGGTGACTGATTTTTAGGTCGGGTTTTTGTATTTAAACATTTTACAACCATCTGAGCCTGAGCTGCACTGCAAAGACGCTGCACTGGGTGAGCTGAATATGGGATAACAGCAGCAAGGATATACAAGGGCCAGTGGTGTTCAGTACTGTTCTAAAAAACATGCTTAAAATCTGCTTGGGTTTATTTGGATGGATTTGGGGGAAGAGGAATTTACTCAAGCTTTTTCTCCCTCCCTTTCAATCCCTCTCTTTCAAATTTCTTGATGATTTTTAAAGCACTTTTATTATTTATCTGCCACAATCATCTCTACTGAAGTAACACCCAAAGGACCCACCCAGGGATTTGGGTCTCATTATGCTAGGCATTTTACCGAGATGCGCTAATTAAAAATAAATTGGACAGATTTTTATTTTGTAAATTTATCTTAATACCACATAGAAGAATCTTATAAATGTTCTGTGCTATGGAAACAAGCTCCTTTTGAGATCCTTGCAGGGAAAATACTACTCAATTGCAAATCATCACTTTTTTTTTTTTTTTTTTTTTTTTGGTCTGACTCTGTTGCTAAACCTTTGAGTGTGATATAAGTCCTCATGGGGAGGTGGGCTTATCCTTTGGGAGATTTGTTTAGGATTCCAATACCTTTGGCTGGGTCAGTTTCACTAAATCTTTAAGGAAAGACAACACTGGTGACACAGCTTCATAATAGTGCGAGCGTGTACCCATCTCTGTAAAATTTGCTATTGTCTCAAGTTGTGTGGGCCTCCTCGACTTACATGTATCTAGTGTTGGTATTTGGCATATTTGAGTCGCTCTTAAAGACAAGGAAGCTTAGATTGAAAGATACCTTATATTCACATGGCAAGACTTGATCAGACCTCACTTTCCTTCCTTTTTCCCTTGCCCCAGTAAGTACTTCTGGAGCTCATAGTTCACCAGTGCACCAGAGCTGCACATCTTTGTCTTGCACAGATAGACCAAATACAGTGTTTGCACAGACCCTTGCAAATCTGCATATACACTCCTTGATGAGTTTTGGGTTTAAGTCCACAAAACTCTGGCTAGACCCGCTAGAAGAGCAGGTTCCCCATGCTGCATGATGAATCTTTGAATTCTATGTGCTTACTAATGTACAACTAGCAGTAGGATCCTTTGCATCTAGGTGACCTTGGGCTGAGTGTTTTTTTGAGTCAATTTTGAAATCCATCTTTAAATTTTATTTATTTTAAGGCAAATTTGAAGAAAAGGAGGATCGTGTTCCAAAGCTGGAGCAGTTAAATAACTTGGCTTACATGTGCAACGTGAATGTGGTGCTAAATAAAAAAGACCTGCTCAAGATGGAACTACTACTCTTGGAAAACTTCAACTGGAATCTCTGCCTGCCGACTCCAGCACACTATATTGACTACTACCTCTTCGCCTCTGTTGGCGAGAAGGACCTTCACAATGGCTGGCCCATCACATCCCTGACCAAAGTCAAAGCTTTCCTGGAGAAATATGCTTACTACTTCCTTGATTTCTCAGTGCAAGGTAATATCTCAGTTCAATTGTGAGAGGTGGGGTATGTAGAGATTTACCCTCAGGTAGTCTTCCAGTGGGATAATGGCAAAAATCCATAGCAGACAAATGCTTTTAAAACTGGCACAATGTAGGTGCAATACAAATACCTGCAAAGAGCAATATCTTTCCTCTGTATTGCTATGGACTGCAAATGGTGCAAATTATCAAAGGCACTTCTGAGAGAAGAACCCTTCTCCTAGAAGAGTCCTTATGGCCCTCTTTGCAAGCATCTGAAAGCAGGTTGGAATTACCCAGCCCTAGAACTTTTCTGTGATGCCCCCGAGTAAGAGTCACTAGAAATGAGGGCTGTGGATTTTTACTTCCTTTCTGAGGATGAGAGGTTTTGGAGAGCTGCTAAAAAGCCAAAGGGGCTCACCGTCTCGGCTGCAGCAAGATTTGAACTAAAGTATATTTTTGATTCCTGAAAAATGGGTTAAGGTTTAAGTGGCCCAACCTAGTTCCAGTTGAGACCCTTGCTAAAACTTGATTAGGAATCTGAGAATCCATTCAACTTGCATGAAATGGATCACATCAGACTGGCTTGCAGGGGATAGAAGCTCACAGCAGGGTCGTAGTTTGAAATATTCCATACTGATTTGTGGAGGCTTTTGCTGGGCACGAAATGCCACTCTTAGGCCCCTGTATCAGATATAAAGTTCCACTTCTGTGGGCCTATAAGTTTGACTTGGTCCACCTTGCTGCATGTGCACAGAGTGAATGAATGCCGAATAAATGGTGATCGATCAGAGCGTAATACTATTTTTAAAATTTCTTTAGATTATGCTTTCCTCAACTTTCGACCATCTCTGATTGCTGCTGCTTGTGTGTGCGCCTCACGCATCTGTATGCAGATTTCTCCCTCTTGGACTACACAGCTCCAGCTGCTAACGTGTTATTCCTGGGAGCATCTTGCCCAGTGTATCGAAATGATGCTAATGTAAGACTGCTGGACCAAAGTAACCTATTCCTCAAACTCTAAATAGACTTTCTATTACTCTCGAAAAACGCGGAGCTGAAAAGACTCCAAATGGCATTTAGTTTAGCGGTAATCAAGATCACATGAAATTAGTACATCTCAGCCCATATTAGCAAAGTTGGGGATTGGCAATCTTTCTAAATATTGGTGCAGTGGTAGCATTTGAATCCATTGCATCAACCAGAATGGTAATTTATTCATGCAATTGAGTGGTTAAGCTGCACAAAATTCGACTTCCACTATAGCTTCTATGTGCGATGCTATAACACTTTTAGTGTATGAAGCATTGCTGTAAAGTGATAGCAATATTCCCCTTACAGCAAAGACATTCCAGAACTATTCATTCTCTCTCTCACCCCTTACCCCGACCCCCAGTAGAGGAGGTTGCTTGTCCTGTTGTGATAGATCATGACAGCAGCCCAGCCTATGTGGATGCAGGCAAGTCCTGCTAGCAGAGACTGGAAAGGATTCCCTTATTGGTTCTATGCATTTATGGGGTCTTGATACACAATACGGCTGCACGTTTTAAGATTTCTTCATGCTGTAGACTAAGTGTACCCCAAAATGCCCACTGAATGTTTTAATGGTGCAGAATGGCCGTTAGTAGAGGTAAATTTATTCAAAGTGCCAACAGGTGAAATATGAACATTATTAAGCACAGTAAGTTCTTTTTATCTCTGACCTGTGCAGGCTAACGAGCACCCAAATCCTATGCCCATTAGGGTCAATGGTAAAACTTGTACTGACGATGTAGGAACAGGCTGGCAAGGGGACAATTGAAAATCAATTTGTAGAAACTCCTCAGATAGTTACACCCATTCTGATAAGTTGCATTTGCTTGACAATGCTATGCTTTAATTTTTGTTTTCTCTAGATACTATGAGAAAGATGTCAAAGAAGCCAGCAAGGTAAAAAAACAAATAACATTGCAGCAGCAAGTAGTGGGAAGTGTGAACCACCAAACCACAACTCAGGTCCTCTTTCAGCAATCCAGTTATCACCCACTAGCCCAGCACTCAACTGCCCTTTCCCAGTTCCAGTCTCCAGTGCAGGATTTGTGCTCTGCTTACCGTGACTCCTTGCAGGCCCACAGGCCCAGCAGTCTACTCTCTGGGAGTGCTAGCACCTCACTGCATTCTTACTCTGCTCTGCAGGCCAGCCTTCAACCTTCTGTGCAGACTCTGCCCATCCAAGGACCTATCACCATGCAGGTAGCTATAGCAACAGAACCTAGACACTGCATCTCCATGGCCTATGGCAGCAGCTATTTCAGTGGACATCACACCTACACACCCAGGTGTTTTGACAGATGACTCTCTAGAAAAATGGTGATGTGAGTAAAGTCTGAATAAAGGGCCCCATGGATGTGAGCCAATTGCGTATTTGCAGCGAAAAACACACAAAGGAGCAGAGTCTTTACAACTAGTTGATTCCGAAGATGTTTGCTCTTGAGACTCTTTTTAATGTGGGTGCCATTCCTGCAAGGATTGGGGTGTTTTCTTTTAATGAGACTGAGAAAACCAGAAATGCAATAACATACATCACTTTAGGTTGTCACTTTGAAAAGCATCTTGTGTAAGAAGTTACACCCTCTGGGGCTTACTAGCTTAGTCTTCCATACAGCAGGCCCTAACAAATCACAAATGCTAACGCTTGTGATTTAAAGGGTTATTTCAAGCAGGAATGCCTGAGGGACTTCTGGTCAAATAACATTCTTGTTGGAGGATATTTATCCAAAGCGCTCTCTGACGGCAGCTTATTCCACTGGAAACTACCACTAAAAATGATGATACAGAAGCTTCTTGATGCTCTCTGGATGAACAATCCCAGGCTGTGGAAAATCTCTCTGTAAAATGTTGCTTTCCCTTTCCTTGACCTGGAGTGAAAGCAACCCAGACGACCCACAAATCCTCTTTGCCTTAAAAGTCTTCTTGGATTTGGGTGCTGTGCCACTGAACAAAACCTCTCTCTGCCTTCATGTAAAAAAACCTCAATCTTAAATCACCTTTAGGGTTTTTAAGATGCTGCTGCCTTATGTGACTGGATATAATTTGTTTAGTAAAAATGTTTACAAGCTACATCAGGGATCTAATATTACTTGAAGTGTGAAAACCCCTTGGAAGAAAATTATTATATATACGCTGAAGGGGTTCACTGCCTTCAGTTATTTTTGGGGATTAATGTCTTGTGGTCAAAGTGAAGTTTAGGACTGAAGAACTTGTACTAATGAGGAGGAGGTGGAGAAGGGGAACCAGTTAATTCTACCATGAAAATTAGTAATGGTTATGCCTTTATTCTAAGACTGCAATGTTAGGCTGCACAGAACTTTGGTCTTTAAATTCCATCTTGGAGCATTATAGTAAAACTAGGTTAAGGGTTTTAGTAATTTAACTGAAATGAGAATACCCGCTACCATGTATCCAAAGGGTTATGTTTTTTAAATCCATTTTGAGATGGAACTTCCTGTGTTTGGTCAAAAATTCTATGTAGGATTTGTGTAGTAATGTGGATAGTTACAAGTAACATGGAGACTTTTACCTGGGTGTAGAACACTCATTTGCTATGCAACCACTATTCCATAGTTGCTGGAAGCCAGTATTGTTTTTTTAAAGGTTCTCAGGACAGCAGTCTAGACAATGTGCAATATGCTTTTACTTTTTGTGGCAAATGCTGTGTTTTGTTTTTTTTAAATATCACGTTAGGCAGTGCTGTTTCAGTTATATTTTTAGAGAATTTAGTTTTTAAAGGATGTGTTGGGGTGGTGGGAAAATCTCTTTCAAAAATAACTTATCTGCTAACATTTGTTTTAACGATGAGGGTCTCCTTAAAAATATCGCATATTGTAATTTTGTGTCACACATTAAAATGACCGTGTCCTTAGCAGAACAGGCTAGGAAAGTTTAAAATCTATTTCTTTTTTTTTTAAACTACAAATCCTAACAAAAATGAAGAGACAATGCCTTACAGAAAGTAGTTTAGCAATTTAGAGAATTGAGTTCACTTTTTTAATTCTGTTGTTTGTGTATTTATATGAAACTTATATCCGCAAGGTTTTAGTGTATCTTTTAATGACTGTTATAGTCATTCAGCAATTCAGCAGTTTGTAAAGAACCTCTTAAACATTTGGGGAATGTTGTGGTACTAGGGCATGTCTGACTGTGTGGAATCCATGTGTTTTTTTCTTAACTTCTGTAGAACAGGTCATGTGATGTCTTGTGTTTGGCAGTCTGCAGTCACTCTTTAGTGACCATTTCCACTGCTAGCTTGATGAAGATTGTCCAATAAACAAAAGACCTGCATCTGACATACTTAATTGTTAATACTGTCTGTGTTCTCACAGTATATTTCTCTGAAAAAGAGTTAGTGAACTTTTGCCCCCACCTTGCACAAAGTAATCCCTTGGTCAAGAATCCGGTGTATAGAAGCTATAGCTGTCGACAGTGTTTCATGGAACACAACAGAAAAGTACTCTTAGCAAGTGTGATACACAGGATGAATTAACAAATGGTATTTCCATGGTTTAGGAAACCTACGCAGGAAGGCTTTGCAAAAAAGGAATTGTAAAGGATCAGAGAGGTGCTACTCACGGCTTGGGAAGTGAGGAACTATTCCATGTGTAAGATGTGGCAGCATACAAGGAAGCAAGAAGTGAATCAGGGAAGCAGTCTAAGGAGCAATTAGAAATGATGCAGCGGGACCAAGGGCATGTGATGAAATGACAGCTTATGATGTGATGTGATGAATATATTTCTTGGGCATCCTATCACACTGCTTATGTGATTTTAATTCTGAATCGGAGAGAATGCCTCTGCAATTTCTTACTTTCCTTTGTGGTCACTTTTCTCTATACATGTCCTTTCCCTGGGTTCTCTCAGTTCTGCTGTTTGTGTCCTGTGTATTCAAATCTCTGAAAGAAGCATATAGAGATTTGTCGGAACAGATGAGCTAAAAAGCCCAACGTTGCCTCTTGTTTTGGGAGAACGTATCTTCTGCAATGCCTCTGAATGCTGGCAGAGTTCCACTTTAATTTCCTGGCTACTGTACATTTAAGACTCACCTAATTTTATGTGTGAATTTCCTTTAGTCTTTAATGAAAATATGCCACCTGTGGGAGTAGCTAAAGTAGGAAAGCTCAGACAACTGTAATGTAACTGTAAACCTGATTCTATCATCATGGCACTTAAAGGGACTTACATAGGTACACAAAAAGCTGGGTGAGTTTTTAAAGCTTAATGGATATAATACCTCTTTCAAAGCCCATTTACTGCTGTCAGTCACAGCCAATCCAAGCACTAAAATACTCACACAAGCTGATAAAGTCATAACTTCCAAACTTATATCACATAAAAGGTAGCAACTAAGCTTGCTGTAAATACAAACTCAAAAGGGCTTTGGATATGAATAGAAAGTGATAACTTGGGTCACAAAACAGGAAATTTTGAAAAATTCACTGGTAAATTTTTAAAAGATAGAAGTGGGTTGCAAAATTAGCTAAGAAAATGCAAAAGCTATTTTTTCTCAACACTTGAGTCTTGATATGATGTATATAGAGGAAAGCATTCCAGTGATTAGCAAGCATAGAAGATTACAATGAATTCGCTTATCGAGATCTTTGTTTTGGAGCTAATATAGAAAACTAAATAAGGAATGTCTATAATATTAAATGTTTTGAAATATAATGGCTTTGACTACTCCCCATAGCTTGATCTCTGTTCTAGCCACTGTCCAAAATACTTCCAATAAAATTATTTACAGTTAACAGTTGGTTAGTACTCCCTGATCAAAGAGAAATTAATGCTGAGGGTTTAATGATCGTTACCAGCAGATATTAAGGGCTATTGCTTTATTGTGAGCTTGAGCATGATGGCATTTTTGCTTTATAGGTAGTCTTTGATCTGTGTTTTGTTTTGTTTTTTAATTCTTATAAATGTCAGAATCTGTTCCTAACTGTACTTTTGGTGCTTATGGACAGCACTGTGAAGGCAAAAGGAAATAGATATTTCATTCATTGTCAATCAGTGGAGGGGGGGGTAACCGTGTTGTTGTCAAGTCCCCAAGAAATCAAATTCAAACCTTATCACATTCCTAAATGGATCTCAAGAATCAAATTCTAAGACTAAACTTTAACTTGCTTTTGCTTGTACTATTCCTCAGCATAAGCAAATGCTCTGTTTTAAATGAAAATCAACTCTCCAAACACCTTCTAAATAGCGTTGAGTGGCCTGGGCAGGACAAGATTAATATAGATGTATTTGATATTAAAAATTTTTGCTGGATAGCAATGTCACTTAGAGAAGTGGAGGCTCTTTGTGATATTTTTATGCCAGCAAAAGCCCTACTGTGGATACAAATACACTGGAAAACAAGTGATTATTTGTTGTTGCATAGCTTCGTTTGTTCAGGGAACTGATATAATCCATACTGGCAAAAGCACATCAAGCTCAAGCTGTGTCAATACTAGAAGGGTTTGCCAGAATAGTTATATTGGCAAACCTTCCTTACTAGAAACCACTGCCTAAACCTCTCCCCCACCACCTTCCTCTGTATCTGTGACCCTACTTCCTCACCTCTGGATTATGGGACAAGCCTATTTCTGGGGCTTTGAAGCCTCTGGTGACCCTTCTACGTGGCCAAGAAAACGAGGAGCTGGAGTTGAAGGCTAATTTGTCAAGCATGGAAGCAGTTAAGGAATACAACCTCTGCCACGGCCTGCTGGCATAAAAGCAGAAGGGACTGCAGGGAAGGGAGACCAGGAGTGGTGAGTTGGGCCTTTGGAACCACACATAGTTTGGAACCGCTTTAAGCCTCTGAGGACATGACTGGACAGTGAGCACTAGGCTTCTGCAGTATTAGCCATTTCCACTTCCTACTTTTGTGCAATGTCAAATTGGCAGTAACCAAGGGGGAAATGGGAAGAGAAGAAGCTTATGTAAATACAGCACAAAACAAACATCTGTGCTTAGTCACGTGGCTAGATGTGATTTGGCTAACCATCTGGCTCCAGATGGAAATGTGAAAGCATCTGCACAAGAACCGAAAAAGTTCATTATCCATAATACACATAGTCATTTCTTAGCAACAGAATCCTCCGCCCCCAAGCATGAGTTCCAAGTGACTAGCAAGCTGAGTGTGCATGCACCGCCAGCATATCGCTTCCTACAACAGGCCAAAGGCAGCTTTAGAAAAACAGTTTCTTGTCCTTAGAGCTTTGCTGGACAATGGAATGTATTAATGGCCCAACCCTTCCAAGAATGAGTTGCTGTTGTCTTCACTAAGCTTTGTCTGTTACGGTGTCCCCTAATTTCCATTCTTGAGAGCTGTGGAATTTGCCTTGCAGTGGAGTATAAAATGCTCAGTTCATTTCAGACTTAAATTTTCCCTTGTCGTCATGACCCTGTGAGGTGCATGAGTGTTAACCAGGGCCGGTGCAAGGATATTTTGCGCCCTTGCCAAAACTTCCACCTTGCGCCCTCTGCCCCCACCCCTCCCCCCAGACATGGCTTATTATAAACTTTCAAAAATGAATACTGCATAATGTGGCATTGTTCATTAGAATTAATACATATTCGGCTTGAAAATTTATTTATTTCATTATTTAGCCTACATATTTAATGAAAATAATGGAATAACCTGACAGGGTGTGGGGCTGGCTGGCTCTGGGCAGGGCAGGGGATGCGAAGCTGGTTGGAGATGGGGTGTGGGGGTGGCTGGAGACGGGGTGCAGGACTGGCTGCGTGCAGGGCAAGGGGTGTGGGGCTGGCTGCAGGCAGGGCAGGGTCTGCAGCAGGGGCTGGATGGAGACAGGAGGTGTGGGGCTGGCTGTGGGCAGGACAGGAGGTGTGGGACTGGCTGCAGGCAGGGCAGGGGGTGCAGGAGGGGCTGGCTGCGGGCAGGGCAGCTGGTGCGGGGCTGGTTGAGGCAGGGAAGGGGTGCGGGGCTGGCTGCGGGCAGGGGGTGAGGGGCTGGCTAGAGACGGCAGGGGGTGTGAGGCTGGCTGTGGGCAGGGCAGCGGGTGCAACGGGTGGCTGCGGGTAGGGCAGGGGGTGGGCTGGCTGGAGGCAGGGGAAGAGGTGTGGGGCTGACTGGAGGCAGGGCAGGGGATGAGGTGTTAGCTGCAGTCAGGACAGGGGATTCAGCTGCCATGCATGGAGCTGGAGCACAAAGAGCAGCTGCAGAAGGAAGAGCTGTTGGACAGAAGCTTCTGTGAGGAACCGGCTCTGTCCCATGGAGAGGTACCACTGTGGGATCTGCATTTTAAATAGCAGTGGGGACGCCCCTGCAGCCCCTTGCCCTCTCAGCCTTCTGGGCACTGGCTCTCTGCGGCTCACTCCCTAGGGGCTCAGCCCTGCTCCTCTTGCCCCCAGTCCCTCATATGTATTAATTCTAATGAACAATGCCACATTATGCAGTGTTCATTTTTGAAAGTTTATAATAAGCAATGTCTGGGGGGAGGGGTGGGGGCAGAGGGCACAAGGTGGAAGTTTTGCCTAGGGCCCAAAATATCCTTGCACCGGCCCTGGCTGGATACAGGGGGGTGGGGCTGGGGCTGGCTAGAGACAGGGCAGGGGGTGTGAGGCTGGCTGTGGGCAGGGCAGGAGGTGTGGGGCTGGCTGCAGGCAGGGCAGGGGGTGCAGCAGGGACTGGTTGCGGGCAGGGCAGGGGGTGCGGGGCTGGCTGCGGGCAGGGAGTGAGGGGCTGGCTGGATACAGGGGTATGGGGATGGATAGAGACAGGGCAGAGGGTGTGAGGCTGGCTGTGGGCAGGGATCTGCATTTTAAATAGCAGTGGGGACACCCAGGGCCGGTGCAAGGATATTTTGTGCCCTAGGCGCAACTTCCATCTTGCGCCCCCCCCTCCAAAAATCACATACATTATACACAATACACGGTCACAGAGTAACATGTTATAATTTAGAATTTATGTTTCCGCCCTTTAAGTTTAGCAAATTTAGAAACAAGTTCCTCCAAGTCAATGCTGTGAGCAATGTCATGTTCTATTGACAAGGTAGATAGCCCAACAAGTCTTTGTTGCAACATTGATGTTCACATATATGTTTTTATCAACTTGAGCTTCGAGAAGCTTCGCTCACCACTGGCCACAGAAACTGGGAGAGTCAAGAGAATGCGAAGAGCAATAACTGTGTTAGGGACACTGTCTGTCAGCTTATTTTCCCATATGAAGTTCAATACATCTTGCAGTGATGAACTCCTTTGGACTCGTCTTGCAATAGCTGGCAATTCACTGCACAAGTCAAAGGCATCAAAATCTTTGGATTCACCATGTTGCAAAGCTTTCTCCAGATTCAAGCACTGTTCCATAATTTGCTTTGGTGTTTTATTTTGCAAACTGTAAACATCATATATGAAGCCAAATACTGAACTAATTTGCTGCATCAATGTGAATCTTTTTTCAACCCAATGTATTGCTGTGTCAATGACTGCAAAGTAAAAGTTCTTCTTCGAGTGCTTGCTCATATCCATTCCAGTTAGGTGTGCGCGCGCTGCGTGCACGCTCGTCGGAGACTTTTTACCCTAGCAACACTCGGTGGGCCAGCAGGTCGCCCCCTGGAGTGGCGCCGGCATGGCGCCTGATATATACCCCTGCTGGCCCGCCCGCTCCTCAGTTCCTTCTTACCGCCCGTGTCGGTCGTTGGAACTGTGGAGCACGCCTAGCCGTTCTCCACCTCCCTAGCGTTTCACTCTTCTGTAGTCTAGTGTATATAGTTCAGTTATTATAGTGTTAGTTGTAGTTATAAAGTTAAGTAAGTATAGTTGTAAATAGTTATACAGACGATCGGGGGTTTGCCCCTTTTTCCTCCCCGCGGGGCCGGGGCCCATGCCCGGTTCACCTGGCTTTAAGCCTTGTGCGACCTGTCATCGGCCGATGCCAACAGGAGACCCGCACGACTCCTGTCTGAGGTGCCTAGGCGAGTCTCACCTTGTGGACAAGTGTCGGATCTGCAAGGCGTTCAAGCCCCTAACTAAGAAGGAGCGGGACAGTCGCCTGAAGCAGATCCTGATGGAGGCAGCGCTGACTCCCCAACCGTCGGCACCGACTCCGGCACCGGGACCAAGTGTCGCCTCCGCTCCGGACCGCCCGGCGCCAGCGAGGGCTCCAACTTCCCGCTCGGCTCCGGCCCGGCACCCTAGCCGACATCGCTCCCTCTCCCCGAGGAGCAAAAAGCACAGGGCTCCTGCGGTGCCTGCAACTGCACCACAGTCAGAGCGTGCCTCGAAATCTGACTGCCTGGCACTGTCATCTGCCGCGGCACCGAGCATCGCCGCACCGTCGACTCCGGCCCCTCAGAGACCATTGAGTCCGGTGCCATTCAGCTCCCTGGTGAGGACAGGGGTTGAGCTCATCGCGCCCTCCACGCCGGACACCTTCTCAGCGGCACGCGACATCATCGCATTGACAGAGCCCGAGCTGCCCCAACCCCCGGCACCGCCGGTGCGGGTTATACAATCGCTGGGCAAGCCCTCCATGGTACGGCCGCATTCGCCAGGCACTACCGAGCAGCGGTCCTGATCTAAATCGAGGGACCACTCACAGCGTCGCCGCTCAAGATCTAGACACCGCTCGCAGTCCCAGGACCGCTACCTGCGACACCGGTCGTACTCGAGGCACCGTTCGAGATCCTGGTCGCCGTCATACTACTCTCGGCACCGGTCTAGATCGCGGCACCGACGTTCATACCGCAGCCGATCCCGGCACGGCAGTGGATGGCACCGGTCGACCTCCCGGCACCAAGCCGGTAGCAGGTCCCGGTCTAGATCACCGTACCGCCATGACTCCCGGTACCGTTCACCAGCACCGCGCAGCAACGTCGGGATGCGCAGAGGCCTGCCACAGTCATCGGTGGCTCCTCCCTGGCCTTCGAGGCACTCGTCTGCTTCGTCCCATATGGACAGCGCCTCTTACGGGGGTTCAGATGTGCACGCCCGCATGGACCAGGGTCCACCTCAATGGTCCTTTTGGACGCCCTGGGCATACCACCAAGCCCAGGGCAAACCTTCGGGACAAGCTCGCTCCAACCCATCGGAGCGTTGTGCACCAGAGGCCACAATCAGTCGCCCCCCCCCCCTCAGGTACGGAGAAAGACCCCACGGATACCATGGGGCAGCAGGATTCCCGGGAAACGGAGGCCCCTCTGGACGAGGCTTCAGTGCAAGAACCGCTTCTCCTTGGGGTGTCTTCGTCCTCGTCCCCGGATGAGGCAGTAGCGGGCACGTCTTTATCAGGGCCCCCGCCGATCGATCTCCGGGCACATCAGGACCTGTTGAGGCGAGTGGCCCAAAACATAAACCTTCCTGTAGAGGAAGTCCTGGAAGTAGAGGACCCGGTAGTAAGCATCCTCTCGGCGGAGGCACCGACCAGGGTAGCCCTCCCCTTCATTAAGTCGATCCAGGCAAAGGCGGACACCATCTGGCAGTCTCCGGCCTCCATTCCACCCACTGCCCGCAGCGTGGAAAGGAAGTATATGGTACCATCCAAGGGGTATGAGTACCTTTACGTACACCCCGCTCCCTGCTCCTTGGTGGTACAGTCAGTCAATGACCGGGAACGCCACGGCCAACAGGCTCCTGCTCCAAAATCCAGGGAAGCCAGGTGCATGGACTTGCTGGGACATAAAATTTATTCTGCTGGAGGCCTTCAGCTCCATGTGGCGAACCAGCAGGCCCTCCTGAGCCGTTACAGCCACAACACCTGGGAGGCTGTCGGCAAATTTGCAGAGCTGCTCCCTCAGGACTCACGACAGGAATTTTCATCTCTCCTGGAAGAGGGCAGGAGGGTCGCCAGAACCTCACTACAGGCGTCCTTAGGTGCCGCAGATTCAGCAGCGAGGACTCTGGTATCGGGCGTAGCCATGCGCCGTATATCGTGGCTGCAGTCTTCCGGACTACTGCCGGAGCTGCAATACACGATCCAGGACCTGCCATTCGACCAGCAGGGCCTCTTCTCTGAAAAGACGGATCCCAGGCTACAGAGCCTAAAGGATAACCGGGTCATCATGCGTTCTCTGGGAATGCACACGCCCCAGACTCAGAGAAGGCCATTCCGCCCCTACCATCAGCGCACTTACCCCCGCCTCGCCCCAGACAAGACTTCAACCGGAGGCGAGGCCAGCCAAATCGCAGACAACAGTCAGATCCTCAAAGGGGTAACGCTTCCGGGTCCGAAAAGCCACCGCAGGGACCCAAGGCCAACTTTTGAAGGTGCGCCCGAGAGCAGCTTACCAATCCCCTCTCTGGATCCACTCCATTTCCTCAACCGCCTCCGCCACTTCCTACCGTCATGGTCCCAGCTGACTTCGGATCGTTGGGTCCTGAGCACGGTGCAATTTGGTTACCATCTTCAGTTTGTTTCTCCACCCCCCTCCCATCCTCCCTCCTCGTCCCTCTTCAGGGACCCCTCTCACGAGCAACTTATCGTCCAGGAGGTTCACAAGCTCCTGTCCATTGGGGCTATAGAGGAGGTGCCAAGGGAGCTAAGGGGCAAGGGGTTTTATTCCCGGTACTTCTTAATCCCCAAGTCAAAAGGGGGCCTACGACCCATCCTGGACCTGCGAGGCCTGAACAAATTCATCAAAAAGTTCAAGTTCCGCATGGTAACATTAGGAACCATCATTCCTTCCCTGGATTCCGGAGATTGGTATGCTGCTCTCGACATGAAGGATGCGTACTTCCACATTGCGATCTTCCCCCCGCACAGACGGTATCTCCGCTTTCTGGTGAATCAGGACCACTACCAGTTCACGGTCCTCCCCTTTGGGCTCTCCTCAGCCCCCCGGGTATTCACCAAATGTATGGCGGTCGTCGCTGCTGCCCTGCGACGTTGTCGTATCCATGTCTTCCCTTTACCTCGACGACTGGCTCATCCGAGGCACGTCGGAAGAGCAGGTGACCAGACACATCGCCATCATCACGGAGCTGTTTGCGAGCCTAGGCCTGACCATCAATCCGGACAAGTCCACTCTGGTGCCTACGTGGAGCATAGAATTCATAGGGGCAGTGCTGGACTCCAACCTTGCGACGGCCAGCCTCCCCCGGCACCGATTCCAAGCCATAGTGTCCATGGTCACAAGCCTGCGGGCCTTCCCGACCACATCTGCTCGAACGTGCCTCACTCTCCTGGGGCACATGGCCGCATGCACCTTCGTCACCAGACACGCAAGCCTCCGCATGCACCCGTTGCAGACCTGGCTCGCGTCGGTCTATCGACCATGCAGGGATGCCATAGACACAATCGTAACGATTCCACCGAATGTTCTAGGCTCCCTAGGCTGGTGGACAATGCCCTCCCAAGTGTGTGCGGGCCTACCGTTTCACGCCCCACAGCCATCAGCGTCCCTGACAACGGACGCATCATCGCTGGGCTGGGGGGCGCACCTGGGGACCCTGCGTACACAGGGCCTGTGGTCACAGAAAGAGTTGACTCTTCACATCAATATGCGGGAGCTACGGGCTGTTCGCCTAGCATGCCAGACATTCCAACGCCATTTGCACAGTCATTGTGTTGCGGTATTCATGGACAACACAACGGCCATGTATTACATTAACAAGCAGGGTGGGACCCGGTCCTCCCCACTGTGTCAGGAAGCAATATGTCTGTGGGACTTTTGCATAGCCCACTCTATTCATCTAGTGGCCTCCTTTCTCCCGGGAGTGCAGAACACCCTGGCGGATCACCTGAGCAGATCCTTCCTGTCCCACGAATGGTCCATCCGTCCGGACGTCCTCTATGTCATTTTCCAGAGGTGGGAGTTTCCCCAGATAGACCTGTTCGCCTCCAGATCGAACAGGAAATGCCAGGTGTTCTGCTCTCTGCAGGGTCGCTTCCCGGGCTCCCTGTCGGACGCGTTTCTCATACCATGGACGGGTTGCCTTTGCTACGCCTTCCCACCCTTCCCTCTCGTCCATAGAGTCCTGATCAAGGTCCCGAGAGACAAGGCCCGCCTCATCCTGATCGCTCCGGCATGGCCGCGGCAGCCTTGGTACACCATGCTGCTCGATCGGTCCCTGGCGAATCCGATTGCCCTACCTCTTTGGCCGGACCTGATCACGCAGGACTTCGGCAAGATGCGCCATCCGGATCTACAGTCCCTCCATCTGTCTGCATGGCTCCTGGCTGGTTAAGCCAATCCGAGTTGCGCTGTTCCGATGCAGTACAAGTGTTGTTGGGCAGCAGGAAGCCTTCCACGCGTTCAACCTACCTAGCGAAATGGAAACGCTTCTGCTGCTGGTGCAGTCAGCACAGCCACGATCCACTCGCCGTACTAGTCCCCACCATCTTGGACTACGTGTGGTCTCTCAAGCAGCACGGCTTGGCGATCTCCTCCCTACGCGTCCACCTCGCGGCTATATCCACCTTCCACCCAGGCAAGGCTGGCAAGTCCGTCTTTTCTCACCCAATGGTGTCAAGATTTATCAAGGGCCTGGAGCGGCTCTACCCCCAGGTCAAACGGTCTACCCCTACTTGGAACCTGAACCTGGTTCTAACCAGGCTCATGGCGCCCCCCCTTCGAGCCCTTAGCCACATGCTCGCTGCTGTACCTATCCTGGAAGGTGGCCTTCCTAGTCGCTATTACATCGGCCCGGCGAGTCTCGGAGCTTCGGGCTCTGACCGTGGACCCTCCGTACACGGTGTTCCATAAGGACAAGGTACAGCTGCGACCGCACCCGGCGTTCCTCCCTAAGGTCGTTTCCGCCTTCCATATTACCCAAGACGTCTTCCTGCCAGTCTTTTTCCCAAAGCCGCATTCATCCCAAAGAGAGCAACAGCTCCACTCCTTGGACGTCCGAAGAGCTCTCGCGTTCTACACTGAGAGAACAAAACCCTTCCGGCGTTCACCACAATTGTTTGTGGCAGTAGCAGAACGCATGAGAGGCATGGCAATCTCCTCCCAGATTATCGCATCCTGGGTCACGTCCTGCATCAGGACATGTTACAACTTGGCCAGTGTGCCAACGGGACCCCTGACCGCCCATTCTACCAGGGCTCAGGCTTCCTCGGCCGCGTTTTTGGCTCATGTCCCCATACAGGAAATCTGCTGTGCGGCCACATGGTCTTCTGTGCACACCTTCGCATCACACTATGCGCTGGTACAGCAAGCTAGAGACAATGCCGCTTTTGGCGCAGCGGTTTTGCAGTCCGCAACGTCTCACTCCGACCCCACCGCCTAGGTAAGGCTTGGGAATCACCTAACTGGAATGGATATGAGCAAGCACTCGAAGAAGAAAAGATGGTTACTCACCTTTGTAACTGTTGTTCTTCGAGATATGTTGCTCATATCCATTCCACACCAGCCCTCCTTCCCCACTGTCAGAGTAGCCGGCAAGAAGGAACTGAGGAGCGGGCGGGCCAGCAGGGCTATATATCAGGCGCCATGCCAGCGCCACTCCAGGGGGCGACCTGCTGGCCCACCGAGTGTTGCTAGGGTAAAAAGTCTCCGATGAGCGTGCATGCGGCGCACGCACACCTAACTGGAATAGATATGAGCAACACATCTCGAAGAACAACAGTTACAAAGGTGAGTAACCGTCTTTTCACTTTGAATTTTTCTTTCGGATCATAAATAGGTTCGTCATCTGTTTCATATGTGAACTGCTTCCTCTTCTTTCTAATAGGGATTGGATCTGGTTCAAAAAGTGCCGGTACATCCAACTCCTCCGCAAGTTCACCTGCATCTACCAATGTTTTCTCAAAGGCTGCGTCACTTCTGTGGCCCATAAAAAACTTCTTGGTTTCTCCAAGTTGATTAATGGCATCACATATATCAAATTCTTTTGCCTGAAGTTGTTTGCTAGTTATGTTGATCTCAAACAATATGTCATACTACAAAACAAAAGAAACAAGAAACTAGAAATGGCTTTTGTAAGAGCCTTTGCATCAACTCGTGATGTATTGCCAGATGATCCTGTCAGAGTATTGTCTTCATAGATGTCTACCAGAGCATCACAGATGTCACCAGTGAAAGCAGGATGGAAAAGCTCCCCCCCAAGAAGACCTAAGACATGATGGCTGGATACATAAAGAGACCCCTGTCCCTCACAGGCACTACCTCATAACATGCCAATTTTGCTCAGGACAGAACATCATAGAGGAATACTATGCATTCAGTGGTCTCTACACTGGCCAAGCAACAGCATGACAACTAACCTAACCAGTCCATCCAACTCTTTTGACTGCTTCTTGGGCACTGGTGAGGGGTAGCGGAGCCAGACTGAGCCCGGTGATGGGTGCACTACAAATCTACAAACTGAGGCAAGGTGCTGGGCCTAGAGTCCTGCTGAGACGGCTGTCCTGCACCAAGTGGAGCACAGCCTCCATGAGGAGAGAACTCAAACAAATATCACGCTCCTTCTGCATGATTCCCCCAAGCACTTCTTCAGGCAGCTGCTATGGGGGTCACTCACAGGCTTAGGCCTGCCTGTTGCAGGCAAAACACAGCAGCAGGGCTTAAAACTCAGACAGGGCCGCCCAGAGGACTCAGGCCTTGGGCAAAGCAAAATCGGGGGCCCCTTCCATAAAACATTTGCAATACTATAGTAACATGTATTAGGAAATGTAAAAAATAACTAGTGAAATACATTCAAAAATGAATTTGTAATAATTTGAAAATAAACTAAATACATTATTTAAAAACATTAAAAGCTGTAATGGTATGTATACATTTGCAATTACATAATGGGCAGTTGCTGGGTGATTGTAATAGTTGGCACCAATGGGCTGTTGTTGCCCACGGCTGGGTGGGAAGCTGGGCTCTGGGTTCAGGGGTGCCCAGCTCACAGGGTCTGGGCTCAGGGATGTGGGGAGATAGGGTCAGGGGAATGTCCAGCTCAGAGGGGCTGGGCTCAGAGCTGGGGGTCAGGGCTGTTGGGGGGATGGGGTCAGGGGGTTTCCAGCTCAGAGGGACTGGGCTCGGAGCTGGGGGTCAGGGCTGTGGGGGGGATGGGGTCGAGGGGGTTTCCAGCTCAGAGGGACTGGGCTCGGAGCTGAGGGTAAGGGCTGTGGGGGGATGAGGTCGAGGGGATTTCCAGCTCAGAAGGACTAGGCTCGGAGCTGGGGGTCACGGCTGTGGGGGGGGATGGGGTCAAGGGGGTGCCTGGGGGCACTGGGGCAGCTCAGCTCTGTAGGCTGCTGTTCTCTCCAGCCGTCCAGGCACAAGGGGAGCAGGAGCAGGGACCAGCCAAGGACCAAGAGGGCAGGAGCACAGGCACCTGAGGCCGACCTGTGGGGAGGCACTTGCTTACCTTGCCCAGTGCATGAGCGTTGGGGTCCTCTTTCTTCCTCCACTCCATCAGACCACTGCTGAGGCTCTTTTCTTCTCCGTGCCCCTCGCTGGGGCTGACATGGAGGCTGAGCCAGGGGGCAGCCGCCACTTTCCTCCGGAAGCAAAGCCCTGGTGTTGAGCCACTGTCGCAGGGCCCCTGCCACGTGCTCTAAGCAGAGCTGCGCAGCTCTGCCCAGCCGCCGGAGCCCCCGCCAGCAACGAGAAAAATTGCAGAGGCTGAAGCCCCTGCTCTGGGAGGGAGAGGGATTCTGAGCCTCTGCCTGCAGCTCAGGGATTCCCCTGGGTCAGTGCAGCCGCCGTCAGCCCAAACCTCTGGGCTGCCACGGCTGCGCGCTGACCCCGGGGGGCGCCGTGGGCTGCCGGGCTGCCGCAGCAGCTCCCTGACCCGGGGGGCGCTGTGGGCTGCCGGGCTGCCGCGGTGGCTCCCTGACCTGGGGGGCGTCCCGGGCTGCCGCGCCGGCGCGCTGAGCCCGGGGGCGTCTTGGGCTGCCAGCTGCAGGCAGCTGCTGTCGCGGGCAGCTCAGACTACCTCTCCAGCAGCAGTAGCGGCTGCAACCATTTAAAAAAAATTGGGGGGGCACCGCTTTTTGGCACCCTCAAATCTTGGTGCCCTAGGCAACCGCCTAGTTCTCCTAAATGGTTGCACCGGCCCTGGGGACGCCCCTGCAGCCCCTTGCCCTCTCAGCCTCCTGGGCACTGGCTCTCTGTGGCTCACTCCCTAGGGGCTCAGCCTTGCTCCTCTTTCCCCCAGTCCCTCATTAGGCCTGGGTGCCTGTAAAGCATGCAGCATATCTTTGTATTGTGTTAATGACTCCTGAACTGGTGGGGGCTATGTCTAATTGCTGCCACTATCTCTTTCTTTGCTGGGCAATTAGATGATAATTAACTTGGAATAGCCCAGAGGGGTCAGAGTAGAGAAGGAGGGAGGAGAGACCTTTAGGTTTCAGTTCTGTGCAAAGCCGGTTAACTTTTTGTTTCAGCTACCTATAAACAAACCTAGTAGAGAAAAGAGTTTCTTCCCCTCATCCGCTCCCCCAAAAAATCGGTCATGATTTTAATGGATCCAGAAGCAAAATAATTCTGTAATCAAAAAGACAAGTTTCCTGCTTTCCCTTCCACAAAGATCTATTTCCAACCAGGTAACTTATTATTTATTATCTGTAGTAACTATGTTCTCACGTTTGAATGATACACTGTAGTGGTGTCGGAGTTCTTTGGAAATCCCTCAACTCTTTTGCGGTGTTGGGAGTGAATGCTAGACCCTCGGTTAATTACTTTTACCTTACTTCACATGCCCATCTTTTGGACATTAATTTTTGAAGTTAAATTAGATTTTCAAAACCCAGCTTTAAAATGATGTTCATGCCGACAATTGCAATTTAATTGTCCAAACGGGGAAATCGATGCCTTGAAATTATGGGATCTAATTTTAAAATTGTATTAAAAATGTGGCATTATAAAGGGGAAATATTTTAAAAGGTTTTACCAGCATCCCCATTACTGTTACCCAGGATTCTACTTCAAGCAGTAACACAGGAGGGAGAGGGCAATGTACAGATTAGTGTTCAGTGGTACTTCAAACAAAAAGACATTTACTCTTAAATTATCTCGTTGATGCCTAATTGACGATCTAAGAGCATGCATCAAGTACATCAAAACTTCGCTGAATAAGCTTGTTAGCATTTCTAAGGGGGACACTGAACATTCCAAACAGTGATAAGTGGTGCCTGCGGGCGGTCCACGGACTGTCCACCCGCAGGCACGACTGCAGCAGCTCCACGGGAGCTGCCTGTCACCCCCTCCGGACACCCAGCGGCGCCCTGACCCAGGGGACCCCCTGGACTGCAGGCTGCCATGGAGGCGCCCTGACCCAGGGGACACCCTGGGCTGCTGGCTGCCGCTGGCAGCTCAGACTCCCTCTCTGTCCCAGCAGCAGTGGCTGCTCAACTATTTAAAAAAAATTTTGAGGGCACTTTTTGGCGCCCTCAAATCTCGGCGCCCTAGGCCTAAATGGCCTAAATGATTGCACCGGCCTTGGTGTTAACGCCATCTTGCACATACAGAAACTAAGGTAAAGTGGTTACGTAGCTTGCCCAAGGCCAGACAGAGCTGGAACTGGAATGGAGTTTTGCTGGTGTATGTCTGTCCTGTGCTCAGACCACTAATGACGAGGTAAGTGCATTCTTCCTTTCTCTCTGCTGGAGCAGCTTATAGGTTCAAGCAATACAACACAACCTGTGTTTACAGCTACTATTGCCATCACTTTATAGTGGTAAGTGTGGGAGTGGGGAGCCAGCTATATTGTTAATACTATTCTCCTATAAATGTGACCATAATCTGTCGGCTTTCTAGGGAGCGTATAGATCTAATGGTACTTTAGGGAATGAGTAGGGGATAGATAACTCCACTGTCCTAGCCAGCGTACTCTTCTTTCAAGAATAACAAGTTGCAGTGTCCAAGGCCATGAGGCCTTATTCTGCACAAAATACACTTTACCTGCAGTTGCCACACTGAGTCTTGGGCCATCACTGATGTCTTGGGTGTGACAGGCACAGTATAATTCAAATCCCATTTTAGATTCACGAACAAAAATTCAATAGTTTAGGTTTTTGATGAGAGCAACCTTAACATACATCTTGGCATTTCCTAGCTGGAGAATTCTTGACTTTGCAACCTTTTAATCCTTAACTTTGTATTTCCTGTTTTGTTTTTTGTTTTTTTTATAGTTCATTCATGTGAGCAACCTTAACTAATGTTCACTGAAGTTTTTTGTTTGTGAATGTCCTTAGTTTTTAAATAGAAAATCTCTTATTTGAGTGCTATTTAAATAAAGCACTTATACAATGAAGACAACAAATGTGTATTCTTGCCATTATCTTTGTGATGGTGCCATGCTGACCATTATATTGAAAGTAATTAAAGTGTACTCAAACAAAACATGATTTTTTTATGCAAATTCAGTTTTACTTCCACTTCTAAATGATATTTTAAAAAACCCTCAAAGTTGAATAGGGTTTCATATGTATAATGTCCTGCTCTTTTTAAAGATAACTAAGCAATTTCAATTGGTAAAAAGCCATAAATAACGTACATGAACAATATCATCCTCAAACAGTCATAGTTTACTGATGACCACAGTTGATGATGTTGCACCAGGCAGCAATATTCAATATTATAGCTGCTCTTCATGTAACTTTTCATGAAACACTTTTTGGGGGAAATACCAAACAATTTCTCTTTGAAAAGAAACAATGTAACATTTCACAGTACAACCCCCAAAGAGCAGAGAGCAGCTTATCCAATCCATCTGCTGTCATTGTTATAAGGTAGGTGCATAGCTGGTTGAAAGACCATACTCGCAGTAGCTGTCAAGGGTTTCCTGTCACACTGGAGGCGCTACCTAGTGGAGTCCTAGAGGGGTCAGTCTTGGGTCTGGTGCTATTCAATATTTTCATTAATGATTTGGATAATGGAGTGGAGAGTGTGCTTATAAAACTTACAGATGACACCAACCTGAAAGGGGTTGCAAGCACTTTAGAGGACAGGATTGGAATTCAAAAGGACCTTGACAAATTGAGGAATTGGTATGAGTTCAACAAGATAAATTTAAATAAAGATAAGTGCAAAATACTTAGGACGGAAAAATCAAATGCACAGTTACAAAATGAGGATGTACTGCTTAAAAAGATCTGGAGATTACAGTGGATCACAATTGAATATATGTCAACAATGTGCTTTAGCGATGAAAAAAGGCTACTATCATAATCATAATTACATATCGTAATAATAGGAGTGTCATATCTAAGACACATGAGGCAATTGTCCTGTCTAACTGGCAATGGTGAGGCCTACCTGGAATGCTGTGTCCAGTTCTGGGTGCCACACTTTAGGAAAGATGTGGACAAATTAGAGAGTCCAGAAGAGAGCAACAAAAATTATTAAAAATCTGACCTATCGAAAGGTTTTTAAAAAAAAATAAATTGGGCACAATTTAGTCCTGAGGGGAGACATGATAGTCTTCAAATTTGTTGAGGGCTGTTATGAAGAGCATGGTGATAAATTGTTCTCCATGTCCACTGAAGGTAGGACAAGAAGTAATAGTCTTAATCTACAAAGGCAGATTTAGCTTAGATATGAGAAAAACTTTCTAACTATAACAGTAGTTAAGCTCTGGAATAGGGTTTCAGTGAGGTTGTGGCATCCCCATGATTGGAAGTTTTTTAAAGACCAGCTAGACAAACACTTGTCAGTGATGGTCTAGTCTGCAGTATAGTTGTAACTGTGTTGGTCCCAGGATGTTAGAGAGACAAAGTGAGTGAGGAAATATCTTCTATTGGACCAGCTTCTGTTAGTGAGAGACACAAGCTTTTGAGCTACGTGAAGCTCTCTTTCAGGTCTAAGAAAGGTACACCCAGAATCACAGCAAAATGCAAGATGGAACAGATTGTTTAGCATAAGTAGTTAGCACCTATGTTTAACTGGTCCTGCCACAGCTCAGGGGGCTGGACTTGATGATGACGACTTTTTGAGACCCCTTCCAGACCTACGTTTTTATGATTATAGCTCCTCCTGTGACCCTTCTTAATGTTATGGTAGTCTGAGTGGAAATTGGTTACCATAGGCAGCTGTTGCCAAGACAACCAGGGCAAGAATGACTTCTGAGTCCCTCAAATGACTTGGAGGGAGGGAGTGGCTGATTATCTCTGGTGTTGTAATGTTTCAGCTCAGGGAGCAGCAGCACAGAGTCACACATTTGCACTGCTTAGGCGGAGGGAGGAGGAGGAGAAATTAGGCTTTTCCAATTTTTTGGTTTTCCCAAACTTCCTAATAACCCAGCAATGTACAAATTGGAGGCGGTTCTACACAGACAGGGTATACCAGACCTGAGGCCCACTGCTGTGGAGGCCTCATGGCCCTGCCACATCCCACCCCAAAAAAGGGCAGTGGAGAGGGTCCTCCAAGCTGCCTAGAGTGGCTGGGCCAACTGGGGCCCAGCAGCATAGTATAAGAAGACCAGCAGGGCCAGAGGGAATCTCAGATAGGGCAGCGCTGGCAGAACCCAGGGGGAGTGAGAAGGAGCCTTGAACTGGTTGCTGGGATCTGGAGTATGAGTGGGCAGGCCTGGGTCTGTCCCACCATCCTTTATTCACAGAGGGGAAGTGGCCTGGACACTGAGGCACCCCAGAGGGGGAACTGAACTACAGTGGCCCAGCTAGAGTGCTGTAGCCGGGAAGCCCAAGAGGGCAAAGACATTGTCTCCGGGGAGGGAGCCCTGGGGCACTGCTCTCCCAGAGCAGGGACAATGAGTGAGAGTGTGCAGGCATATGCACTTGGCCAAGGGGGCACTCATGAAAGGTGAGTGTACCCTGTTACACACACACGCCATTAATTAATGGCTGGAATTTGTTTGAAAATTGGCATGTTTACCAAAAAAAAAAGCATTCCAAAAAAGGTGGGACACGGAGGTACAGATCATGTAAAACAGAAGAAAAAGATGCAATCTTAACACTCTGACTACAGTGAGACCATAATTTGCCAAATGCCTGTTATCTCAGATTTGAGAATGTTGGTTAGTTGACTTGGGTCATACTTAAGGACAGAGACTGAGACACCTGGCATATCGTGCTATATGCCCTCTTGCAAATTGCTACACTGTGCCTCAGTTTCCCCATCTGTAAACTGTAGATAATTACCCAAGTTCAAAAGGCATGTTGTGAAACGTAATGTTTGTGAAATGCATTGTGTTCCGGCTGATAAATGCACTTTAGTATATTTCTATTGGTCAGAATAAATTTTTATATAATGGTCACTTGTTCAAAGTTTTAATTTAGACTCTCAATATTTGGGCTTAGTTTACCTATCAGTGCTTCTAATTCCATTATTCAGAATGCTGGTAAAATCTGAATCCCCTGGCCACTGGCATGGAACAAGTATTCCTCTCCTGCACCTCCCCGCCAAGTTAGTGTTCAGAATGAGAGTGGATTTCCCATAGTGTAACATTTCTCAGAGGTAGTTTTCTCCCATACACACTTTGATCAATTGCCTGCAGGGATTTTTCCTGTCCCTCCCTTAATTGCATCACAGCATGTTAACATTCCTTCAATAGTAGGAGCCTTCACAAGACTAATAAAACATCAAAATTAAAAATATAAAAGCATCTTTGAATGTAGAGGGTAGAACAGTGATTATCTTTCCATTCAGTTGGCTGCAGCCTGTCTAATGTGTAAAATAGAATTTCTAATTACTTTTGTTCTGCAAATATATTTTCTTCCCTGTTTCATGATTCTAAATTAATCTGCTTTTAATAGTGACATTTGCATAATTTATGATTAGGGTGAGTGAAATTATAATTAGCTTGACATAACACTTGTTGTCAGTACTGGAATTTTGGCCAAATATTCCTGACCAGAGTTCAAATTCATCCAGCTTAAGTTGGATCAAAAAATTAATTTCACTTGGGCATCTTTTCATCTGTTCTTTGGTATCAGGTGTATAACACCTTGAAAAATACGAACACTACCTAGTCAAACTATCTCCAAATTAAATAAGAGAAAAGCGAGAGCTAGATACTCACCTTTACCCTCTCACATCAATTTTACCCTAATAAAACAGCATCGACATAAGTGGACCTGATTTACGCCAGTGTGAGAGTACCAGGGCCCTTGGATTCTAACTTTCCATGAAGGTCTGAATGCATAATGTGGCTCTGAGTTCTCTACAACTGTATTTCTATGTGATCCATATCCAAACCTCTAAGATATGTTGTGTGACAAAATTTCATGTTTACATAATGTATTTCCTATGCTCATGCACAATTCTTTTCCAGTAATAATGTGAGCTATTCTCACTCTTAAATAGCTTTAAAACTTGTTTTAGTGTGTGGATCATATGACCTTTAACTTTTGTTTCCCTATGCAAGTTAATACCTAGTTGACGTTGAAATACCTAAAAACTGAAATCATTATTCATGGGCTGGAGAAGGACTTTCCACAGGGGTTTACAGCAGTGTTACAAGTTTTCATACAGCAATCGATTAAGTTAAGTAACATTTAGTATAGCTGGCAGAGTGTCTGAGTGAATGCTCCAGGGGACCTGCACTAGAGGACTGAGCCCCTTAGCCTTGGGAAATTGTGATGGTGTCCCCATTGTTGACAGTCATGCTCAGAAACTGACAAGCTGCTTTCAAAAAATCAGGTCTGCAGTCTGGAGGTGGAGGATAGTGAAGATATGGAGGAGCATTCTCGGTGAGAGGGGTAGGAAAAATCAATGCCCTGCCATCATTTAACAATGTGATTAAGGAGGTTGAATTTCAACAGAAGCATGTGGATCAGAAAATCTATTTGTTGTAAGCGACAGAAGACAGTTCCAACCATGCACAGCTTTCAGAGCTGACTCCAGTTTCACCAATTAAAGTTCAGCATCTTTTCTAACAAGGTGTACTTTGTTCTTGGAAACAGAACAGGAAATGGACATGAGCAAACCTGGACATAGGCCATGTGTACATTTGTGGCTCTCCTGAACACAGTGTTATGATGGAGGTGCTGAAACCTTGTTGAAGCTGGTGGAGGTGTTAGACACCCTTCATTCAGGACAAATGTAAGTAGTAGTTTAGCTTTTTGCAGTAAGAGAGCTGAAACAGAGCCACAGGTGAGTATGGCCAGAAGCTGAACTCTGTGGGTGTAGGGATTTCACTGAGGGCTGAATATTATTGGGACTGGATATTATTGGGAAGTGTGTGTATCTGTGAGCAGAAATGGAGACAGAAAGCCACGGAGATGGCAGCAGAAGCACTTGCGGTATAACCCTGAGAGAAAGCCAAGAGAGGGCATTTTGGGCAGAGCAGTAGCTAAAATTGTGACTAAAGAACCTGCCTTGTCTTTATTTCCTACTTAGTTCTTGAAAAATGCCTGACTCCAGCTGAGGCCTGGCCTGAGCAGAGTAATTTACACATGGAGGGAGGCCTCATTTCTTGAAAATTAGAATAGGGAGATAAACAGATCGTTAGGGTGAAGTAAATAGGCCAGTAAGCTAAAAGGCAGAATGTTTGAGCTAGCTAAGAAAAAAGAACACCCAGGGAACCATTTAGTAACAATGGACAAGATCAGTTAGGAATGTAAGAGGGGGTCACACATGGACAGAAGGCAGCACAGGGATTGGTTCCTGAAAAGTGACCAAGCCAAAAATGTGATGTGATATGTATAGTAAATGCAATGAGGTGAGTAAATGTTTATGAAGTTGTGTGTAACTTTGGATGTGTGGTACGCATTATGCCCACTCCCTAGGCTTGAGTCTGATCAGCTCAGCATTCTTTTGCTATATGCCAAATCAAGGAAGCTGAGTGACAACATCTGGAGTCAAACTAAGTTTTTTGTACACCAGACAACTGGATGAAGTGTTTTCCCAGAACTGAACAAGGTGTTCTGGGTAAGCCAAATGGAAAAGATCTGGAAGAGAATCTAAACATCCTCCAAAAAACCCACAAGCCCACAACTAGTAGATAACCACTTGGATAAAGAGAGGTAACAATAGTCATGTAACCACAGTAGCAATGCTAGCAGATTTATCGCTGCCACGTATATAACCAAAATACCCTTCTTTTGATACTGAAGGGTTTGATAATGAGGATGCACAAATGCAGCTTTTCAATTATATACAATTTCTGCTCTTTAGCCAGGAACAAAGGTAAACTCCTTTCCCCTGCTCTTACCATGATAGCTGCTTTGGAAAGAGTACTGCCTATCGTGCATAGTTAGAGGCCAAATAAGAAAACTACCAAGTGGTTATAGACATATCTCACCTATGCCATGCACAAAATGAATCCTGAAAGAATTAGACTGCAGCACGGTCACTATACGCGTGTGAGCGCTTTGATTTAAATCTCATGTTTTTTGACTAGGGGTGTGTGCCAGAACCCTTAGTTACACAAAAGGTAAAAATATTAACGTGGAAAAATTGAAGTTGTCTCCCTTTGAAACAACTGTTCCCTCATTTTGTTTGCAATAGAGACACAGAAAGAGAGAGAGTTTCTAAAACTGATTTATTGATTGTCTTGATATTCATTTCTCAGTGCACTGGAAGGTGAGTTCTTCTTAAACCAGTTTTTTGCTGACTCTCTTGTAGGTTATACCACCAGCTATAGAGATCTGGAATAAAGAACAAACCAAAAACTCTGAACATGGTAACTAGCACTGCAGAGTGACTTATGGAAAAGATTTGTTGGCTTTTGGATTATGCCCTTGCTGATAAAAGATTTGGTCCCTGAAACTAAATTATTAATACCCTTCATCTTGGGATACTCTATAGAAATACATTTTACATAGCAGCTATCTCACTTAAAAAACCATGTTTAGGGATGTTTTAAGGGATTCCACTCTAGAATACCTGATCCTGAGGTGATACCTGAGACAATATGCTGTGATGGGTGTTCTACAAAAGCAATAAGTGGATGGACATTGTCAGTTTCAATGCAGGTACCTGTATTGCCAGGGAGTGGCTATAGGCCCAATTCGGCAAGGCGGTTAAGCATGTATGTAACTAACTCTAGGCAAATAAGTAGTCCCCATCTGAAGTCAAGTCCTGACTTCTTACGCCCCTCATGCATTGAGGGCTTGTCTACATCAGAAAGTTGCAGCGCTGGTGAGGGAGTTACAGCGCTGCAACTTTGAAGGTGTACACATCTGCAGGGCACCACCAGCGCTGCAACTCCCTGTTTGCAGCGCTGGCCGTACTCCCGTTTTGTCTCGGGTGTAGAGGATCCAGCGCTGGTGATCCAGCGCTGGTAATCCAATGTAGACAGTTACCAGCGCTTTTCTTGACCTCCGTGGAAGGAGGAAGCCTCTGGTAATCAAGCTGGTTTCCTTTCCCGGTTTGCTCTCTCGGTCCCGGAGCCACCCAGCAAACCGCAGGGAAGGAGACCTGCTTGCTCGGGGTTCCGGGACCGAGAGAGCAAACCGGGAACGCCGCGGTTTGCTCTCTCGGTCCCGGAGCCAGCCAGCAAACCGCAGGGAAGGAGACCTGCTTGCTCGGGGTTCCGGGACCGAGAGAGCAAACCGGGAAAGGAAACCAGCTTCGCCGCGGTTTGCTCTCTCGGTCCCGGAACCCGAGCAAGCAGGTCTCCTTCCCTGCGGTTTGCTGGCTGGCTCCGGGACCGAGAGAGCAAACCGCGGCGTTCCCGGTTTGCTCTCTCGGTCCCGGAACCCCGAGCAAGCAGGTCTCCTTCCCTGCGGTTTGCTGGCTGGCTCCGGGACCGAGAGAGCAAACCGCGGCGTTCCCGGTTTGCTCTCTCGGTCCCGGAACCCCGAGCAAGCAGGTCTCCTTCCCTGCGGTTTGCTGGCTGGCTCCGGGACCGAGAGAGCAAACCGCGGGGAAGCTGGTTTCCTTTCCCGGTTTGCTCTCTCGTCCCGGAACCCCCCTTGAAGCCGCCCAACAGCGCTGCAGTGTGGCCACATCTAACACCACTTGCAGCGCTGGTTGCTGTAAGTGTGGCCACTCTGCAGCGCTGGCCCTATACAGCTGTACTAATACAGCTGTAACAACCAGCGCTGCAAAATTTTAGATGTAGACATGGCCTGAAGCCCTTATGCTTAATGTTTGACATATGCTCATATACTTTGTTGAAGAGGGGCTTATCTGAGAAAACTGGTCCTCGCTCTAGGTTTTAGTAAGTATCAGTCCAGATTATCCAAAATCCATATTTCCCATCATTATCTGGACTTCTTGTTGGTTCACCAGTGTCCCTGTTTTTCCAAACTGGATGAAACGATTTCTTCTCTTTATAACACATGGAATTTGATAGGGATGCAAAACAAATAGTTTTATAGAAATTACTCTACAACCCTACAGAATTTAACAGTAAATTGTAAACTTTTTTCTGTAGAATTTTGAAACTATCCTATGGAACACTATGCCAGAAAATTATAGCCCAGATATAGTGGGTCAGAGGTAGCCTTAAAAAAATAAACAGAAAGTTTCACGATTATAGAAGACTTCAGTAAGTGGTGTTTCCATTTCAACTTTTGAAGCACATGTACTTTGTTGTCAGCTAAGTCAGTCTAGGACAGACGGGGCAACATGAGAGAGGTCAGGTTAAAAAAAAATCGAAAATATAAATACTAAATTGTGTTTAACAATTATTTGGGTTTCCTGTACCTATGACACTTAAAAATCTATAAAGGCAGCAAAGAGTCCTGTGGCACCTTATAAACTAACAGACGTTTTGGAGCATGAGCTTTCGTGGGTGAATACCCACTTCGTCAGATGCATGTAGTGGAAATTTCCAGGGGCAGGTATATATATATGCAGGCAAGCTAGAGATAATGAGGTAGTTCAGTCAGGGAGGATGAGGCCCTGTTCTAGCAGCTGAGGTGTGAAAACCAAGGGAGGAGAAACTGGTTCTGTAATTGGCAAGCCATTCACAGTCTTTGTTTAATCCTGAGCTGATGGTGTCAAATTTGCAGATGAACTGAAGCTCAGCAGTTTCTCTTTGAAGTCTGGTCCTGAAGTTTTTTTGCTGCAGGATGGCCACCTTACGGTCTGCTATAGTGTGGCCAGGGAGGTTGAAGTGTTCTCCTACAGGTTTTTGTATATTGCCATTCCTAATATCTGATTTGTGTCCGTTTATCCTTTTCCGTAGCGACTGTCCAGTTTGGCCGATGTACATAGCAGAGGGGCATTGCTGGCATATGATGGCGTATATTACATTGGTGGACGTGCAGGTGAATGAACCGGTGATGGTGTGGCTGATCTGGTTAGGTCCTGTGATGGTGTCGCTGGTGTAGATATGTGGGCAGAGTTGGCATCGATGTTTGTTGCATGGATTGGTTCCTGAGCTAGAGTTACTATGGTGCGGTGTGCAGTTACTGGTTAGAATAAGTTTCAGGTTGGCAGGTTGCCTGTGGGCGAGGCCTGGCCTGCCACCCAAGGCCTGTGAAAGTGTGGGATCATTGTCCAGGATGGGTTGTAGGTCCCTGATGATGCGTTGGAGAGGTTTTAGCTGGGGACTGTATGTGATGGCCAGTGGAGTCCTGTTGGTTTCTTTCTTGGGTTTGTCTTGCAGTAGGAGGCTTCTGGGTACACGTCTGGCTCTGTTGATCTGTTTCCTTATTTCCTCGTGCGGGTATTGTAGTTTTGAGAATGCTTGGTGGAGATTTTGTAGGTGTTGGTCTCTGTCGGAGGGGTTAGAGGGGTACATCTGCAGCAAAAAAACTTCAGGACCAGACTTCAAAGAGAAACTGCTGAGCTTCAGTTCATCTGCAAATTTGACACCATCAGCTCAGGATTAAACAAAGACTGTGAATGGCTTGCCAATTACAGAACCAGTTTCTCCTCCCTTGGTTTTCACACCTCAGCTGCTAGAACAGGGCCTCATCCTCCCTGATTGAACTACCTCATTATCTCTAGCTTGCCTGCATATATATACCTGCCCCTGGAAATTTCCACTACATGCATCTGACGAAGTGGGTATTCACCCACGAAAGCTCATGCTCCAAAACGTCTGTTAGTCTATAAGGTGCCACAGGACTCTTTGCTGCTTTTACAGATCCAGACTAACACGGCTACCCCTCTAATACTTAAAAAATCTAATTCACCATGAAAGCCATTTTTAAACATGTTTTGCATTCGGATGGAACAATGAAACACTTGCCTATTTCACATCTGATCATTATGCTACAAAAACAGTAGGGGGAAGGATTGCTTGAAAATCCTGACTTTTACCCAAAAAAAAAAAAACAAAAAAAACCCTAAAATGTAATGAAAATATTTCTAGTGGTCTCTCAAGTTTTGTAAAGATAAAGCCCAATATTCCATGCTTCATAGAGTGCCTCTGGAGGATGGTTAGAGACTTACCTCTACTAGTTTTCCACCAGCAATCTCTGCAGTATGATGGTAGTTAGGGAAATCAGCAACCACTTTCCCATCTTCCATTTTAACCGTTGCCTGTAATGGAAATTTGTTTTATCATTGTCTTGATTTCTTGGGCTTTATCATGCATGACTGCTTTTCAACAGCCTCTAAAGAAAATAAGATGTGAGCGAACCCATGTGCTACAGGAACTATTATATATTCTCAGACACTAACAAGACCAGAATCCTAGTACTTGCATATAAATTCTCACAAATTAATCTAAAGTAGATGTAGCTAGCAGTGGTAGCAAGTAACAGGATCTTCTCTTTGGGCTAGTCACTGAAACAGTGTATCCAGAGGCAGAAGGGCTGTAGAGTACCCTTTTCATAGCCATCCTCATAGTGTTGGTTTCTCTCAGATAACTAGGCTTGTCCCAGCTTGTAAGGCAAAAATGACTTAAGACCAGTCAGCCATAATTAGAAAAATAGTGGTTTTCAAGGTAAAAAATGAGCTGACTTTTCACAGATGAGAGGGAATCCCCCCTGTCAGCTTTACATTTTGTGTTATATTGAAGGAAGCATTTCTCACATGAGAACCATTTTTTGTCTTAACTATACCGCTCACACCTTTGGCAGCCCACATGGATCCACATGTTAAAAAACAATACAGGGCATCTCTTCATATGTGTCGGGACTACAGCACTGACAGAATCCCTCAGGTGGAGTACCAGACGCTATGGACCATTGTCCCCTAAATTATGGAATAGACTAGGCAACTATTGAAACAACATTAAACCGTAGGACTAAATTAATTTACCTTGAACTTTTTACCTCCCATTGTTTCCATGTCTGCTTCCTTGCCAATGGTGAATTTGTTGGTCATGGACTGGCCTGTGGGGTAGATCTGGGTCCAGACAAAGTCATTTCCATTCTGTGCCACTTCTGTGACAACCTTGAAATTCCTTCCCTTTTCAATGATATCACTGGGGATACCTACCCAATGGAAACACAGGTTTTTAAAGCTAGTATTCCATCAATCATATTTTCTTTTGTATTTAAGCAAAACAATGGTCTGTGGTTTCCTTTATTGAGAATTTCATGACTGATGACATGGATCCCCACTCTTTTACGTTGTTGTTATAGTTCAAAATGCTAGAAGCACACTTTGGAAGCAGCAAGACCTCAACCTTGTAGCTAGATGCAGCTCAAGACTGTGAAAGATTGTTTGGAAAGTGTCCATGGTCAGGGGGGTAAATTTTTCAGCTGTATCTATCCAGTCTATACATGTGTACGCACATGAAGTTACATGTGCACAAAGTTTATGTATTTTGTAGGAAAAAACACCTATTCCATTCTAATATTTGCATATGCCATTTAAATAGTTGAACGCTTGCCTGAATACAAACATTTACACTTACAGAACCAAGTTACCTCCATGAATTTTACAGGTGCCTGCACCGGCCATGGCTTTTTAAAAGTTCATATTAGGGTACACTCAGGCCCCTATTCCAGTCACAAGTTTGCACCAGCACAAGTGGAACATGAGGATTGAATATTGGGCCCCCTAATTCATTGTATTACAAAGTACCTTTGGGCCTAGCTCTGCTCCCACTAAACCCAGACTTTAGTAGGAGCAGGCCTGAGCTTTGCTGTCGATGATGATATTCTGAAGATGTGATTAAAAGCTGCATGGAAGAAAATGAATCAGTGAAGATATAACCCACTTGCCAGCCAGGGGCTGGCAGATAAGGTGCTCAGCACTTTCTGATAGTTATCAAACACCCTCAGCACCTGGCAGGAGCAAGCCTCAGACCTTTGCATTGTTTATCTAGAAATTTATTAAAACTCATTAAGATTCATTGAGAAAAATCTCCAGTATCTACTCACCAATATACTTCACAAAGGCATCATAGTTGTCTTCACTTTCCACTTCATATCTGCCTGTGAAAGCCATGTTACCTTAGAGATGTGGCTGGTGCACTGGAGCAGCTGTTGCAATGAAGAAGCTTGGCTGGGTGCAAACAGGCTCAAAGCTCTCACTTTATAAACCTTCTCAAGCTGCTCAACCCCACCCCCTGATCATTCCACCTGTCCACCACACCCCTCTGACTGAAATAGTGTCTCTGAGTCACTAGCCTGGGTGTTATTGACCCTCATGAAAGTGCCTGTTTATAATTCTATGATGACTTCTTGTCCTTGGTTTATACAGCTGAAAGGATCAGTCGGTTTTTGTTTGTTTTTTTTTCAAAAGCAAGTGCTGTCCCTTGCTGCTGGAATTTATTTTAAAAAAGAGAACCACAAATTAATTTGTTTGAAATAAATCCATTATTTTGCAGATGATATATTTGCAAAATATCTGGTTTTGACTGCTTCGGGTTCAGTGTGTGTCCATAAGCAAGTCACTTGATTTCTTTGTTATGAGTTCCCTCTTCGTAAAAAGGGGTGATAATACAGTACCTGCCTGTATGAAGGGCTTCAAGATCCTAAGAGGAAAAATGCTTCTTACTGACACTTAGTACCATGGATTCTGCCAAGGAGAAGGAATTATAATGTTTGTTCCCCAAACATCTTGTCCCATTAGAGTGCATGCTGCAGTGAGAGATGCCTGCTATGTCAGGGGGCTACATCTCCCTCATCCCCTAAGCCTTCCTCCTAGAATCCATCCCTGAGTGACAGCATCCCAGGAGCAGAACATATAGCAGGCAATGCTGCTTCTCCCCTTTGAGGCTCTGTCCAGCCAGGGCAAGATTTGATCCTGGCTGGACAACTGTAATGCCACCTCAAGCATTCAGAAGTCATGAGATAGGTCTCCTCCAAGTCATGAGACTGTAAAAAGTAAGTCTTGGGTTCTTATTATTTACCTTCTGGTTTCAGAGCTTTTAGGTTGCACTCAAATCATGTTTTCCCATTTTGCTCCCCAAATATGTAGTTTCGATTTTTTTTTAAAGAATAAAACAGATTATAATGTAATTTCATAACTCTAGGAGCTGAAGCTTTAAGAAAAACATCAAACATGAGATTAGTTTTAAAATTGCAAGAGTTTGCAATACTATTACAATACAATAATTTGACGACCCATAACCTCCTATTACCCCAAGTAATTCACAAATCCTAATTTGCCAGTGGCAGAATGTGACGTTGTACCCCATAATGCTTTATAGAAATATGCTTGAGTGTAAATATGACATAACTGGAATATGTTTTATGCTAAATATGCCATGTAATATATCTCTGCAAAGGTTATGATCTACTAGATATATTCATCCTATTTGCATGCAAGTATCATTTTTGTATTTGAAGTTATGAATATTGGCTATGTTCTTGTTTGATTTTAAGTAGCCTCAGTGAAGCAGTTGGTCAGCTTCTTGAGAAAAGACTATTCTCAGTTAAGTGCCCAGTCAAGAAACACTTAAGCCAACAATGAACTATGAGAGACGCTAATCCACATCCGAGCTTTCCTGGGAATGTGGCGGCCTGTAAAGTTCTGAGTCATGCATGGACATGTGACTTGCCCATGTGATTCCAAAACTCCATCTTTCAGCTGGATTCTGCATAGGAGAGGAGAAGGGGTTTCCACCCACAAGAGAGAGTCTATTTAAGCCCCTGGAAACCCTTCCATTTTGTCTTCAGATGGCTCAAGAGACAGCCTCTTTGCCCCCAAAGGATGCCTGAAAGAAACTGGAACAAGGGACAGTAACTACAGGGGTGTGAGTGATTGCTGGACCCAGACTAGAAGAAGGCTAGTCTGTAAAAGAGGCTTATTGGAACATCTCGGAGGGTGAGATTTACCTGCATTTAGTTTTTTTACTGTATTAGGCTTAGACTTCTGTGTTTTGTTTTATTTTGCTTGGTAATTCACTTTGTTCTGTCTGTTATTACTTGGAACCACTTAAATCCTACCTTTTGTATTTAATAAAATCACTTTTTAATTTATTAATTAATCCAGAGCATGTATTAATACGTGGGGGCGGGGGGCAAACAGCTGTGCATATCTCTATCAGTGTTATAAAGGGTGAACAATTTATGAGCTTACCCTGTATAAGCTTTATACAGGGTAAAATGGAATTATTTGCAGTTTGCACCCTACTGGGATATTGGGTATGTGGGAGCTGGAGACAGGAGCACTTTTTAAGCTGTTTTCAGTTAAGCCTGCAGCTTGTGGGGGACGTGGTTCAGACTTGAATCTGTGTTTGAAGCAGGCAAGCGTGTCTGGCTCAAACAAGGCAAGGTTCTGAAGTCCCAGGCTGGCAGGGAAAACAGGCTTAGAGGTAGTCTAGACACACAGAAACTACATATTAGAGTCTTTTAAAATGTTTGGTTAATGTAAGGCCTCCTGGATCAGGTCCTATTCCTTAAATATATTTGCTATTTGTATTTTAAGGGCCTGTACCCTTTGAGAACAAAATTCTCCTCTTCAGTTCCTGTTGGAGGGGTCTTTCACATTCTGCCTTTGTTCTTTATGCATTACAGACATCAAGTGGAATATAGAACATGCAATAACTATCTACACTGCAGATCATCAAGCTTTTTAGTTGGAAACTTAGATGATCAAACAACCTATTTCCTTCTCTAAAGTCTGATGGAGAGTAATGTTAAGTATTACTAATAACAATGTAAGGTACAAATCTTTCAGATGGAAATGTGACTTTAGTGGATGTTCCTACTGGTAAAGTAATTTACTAGAATAGATGCAGAAAGTGAACATGAGAGTGGCATAAACAAAATAAAAAAAAATCGAACAAGTATTTTACTAATTCTTCCACACGCACTTCTCCTCACTATTCACTCAGCTTCAAAGTGCACCATGCTGGGTAGTGACGGGCTGGGAGAGTGCTTGTTATGACAAAAGATGTGCCACCTGCTGTCTGAGGGTAATTTTTTTTTTTTAAATTGTCTCTGTATGAGAAAGGGAAGAGGTCTATGTACTTCTCTGTGAATTTTCTCCACATTCTGTGGCTACCATTCAAAACACAGAGACATATGAGAACACTCAAGGCACGTCTACACTGGCAAAGTAACAGCACCGCTCAAAGACACTGAAGGGAAACCACTGTTGTGTGTTCACACTGTCAGCTGCCTGCGCAATAGTGTGCTCACACTTGTGGCACTTGCAGCAGTATTCAGAGCAGTGCACACTGGGCAGCTATCCCATGGAGAACCTCTTTCTCTTCTGCCCCTAAGAGTTATGGGACGGCAGAGGGGGTCGTGGGGCATCCTGGGACCTGTCCCGATGACCCGTGATGCATTGCTTCACATCCCAGAAATCCCTGTTCTTCCATCACATTTGGCGCCATCTTTCAATGGCTTTTGTATTGCGTGCTCTGCCTCTTCGGTCTGCAGGAATGAATCCCGAACTGTTGACCAGCATGCTGCTTGCTCTCACTAACAGGTCACGAGTGGCAGTGTAGTTATTCCTTAAACTACAACGGCAAGAGGAAGGTGATATCGATCTCACCACGCGTAGTAGCTATGACATGAGATTGCTTGTGGCATTCACGGAGGTGCTGACCATAGTGGAATGCAGCTTTTGGGCTCAGGGAAACAGACACTGAGTGTTGGAATCACATTATCATGCACATCTGGGATGATGAGCAGTGGCTGCAGAACTTTCGGATGAGGAAAGTCACATTCATGGGACTGTATGATGAGCTCGCCCATCCCTGTCATTGGAGAAGCGCATGGCGATTGCACTGTGGAAGCTGGCTACTCCAGACTGCTACCAATTGGTCACTAACCAGTTTGGAGTGGCAAAGTCGACCGTTGGGCTTGTGTTGATGGAAGTGTGCAGGGTCATTAATCACATCCTGCTCCGAAAGACTGTGACTCTGGGCAGTGTGTGTGACATAGTATATGGCTTTGCACAAATGGGCTTCCCTAACTATAGAGGGACATGCATATTTCAATTCTGGCACCAGAGCATCTAGCCACTGAGTACATTAATCTCAAGGGGTATTTCGTGATGGTTCTCCAGGCGCTTGTGGATCACTTGAGGATCACTGTGGGCGTTTCATGAACACTGAGGCAGGCTGGTCCAAAAAGGTGCATGACACATGCATCTTTCAGAACACTGGCCTGTTCAGGAAGCTGCAAGCAGGGACTTTCTTCCTGGACCGGAAGATCACCATAGGGGAAGTTGAAAAGCCCATTGTGATCCTGGGAGACCTAGCCTACCCATTAATGCCATGGCCTATGAAGCCATACGTGGGTTAATTTGACAGCACAAGGAGTGGTTCAACAACAGGCTGAGCAAGAGCAGAATGACTGTTCAGTGTGCTTTTGGCCATTTAAAAGCCCGCTGGTACTGCTTCTATGGGAAGCTGAACCTAGCCCATGACAATATTCCTATGCTTATAGCCACGTGCTGTATGCTCCATAATATATGTGAAGGGAAGGATAAAAGCTTCACTGAGGACTAGACTGCAGAGGCTTAGTGCCTGGAGACTGAGTCTGAACAGCCAGAGATCAGGGCTGTTAGAGGGGCACAACGCGGGGCCATAAGGATCAGGGATGCCTTGTGGCAGCAATTTGAAGCTGAAAGACACTAATATTGGTTGCTATGTTCGGGATTGCAGTGCATGTAATTCTGGGAAGTGATTGGTGCACATGATGCAAGAGGGGTGTTTAACATAATTGTATGTTGCTTGGCAGTGCTCTTTTTGCTTTCAAGTGGGGTCCTGGGATGGCTAAAGATTTGTGTATGTTCAGGGATCATATCTAACCCTCTCCTTTAGAGTACAATTCAGCAGGTACTGTACTTCAGCAGGGCCAAACTGCAGAGGGACGGGTGTTGAGTGCTGTGGGTAGTAGAAGTCCACAGTGCTGGACTGTGAGAGGGGTGGAATGGAATGCCACAGGTATAGACTGGAGCCAGGAGGTTGATAAGAGTGCGTTGATGGTGTCTTGGGGGGCGCATGGCAAAGAGTTTTGTAACAGCTGCTGCAGGGTGGGGCGCGCACGAAGCTGCTCAGTTTGAAGAGCTAGTATTGCCTGGAGTGTGTCTGTTTGGCTCTCCATAACCTTTCTGGCATATTGCATTGTCCTTTCGGTCCCTCTTCTCATTGTCCTGCCAATCCTTCAATTCCTGTTTCTTGGTGGCGGAGTGCATCATAACCTCATGCAGAAAGTCCTTCTTGGCCACTTTCTAATTCTGCGTAGCTGTTCAGCCGCTGATAACAAAAAGGGAGGCTGGGCTCCCAAAATCATCTATGTGAAGTTTTAAATGCAACATTTTACAGAAGCAGTATTGTTTGCAACACAGACAACACTGATTATGTGCTTTAAAACACAGCCAGTACTCACACACCTGTCACTAACTGCCTGACCCCAGGCAAGTACACATGAGCCACAAGACCCCTAAAATGGTGATAGCCACAAGGGCAGGGGAAATCACTCTTCGAGGACCCTGCTGTAAACTGGGCATATGGCTTTTGAGGAGAGCCAGCACTGTAGGAGGGGCCCCGATAATCATTCCTGTCCCCACATTTCACAGGATGTGATCATTATGGAAGATATTTCACTGCTGAGGGTGAACAGGAAATCAAGGCCTTCTGCGGCTTCTGCCCGGCCTCTATGCGGCCCACCTGTGTGCAGCAGTGGTTTCTCCCAACGTGACAGCACAATGGTGCAGGAAAGTTACTGTTAATGGGGCAAGAAACAAAGCAGCTCTGCCGAAGAACCTGTGGCAGTGGATTGCCCACTATCTCCACAAGACTTTCCTGGATATTTCTGAGGGAGATTCCCTCAGAGTGAGGGAGACAATCAACAGCCTGTTCCACCGCTCAGACCAAGCATGTGGTGCTACATGCATCATACAGACATAAGCCTGCTTTCTACAACCCTCCTGCCCCCAACAACTTGCTTCAGTGATTCCCACAATCAGATCCACTTACCAGGGGCATCCTCTCCTGTTTGGGCTTCGTCCAGGGTAGAAAAGACCTTCTGGCTGCATGCATCTCTGACCTCCAAGTCATCCTCTGCCTCTGGGTCCCCCTCCCACTCCACATCCTCATCCAAGATTTCCTCCTCCTGGCTCGGCCACTCTCAAGGTGAGGCAACGAAGTATCCACAGTGGTCTTCACAGTGGAGGTGGGGTCACCGCTGAGTATCACATCCAGCTCTTTGTAGAACTGGCAGCTCATGGGTGCAGCATCAGAGCGGCAGTTTGCCTCCCGCACCTTGTGATAGGTGTCCCGCAGCTCATTCACTTTGACCCTGCACTGCAGTGTGTCCCAGTCATGGCCCCTTTCTATAATGCATTGTGAAATCTGTCCGTAATTTTCATAATTCCTACAGCTGGAGTGCTGCTGGGACTGGACAGCCTCCTCTTCCCAAATGCTGATGAGGTCCAGCAGCTTGGCACTGCTCCAAGCAGGGGATCGCCTGGTGCGTGGAGCAGGCATGGCCACCTGTGAAGTTTCACTGCATGTATCACCGAGCAAACAGGAAGGGGACTTTCAGAATTCCAAAGGAATTTATGGGGTGGAGATGATGGTTGGTCACCTGAGGGCAGGGCAGTAGAGTTCAATCTGATGACCAGAGAAGTGAGAACAAGCATTGTGGGACACTTTCCGGAGACCAGTCGCAACGCTGTAATCACCAAGGTGTCTACACTGGCACCATAGCGCTGTAGCCACAGTGCAGAAAGCTCTGCGCCTCTCATTAGGGTTTTTTTTTTTTTAAGCGCTACAGCTGCGCAGTTTCTGCCCACTAAGCGGCTTTGGAGTGTATGCAGGAGTTACAGTTCAGAAAGCTGCTTTACTGCACAGAAACTTGCCAGTTAGACAAGGTCTCAGTGACTGGATGCTTCCATATAATTTGTAAGGCCTGCTCACAGGGAAGTAATGGGGAAGCTCTGCTTCACAGCCAGGGCTCCCCTTGCCCTTCTAGTCCAAAAAAATAGGAACTGTGAGATGGCTGCAACTGTTCACTGCCTCAGTTCAGGGTAATTCTAATTCTGACACTTCAGGTCTGATTCTGAGCTGGCTGAAGTCCTTGGCAAAGTTCCTCTTATTGTCCATTGTGTAGGATCAGACCACTGGAGAGGATCTTTTCTTTACCAGCTGGGCCACGGCTCTTAAGCCCAGTCCATGTTAAGGAAATTAGCTTTGGTACAACAGAGGCAGAGAGAGAGGTGAAATGATTTGGGCCAAAGTTTCATATAGCAGCCCAGTGGCAGAGCCAAGAATCAAACACAGATCTCCTGAGCCTGAGTCCAGTGCCCAGGGGGTTGCACTAGCATAGCAGCACCAGCGCAAATTTCTTTGATGTAAACAAGGCCTTAATGTGATGGAAAATGACAATGAGACCATTGGAGAAACTGCTGCTTTCAAATGGATATGTAGGGAATTTACACTAGCCTCAGTGACCTTCTACATTATTGTCAAGAGGAACTTAATTGCAAAATCCTCAATAAAGGCTCTTGTCTTCTGCTTATGTCTTGTATTCTCTGTAAATGAAAAAATATTTTGAAAATAGTTATGGATCAGGAGCCAATTAGTGAGACTGTCCCAGAGCTGGTTTCTACAATGTAATTCAGTGACACAGCTGAGCATTCAGACTTCCATCTTGCACATTCTAGATGGAAGTCTTCCCTGGATGAGCCAAGGGTGAGGTAAATGAACTTAAGTCATGAACTTTTTCTGTTTACACAAAACTTGTGAGAGCAATCTCACTAGTGTAGTAATACTATAAAGGACTTTGGAAGTCAGATCAATTGACAGATAAAGAAAAGCACTGCAGCTCTAGGAAACTGCTGGGAAAGATAACCAAACTGTATAGTACATGACTTCCTTGAGTAATGATCTCTACTTGAATTATATCATTAGCTTTCTTCAACTCTGGGCATGCTTGTAAAAATGCTGACATCCACATAACTGCACAGGATTTACTGTAGTGTATGTCCTTGCAGTTCTTCTTTTTATTAAGTCTTTTTTCATTTCTACAGAGCAACAAAAAAAATGCAGTTGCATTTGAGAATGAAGCATTGAAGAAAAGAATCTTTTCCCAAATACTAAGTCATGCCCCTGTTTAGTGCTAGATTAAAAGGGCATAGGACTCTTGATTCAATGATGCTATTGTCAAGCTGTTTAGAGCAGCTCACAAATATGACCGCCAGCCTCAGGGCAGACCGTTGCAAATCAGGGCACAAACCCCAAAGTGGTTGTATGTTCTGTAATTAGATTCACCAGCCAAGTATCAAGTGTGAACTCCTCAAGCATTAACGTGGAGTCACAGACAGTCCTCTTGGGCACCCCTGTCCATCTTGCCACCCAGGCAAGCCTGCCATTGTGACAGATGGTCCCTTTCACTAAAAATCACATCAATAGTCAGGTTGCTCCCAGTCCCAAAGGACCAGGTGAATTGCATCCTAGATCTCACATGAAAGACAATGCTTTTAGCCAATCCTATAATGAACTAACTAAAGATGTATTAACTAGGAAAAAGAAATGAGTTATTTACAAGGTTAAAGCAGGTAAACATACACACACTAATAAGCTACAGTCTTAGGTTTAAAAAAGAAATAGAAGCAGCTGTAATGTGCTGTATATGTCCTTTAGGGCAATAACCCAAGCTACAGAATGAGTAATCCTTTACTTATGCTTAGAAATCTTGCCCTCTCCCTGAAGTTCATGCAGCATAGGGATAACAATATCTTGAAAGGGACTTTTATTCTCTTCTCTCACAGCTCAAGCTGATGGGATGAGTGTTTGTGCAGGTCTCTGCTTGATGAGTACACGAGAAGCAATCATCAAAGTCTTTTGTCCACTGATGTTCCACAATGGTTTGTCTGATGTCTATGGGCCTTCTTTTGTTGGAGAGGAGATGACATCCCCTATGGCATACTAGTATTTCATATTTGGTAATGCTTCTCTCAGACACTTAAATGTTACCTAATAACATGCGGTACAGATGTAATAAGTGAGATTAATACATACAGCATCCTACAAGCATTTCATAAAGTCTAAAGACTAAGCGCATTCTTATAACTAGGGCCCTACCAAAATCACGGCCATGAAAAATGCATTGTGGACCGTGAAATCCCGTCTCCTCTCATGAAATCTGGTCTTCTGTGTGCTTTTGCCCTATACTAGACAGATTTCATAGGCGAGACCAGTGTTTCTCAAATTGGGTGTCCTGACCCAAAAGGAAGTTGCACCCTTACTTCTGTGCTGCTTTCAGAGCTGGGTGGCCAGACAGCGGTGGCTGTTGGTCAGGCACCCAGCTCTGAAGGCAGTGCCCCGTCAGCAGCATCACCGGAGTAAGAGTGGCACCACCATACCATGCCACTCTTACTTCTGCACTGCTGCTGATGGGGCACTGCCTCCAAAACTGGGTGCCGGCCAACAGCCACCACTCTCCAGCTGCCCAGCTCTGAAGACAGCACAGAAGTAAAGGTAACACTACCGCAAAACCCCCTACAATAACCTTGTGACCCCTGCCCCACACACACACTGCTCCTTTTGGGGTCAGGATCCCTACAGTTACAACATTGAAATTTAAGATTTAAATAGCTGAAATCATGAAATTTATGATTTTTAAAATCCCGTGAACGTGAAATTGACCCAAATGGACCATGAATTTGGTAGGGCCCTAATTATAATTCTAATCTCTATTTTAACAATGCTAACACACAAGTGAGCCAGACTGGTTTACACCTACACATTTGTCAGTGTTCAGGGAGGCCTAAGCCCTGTGAGCTGGCACCCGCTCTGTCAGCATCACAGCTATATGCTCACACCATTGCTACATTTAGTCATCCACGTTTCCAACCCTTTAGTTTCAGGTAACAATTTTAGATTTTGACAGTGTACAGTGCTCTTGATTTCCCCCACCTTCAAGACTATTAGTGGGACTTAAAAGGCTTGGCTACACTTCCAAGTTACAGTGCATTAAAGCAGCCACGGGCGCACTAGCTCACTACCCGTCCACACTGGCAAGGTGCGTAGAGCTCTCTGACTCCATAGCTAGAGTACTCCTAGTATTGCACCTCAGCGAGTAGAATAATATTTGATGCACTCCTGCTAGAGCGCCCCAGCATCAGTGTGAATGAGCTGTTGCCTTACTGCTCTCTGATCAGCCTCCAGAAACGTCCCATAATCCCCTTAATGACGAGAGTGGCCACTTGACTTGTTTTGGATATGCCCTTTGAAAGCTCCGTTTGATGGCCAGCATGCTTATCTGCTCCGAGATAAAGCAACCATTACTGTGGAATGCTGTGTGTGAGAGAGGGAAGGAGAGGTCTGCTGCTGTCTGAACTTACAAGACAGCATGCTGACATCCTCTCAGCCCCCCAAAAACCCACTCTCTCTCCCCCCACATACACACAATACACCCCCTGTCACACTCCACCCCACCCTCCACATTTGCAGCCACTTGCATCCTGGGATAGCTACCACAATGCACTGCTCTCTGTGGCCATTGCAAGAGCTGCTAATGTGGCCAAGCCAGTGTGCTGTCACTGTGGACAGACTACAGCACTTTCCCTACTGCACTCTGCGAAGGCCAGTTTAACTCAAAGTGCTCAACACCTGCAAGTATAGCCATGCCCTTAAATGCTGCATAGGCTTTGTTCTGGCATGCCTGTGCAGGGAAGAGTTTCACCCTTGTAGAGATGAACACACAGCTAAATGGTAGAGCCCTGCTGTGGAACTGGAACCTGCAGCCATAATGGTGGGAATGGGATTAAACAATAATCCCACCAATTACTCTACTAAAAGGCACAAGAGAGGCAGAAATAATCATGACATCAAAAATATTTCTTAAAGTAACATTCCTCATGTTTTATTGCTTCTATTGGAACACACATCAGTTACCCTGTGTGTATTGAGCTGTTTATTCAGGAATATAGGCAGTTTGCACTCCCAGTCCTCAGAAGCTAGGCCTTTGTACAGTCTGATAAAAATGTTCTTGTTTCACATTGTAAGAACTCCATCCAAATCCAATTGAATTAAATGCCTATAATTTGCTATTAGACCAACTGAAAGATAAGAGTGATTTCCGTGGAGGGAGAGTAGGGTGACCAGATGTCCTGATTTTATAGGGACAGCCCCGATTTTTTGGGCTTTTTCTTATATAGACAGATGCCTATTACCTCTCACCCCCATCCCGATTTTTTACACTTGCTATCTGGTCACCCTAAGGAAGAGTGATGTACTGTATCACCTGTGAGACTGGAGCTAGGCAGAGTGTTCTAGCAACTTGTTGGCTTGTTGTAAGAGCTGAAGATTGGTCTCCAGCATTTGGTGGTTATCTTCCATTTGCCCTTGGCTTTAGCTCCCTTTCTAACAGGCCCAGAAGATATAGTTGTTCTTTAGGTAGGTCAGAGGAGAATATAGTTCTCATGTAAGAGATTGTGTCTGCCATCTGTTGGCCAACTACCATAGAAAACTGAACCAATTAACATAATCTTGCATCCTGTGAATTCACACTCTCTGAGTCAAATTCATCCCAGGTATAATACCATTGACTTCCAAGGAACTGATGTCAGGAATTAATATGTCATAGTGTGTTTGCATTGGGCAAGGTACAACAGCTGAGTCTCAAAGTGGGATCATCATTGTCCAGTGGTAGCAACATTCCCAGCTGAGTCTAATAGCTTCTTCCTCTGGCTGAGACATTAGGAGCCATGTTAAACTCATGAGTCTCTCAGAAGGATGTTGCTTTTTGCCTGTCTCACGTAGAAGTTAGGTGGAGAATATTTCCAAGGTGACAGTTGTTCCCCTGATAATTATGATGTCACAACATTGGATGAGCACATCACTAAGCATCAAGTAGAACGATTCCTTGTTTAAATTGGCAATATTTCAATTGATGTACTAATCAAATACCTTGGGGGTCAGCAATGACAGGAAAGGAAATGTGGCAATTTCATGGAGATTTAATCAAATATTATGGGCTAGGGGTAAAATCCTGAAGTCAATAAGAATTTTACCACTGGTGTCAGCTGAGCGAGGATTTTGCCCCAGATTTTTAATGTGAAGCATGAACAATTAGATGAACCTAAATTATATGTGCAGGTACCTAATCTGTATATGTGAGTCAGGGGCTTGTGACACTCATGTCCAGTTCTCAGTCTGGTTGGTCATCTGGGAACACAAATACTGATATGCATGGATCTGTCAGTCTGAAATCCATTCTGTGCAGACAGCACCAGGCTTAAGTGGGCTTAAGCCCAAAGGAGTTTAGAAGGGATTTAAGTGGTGGATAGGCCTGGCCCTGTCTCTCTGCACAGGGTGGATTTGATTAATCAATTAGGTGATCTGTGTGTGGATGTGTAAATTATTTCACCTGGAAATCTTGGCCTATGCTTTTTAAAATTTTCATGTGTGACATGGATAGGACTCTGCAGAAAGACTAGGCATTATGCTTGAGTTTGTCACTGAAAGGAAGCATCTGACTCAAAATTATGTGGACAATGAAGGGAATGGGAATTCAGAAGTAACATTGCTGTTGAAGTCTGTGCCTAAAGAAACAAAGCAAGCAGTTGGTTTCCACTGTTTCTGACACAGCTCCCTATGATATTCAAAACAGCTGAGAATCTAAATTCCACTGGGAACTCAGAAAACTTTCAGCGATTGAATCAAAGACCTGACATATCTTCACTTTCAAAATTTATTTGCCACAAAGTCATAAAAATAACATCTGCATTCTTATTTTCATGTCGGAGTCACCCCGCCCTTGAATGTCTCCCCGTGTGTTTTAAGAGTTTATTAACCTTTCAGATGTGTTTTATAGCCAGCTTAGAGACACTCAGAGACAGAACAAAGATAAGAAAAGCTGTTCCATTAGTAAGTGAAGGAGGATGTGTGATTGTTTTTTGAGGTGCTTTTAGAACTGAAAGGCAATTGAACAAAGGAGAACACATTCAGAATAAAATTGGGAAATCTCCAGTGAAAACAAAACGTTACTCTTAAATGATTCTTTCAGCATGAAGTCTGATCAGGAAGACTTGTAAATTCTTTATCTTGCAGTTCAACAACCCTTTCTAATCAATGGGTATTGATTATTAATTCCTTTGGTATTCAGAGTACTAATTCATAATGAATTCAGAATGAACTCATTTGGTGTTAATGTAATGTGTAATTCCATGGGATTCCCATTATAATTTTGCCTTATTAAGTATCAGTTTAGTGCTAGCTCTTATTCTAAATTCATAAGCGGTAGAAAAGTAATTGTCGGGGCGACGTGGTTAAATTACTAAGAGCTATGGTTTGTGCAAAGTTTGTGCATTTTAACAAAATACTTCAGCCAGTTCTGCAGGATTTTTGTGGGTAAGTTAATAATGACGAAGTCAGCATCTACTTACCTACAATTCTCTTCCATGATGTGGCTCTCTGAGGGGTGGGATGTGTCCAAATGAAGCGGCTGGAAAAGGAAGTTGGGAGATCTGTGCCCTGAATCTCTTAACTGGCTCCCATTTCCTCCTAAGAAACCAAGCCCCTGCGTGCTCTCTGAGGGTTAGAGGAAAATGTGCCTCATTCTTTACCACATTCTGGCTACGTCTACACTATGGACCATACAGTGGTACAGCTCTACTGCTGCAGCTGCACCGCTGTAAGTTCTCCTGTGTAGCCGCTCTGTGCCAGCGGGAGAATAGTTAAACCACCCCCATTGAGTGACGGTAGTGCTATCCACACTGGTGCTTTTGTCAGTGAAACCTAAGTTAGGCAGGGGTGGTTTTTTCACCCCCTGACTCACAAAAGTGCTGGTGTAGACAAAGTATCTGAAACTAAGGGAACCTCCTGTTGTTTCTAGTCCTCTCCGAGGTAGGTTCCATCAAGGGGGATGGTCTGGATCTCAGTGTTTAGATGTGTCTCAAAGTTGCTAAAGATCTATAAAGCCTTCTTTGGGCTGCAAAATCACTTTAGCAGTGTAGTGTTGATGGAGGCATGTTTAATAGGTCTAACTATACCAAAAGAGTAGAAAAAGTCTAATGTCCCCTTGGTAACTGCCAGATATAAACAGGTCTGGAATTGATAGGCAGGAGTATTGCTAAACTGAGCTAATAATGTGCCTATTTTTTAGGTCTACTGATCCAATTTTGTACAAATTTAGGGCCCAGTCCAAGTCCCCTAAAATCAAAGAAATAAATCCTCTCGACTTCTTTGGGAATTGGATTGGCCCTGGGGGCTCAAGTCTGCAATCCTTGAACACTCAAAACATCCATTCAAACCAATGGGTGTTCATGGAAAGCAGGAATGGGCCCTTAATGAGCTTAATTGTTAAGTTTCAGTGAGAATTGCAGCGCAAGCAGACTTGCAGTTTCTAGCCCATACCATTTTTGAGTAATGTAACCAGAAAACGCCAAATAGGAGTATAAATGTGAGCAGGGCCGGCTCCAGGCACCAGCGCAGCAAGCAGGTGCCTGGGGCGGCCCCTGTAAGGGGAGTGGCACGTACAGCTCTTTGGCAGCAACTCGGCGGCAGGTCCCTCAGTCCCTCTTGGAGAGAAGGACCTGCTGCCGAAGAATGGAGTGCCGATTTTTTTTTCCTTTCTTTTTGCTGCTTGGGGTGGCAAAAACACTGGAGCCAGCCCTGAATGTGAGTTACGGCCAGTGCCGGGTTTACAATGGGTCAAGTGGCTCCATGGAGCTGGGCCCATGCTCAGAAGGGGTCCTGGCCTGCTTTGCTTGCACTGCGCCCGGAGACCCCACAGGCTCCCCCTGCCCACCACTTGCTCCTCTCGGCCTGCCTGCTGGCTGGCCGAGGGCTCCTCTCTGCTCCCTGACCTCACCCCCCTGCTCCTCTCAGCCCCCTGGCCGGACCCCAGTGCACCTCCAGCTCTGGGCAGTCTCTGTTTCTCACAACCTGTGGGGCCCCGCCTGTCTCCCCAGAGCTGAGCCACCTGGGACTGGTGCAGAAGCCTGGCCAGTCTCAGCCAGGTGAGGGCGAGTAGGGGAGACTGTGGTGGGCTTGGCTGGGGCCCTCCAGGCAAGTGCGTCTTGAGGGAACCCAGCTGGGGCAGGCCCTGGCCTGGCTGATCGAGCCACTCCTGAGGGGATGGAGCAATTCCTGGCCCTGGGACCAGCCCTGGCTGAGCTGCCAGCTCAACCCAGCAGACACAGTTGCCTCCCAGTAGGGCTGGTGTGTGTGGCCGGGAGGCAGGGCTTGGGGGAATGGGTCTGTGGGGAGTATAGGGGGTGCTGGGCTGTGAAGGGGCAGGGAAGATCTGTGTGGGGGATGTGGGGAAGTTGTGGTGGGGCTGTAGGCAGGGGTGGTGTTGTGCAGGGCGCTGTGCATTTGTGGATGGGTCCAGGGGGCCTCTGGCCATAGGGAGTCGGGGGCGTTGGGCGGGGGGGGCAGTGTGGTGTGACATGGGCCTGTCCCCGAGGGAAGGGGCATGCTGGCAGCACGAGGCCGGGCAGGCCACTGTGCATCTGGCAACTGCCAGTTTGTAAATAGTGCCCTCGCATTGGGCGGAGTGGGACTTCCCCTGCCATGTCAAGCCCCATTGCCTTTGGCTGGCCCCTCGCTCCAGAGACTGACCTCCCGACGCCATGCTCCACTGCCTCCATGGCAGCCCACAAATATGTTTGGGGCCGGGCCCACAAAAGGTTAATCCATCCCTGGTTACAGGAACAGCCAGAAATCAAGTTATGTGGATTGCTCTGACAAATCTATCTTTGAACTAACTAATAATTCATTTCAACTCAAAAGGAATTTGTTTGATAAAATTGTATTAACTGAAAAAGGTTGTCTAGATTACAGAAGATAAAATTTAATCGTAATTATAGTGGTTTCTATTAGCACTAGCAAATAAGGTAAGAGATGCAACTTCTGGATATTTTTATTTTGTTCCACAAACTGTTATACCAGAACATCTGAGGTTCCTAATGGAAAAGGTAACCAAAAATCTCAAATCAGATGAAGTTAACATATGAGATTATTTAAAATAACACATTATGACCCATTCCTCCTGCCATAAATAAGGCATGATAGCAATCTTCCTCCCTCTTTATCTTTGTAGTGCATGTGATGTGTTGTAAAGATTTTATTACTTGATCATATCTTTATAATGTTACTTGCTGATACATCAGAATAAATCAACTACAAATGGGGGTTAATCTTCCGTGTAATCTCATTTTGCTCAGACACTTCTGATGTGAGGCCTTGGGCTTTTGGCAAGGTTCAACTATCACCAAAAGAACTAAAGACAGTATGATCACAGGAACTGAACTGTCACTTGGGTTAGCGTGCATTGCACTTCAGCTACTGTTAGGTGCCTCTGAGGCTAGGGATTATGGAGTGCAGAAGATTAGTCCGCCACTTCTAGACATCTAACAGATTCAAATTCAGTCTTAGTTGCAATGTGCTTGGTGCTGTCTCTCTAATTCCCACCTTTCTTCAGCAACATGCATTTAGAAATGTATCACAATCAGCTCAGTAGCCTGGGTCTGAAAGAGACCTACGACTAGGGTAGTGGGATAAATTACAGGTCAGGATTATGATGTATTGGGCCCAAAGCGTGCCTGCCTTACAGTGCATGTACTTCAGCAGCAGCAGAATTAGGGCCTTCCTGATTATGAGACACCTCCCTGAAGCCAGTCTTATGAGTTCTGCATTTTGATGGGCATGAAATTCACTCACACATTTAATTGCATTACACCAATGGTTCACTTTGCATGATGGTGTGTTGTGCTGGCTTGATGCTTTTTTGGAGAAATGCTGTACCGTACAGAGGCACGTATACATAGAGCCACTCTTGAACTGAGCTTATTGACAGGAAGAACAGTAAATAACTGTGTCCTTTAACTTGATCTAGCTATAGGAATGTCATTAAGGGGAGCTATATTACTCACATTAGAGTCATGCTAATCAGATTTTTAAAATGTAACAAAAAATGCTACCAGCTGTATAAAAGTCAACCTTTTCCAAAGCCCCCAACACTACAGTGTACACTGCAGATTAAGAGGTTTTAAAAATGATCAGGAACAAGTTATGGGTCTTCTACCTTTCTTTATTAGTGTTCAAGTTTATTATTTGCATTACTACCTACTGGCTACTAGTACACAGAGGGTAATCAAGGATTTACAGTGCTGACTGTTAAATCACCTACTTTGATTGAAGAATACCAGCCTGGCACCTGATCTTGCCCATAGAAGAGAATGGGAGCCCAAATGCCAACTTCCATAAGGCTTTGTGTTAGGAATCAGGGCCTACAGCACAGCCAGTCTTGGACATCCTAACGAGCATGGATGTCCAGTAGTAGGCTGTCTGATTGGCTACACTGCCTGTTGAGTTTGAAGAGGGAGTAGACTGATTCTTAAGGCCAACAGCAGCAGCAGTTGTTCAGTGGTTGCTCAAAGCATTTGCCCATGCTGTGATAGCACTTGTACCTGCTTGTTCCCAGCTTTGCTCCTGCCCTGAACCTAGCGTTGCCTCACCCCACTCAGATAACCTGGTCCTGAGCCTTGCCTCCAATTTCTCACTTCACCTCTGACCCTTGGCTCAGCCATCTGGCTTCTGTCTCTGAGCTCCGATTCTTGATTACTGACTCCTGCTCTACCCATGAGGCATGACCACCCACATCTCCGTCACTGACACAGTGTGTGATGGAGGAATGCAGTTTAACATTGAAGTAACTCCAAAGGAAGCATTCTCGATCACTCCAACCAACCAAAACATTTCATTTTCAGGAATATTGCAGTGTCTTCATTCAATACAAAATGAAACACTTTTACATTTCCAAAATGAAATTTCAGACCGTCCACTTTGTAGAAAATTTTGAATCTTCAATTTTGTCCCATTCATGGGATGAAAACAAATGTTGAAATTGCAGAATTTTCTGCAGCAGGGAAATTCTGAATTTCATTCAGTTCTGTTTCTATATTTGGATGTGTTCATGTTGTTTGAGATGCATTTTCAATATCTCTACAAATAGGTCACCCAGTGTTACTGGAGCAAGTACACAAAGCTATGGAAAAGCTTCTCCACTCAGCATGTAAGGGGAACTCACATTAATGTAAAGGTTACTCAGAGTTCATTATGAATGACATAATGTATTTACATAATGCTTTCCAGAGTGCTCTGCCCCAGCACTTCATTATTAAAGAGATGGCTCTGTATTTTAAATACAGGTTATGTGATTTACTCAGCCCAGAATAAGACCCCGAAACCCAGATGCACAGCTGCCTGCTCTAATTGCTTGATAACACTCCTTCCCATAATATGTCTCCAACATATTGCCCTGTATCTGCACTGACTTTTCTACAGTGAGACATAGTAACCTACACTTTTTGCATTTGGAAAGCCTGGTGTTTTATGTGTGCATATAAACTCTGTCCAGTATTAACTTCCCTAGTGTGGCAGTTTTTCCTTATATTGTACTTTACTGCATCCCATTAAGGAGGAACATTAAAGTTTTACATCATGTTTGTTAGTTTTCTTTTGAAGGAATATCTCTTTTGCAATCAGTGTTATCATATCTAAAAATCTTTGTCTATTTATCTCTTTTACTTCATTTGATTGCACCATATCCTACTTCTGAACCATATTCTTTACTCTCTCCTGCGCCATTCACTATCCTCACCTCCCATAGCTCATTCAAAGTGGATGGTTAAGCAGACAGCTCCCTGCTGGTGACAATAAGCCATTTATTAGCTCAAGGGTAGGCAACCTATGGCACACATGCCTTAGGTGGCACGCGAGCTGATTTTCAGTGGCATTCACACTGCTTGGGTCCTGTCCACCGGCCCAGGGGGCTCTGCATTTTAATTTAATTTTAAATTATGTTTATTAAACATTTTAAAAACCTTATTTACCTTATTTATAGTTTAGTTAATATATAATAGACTTATAGAAAGAGATCTTCTGAAAACATTAAAATGTATTACTGGCACACAAAACCTTAAATCAGAGTGAATAAATGAAGACTCTGCACACCACTTCTGAAAGGTTGCCGACCCGTGTGCTAGCTTGAGAAGTCAGGCAAAAAGGGTTCTGTCTTTGAATGAGAACAAACCTCAACAGCAGACAAGAGAGAGCATATTTACAGGTACATAACTTAGTTATGGACATAATGATAAAATATCAACACAAATTACTCAGGAGGGAAAAGAGTTTGAAAATATGTGATGCAAAAGGTGATCTATTCCTATTTTGTTCTGTAGTTGAACCAAAGGAATTATCCTTTCCTTCTAAACATTGTCTTAAGCTGTGTTTGTGCATATGTCCACATGGACATATGTATGCATATCATTGCACATGTTATCTCCAGTTTCTTTATATTTGCCCCTAGTGTACAAGCTTTAATGGGAGTTATGCATGTGCTTCTGCGGTGAGGAGAATACATACACCACATGTAATTCTTCTTTTCCCTACCTACTGCAAGCCAGAAGGGAATGCTATCTGCTCATGTTGTTAATCATTGTCCGTATGTCTTGTCCATGGCATACTGCTTCAGGGAGACATATCCTGCTCTCATTACTCTGGTGTACGTTAGGAATAACTCCATTGATGTGAATGGAACAATGCTGGTGCTAAACTGGTCTAAGTGAGAGGTGTTGCCAAGTATTGCAATTTCATTGCAAGTTTTCTGGTAAGTGATGTTTTTCTTAAAGCTGCTCCTGGAATCAGGAAACTGCATGAGAATCTCAGCTTAAGTAAAAAAAGATTTTAAGCCATCATGGTTTCAAAGAAAAGCTTGAAAATGTGACCCAAGCACACCCTAATCCTCAGAAAGCAAATAAAAAGCACCCTACATTTGTTCCTTTTTAAAAATCTCCTGACTTTATGCCCATCTCATGAGATGTGGGTGCTCAGGTTTGGCAATACTGGAGTAGCACTGACATTCTGAGCTCTGTTAAAAAACTGGCCACTTATTTTGATGCCTAGATGGGTGCTGTGCTTTTTTGAAAATCTGTCCCTTAATCTTCACGGGCTACATTTACACTGAATTCAAGCTGGTTTTAAAATGGGTTGGAGGCTGATATAGATGGGGCTTACATGGCCAGAACTGTCCTTCTAAGTGGTTTAGTTAACATTTGTGTAGCAGATTTAAAACCAGTTTGGATGCGGGGATGGGGAGGGGGAATTTCTGCAGGATAGCCAAGGCCTTAGGAATAGCTGCTCTGAAAATCAGACAGGGAATGTGTGTTATAGGCAATAGTGTCATCTAGTGGTAAAACCATAACTCTACATGTTAACAAACAATCAAATACCCTACAGCTTTACTGTTGTGCCCGAGTTTGCCACTGGGAAGGTGGATTCAGGTTACTTACTTTGCCATGTGTACCACAGTGCTGTTGCTCTTGGGGTTTAAACTGGGCCAAAAGACTGCGAGGTCTGTCCTTGCACAGTGCTGCAGTTTTGTTAGCTCACAACAGAAGTTCTGGTTTAAATACACTGATTTATAATATTATAGTGCTCCCTTACCAAAGAACCATCTCAGAGGTTTCTGCTGGATGGGACACAGGGTCTCCTCCACACATATACCCTGCTCTCCCATAGATGCCTGAGGATCTGCCAGATTTGGAGGGGACAGACTGGTACCACTCCTCAATTGGATAACATGGGAGAGATGTTTGAAAGGGCATCCTTGCAGAGATTTGCTTTTTGGATTCCTCTTTCTGGAGTCACATCTCAGGAAGGGGTTCTCAACCTATAAATCTAATAGTTGTTCAAAACCAGGGCTGCCCAGACAGGGGGGCAAGTGAGGCAATTTGCCCCAGGCCCTGCAAACAAAACTGCGCGCCCTGGCCCGGCGGCAGTCCAGGTCTTTGGCCAGCATTTCAGCAGGGGGGGGGGGGGCCTTCAGTGTTGCCAAAAACACAGAGCGACTGAAGGGCCCCTGCTGCTGAAATGCTGCCAAAGACCTGGACCACCGCCGGGTGAGTACAAGTGCCACAGCTCCCCCGCTTTGCCCTGGGCCCCCTGAATCCTCTGGGCAGCCCTGTTCAAAAGCACCTTTTATCCGATGGTCTCAAGGCCCTTTACAAAATATGAATTCATGAAGCCTCACAATATCACACTGCAGATTTGTAAACTGAAGCACAGGGAAGTTAAGGCTAGTTCTATGCACCAAGGGCAAACAGTAAAGTCATTTGGAGCTGCTGGTGCTCGCACCTCTGGAAGTTAGGCCCTTGCATTTCCAGCCCTCATGGCTGTGAAGATAACCTTCCAAAAGTATACACCAATGCCATGTTGTGTGCCTTAGGCTTGGTCTACACTGCAGACTTACATTGGTATAATTGCTCAGGGATGTGGGGGCTCAGTTATACTGACCAAACTCCTGGTGTCAACAGCACTATGTCAACAGGAGGGCTTCTCCCATCAATGTAGCTACCATTGGCATAGGTGGCGTCTTCACTGAGCTGCTGCAGCTGTATGTTTCCAGACAAGCACTTTAGTCTGGAAACATACAGGCTGTAGGCAGCATGAAAACCCACGCTGATTCTCCCCACCATTCATCTCTCTGGGCTGCTATGATCATGACTTCTCAAGCCTAATGATGACACTTTAATTATCACCATTAAGTATTTCGTTGCTGATCATTTTAGCAGATGGAACAGGGAAAGGGAATGAAGCCCATGGGAGGGGGATTGGGAGATGCTCCAAGGAGAAGTGGGACAGAGAAAGGAGGATGGGAAAGGAAGGGACACATAGGGCAGAAGTAGAGGTGTTCCTAAAAGGGAGAATATTTCCCACTGAGTGTTACTGACAAAACACAGAAGCATTAGACAATGACAATAACTCAGACTTTAGTTACTCCATTATAGCCCTTTTCTGCCCTTGATTTTTATGCAAGAGCCCCATTGTCATAAATGGGAGTGGTACTCACTCTGCACGGGGGGGTACATGGAGTCCTACCTTTAAACCTAGGGTTGCCAATCCCCCGGGATTGTCCTAGAGTTTCCAGGAATTAAAGATTAATCTTTAATTAAAGATTATGTCATGTGACGCAACCTCTAGGAATTCGTCCAACCAGAACTGGCAACCCTATTTGTACCTGAGCCCATAAACCATCATAAAAATGGCTTCATCCACAGAATGACTTTGACATCTGCATGGGTGGAAGATACAAGGAGACAATTGTGAGAAATATTATAATCCTGTGTGGTATCTCTGGGGACCATTACATTGAATTTATGACTGGTTTATGTATGATTGTGTCCTACTCCATGGGGGAGGGTTACCACCTCACCTACAAGAACTAAAACCAGTGGGGAGTTATTACCCTAGGGAGTGTAACTCCAGAGAAGCACCACTCCTCTGGTGGGGCAGGAGAGGTTGCATATACTGGTTCACGATGGGTTTGCCAGAGATTCAGGCAAAGAAAGGCCTTTTGGTATAAAAGGCTGAGCTTGAACTGACAAAGGGCTTTCTTTCTGATCCAGCAAATAGATAGGACCTTCTGTTCAAGGGGCCCTCAGCCCCTGCAGAAGGGTTGGAAATACCTTGGCCTGCTGGGGCCCCATAACACTAATGGATGAGTCCTAATATGTTTAGTGTATGTTTAACTCTGTTTTTATTAGGTTTCCTCTGCAATGTTTTTACATTACGAATAAATATGCTTGCTTACTGAGAGTTGTGTGGTGACCTGTAACTGCTGATAAAAATGCTGTCATTGATTGTCCTCAGAGAGAAAGCAATGAACAGACACTGGCCGTTAGGCAGACTCCCTTGTAGGGACAGGCACTGACTTTCGAAAGTGTTGGGGAGTGCTCAGCCCCTGGCTCTGACCCAGGTCCCTCCCCCTACTTCACCCCTTTCCCCAAGGCTCCACTCCACCCAGGAGCGGCGCCAGGGTTTTTGGCGCCCTAGGCGCAGGGCCGGCTCGCCGGTCCCATGGCTCCAGTGGATCTCCCACAGGCGTTCCTGCGGACGGTCCTCTGGTCCCGCAGCTCCGGTGGACCTGCCGCAGGCGTGCCTGCGGATGCTCCACCAGAGCCGTGGGACCAGCGGACCCTCCGCAGGCACGCCTGCGGGAGGTCCACCGGAGCAGTCTGCCGCCTTCCCAAATCCTGGAGCCCTAGGCGACCGCCTAGGTCGCCTAAATGGAAGCGCTGGCCCTGACTCCACCCCACCTCTTCCTGCCCCCGCTCCACTCCGCCCCACCTCTTCCCACCCAGTTCCACCCCCTCTCCTGAGCACAGTGTCCTCACTGCTCCACCCTCCCTTCCAGCCTCCTGCATGCCATGAAACAGCTGTTTGTGGCGGGCAGGAGGCGTTGGGGTGGGGGTGGGGATGCTGTTCCGTGGGGCCTGCCGGTGGACGGGAGGCACTGGGGAGTGGGGGTGAGCTGATGGGGGGCTGCTGGTGGGTGCTCAACACCCACCACGTTTTCCCCATGGGTGCTCCAGCCCCTGAGCACTCACGGAGTCGGCACCTATGCTTGCACAGAATATGCAGTGTAATTTTAGCCAGGTCGTTCCCAGGATACTAGAGAGACAAGGTGGATGAGGTAATAACTTTTATTGGACCTACTTTTGTTGGTGAGAGAGAAAAGCTTTTGCTCTTGCACAGAACTCTTCTTCAGATCATGGCAGAGGGCTGGGAAGCCTTAAAACCCATGGTTAGGTGGTAGTGAGGCAAGGATCCCTACCCAGACAGGTGACGTCTGGAAACCTGACCTGACACGGCACTCCTGACATGGAGTGGACCATAGAGAGGGAGTATGGGTGCAGTTATCCTGGAACTGTGACACCAAATAGATTCTTCTTTTCTGCCCTGTCCCTTTATCTACAGAAGGAACAGTAATACACTCCAAAAACCAATGTGCAAAAATGTTGTCATTTCAAATCTGTTACCATTTTGCAGGGTTAAAAAATTGTAGTGTTTTATCTCAATTGTTTCTGAAAATTTTCATCTACCTTCAGGTTTTTGGAAAGAGAAAATTTTAAATAATGGTTTTGAAAATGACTTGTCTGAAAATGTTGACTAAAAATTGTGCTAAAATATTGTGGAAAATTTCACAAAAATACTGAAAATGTCTGTGCCGTCGATTTTTTTTAAATTTTTTTATTTTGCAAAAAGTTTCCTTTTTAGAGAAAAAGGCTATTTTTCAACTACAAAACTTTTTGAAAACCCTCTCTTATACAGGATGGCTATGTTCTGAGAACACTGTATTATTATAATCTGAAATTTTAAATCTATAATTTATTGTATCTCATTATACAAAACAATCATAAACAGAAGTAAATTTAGCAAGAAAGAAAGAAAGAAAGGAAAGAATCTGAAAAATGTTTCAGCACACATATATACTCTACCTCTCTTGTTATGCTAACCTTTAAAGTCACTGCTATCTCCAAGCATTGGCCTAGAAACAATTGACATTCTGTTTGTCATACAAATAGCTTTGCATTGAGAGTGATGTGTAACCCTAAGCACACAATAAGGATTTTCAAGCAAAAGCTAAAAGGGAATCCAGGGGATTCAGGGGAGGTAATCAGTTGAATTCAGGGGAGGTAATCTGCATTTTTCCTGTGTAGGACAATCTGGCTTTTCTACAAGTGATTTACAGTCTCAGGCCTTGTCCACATTTGTGGAGTTGTTTTTTTTTCAATTAAAAAAATTTCTTTCCATTGCTGTCACTGGTGCAGCACCACTGGTTGTAGCCCTAGTGTAGACTAGGCTTCCAGGGCCAGAAGCATTTATTAGCCCTCTGTCACTGCCTGTGTGTAGCTGCATCTTTGTCTCCAGCTTCCCCTCAAAGGAGAGTTTATCGGATTATTTGTGCATGCTCCCATCCTGCCAGCTGCATCAAGGCAGACAAAGGGTCAGAGAGAAGATTTGCTTTCCATCCTCTTCAGCCTCCTCAAAAAGAGGAATGGTGGACACATCACTTCACTTTCTCCTGAAAGGTGTGCAGGTGGCTGCACTGTTCTATAGGCAGCATCTATTGCAGGGAAGCTTGGGTTTGCCAAACTGATGAGTGGGCAGTAAGCAGAGTTCATAAAGAACTGGAATCTCACTGGAGAATATTGCTGGTCTTGCAGGTTGGGAGTGAGAGATGCCAGACATGTAGGCAAGCATGGGGAGTTGGAAAAAGAAGCATGTAAAACTGGCTCAAAGCTCTTTCCTTTCTTTCCACAAGCAGAGGAGTCTATGGGCAAGCCTATGTTAGCCCAAGACAGATTTAAACTAGAATGGCTGGTTAGAAGATGGGCTATCTGCAAGCTCTGCCCCCTATCTGCATCTATCAATGGTATTTAGTAGTGATTAAAACATAAGCAGGATAAGATGCAATCAAAACAGGTTTATTATACAGCAGGTATAACAAGCAAGAACCCCAAACTAAAATACTAACATATACAACTGTAAGTAATGGTTTGGATGTTAACAGTGTCAGGGGCATAAAACCCAAAGCCCTTACAAACATTAGGGGAAACAGGGGAATAACAATGGTAGTCACCGTACCATCTTGATGGCACAAGTATGGACGATGACAGGGAGCAGGAACACAGGATACGGGACAAGAAACCAGAAACAGTAGCATAGGATACAGTTTAGGTAAGTGGCCGTGTTTCTCTTTGTCCTTCATGTGGTATGTGGACAATTGCTTTAAGGTATTGATACAGGTGCATGCAGGTAAGTCCTGGGGAACTAGATGGATCCTGAGTGGTTCTCACGAGTCCTGGTTTGGCTGGGCCTAACCAGCTGGCTGGTTTTGTGGGAGACTGACCGCCTCTCAGAAGGACAGCCCTGAGTGACAGCTGCACCACCCTTAAATAGCCTGCTGTTGTCAGGCAGATTAAGGCTGTCACGTGTCCCTACTTTTCCTGCTCTTCGAGGGAAAAGGCCTCAACGCTCCATGAAGGAGGGGCTCTCGATATGGAGGACTAATTGTTCTTTCACAAATTCAAGATAGCTAATGGGGAAACCATAGCAAAACAGAATTCACCCTAACACCTACATGTGAAATGGCACGGCTGCAGCTACACCTCTGTAGCACTTCAGTGTAGATACTACAGTACCTGTAGTGCTTCAGAGTCGACTCCCCAAGAGGCAATAGCTAGGTCGATGGAAGAATTCTTTCATTGACTTAGCGCTGTCTACACTGGGGGTTAGGTCAGCTTACCTATGTCACTCAGGGGAGTGAATTTTTCACACCCTGACTGACGTTGCTGGGTCGACCTTACTTTTCACTGTTGACTAGGCCTAAGTTGGACCTGGCCGATATGGAAGCAGCCAAAGCCCAAGCAGCCAGGCAGAGAGAGGAATTGCTTAAAGCCAGCTTTGTGCTCTTTCCTTGCCTTGCACTTGAGGGAATGGGGTGGTGTGTGTGTGTGTGTGTGTGTGTGTGTGTGTGTGTGTGTGTGAGAGAGAGAGAGAGAGAGAGAGAGAGAGGGGGGCAGGCTGAGCCAGGCAGCTAAGTTCTGAGGCACCGTCTGATCTTACCCCTGGGCTCTACGCACACCACCCTGGCCGCAGTATGATCCTCCATTAATTGGATAGCCTCTGTGCATTGGATGCTGGAAAACTCCTTCCCTGCCTCCTACAGAAGATTCAGATGATCAGCTCTGGTAGCAGCATAGGAGACCAGTGGAACTGCTCTGCTGTTGGAAAATGGGTAGTAAGTTTTCATATGCAGACACTGGTAGGACAGCCCACAAATGTGCAAAGCTTCACTGCTGCTGCCTGCACTGCTCAGGCTCTTGTCACATCACGGAAGCACCATGCTAGTGAAGCCGCACTATACAATGAGTCCTCTCAGTAGTGTATTTTGAGCTCTCTGCCTGAGATGGAACTCCTGACTTACATATGTGGCGCATTTGAAGAGGTTTATTTTTGCCTAGTCCGTGCATTGCCTGCTTTAAGTCACTGTAACCTACATACAGATGTGATCCAAGCAACACATTTTTTCTCCTTAATCTTTCATGTGACATTGCTTGTCAGGGCCAGCTTTTTAGAGCTTTTCTGGCCTCTCTCATGTCGGGTTGTTCGTTTTTATTTCTCCCCTTCACTAACAAAATGGATGCTTTAAGTGTTTCTCTTCAAAAAGACCAATGGAAGCTGAGGGAGGGCATGGATCAGCAGTCATGTCACACTCCCTGTCAGTACCCAGTCCAAGCCTGGGAAGCTAATGATTTCGCCAGTAGACCAAATTCAGTGATGAATCCTGGTTGTTTGCCACCTGAAGCATGTTGCTCTTAAGCTAAGAAGAATGGAAGCTCACACTTCGGAGGTGGCATTGATTGGCAGCAACTTTATTAGCATCATTGTCAGCCAAGCACAGAATTCTGGGCTTCTGTTTCCTGCCTCTGTGTGAATACAGCATAGATCCTTTGAGGAGGGTTGAATGGCCCAGGGAGTTGCTAAAGGGATATAGAACCTTTCATCCAGCTATAAGTTACCTTTGAATCCAGGGTGATAGAGACTTTCTTAGCAGATGGCTCTTCAGTAGCCAGGATGAGAAAAGTTTGGTAGTATCAGTCCAATTCTGAGGGGCATGGATTCACTGGGAGAAGATGCATTGTACATACATAGGTCTTTTCTATTCTGAGTAAAAACTAGGCTACGTGATTGACCTTGCTTTGACGGTCAGCTGGAAGCCCAGGTACATATTGCTTTTCCACATTTCAAAACTCACCAGCATGGCTGGCACTAATTGACACCCGGCAGAGTAGCCAAGTACTGAATAATAGCCCTGGAAGTTCCGACCCCTGGGGTCTGTCCCTGCAGGTCAGGGCTAAAGCACATTGCTGACAAGGAGCTTGTGCTGTACCTGTACTGTGAGTATAAACAGACAAGTGCATTTCCCAGTGCTGTCAGTCTGGCACCTTTCACACTACATTATTCAGCAGTTAGCAGAGAGAAACAACTGGCATTTCAGCATTGCAGGGGAGAAGCAGCTGTTTGGAAGATGAAGGGATGGAAGGGAATGGTTATACGATTGTGGGAATCGAAGCCCACATCATTCTCACTTGTGCTAGGGTGTCCCTGTTCCTGAAGCTTGTACCCACTGTGCTGCTGATAGTACCAAATGTTCTTAAGACCCACTCTTGATTATTTCTTTGACAGAAATTGCTCCCTGAACAGTCATGTTCTGAGATTATTTGTCTCTGTTCTTCCTCCTTTGATTACAGCCAGACTGGGATGTCCCTGATCTGCATAGAAATGAATATTTAAAAAGTCAATGCCATCCTCAAAGGGATTTATGTACTGATAAGTCGTCAGATTTATTGCATTAGTGAAGAATAGCAGTAAGTAATGATATGGCAACAATGAGATGGATATAAGTGAGGTGAAGAGTGCTACAAGCAATAGATTTTGTTTTAGAATAAAACAGATTGAAAATTAAAGTTATAATTGAGGATCTGTCTTTGCATTACAGATTTCTACCAAATGTTGTAATCAGACTGTAACACAGCTGACTCCACATACAACACTCAGTGCGGTGAGTGAGTCTGCTCTGTTTTGAAATGTCTGGTAAATAGGGCTGGTTGTCAGGTACTAGGCAGGTTCTAACAAGGTTCTGCTGTGTCACTGTATTAACAAGTCCTCCTAGGTCTCTTTGTGGGCGGATCTCCCGTAGCCCAGTATACTAGTTATGAGCTGAGTGAAACCTTGTTATGGGTCAAGTTAAGACCTCGCTGAGATTGATGGATGTGAATATGTGCAGGCAGAACACAAAAAACTGAGGACAAGCACAGAGAGAGAGGCAGAGGCAGAAAGCGAGAAAGCCAAGCAGTTGCTTATAAGGACAGTGTGAACCTGGAAAAAGCTAAAGAGAGAGCTTTGGGGGTTGTAGGCTAAGAAATTGCTCTCTTTTTTTTTTTTCTCTTGGTTCTCCTGTTTCTGGAGAAGCAGAACTTTGAATATTCCTGGTAAAGAAATAAGATTGCATCAAAGAAAATACCAGGCTCTTATCAATTTCTACTTCCAACTGGAACATGCTCCAGGCCCCAAAACTGCACTAGCTGCTCAGATTTAAAAGGGGCAACAATTGTGTTAGCAGTGGGACCCAGTTTCCCGGAAAAGAGATTGTGAGCCTGGCACGCCTGTTGAACGAAGATGGAACAAACAATGAGGGTCCTTGCAGAAATCAGAATTGGCCAGCACTGGATCTAAAACAGGCACTGGAGACTTTGCAAAAGGAATTAAGTCAAGATATAAAACATGAGCTGGAGGTTTCCCAGAAAGGGCTCAGTGGTGACTTGCAGGCTGAGATGAGATCCCTTTGGGTATGCCTAAACTGCAATTAAAAACCCACAGCTGGCCTGTGCCAGCTGACCGTGGCTTGTGGGGGGCTCAGGCTAACGGGCTGTTTAATTGCAGTATTGCTGTTCTGGCTCAGGCTGCAGCCTGAGCTCTGGGACCCTCCCACCTCACAGGGTCATACAGCCTGGGCTCCAGCCCGAGCCTGAAAGTCTACACTGCAGTTAAATGGCCCCTTAGCCCTAGCCCTGAGAGTCCAATTCAGTTGGCATAGTTCAGCCATGACCGTGAATGTCTAACTGCAGTGTAGACTTACCATTTTAGAGCGGCAGCAATGAAGTGCCCAAAGTGATTGGGAAACCCAGCTGCAAAACACTCAGGCTGGTATGGTTAAACAGATTGATGAGGTAACCAGCAAACTGACTGCCAGAAGATCTATGAAATAGCAGAGACTAAACAGACTTTGAACAGTTTAGAACTTGCTAACTGAGATGAGCTGCAGCAAGGACTTATAGAGCTAAAAATTCAGCTGCAGAAGGAAATCAAAGGGTCACAGGCCACAGTGGAAAGCAGCTGGAATTGGACCAGTCAGTGTACTTGGGTAAGACTAGACACATGCAAGAGTTTTCTATCCTGTTGTTAACCATAGAAGCCAAGAGGGGAAAAGTTGGCCTACCCCAGGTCAAATGATGCAAAAGCCCGCTGTCTTGAGGCAAAAACTCCTCAGAAGGCTTATTTCAACATCAGTTCAACATCATAGCTCAAATGAATGGCTGGTATGATGGACAGAAAGGGAAGTTATTAGCAGGTCTGATGGTGTTGCAGAATTTAATCCCAGAGAAGAGACTGAGTTATCCAGATGTGGTACAAGCCCTTGACATGCGGTTTGGAGCTAGCCATCAATCTGAGCTGGCCACTACCAGCTAAGAGCTGGAAGGAGGGGAAGGAAGAAACCCTACCTGAACTGGTAGAGGACTGCAGAGAGCTGTGTTCCTAGTATAGTCAGATGCCAACAAGGCCTTCCAGGATAAACTGCCAATGGACCAATTTATAGATGTTCAGCTAGACTTGGACTTGCAGATGAATAATCAGCAAATGGATGGGAAAGACACTCCAAGAAGCTGTACAATTTGCCACAGAACTTGAATCTTTTTCTTGCAGCAGTGCACCAGAAAAGGAAGCAGTTGCTAGGGAGGAAGATGAAAGCTGATCACCATGAGCCCCATACGTACAGCTCTGCATCTAATACTATATGTATGATGAAAAAGAGCATGCTAATCTGGTTTCTGAGCATATTGAATGATTAGAAAAGCAGATAAATTTGGTTTGTAAAACAAGGGAAATTGGCAATAATGCAAATATTAAAGGAAACAGTTCAATTAAATGCCAGTCCTGTGACAAAACTGGCCACAAAAAGGATTTTTATATATTTGAGACAGGCCAAGACAGACTGTCATAAGGGTCTAGTAAAAGCTAGTTTGGGAAACAGGGAAACACCAAGCTGAAGGAGCATATCTTGGCAGTACAAGAATCAGCCCCATAGGTTTCATTTTGATCTGGACAGTAACGGGAGTTTGGCTATTGAGTGTGTAATAGGGACTTTGAAATGCACAGCAGTGATTGACACTGGCTCAAATATAACATTTATTAAAGCAGACATGCTAAAAAGGCTAGAGAATCAAGGATTCAGAACTGAACTATTTAATTGATCTCAGATTGAGATAGTGACTGACAAGGGCCCCTGTTCGAAAATTGGATCTGAAAATTGGATCTCTGGAACTTGAGAAAGAAATTGGGTTGGCTGAAATAGTGGATGAGTTCATAATTGGCTTGGATTTCATTATGACTAATAATAACAATGGTGTAATCAATGCCAGAAAAGGTGTCTTACAAATTCAGTCTGTAGAAATTCCCTTCAAAGATATGGCCCAGGTGAGACACATGGTTTATAGGCAATTTGTTTGCAATGAATGAGTTGTCCTGCCTCCAGGGGCAGGAACCATTTAACCACTACATGCTATGGTAGCTTTTCAGTAAGGAAAAGATATGGAGTGGTGGAATCCTGTTTTGAGATCTAGAGGATCCAGCGCTGGTGATCCAGCGCTGGTAATCCAATGTAGACACTTACCAGCGCTTTTCTTGACCTCCGTGGAAGGAGGAAGCCTCTGGTAATCAAGCTGGTCTCCTTTCCCGGTTTGCTCTCTAGTTCCCGGAGCCCCGAGCAAGCAGGTCTCCTTCCCTGCGGTTTGCAGGGTGGCTCCGGGAACGCGAGAGCAAACCGCGGCGAAGCGGGTCTCCTTTCCCGGTTTGCTCTCTAGTTCCCGGAGCCCCGAGCAAGCAGGTCTCCTTCCCTGCGGTTTGCTGGGTGGCTCCGGGAACGCGAGAGCAAACCGCGGCGAAGCGGGTCTCCTTTCCCGGTTTGCTCTCTAGTTCCCGGAGCCCCGAGCAAGCAGGTCTCCTTCCCTGCGGTTTGCTGGGTGGCTCCGGGAACGCGAGAGCAAACCGCGGCGAAGCGGGTCTCCTTTCCCGGTTTGCTCTCTCGTTCCCGGAACCCTGAGCAAGCAGGTCTCCTTCCCTGCGGTTTGCTGGGTGGCTCTGGGAACGCGAGAGCAAACCGCGGCGAAGCTGGTCTCCTTTCCCGGTTTGCTCTCTGGTTCCCGGAACCCCGAGCAAGCAGGTCTCCTTCCCTGCGGTTTGCTGGCTGGCTCCGGGAACGAGAGAGCAAACCGCGGCGAAGCGGGTCTCCTTTCCCGGTTTGCTCTCGCGTTCCCGGAACCCCCCTTGAAGCCGCCCAACAGCGCTGCAGTGTGGCCACATCTAACACCACTTGCAGCGCTGGTTGCTGTAAGTGTGGCCACTCTGCAGCGCTGGCCCTATACAGCTGTACTAATACAGCTGTAACAACCAGCGCTGCAAAATTTTAGATGTAGACATGGCCTAGGTCTTGGGGACTTAAGCAGCTAAAGCTCTTGTGGATCTGAAGAACTGATCTCTGTTTCTTTGCTGAATGTTTCTGACACCCCTCCGCCCCACCCAATCTGAGAATGTAGCTGTGTAAATTGAGGCTGCAAAAGTTGTTATGGAGCTGAATCATCCCCTATTCAAACAAAATGTGCAGGGTCTGCTTCAAACACTAAATTCCACAGAAACAATAGGCATTGCTCAGGAGCTGATTGAAAAGGGCCCTTCCCTGCTGGTTGAAAGAAAGTCCATCAGGGAGTGAAATACCCTACAGAGGTTTGCGTGGAAGTAAAAAACTCAATTTGGGTTTATGCTGTGAAAATATCTTGACAGAAGGACACTGTACCTATGTAGATGGTTAACCTTGTATCATATTTAATTTGTTACTTTTAACTGGGTCGTACCAGTTGTTACCATTTTAGGCTTCATTGGGATGATGGGCAAAGCTGAAGTTGGGGGGTGTTGTTATGCTGACTGGAAAGCTGGGTGAAACTTTGTTATGGGTCAAGTTAAAACCTTTCTGAGATTGGTGGCTGTGAAGTCATTCTTCAATTTACATAACTGTAAGGATAAATTAATCACAAGCCCTGACCTTAAAAAAAAGGATTATGTGAACCTGTCTAGGAGGAGTTGCTGACTGGGGGATAGGTTTTGCTGAGGGGACTTTGACCTGATGCCTCTAAAAGGGACCAAACTCATTGTGACACTAGGGTTTTCCTCCAAAACCTCCAATGCCTGCTAACAAAGTGGGTCATATAAAGAGCCTTGTCATCTTCTTACACTTGACCTTGACTCAGGGGATAGGCCTTCTCTCTCAAGCAACCATGGAGCTTTATATGGTTCCCTTGATCTTATGACAGCTATCTCTACTTGCTTAAGATTCTGTAAACTGACTCATTTTTTCCATCCTTTGGGAATGAGTCCAGATCTTAATTTGGCTTGACCAGATCTGACTCACGTTGGACGACTTCAGAAATTAGAATCAAATTGAGTTTATTGTAGAAACAGCAAGGCCATGGTGAAATTATCATTAAAAATCTCCCTATTGACATGACAAGAGATTTTTGAGCTTTAATCTAAATTAATTAGTAATACTTATGTGGGCTCCCAGTGCGAAACCAAGAATGGGTCAGTTGCTTAACCTGATTATACTTTAAGTGGAAAACCCTGTGCACCACGAAACCGTCTTACAGTGAATTCGTGACATAGAGAAATAGAATTTCACTATATCAGAGGAAGCAGCTCACACAAACCTGGACTGAGCTCTGATCCATGAGATAAACAGAACATATTTCATTCCCTTATAAAAAGCACTATAGTATTCTACAGCCTACAACAGTGTATTAAATCATTGTAGAATGCAATTGTATTTTTAGGCATTTCAGTCATTTATAGCTATTTTTGAGGCAGTTGCAAAGTGTGCTCTTTTTATGTTTGCAACTAGAGAGCAGTTCAGTTGATAAAAGTTGTGTTTAAAGAGACACTGCATGGTGGAAAAAAAAAATCACTGGGCCAAATCCTAAGGTGTTTACTCTCTTTTTATTCAGTTCTTACATAGCCAAAACTCCTATTGAAATCACTGGGAGTTTTGCCTGAGAAAAGACCTCAGGATTTGGCCCACATTTTAAAAAATATTCCTTAAATGTACCAGAATGTTCGGTTTTCAATTTTGTTTTGTACTTTTAACAATATACTTTGCTTTTCTTGCTTAATGCTGTTTGTTTATTTTTTATACAATATCTGAGCTTGGACAATACAAATAGATGAGTTCCACTTTGATTTCTAATCAGTTCCACAGTCTGGCATGAGCTAACCCCACGCAGGGCTATGTCAGTCACAAAAATTACAGAATATTTATTTACAAAAATCAAAACAATATAATTTCTATTGCAATTAAAATGTAAATGTTCTCAGACATATTTCCATTGGATTTAAGTTTTGGTAAAGCTTAATTTTACAAAACCTAAATGATGGGTCAAATTTGACCTGACACCATTAATGTGAGGTGTGCATTACACCAGCCTGTGGTGTCAATGCCAAGTGATGGTGGTAACAGGGCATTCAATCATGATCTAGACTATAAAAAAGTGTTCACCCTATTGCGAGGTGTGATCCTCATGAAAAAGTCACTCACAGGAACTTGCAGTTTTTCTCTGCAGCCACTATCTATGATCAGCACTTCTGTCAGCCCTAAAATAAACCTAACCTTCTGAGATATCAAATTCCCGTCTGTCTCTAGCAGAGAGATGCCAGATAGTCCCAATGGTAGTAATTTCATAGCATAATGCAACTGAATGGCCATCCCAAACACCTCTTATATGTTATAAAAAGGATATAACTAACCAATAATTGCATCAAGTATCAGAGGGGTAGTCATGTTAGTCTGGATCTGTAAAAGCAGCAAGGAGTCCTGTGGCACCTTATAGACTAACAGACGTTTTGGAGCATGAGCTTTCGTGGGTGAATACCCACTTCGTCGGATGCATGTAGTGGAAATTTCCAGGGGCAGGTATATATATATATGCAAGCAAGAAGCAGGCTAGAGATAACGAGGTTAGTTCAATCGGGGAGGATGAGGCCCTCTTCTAGCAGTTGAGGTGTGAAAAACAAGAAAGGAGAAACTGGTTTTGTAGTTGGCAAGCCATTCACAGTTTTTCTTTAATCCTGAGCTGAAGGTGTCTAATTTGCTGATGAACTGAAGCTCAGCAGTTTCTCTTTGAAGTCTGGTCCTGAAGTTTTTTTTGCTGCGGGATGGCCACCTTAAGATCTGCTATTGTGTGACCAGGGAGGTTGAAGTGTTCTCCTACAGGTTTTTGTATATTGCCATTCCTAATATCTGATTTGTGTCCATTTATGCTTTTCCATAGAGACTGTCCAGTTTGGCCGATGTACATAGCAAAGGGGCATTGCTGGTATATAATGGCGTATATTACATTGGTGGACGTGCAGGTGAATGAATGGGTGATGGTATGGCTGATCTGGTTAGGTCCTGTCATGGTGTCACTGGTGTAGATATGTGGGCAGAATTGGTATCGAAGTTTGTTGCATGGATTGGTTCCTGAGTTAGAGTTACTATGGTGCGATGTGCAGTTACTGGCGAGAATATGCTTCAGGTTGGCAGGTTGTCTGTGGGCGAGGCCTGGCCTGCCACCCAAGGCCTGTGAAAGTGTGGGGTCATTGTCCAGGATGGATTGTAGATCCCTGATGATGCTTTGGAAGGGTTTTAGCTGGGGACTGTATGTGATGGCCAGTAGAGTCCTGTTGGTTTCTTTCTTGGGTTTGTCTTGCAGTAGGAGGCTTCTGGGTACACGTCTGACTCTGTTGATCTGTTTCCTTATTTTCTCGTGCAGGTATTGTAGTTTTGAGAATGATTGGTGGAGATTTTGTAGGTGTTGGTCTCTGTCTGAGGAGTTAGAGCAGATGAGACAGAGACCAACATCTACAAAATTTCCATCAACCATTCTCAAAACTACAATACCCGCACGAGGAAATAAGGAAACAGATCAATATAAATAAGGAAACACACAATAGCAGATCTTAAGGTGGCCATCCTGCAGCAAAAAAACTTCAGGACTAGACTTCAAAGAGAAACTTCAGAGCTTCAATTTATCTGCAAATTAGACACCCTCAGCTCCGGATTAAACAAAGACTGTGAATGGCTTGCCAACTACAAAACCAGTTTCTCCTCCCTTGGTTTTCAGACCTCAACTGCTAGAAGAGGGCCTCATCCTCCCTGATTGAACTAACCTCGTTATCTCTAGCCTGCTTCTTGCTTGCATATATATATATATAATATACCTGCCCCGGATATTTCCACTACATGCATCCGAGCAAGTGGGTATTCATCCTCGAAAGCTCATGCTCCAAAACGTCTGTTAGTCTATAAGGTGCCACAGGACTCTTCCCTGCTTTTACAATAATTGCTTGTGTGTTTGTGTGTGGAGCAGAGGATTTTGCAATGATTGATTACATTCAGGTTACAGAGTGTTTTTTCCTTCGATATAGATCCTTAAATCATTCATTCTCCATCTCAGGGTAGGTTTACACTGGCAGAGAGCGCTGAAGGGAAACCACTGTTGTGTGTTCACACTGTCAGCTGCCTGCACAATAGCATGTTCACACTTGTGGCACTTGCAGCAGTATTCAGAATGGTGCACTCTGGGCAGCTATCCCACAGAGCATCTCTTCCTCTTCTGCCGTTAAGAGTTGTAGAAAGGCACAGGGGGTCATTGGGCATCCTGGGTCCTGTCCCAATGCCCCGTGATGCATTGCTTCGCATCCCAGCAATCCCTGTGCTTCTGTCCGCCATCTTTCAACGGTTTTTGCACTGTGCGCTCTGCCTCTTCGGTCTGCAGGAACGGATCTCAGACTGTTGACCAATATGCTGCTCGCTCTCACTAACATGTCATGAGGGGCTTGGAGTTATTCCTTAACCTACAAAGGCAAGAGGAGGGCGACCTTGATCTTGCCATGTGTAGTAGCTACAACACAAAATTGCTTGTGGCATTCACAGAGATGCTGACCACAGTGGAATGCTGCTTTTGGGCTCAGGAAACAAGCACTGAGTGGTGGGATCACATAGTCCTACACATCTGGGATGACGAGCAGAAGCTGCAGAACTTTTGGATGAGGAAAGCCACATTCATGGGACTGTGTGATGAGCTCACCCCAGCCATGCAGCGGAAGGACCCAAGAACGAGAACTGCCTTGCCACTGGAGAACGCATGGCTATTGCACTGTGGAAGCTGGCTACTCCAGACTGCTACCAATCAGTCACTAACCAGTTCGGAGTGGGAAAGTCGACTGTTGGACTCATGTTGACGGAAGTGTGCAGGGCCATTAATTGCATCTTGCTCTGAAAGACCGTTACTCTGGGCAACATGCATGACATTGTGGATGGCTTTGCACAAATGAGCTTCCCTAACTGCGGAGGGGCGATAGATGACAGCATATTCCAGTTCTGGCACCAAACCACCTAGCTACTGAGTAAATTAATTGCAAGAGGTATTTCTCAGTGGTTCTCCAGGGACTTGTGGAAGGGGCAGGGGAAATCAGTATTCCTTGACCCTCCTGTACACTGGGCATGTGGCTCTTGGGGAGATCCAGCATTGTAGAGATAGGGAGGAGCTGATAATCATTCCTGTCCCCATATTTTCCACAGGATGTGATCATTATACCTCACTGCTGAGAGTAAGCAGGGAATCAAGGGAGGGTCTTCTCCAAGACTGCGGTTTCCACCTAGGCCCTTCTGCAGCTTGCCTGTGTGCAGCAATGCCCCCCTTCCAGTGATGGCAGAGTGGCACAGGAAAGTTACCGTTAATGGGGCAAGAAACAGAGCAGCTCTGCCAAAGAACCTGCAGCAGCAGATTACCCAGTATCTCTATGAGAGTTTCCTGGAGATCTGAGGTAGATTCCCATGAAGTGAGGAAGTCAATCAACACTTGTTCCACCACTCAGACTAGACATTTGCTGGTACACGCATCATACAGACACAAACCTGCTTTCTGCAACCCTTCTGACCACAACAACTTGCTTCAGCAATTCCCATAATCAAATCCACTTACCAGGGGGCTCCTGTCGTGTTTGCGCTTCGTGAAGATCTGACACCTGTGACTGGCTAGCCTCCTCTGGCATAGAAAAGAGCTGCTGGCTGCATGCATCTCTGACGTCAGAGTCATCATTTGCCTCTGGGTCCCACTCCCCATCCACATTCCTGTCCAAGATTTTCTCCTCCTGGCTCGGTCCATTCTTGACTGGCACGCAAGCCACCGAAGCATCCACAGTGGCCTTTGCAGTGGAGGTGGGGTCACCACCGAGTATTGCGTTCAGCTCTTTGTAGAACCAGCAGCTTGTGGGTGCAGCACTGGAGTGGCGGTTTGCCTCCCGCACCTTTGGCCCTGCACTTCAGTCATGGCCCCTTTCTGTCATGCATCATGAAATCTGTCTGTAGATATCATAATTCCTACAGCTGCAGCACAGCTAGGACTAGACAGCTTCCTCTCCCGAAATGCTGATGACGTCAAGCAGCTTAGCACTGCTCCAAGTGGGGAATCACGGGGTGCATGGAGCAGGCATTGCCACCTGGAAGGATGTGCTGAGACCACTGCACGCATCACCAAGCAAACAGGAAGGGGACTTTCAAAATTCCAAAGAAATTTATGGGGTGGGGATGATGGTTAGTCACGTGAGGGCAAGGCAGTAGAGTTCAAACCGATGACCAGAGAGGCAAGAACCGGCATTATGGGACACCTCCCAGATGCCAATTGCAGAGCTATAATCAACCAGGGTCTCTACACTGGCACTGTGGCGCTGTAGCCCTGGTGCAGAAAGCTGTACCCCTCTCGCTGAGGTGTTTTTTTTAAAGTGCTGCAACTGTGCAGAAAGATGCTTTCATTTATTATCATACAGGAACATCTTCCCATAATTTATAGTAGCCCAATGATCACTCAGTGTTTGTGTGATTTAGCTCTGCAAATTGTGTTGGGTACAGGCATATTATTGTATTGAAATGGTCACTATATATTTTTCCTTATAGTCCTGTTTCACACCACCATGTAATTCACATAATATGTTAAGTACTTGCTGCCATCCAAATAACTCCCACACAACTAACTGAAAGCAAAGACATAAATAGTAATCATTTCACCCACCACTGAATTACAATATCCACAATTGTTTTAAAATGCACATCTACCCTATGCAATATTAGAATCCAGAGTGAAGACAAGGCCACATCCAGCTGAAATTATAGTGAGAATTCAAACTCCAGCCATCCAAGGTGCCGACTTCAAACACACAACAGTATGGGAACCTTGTATGCAAAGCAGATTGCTTGTAAGCAGATACCATGTTTGTGTAGTTTAAAACAGACCTCATTATTTTCACATAGTAAATCGAATGAATTGGTGAACTTTGTATTTTTAAAGCAATCCATTTCTTTATATTTCACCAGTTAGGTTGTTTCAGTAGATGAAACCTATCATTTTCCAAACAGTAGGCATTAATATGATGCCTACAGTGGTTTTTTTAACTAATGGTGCAGTTCATTAGCAAGTGCCCTCTATCATCTCCCTTATATACAGACGCCCCCTGGGTTATGCAAACTCGATTTACACAAATCCGCACTTACAGAAAAAGTTCCATAAGCTAGAAATTGGGGGGGGGGCTGTTTTGGGGTTTTTTTAGTAATGGTCGGGTATACATTTCCAACTCACACATAATTTGAGTTATGCAAGGCAATCTGGAATGGAACGCTTGCATAAGTCAGGGAGCATCTGTAAACACACCATTATATCTGTCCCTACACAGGGAAACTTACTGATATAGTTATACCATATAAATTTGTGTGGACACTCCTATTCCAGAACAAACTAACCAGAAAATTAGTCCAATAAAAGATTTTACCTCACCCACACTGGTGTCCACGTGGGCAATTATACCAGTGTAACTATAGCAGTATAATTGTATCAGTATAGTTATGCTGGTAAATTTCCCCATGAAGACAAGCCCTACATATAATCAGTGTGTATGTGTGTGTGTGTGTATGTGTTTCTTTTTGTGGTTAGTCAAGCTTTTTTTTAATTGAACATCTTTGGACATATTAGCAAATATCAGAAAACATGATGTTGCTGAAGTGTAACTTGTCCCTTATAAAGATTAAACAATATTGCTATTAACCTCATGAAATATTTTACTTCATTTAAGTGTGTTGCAATGGATTTTAAAAATACAGTGAACCTACTGAACACCAGTATTCATACAAGACTTCTTCCATAAGAACATAAGAATGGCCATACTGGGTCAAACCAAAGGTCCATCTAGCCCCGTATCCTGTCGTCTGACAGTGGCCATTGCCAGGTGACCCGGAGGGAATAAACAGAACAGGTAATCATCAAATGATCCATCCTCTATCGCTCATTCCCAGCTTCTGGCAAACAGAGGCTGGGGACACCACCCCTGCCCATCCTGGCTAGTAGCCATTGATGGACCTATCCTCCATGAATTTATCTAGTTCTTTTTTGAGCCCTGTTATAGTCTTGGCCTTCACAACATCCTCTGGCAAAGAATTCCACAGGTTGACTATGTTGTTGTGTGAAGAAATACTTCCTTTTGTTTGTTTTAAACCTGCTGCCTATTAATTTCATTTGGTGTCCCTAGTTCTTGTGTTACGAGGAGTAAATAATACTTCCTTATTTACTTTCATGATTTTATAGACCTCTATCATATCCCCCCTTTGTCGTCTCTTTTCCAAGATGAAAAGTCCCAGTCTTATTAATCTCTCCTCATATGGAAGCTGTTCCATACCCCTAATCATTTTTGTTGCCCTTGTCTGAACCTTTTCCAATTCCAATATATCTCTCTTGAGATGGGGCGACCACATCTGCACACAGTATTCAAAATGTGGTCGTACCATGGATTTATAGAGAGGCAATATGATATTTTCTGTCTTATCTATCTTTTAATGATTCCTAGCATTCTTCCCTAAAGCTTACATATTACATTACTGTCATGTATGGCACTATAATGTATACACATTCTCTAGTATCTGAATTAGCTAGTAGTATACCTTGAAACAAAACATCAGGGAATATTTTCCTAGAAAACATAATGTTATGTACTTTATGTACATTACTGTAACTCCTGGACTATACAGGAGTACATACTCAATAGACTTCATATTCAGAACTGATACTGACAACCAGAAGGAGATGGAACTCTGGTACATAATAAAAATATAAGTATTACAGCCATTTATAATGAAACTTCTGTATCTTTGGAAGTCAGCTGCCCAAAGGAGGAACTGCAGAAGTCTGAATCCCTCCGATTCTTGCTTTCTTACAGGTATTTTTTCAGTTGTACATACATCAAGTTCAGAATTCAGCCTTACAGTCAGACCCCATAGGCACAGTGTGCTAGTAATTACTGTGGGTGAATGGTGTAAAGTAAGGTAAAGCTGCCTCTCTGCTTGAACCTAGGAAATGCCCATCTCTGCAGTAACACATGGCCTCAAATATGATTTAAAGTCTTTGAAACCATATTTAATATCCTGAAATAGCCTCCTGCTAAAAGCATTCAGGAACTCTTATTTGTGAAAACAATCCTCTTTGAATACAAAATAATAAAAAGCCTGATTCTGCTTTCCTTACTTGGCAAAACTCCCACTGAATTCATTGAATTCCCAGAGCTGGAGAAGAGCTCTGTGTAGCTCGAAAGCTTGTCTCTTTCAGCAATAGAAGCTGATCTAATAAAAAATATTACCTCACCCATCTTGTCTCTCTAATATCCTGGGACCAACCCGGCCACAACAATACTGCCAACATTGAATTCGGTTGTCATGTAAAATAAAGGCTTGTTACCAGGCGGAAATTGACACTCACCATAAATAAAAATACGTGAGGCATAATTCAGGCTCTAATCACATGTAACTTTGACATTGGCTAGCAGACCATTATTGTGAGCAATTCAGACCAGTTGCAACTACTGGCAAGATTACACACAAAGCATGGGGCAGCCAGACCAAATCTGTCTGTCACCTTCACTTTGTCATTTCCTGACTTTTGACCATTTAACTGTGCAACCTTATGGCCAGATTGTGTCTTTAAGGTCACCTAGTTCCAGAGGAAGAGCTGCGAGTCCTTGTATGTCAGGTATCTTTTGTCACCAGTGTGCAAGGGAAGTGTGCATGCTGTGTCACCCTTTAGGACAGCATAGTATGCTCTCCCTCACGTATCTGGTGCTGAGACAGTGGTTCTGTGGCTAGATACCAAGCAGGTACTAGCAGAGAAAGGTCTCTGTGTTTTGGGGTGCTCCAGCACTACAGTTGGGGCAGGGCCTTGGGTAGGTGGGAGCACAAGTAGAGGGAAGGTTCCTTACACTTAGCCTCTACTCACACTTATGCAAGGGGAAGGCACCATCTTCCCCTCAGTGTTTTCATATTGCAGTTTTTCTGTTGAAATTAATAAATAAGACCATTGCAGTGCTAGAATATGGCTTCCCCCCTCTTTAATAAGGAGGGGTGGCCCTAGAAGCTCCAACCTCTGGCATTCTCCTTGATGTGAATGGAAATGTGCTCAAAATAAGGGAGGGTATTGCACTGCCTTTGTGAGATCCACCTCTTTGTTAAAGATGGGGGTAGTTATATTCTGTTCTATTGGATGACTATTAGATACAGACCTTCAGAGTATTGATAAGCTGCCAGTGTGTCCCTGAGCTAGCTAGAAGTAGGGGGGCCTTTAGTCTCGGCTTGTGCCATTGATCAAAGAAGGTAAGGGCAGAGCACCTTCCACAAGAAAAATACATTGGTTGGCGGACAGCAATTTCCACAACTCATCTCCCTGTAAAGTTCACAAGTGTATCCCCATAACAAGTGCATGTTTAGATTGATAAAGTAGGCATTTTCCTTGCGCATTAGGGACCATTCATTGTTTTCATCAAGAGCGCAAAAATATGCTAGAGAGAAGAGAGGCGCAAATGTGATGTATATTTTCGCATCAAAAGTGCTGGAAGTACTTGTCTGCCATGATATCATCGTTTCTTGGCTTAGTAAACTATACACGTCAGATAAGGCGAAGAAGTAAGGGGGTGGAAATAAGAGGACTCTTTGCGCTCTTAAAAAAAAGTGGCAGAAATAAAAACAATCTGGGTTTTTGAACACTGCAAAACTGCACGTTTTTATTCTAATTTTAGCCAGAACAATGAGACATCTGATAAAGGGATTAAATGTGCTCATCCACCACTGTGACACTAGCATGCACAAATGGGTGATGACCTCTCCAATTGTTATTAGCAAATTTTTTCTCTGGCTGCAGAGACTATAAGGGCCAAATTCATCCCTGGCGTAGCTCAAAGTCAGCAGAATTACATAAGGGATGGACGTGCCCCTAAATGTCTTTGTCTCACTGTGACTATATGGCATGGGAAGCATCCAACCGCACTCGAGTGATTTTTTTCTCCTCGCTTGATAGTTGTCTCAGTCTTGACCACCAGCTACTTTTTTTTTTTAATCCAGTGCTTGAACTGGTCGGTGCTGGGTGCCGAGGGCTATGTTATCGCCACACTTATTCATTGCTGCTGGTTGAAAACGGGGGAAGGGTCTGAGGAAGAGAGGTCAAGGTCCAGAGAGGAGAGGCCAGATAAAAAAAAAAAGTGGAATCAGGCTGGTCATTCCCCCATCCATTTGAACAATGCTATAACTTTATATACCAAATGGACAAGGCACTTAGCCAGGGAGTTTTAGCAGCACAGAGGACATTTAGGATATGTCTACACTGGCAGAGTTACATCACCAGCAGTTACATCGCTGCTCAGAGAGCGCTGAAGGGAAAGTGTTGTTGTGTGTTCACACTGTCAGCTGCCTGCACAATAGCATGTTCACGCTTGTGGCACTTGCACTGATATTCGAAGAGGTGCACTCTGGGCAGCTATCCCACAGAGCATCTCTTCCTCTTCTGCTGCTAAGAGTTGTGGGAAGGTAGAGAGTTGCGGAGCATCCTAGGTACTGTCCCAATGCCCTGTGATGCATTGCTTCACATCCCAGCAATCCCTGTGCTTCTGTCCTCATTTGGCACCATTTTTCAATGGTATACAGGGTTGCTGCAACCATTTAGGTGACTGCTGATGCTAGGATTTGGGGGGCGCCATTTTCTTCAGCAGTGACCGCAGTGGCCGTATCTTCAGCCGCCCTGGTCACCGCCAGCATTTAGGCAGAGGGAGCTGGGGCAGGGGAGCGCGGGGAGGGCCGCCTGCAGCAAGTAAGGGGGGGGGGGTAGCAGGCAGGGGAACTCTCTGCCCCAGCTCACCCCTGCCCTGCCTCCTCCCCGAGTACACCGTGGCTGCTTCACTTCTCCCGCCCCCCAGGCTTGCGGTACCTAAGCTGATTGGTGCCGCAAGCCTGGGAGGCGGGAGAAGTGAAGCAGTGAAGGCGTGCTCGGGGAGGAGATGGAGCAGGGGTGAGCTGGGGCGGGGGGAGTGCCTCAGGGTGGAGGGTGGGGGGTGGGGAGCTGCCACAGGGGGGGCACCTCAGGGCAGAGGGGGGAAGCTGCCGCGGGGGGGAGGGGTGCCTCAGGGCGGAGCTGCCGTGGGGGGGGCATCTCAGGGCATGGGTGCGGGGGGGGAGGGTGCAAGATGGAAGTTTCGCCTAGGGCGCTAAACATCCTTGCACCGGCCCTGATGGTATATGTACTGCATGCTCTGCCTCTTCAGTCGGTAGGAATGGATCCCGCACTGCTGACCAATATGCTGCTCGCTCTCGCTAACACATCACGAGTGGCAGTGGAGTTATTCCTTAAACTACAAAGGCAAGAGGAGGGCGACATTGATCTTGCCACGTGTACTAGCTACGACATGAGATTGCTTGTGGCATTCACGGTGGTGCTGACCACAGTGGAACGCTGTTTTGGGGCTCAGGAAACAAGCACTGAGTGGTGGGATCACTTCGTCGTGCACGTCTGGGATGACAAGAAGCGGCTGCAGAACTTTTGGATGAGGAGAGCCACATTCATGGGGCTGTGTGATGAGCTCACCCCAGCCTTGCGGTGCAAGGGCACTAGAATGAGAACTGCCTTGTCGTTGGAGAAGCATGTGGCGATTGCACTGTGGGAGCTGGATACTCCAGACTGCTACTGATCAGTCGCTAACCAGTTCGGAATGAGAAAATTGACCATTGGATGTGTGTTGACAGAGTGTGCAGGGCCATTAATCACATCCTGCTCTGAAAGACCGTTACTCTGGGCAATGTGTGTGACATTGTGAATGGTTTGCACAAATGGGCTTCCCTAACTATAGAGGGGTGACAGATGGCATGCATATTCCAATTCTGGCACCAGACCATCTAACCACCGAGTACATTAATCGGAGGGCGTATTTCTCTATAGGTCTCCAGGCGCTTGTGGATCACTGTGGGCATTTCACGGATACTAACGCAACCTGGTCCTGAAAGGTGCATGATGCACACATCTTTCAGATCATTGGCCTGTTCAGGAAGCTGCAAGCAGAGACTTTCTTCCAGGACCAAAGATCACTGTAGAGGAAGTCAAAATGCCTATTGTGATCCTGGGAGACCCTGCCTACCCCTTAATGCCATGGCTTATGAAGCCATACATGGGGCATCTTGATAGCACAAGGAGTGGTTCAACAATAGGCTGAGCAAGTGCAGAATGACTGTTGAGTGTGCTTTTGGCTCTTTAAAGGCACGCTGGCGCTGCCTATATAGGAAGCTGGACCTGGCCAATGAGAATATTCCTATGCTTATAGCCGCATGCTGTATGCTTTATAATATTTGTGAAAGGAAGGGTGATAGCTTCACTGAGGACTGGACTGCTGAGGCCTAGCGCCTGGAGGCTGAATTTGAACAACCAGTGACCAGGGCTATTAGAGGGGTGCAGCGTGAGGCTATAAGGATTAGGGAGGCCTTGAGGCAGCAATTTGAAGCTGCAATCCACTAATATTTGTTGCTATGCTCAAGAGTGAAGCACTTGTAATGCTAGGAAGTGATTGTGATTGGTGCAGATGACGCACTATGAAGGTTTGAGAAAATTGCCTATCGCTTTGCAGGGCCCTGTTTGCTTTCAATTAGTGGAATAAAGATTGCTTTCCAACCAAAACAATTATTTTATTAAAAAACATAAACCGGAGGAGAAAGAAAAACAAAAAAAACACATCAGCACTGTGGGGGATGGGAGAATAGAGGGTCCCAGGAGGAGGTGGGGTCCTGGGGTGGTTAAAGATATGTGTATGTCCAGGTATCACATACAACCTTGTCCTTTGGAGTACAGTGCAGCAGGTACTGTATTTCAGTAGGACTAAACTGCAGAGGCACGGGTGCTGAGTGCAGTGGTACTGGGCGTCCGCAGGGCTGGACTGGGACAGGGCAGGAGTGGAATGCAGCGGGTACTGACAAGCCAGGAGGTTGACAAGAGTGTGTTGGCAGTGTGTGGGGGGCGCATGGGAAAGAGTTTTGTGACAGTGGCTGCAGGGGAGGACGGGCATGCAGCTGCTCAGTTTGTAGTGCCAGTAGCACCTGGAGCATGTCCGCTTGGAGCTCCATAACTTTTAAGAGCCGTTGCACGGCTTTGTTCTGGCACCCTGCATTCTCCTTTCTGTCCCTCTTCTCACTGTCCTGCCACTCCTTCAATTCTTGTTTTTCGGCCGCGGAGTGCATTGTGACATCATGCAGGAAGTCCTCTCTGGTTTTTGTTGCCACTTTCTAATTCTGTGCAGCCATTCATCCGGCGATAACAAAGCGGGAGGCTGGGATCCCAAGGTCATATCTGTGAAGCCAAAATGTAGCATTTTGCAGAAGCAGTACTGGTTGCAACACACTATCCACTGATTCAGTGATTTAAAACACAGCCAGTATTCACATACCTGTCACTAACTGGCTGACTCCAGGCAAGCACACATGAGCCACAAGACCCCCAAAATGATGAGACACTGCAGGGGCAGGAGAAATCAGTGTTTCAGGACTGTACTGTCTACTGAGCACATGGGGAGAGCCAGCAATCTATAATCTTTCCTGTCTCCACATTTTCCACAGGCTGTGTTTATTATGGAATATATCTCACTGCTGAGGGTGAGCAGGGAATCAAAGGAGGGTCTTCTCCAAGACTGTGGCATCCGCCCTGGCCCTTAAATAGCTCACCTGTATGCAGCAATGATTCCCCCTCCCCATCCAGTGACGGCGTAGTGGCGTGGGAAAGTTACCGTTAATGGGGCAAGAAACAAAGCAGCTCTGCCAAATAACCTGTGGCAGTGGATTGCCCAGTATCTCCATGAGAGTTTCCTGGAGATCTCTGAGGCAGATTCCTGGGAAGTGAGGGAGTCAATCAACAGTCTGTTCCGCTGGTCAGACAAGGTATGTGGTAGTACGTGCATCATACAGACACAAACCTGCTTTCTGCAACCCTCAAGCCCACAAAAACTCGCTTCAGCGATTCCCAACATGAAATCCACTTAGCAGGAGCCTCCTCTCCTGTTTGTGCTTCGCCAACATCTGACAACTGTGACTGGCTAGCCTACTCCGGCATAGAAAAGAGCTCCTGGCTGCATGCATCTCTAACCTCCGAGTCATCCTCTGCCTCTAGGTCCCCCACCCCCTCCACATCCTTGTCCAAGATTTCCTCTTCCTGGCTCAGTCCACTCTCGACTGGCATGCAAGCAACCAAAGAATCCACAGTGCTCTTCGCAGTGGAGGTGGGATTGCCACTGAGTATCGCATCCCGCTCTTTGTAGAACCGGCGGCTCGTGGGTGCAGCACCAGAGCGGTGGTTTGTTTCCAGCGCCTTGTGGTAGGCATTCCACAGTTCCTTCACTTTGACCCTGCACTGCAGTGTGTCCTGGTTATGGCCCATTTCTGTCATGCATCTTGAAATCTGTCCGTAGGTTTCATAATTCCTACGTCTGGAGCACAGCTGAGACTGGACAGCCTCCTTTTCCCAAGTCCTGATGAGGTCCAGCAGCTCAGCACTGCTCTGAGTGGGGGATCACCAGGGTGTGTGGAGCAGGCATAGTCACCTGGAAATATGTGCTGAGACCACTGCACATGTCACTAAGCAAACAGGAAGGGGGCTTTCAAAATTTGAAAGGAATTTACAGGATGGGGATGATGGATGGTCCCCTGCGGCAGGGCAGTAGAGTTCAAACCAATGACCAGAGAGGCAAGAACAGGCCTCCCAGAGGCCAACCGCAGCACTGTAATCAACCAGGGTCTCTATACTGGCACCGCAGTGCTGTATCCCTGGCGCAGAAAGGTCTACACCTCTCATCAAGGTGGGTTTTTTACAGCACTGCAACTGCGCAGTTTCTGCGCACTAAGGGCTTGCAGTGTGTACACCTCGGGAGTTACAGCACAGACAGCTGCTTTACTGCGCAGAAACTTACCAGTGTAGACGAGGCCTTAGATTATCCACAACTGTCTGTTTGCATGACTTACAAAAAACCAAAAATGATTTTTGGTTGTGAACCAGAAGAAGATCCAGATACAAAACATACCAATTGAAAGATGCCAACCTGGGCAGTATGTAAATGCCATAGACAATGTTATTCATTCTAATTTGTGTGAATATCAGAGTCAAAATGAACCCAGAACTGACTCACTGTAAAAATGCTTTTGAAAATCTGATGGCAAAGGCAAATAACATGAATTTTGCCATAATATTTTTTTTGAAAGTTTGCTGAGGTGCTCGCTTCTCTGATTTGACCCTGTCTAACATCTAAACTGTAGAGCTACAAAGTCTGGCTGATATGGCTAAAATAGCCAGAGAGAATTCATTTACTTTGGTGAATCTTGTACATATTGAAATTAGCAAGCAAGTTGAGCATTTAAAGAGAAACTTAAAGAGAAATTAATTTGCAATTTATAGAACTAAATGCACTTAAAAGACCAATTACCCAGTTACTGGATCTTTGTTAATGATAATGCTTAATGCTTTTCATTTTCAAGCTGCTTTGCAAACATTAACTATAATTAATCCTCATAACACTTCTATTAGAGAGGAAGCATTACTGTGTGTCCTTGTTTCATTAATGGGGGAATGGAGACAGCAATTAAATGACGTGACAAAGGTCACAGAGAAAGCCAGTGTCAGAGCTGAGTTCGTAGGTCACAGTCCTGTGCTCAGACGACAAGTTCCAGTTAGCTAAGTACAATGTTTTCATTTGGTTACTTGTGATTTTATTATATTTGATATTTTTAACCATCTTAAATGTGGTCGCTATGGCTATGTATTCATTGCAAAGAGGATTTTTTCCCCCTGATGTAGTCAGTCATGGTCAACACTATACCTGCCCCACCTGGGATTAACATCCACTAGCTACATCAAGTTAATGATAGTGTCTTGGCTCCACTAGGATTTTACACTGATAGCTATCTCAGATTAGTTATCTCAGTGTAAAACATACACCATCTTTTGCAGTGAAGACACAGGGCTAGTCTATGCTAGAAGCTGTAGCACATTTAGTGAAGACACTCTATGCTGACGGGAGAGAGCTCTCCCATTGGCGTAAATTACTCTACCTCCGCAAGAGGCAGTAGCTATGTCGGGTGGGACATGGGAGAGTGTCGCTCACCGCGCCGACATGGCACTGTCCACACCGGTGCCTAGGTCGGTGTAACTTGCGTAGCTCAGCAGGTGGCTTTTTCACACTCCTGAGCAACATAAGTTATATGGACATAAGTGGTAGTGTAGACCTGCTCACAGCCAAATGTTCAGGGTCTGTTTATCTCAGTATTAGAAAAGCGAGACTGCAGATGTAGACTACAACCCGTAGTTACAGTGTTGTGCTTCCACAACTGGAGACTGAAATACATAGCTCCTCTGCTGCTCTGCTGCTTGCAGGACACAGGGAGCGTGTAATTTGCTGGGAGGGCTTCTCTAAAAAATGATAAACCAAGACTTCAGTAGATGGTACAAACAAACTTACAATGAAAGCTGCAGAACCTTTTTTCAACGCATTTTTATAGCACCTACAGGCCTCAGCCTAGCTTGGGTCCCCATTGTTCTCTGCTCTGTACAGATGAAGAAGGAATGAGAGACCATCCCTGCCCAAGAGCTTGCAATCTACATTTAAAGGCAGGTTAAAAATAATAATAAATGGTTTGAATGAAGCCCTTCGTCTGATGGGTGCTTGGCAGCGTATGTGAAATGAGTTTCAAATTCATTTGCAGGGCGGTCCCTCCAGCTCAGGTTTGATGTACAATGCATTACTGTGGAAGCTTGCACTGTTACTGTCTGTTTGTGCCATACTGTATCTATGCAAAATAAAGAACTTAAGTCTGATACAGTTCTGTCCAGGAGCACTAAAATTCTCACACACACACACACACACACACCTGTATGTACTGAAAGTTGACCTACACACAAAGCATTTTAATAAATAAAAGACAGTAGTGCAACGTCAGTGGTTCTTGTCCTCTCATTTCATTAAAGCACAGAATATAGATCCACGATATTAAACAATTAATAGAAATTTGGTATAACGCGAACAGGTCAGTCAAAACAAGGAAATATTCAGAGACCCAAAGAGGCTCTTTTACTACAAATGCCACTCCTGCCTTCGGCATTGCTTGTCCTTTTCACTTTAGAAGTACTACTTCCAGCAGGTTACTTCTGAAAAGGATGCTGCCGCAACTTGGCTGATTCAGCAACATAATTCCCAGAACAATCACTTTTCGGAAGTAACACTGTCAGGAATGACGTTGCTGCACGAAGGCTCAGAGAGCACAGCAATGAGCACGGTGTACATGATACAGCCTCTCACAGCTGGGCAGTAATATCATCCTGAAGTGCACACACTTCACTAAAGTTTTCTCTTTTGTGAATTTAGTTCTGGTGAACTGTTCCAGATTCTGTGCCCTAGAGTGAAATCCTCTGTAATCACAAAAGAAGGAAATCACAGAAATTAGCAATGCAAGTTTCCTTGACAGTGCTAATGTGCCCCCTCCCTGTCAGGGGATGTACCTACTTGTATCATGTCCAGGTAATCTTTGATTTATTTGCTGAAATTACCAACAAGTGGGTTAGTGGCCCACTCAGAAATGAGGTTTTGGTGATGTGGACATCTATCCATTAGGGAATGGATTGAAAACACTGACTCATTTGCCATAAACCAGTAACTGTTAATGGTTTTTGGTCACTATGGTACTAGGCTGAATTCTAACCTGTGACCTAGAGATTAAAGTCTTTGTTCAGTTACCAGTCCCTCAAGCCATATGCTTCTCCCCCAAAATATTTTTAAAATTACTCATATTATTACTTAAGTGTCAACAATGTATTTGGCCCTGTACAGGACTCAGATAAGGAGCCTCTGCCCCATGGAATTTACAGTCTTTGTCCTTGTCTAGATTAGAAAGATCAATAGATTGATCTGGTCCATTGCTGGGAAGTATGTAGCTATGTAAATTTTTCTCTCATTGACATTCTTCTGATTCCAACTCAAGAGTACTTCTGCATCAACCTTAGCTCCATTAATTGAATGCCAATGTGAACACTTTTCACTTCCAGGGTAAATACAGGGCATGCTAAGAGACCCAGAGCAAGGTATTAATTTAAACAATGCCTCCTTTCTCCCTTTTCTCTCTCTTCTCCTCTTATAAAGTTGGTGTGGAAAAGGCATTTAGCTAATGTATATAAATTATTGCTTTGCAAAGCATTTTCAGATTCAGTGATTGTAATGAGCAATTTAAATGCCAGCTCAATGCAATATTTATAGGGAGACAGATAATTACTAACTCCACTAAAAATTAAAAAGAATTATTTAAAAAGGACAGTGTGAATAAATGACCTCAAGAATTATGCAACAGAACTAAATATACTTGAGAGCCCTTGGCCAAATTGCTTTATTTAGAAATAAGATGAGCTTGTTTAATGCCCATCTTGAATATAATTCACAGATGACTAAGAAAAATATTTATGACAAAAGGAACAAGAAAGAACAAAATGCTAGACTAGAACAATAAGAGCTATTAATGTGGTACAGGTATAAATACAAAAATAAGGAAATTAAAGATAGTGGTCTGAGAAAGGAACTGGGCTCAGCTGCTCCCCTGATGTAAATCCACATAGCTCAATTAACTTTCATAGAGCTACTCTGATTGACACCAGCTGAGGAGCTGGCCCTGGGACTCAGAAGTACTGGATGTTATTTACAACTCTGCCAATGATTTGCTTTATGACTTTGGGCAACTCACGAGCCACAGATTTTCAGTGGCCAGAATTTTGGGTGCCAAAGATTTTCAGTGACCAACTTGAAGCTTGATCTTCAAAAGTTCTGAGCACCCAGAACTCCAAATAAATACACTGTTAAATGAGTATTATCCCACAGGACTGTGGTGAGGTTTCACTCAGATGTTTAATATTGCTTGAAAAGTGATTCATATAGTCATGTTGTGATCTCAGTGTTTTAACAAAGAGCTCCCACAAAAATGTCCTCTAGAGGCTGTGCACCAAGTATGCATGTGCTTACAGAAAGGAAATGTGAGGGAACAGGCATCTATTCATTTATCATCTCACAAACAAAAATGCTTTCTTTTAACTTGAGCGAGGAAGGAGGCAATGCCACTTGCCAAACAAACAGTAGGCAGCACTTTGATGGGAACGTTTATGCATAGCTCCTGAAATATTTTGATCGTATATTGATTATAAAACGGTGTCCAGTTGGCACAACAATTTGATGTAGGGTGTGAAGATGAAGAAATCATAGGGGTGCCATGAGTCTATTCCTCCCTGGGACATGTTTTAATAGTACCTGCCATTTGGTGAAGCCTGGTCTGTTCCACATTTTTTACACACACACACACACACACACACACACACACACACACACACACACACACACACACACACACACACACACACACACTTACTTTCCAGGAGTAATTTTACAAGCCCACTGAGATGTGTTAGCACAGTCCGGAAAAGGGATGGTCACCTCTAACACAAGGAAATCATCCAACTTCTTTTCAACTTGGTGGTCCAGAATATTTTTCAAGGTGCTTGCATGAGCCACCAGAACCCCACTCTAGCACATTACAGACAGCAGTACAAAGTATTATAATTAAAAAGTACAAAACCCAAAAGGACCTATAGTGCCCTTCTGAGGAACCACCTGCATACTTGTGAATTTTCCTAAAGGTCTGTACCTAGCACAAGAGCTTATTGAATGATTGTCTGCTTTTTGGTAAACCCACCATTACAAAGGTAGATGAGGGTGACAATTCACACAGTGAGCTTCCTATTAATTTACCTGCATCTGCATCTACTCTTTTAGTAACTGTGAATAGCATTATCTGATAAGTAATTTATGTTGGGAACAACTGATCATAAACCAAATTATTTGCCCAAGCTCTCTAAACAATAGTTACAATAAATGTCGGATGTTGTAAATAAGATTAATATTACCTTCTGCAGGATTCTTGGTCACGTAACAAGGTTTAATTCTAGCTTTTGGGAGTCTAGTGTTTCAGCTAGATTATCATTTAGATAGTGGTATTTTTAGTTAGCAAGACATTCAGTGCTATTTCTCCTGCCAAATAACAGCTGAAGGCCAGCACGTAATGGGCCTGATTTACAGACGTGCTGCGTGAGCACTTGCAACTCCCATTTTCTTCAACTGGAGTTGTGGTTGCTCAGCACACCTGAAAATCAGGCTTAGTATGTTTTTTGAGAGAAACGTAAAAAGCAATTTTCAAGAACTACAAGGAACCAAAGATTCGGTATATCCACACATCCTCAGTACTTCTTTGGAGGCAATATATCTCCTACAAGCAAATGCAAAATCAGGCATAAATATTACTGTTTCTTGGATTCTAATAATGTCTTTGGAACCCAAAATAAATATACTCTAGTTGCATAACATACCTGACAGCTATTTATTGCATTATTCTCTACAAACAAGGTGTTCTCTCACATACTGTGTTCTTAAACAATTAAGGTAATTAAGAAAAAATACAAAATTAATGGAGCAAGATAATATATTCCATGTTGTAATTATTATATTTACTCCATTAATTAAAAAGCTAAGTTAATAAGAGAACATTAAAGCCACAAGATTAAGAACTCCGACAGTGCCAAAGTTAAGGTTGCATGTGAAATCACAACCCTTTCCCTCTGCATGTGTTCGTTTTGATAGTCTTTAAATACCTGATCACATACTATTTTCAAGTACTATAATAGCACACATTTTTCTACAGCCTTAAGATACACACAGCATTTTCTAGTACAGTATATATGTTAAACAAAAGAGAATATGAAAATGTTTTACATACAAGAGATGCAGTGAATACTGAGCCTTTGTGGTATTCAAAGTGAATGAGGCAAGCTTTTTACAGGCAAGCTTTTTATTCTGCAGGCTGCAGAATATAGAAATATAGAATGTACCTGAAATATAGAATGTGACCTGAAATATAGAACGTGACCATTTAACTAAAGCTGTATATTTATTTTGCATACCTACTGGGGGCAGGCTTCAGGCTGCATATGGCCTGACTTTTGAGCACTTAATCAATACATCTTTCTTGTTCTCTCTACTTTCTCTTCCGGCAGACACCAGACCTGGAGACCTTCTGTCCAACAGATGGAAGTTTCACAAAGTTATGAGAAACTCAGCACTGGAGCTTAGAGAGTACATTTTTAGGCAACCTTAACTGTAGCTGTCATTAGCACCACAGCTATAGCATAGCACCTTTCATCCCAAAGAATACACGCAGTATATGAAATGCGGCTGTGTCTTGAATGGAACACAGAAGTTATTCAACAGTGCAGAGTAACACCACACAACAGTTTAGCAGAGGAAGAATACAGGGCTAGATTCTCTGATCCTAGCAGGCTGTATTACAATGCTCCAGGAGTGTAAAGCAATATTAAAACTGACAGATCCTGCCACGTGTGTAGGGGAATCTCTGGGTGGCGCAGAAGTACGGTAGTGGCTCCGATGCCAATCCCCTCTCAGCTCCTGATGTGGGGAGCGGGAAGGCTAGGTAAAAAGGAGCGTAGTCAGGTGGCCCTTAAGCCCAAGTGACTCCCAGTGCCAAAATGGCTCCATAGAACCATAGACAGCCAGTGTAGCTGCCCCTAGGACTAATCTAGCAGACAGACTAAAATCCATCTTTATCCCACTCCTGAGCTGTGCTGCTGAGCACAGCTCAACTGAAGTTCAGTATCTGAACTACAGTATTTAGATGAACTACAGGGAAAATGTAGGTAGACAGAATACAATTACCCAAAAAGATCATCAGGGTTATACGTGCCTACTCTTGTCAAAGATGCCACAAGATCTTTAAATGCCTTTGTTTTACATCACCTCCAACAGCACAGTGCTTGCTAAGGGCTTGTTTATGTGGGGAAATTGATTGAAATAGCTATAATCTGCAATAACTATTCCAATCAATTTCCTTGTGTAGACTAGCCCTAATACAGTGCCAGGGCATTCATGTAATACTGACTCTGAGGCAAGACTGTCACTAAATCATCCAATGCAGCACACTGGCTCTTTCCCTTAGAGATCTTTCATTCAAATATGGATAGGGCCAATCTTGCTCAACTTGGCAAGATCACAGCCCAAGCAGTAATTGCTGCTAGCCATATGCTGTACTATAAATTTTAAAACAAAGAAATGTAAATAGGAAATGACAAGTTTCTACCTGAATACAAGACACAGTTTTATCCCCAGTTTAAAATTAAAAGCTCAGAGACTTTAGAAACACATGTAGCCAGACAGCTCTTAAGTAACTAATCATCAGTACAGTCTCAAAGACGTAATACCATAAGACAGGGTGGGCAAACTAAGGCTTGCGGGCCCATCCTGCCCGGCCCCTGAGCTCCTGCCCCAGAAGGCTAGCCCCCGGCCCCTCCCCTGCTGTCCCCCCCTCCCCTGCAGCCTCAGCTCACTCACTCCGCCGCTGGCATAATGCTCTGGGCAGTGGGGCTGTGAGCTCCTGGGGCAGAGCAGCTGCAGAGCCTTGCCTGACCCGGTGCTCTGTGGTGCGCAGTGGCGGTGGTGTGGCCTGGCTCCAGCCAGGTGGCACGGCTGTAGCACCATCAGCCACCGGTGCTCCAGGCAGCGTGGTAAGATGGCACCGAGCAGGGAGGGTTGGATATAAGGCTGGGGAGTTCTGGGTGATGGTCAGTGGGTGGGGCATTCAAGGGGAGGATAGGGAGTTGAATGGGGGCAGAGGTTCCAGGGGGGCAGTCAGGAGACAGGGAGTGGGGGTGTGTGGATGGGGCAGAGGTTCTGGGAGGGCCATCAGGGAATGGGGGGGGGGTTGGATGGGGCAGGAGTCCTGGGGGAGCAGATAAGAGGTGGGGACCAGGCCACAACCCCCTCCCCTAACTGGCCCTCCACACAATTTCCAAAACCGGATGCGCCCTCAGGCCAAAAAGTTTGCCTGCCCCTGCCATAAGAAGTCAATTGGGGAGGAGGGAGTGAATTGGAGTCTAGCAACCATAAAGAAAGAAATGTTCCTGGTTAGTTCCCGAGTAAACACAAGGGGGAAAAAAGCCTGATATAACCTTCATTAGATTAAGGATGAATGCTTTGCAGCAACTTTGTGGGTCCCAGTCACAGCTGGGTCCCAGAATAAGAAGTCATGCCCAAAGCCAAGGATAAGTAGATCCAAAGGGTTTTTTCAGATTTAAAACTCTAGCACTGGAATGCTCATTACAGGAGCCATTTTGCTCTTCCCCTCCCTGCTCAACCTAGAAAGCTTCATCCAAGAACTTTCAGAATTACTCTGCCAAAACAGATGGATTTCATACAAAAATGTCCTCTGGAAAGTCAAACTTAAGACCAGAGTGACAGAAATAAATGATTGTGAATGGACTTGTGTCCAAGATCTAGCAGCAGCTGGATATGGTGGAAAGGAACATAAGGAAACAGTCAGTGAAAGAATTAAAATCAGCATTTATACAAGACAGCACAGATAGAAATGACAGAAAACCAAATCCAAGCCCAAAATAGGCAACACCCTGGCATTCCTAAAGGAAAATCCAGATCCCTTTGTTATCTTGGAGCAAATGATTCCCTCAATATTAGATCTGCAAGTGCAATCTGACTTTATATATGCTAAACACTATCGGATTCTGGCCAAAGAATAATCTACAATGAACAAAGTAGGCCATACTATCATTGCTCCAATTTCAGATTACAAAAACAGAGTGAGATTTTAGAAGCAGTCGCAGGGAGATGGGGGAGGGAGGAAGGAAAGAAGGAACATAACATATGGAAGAAACAAAATTTTAATTTCCCCAAATCTTAAATTCAGTGAGATGGTCCCACATAGGGTGACCAGACAGAGGTGGGAGGTAATAGGAGGCTATATAAGAAAAAGACCCCAAAATCAGTTCTGTCCCTATAAAATCGGGACATCTCATCACCCTAGTCCCACAGGACAGAGCTGGTGGAGGTCAGGAGCCTTCCAAAACAAAAACACAAAAGCTACAATTCTGTACTATTCAAAGCTTGGCATATGCAACAGAAATAGCACATTGTTTTAGAACACAAAATCAACTTAATTAAAACTGCCTAAGGATGCAGATAGGCCCCTAGTGGGATTTTCAAAAGTGCTTAAACAGATTATGCTCTAAGTGCCCAAGTCACCTAAAAATCAAACCTAGGCTTAGAAAATTTTATCCATAAACCTTTGTTCTGTTTGTTCAAGTGTTTTGGTGACATATTTGAGTAGTGGTTTTTTTACTGCTTCCTCCCCAACAAAATGGACTAACGTACCTGGGGACTACAGAATATGAAGTTATATCACAAAGGAGGTAAACTTGACATTTATGTATTTGGTATATTTGATTAACGGATCTTTGGGGCAGGGACTATGCCTTTTATGTTTATACAGCCCGTACCACATGGTGGACTCTCTTGAAAACAGGTAATAAACTTCCCGCAGCTCCCATTGGCCAGAAACGGTGAACCGCAGCCACTGGGAGCTGCGGGCAGCCATGCAAATGTAAACAAATTGTCTGGCAGCCCGCCAGTGGCTTACCCTGATGGGCTGCAGATTGCCCACTGCTGCTTTAGACTCAAATTACATTTGTCCATCTTGGATTTAGTTTCTGCTGTATTAAGATATTAAAATAATAAAGATTTTTTAAATAAAAAGTCAGTTGTAACTTATGCATCCAAAATTAGAAGAATGTGACTACAGAATATGAAAAAAAATCGGCATTTGAGTAACCTAGATTTTTGTTTGTTTGTTTAAACGCACTGCTATGCAGAGATTCATTTCCATTAATGTGGCTAGCAAGACTATCTCAAGATAGATGCATTTTAGAAGACAGATGAAATCACACAGATTGGAAGCAGATTCCAACCTTGGGCTCTTTAACTTATAAATAAGCAAGGGACATGCCAGAATAGATTTAATAGCAGAATTTGGCCCCAGGTGCTCACTGACATTTGTACATTTTTATATCAATCTAGTCTATGGTTACAGCTTTGGATAGAGTGAATAATGGATTTAAATCAATTCCCTGTATGGACATTAGATGAAGACCCAATCCTTAACTTCTCACACGTTCACAAGAAATTTAGCATATAATTAACTTTTCAAATTCAAGCAGAAACTTCTGGGGCATGTGTGTATATGTTGGGATTTTACAAATCCTTTAAGAATCATTCACAAATCTAACAAACATGAGCTTTGCATTCTTATGACCAGGAATATCATTTGCTGATCACAAGGGAAAATGACTGATTATTTTTTCACCCCAGCCAATTTTCTGTAATAAATCATGACAATGTTTAAAACCAATTATTTTAAATTAAAGCTAACAACTGTTTTTCAGAGCACTGCTTCTCATTCAAACCGTCTCATCTAGACTGTTCCTGAAGCAGTTTGGCTCTGCTGTACGCAACTAATCTTCATTTTCTGTCTCTGCTTTAGTTATATCCATGTATGCTATTTACCTATCCATTTGTAATTCATTCAGCATCTGATCTGATTTTGTATTGGTTAAAAGGTGCCTTTTGTAAATAGGGAAGCTTTGCAAACTTAACAAAAAAGGTACCAGCCCAGGTTAGAATGGATTAGCTAACATATGCTGTGGGAGCCATAGGCTTTGTCTACATTGCACTTTTGTCATTAAAACTTTTGTCTCTCTGGGGTGTGAAACCCCACCCCCACCTCGGATGACAAAAGTTTTGACAATGAAAAGCGCCAGTGTGGACAGCACTTTGTTGGTGGGAGTCACTCCTGTTGACAAATATACTGCCTGGCTGCTGCCACTCAGCCGCACCACTGTAAGGTGTGCAGTGTAGACATAGTCTAAGGCCATGTCTACATCTAAAATTTTGCAGCGCTGGTTGTTACAGCTGTATTAGTACAGCTGTATAGGGCCAGCGCTGCAGAGTGGCCACACTTACAGCAACCAGCGCTGCAAGTGGTGTTAGATGTGGCCACACTGCAGCGCTGTTGGGCGGCTTCAAGGGGGGTTCCGGGACGAGAGAGCAAACCGGGAAAGGAAACCAGCTTCGCCGCGGTTTGCTCTCTCGGTCCCGGAGCCACCCAGCAAACCGCAGGGAAGGAGACCTGCTTGCTCGGGGTTCCGGGACCGAGAGAGCAAACCGGGAACGCCGCGGTTTGCTCTCTCGGTCCCGGAGCCACCCAGCAAACCGCAGGGAAGGAGACCTGCTTGCTCGGGGTTCCGGGACCGAGAGAGCAAACCGGGAACGCCGCGGTTTGCTCTCTCGGTCCCGGAGCCACCCAGCAAACCGCAGGGAAGGAGACCTGCTTGTTCGGGGTTCCGGGACCGAGAGAGCAAACCGGGAAAGGAAACCAGCTTCGCCGCGGTTTGCTCTCTCGGTCCCGGAGCCACCCAGCAAACCGCAGGGAAGGAGACCTGCTTGCTCGGGGTTCCGGGACCGAGAGAGCAAACCGGGAACGCCGCGGTTTGCTCTCTCGGTCCCGGAGCCACCCAGCAAACCGCAGGGAAGGAGACCTGCTTGCTCGGGGTTCCGGGACCGAGAGAGCAAACCGGGAACGCTGCGGTTTGCTCTCTCGGTCCCGGAGCCACCCAGCAAACCGCAGGGAAGGAGACCTGCTTGTTCGGGGTTCCGGGACCGAGAGAGCAAACCGGGAAAGGAAACCAGCTTCGCCGCGGTTTGCTCTCTCGGTCCCGGAGCCACCCAGCAAACTGCAGGGAAGGAGACCTGCTTGCTCGGGGTTCCGGGACCGAGAGAGCAAACCGGGAATGCCGCGGTTTGCTCTCTCGGTCCCGGAGCCACCCAGCAAACCGCAGGGAAGGAGACCTGCTTGCTCGGGGTTCCGGGACCGAGAGAGCAAACCGCGGCGAAGCTGGTTTCCTTTCCCGGTTTGCTCTCTCGGTCCCGGAACCCCGAGCAAGCAGGTCTCCTTCCCTGCGGTTTGCTGGGTGGCTCCGGGACCGAGAGAGCAAACCGGGAAAGGAAACCAGCTTGATTACCAGAGGCTTCCTCCTTCCACGGAGGTCAAGAAAAGCGCTGGTAACTGTCTACATTGGATTACCAGCGCTGGATCACCAGCGCTGGATCCTCTACACCCGAGACAAAACGGGAGTACGGCCAGCGCTGCAAACAGGGAGTTGCAGCGCTGGTGGTGCCCTGCAGATGTGTACACCTTTAAAGTTGCAGCGCTGTAATTCCCTCACCAGCGCTGCAACTTTCTGATGTAGACAAGCCCTAAGAGAGGTAGCTATCATGTTCCAGCATCACACCTTTACATCCTAAACTGCATCTACACTAGGAGGGTTGGCCAGTACAGCTATACCAGTATAGCTATGCTAGCAAAACTTTTCCAGTGTAGTTCAGGTCTATATTACCAAGTTTTGTCAGCATAGCTGTGTCAGTCAATGTGAAAAAGCACACCCCCTATCTGATGTAGCTATGCCAGCAAAGCCCCCAGTGTAGATGCAGCTTTAGTCTACATAAGGCCCTAGAAAAAATATCTATTAACCTACCCTTGCCATGACATGAGCACATAGCCCCTCCATTTGCCCCTCCTCAGGTCATAAATACACCCTATAAAACCATACAGGCCACATCTACACTACAGCATAAAATCGAAATTATTAAAACCGGTTTTATAAAACTGGTTTTATAAAATCGATTTTACGCGTCCACACTAGGGCACATTAATTTGGTGGTGTGCGTCCATGGTCCTAGGCTAACATCGATTTCCGGAGCGGTGCACTCTGGGTAGCTCAGTAAAAGAATGAGACCAATAACTTTGATTTCCGTCCACACTAACCCTACATCGATATAGTAATATCTATTTTAGGTTTACTCCTCTCGTTGGGGAGGAGTACAGAAATCGATTTTAAGAGCCCTTAAAATCGATTTAAAGTGCCTTGTAGTGTGGACGGGTACAGCGTTAAATCGATTTAACGCTGTTTAAATCGATTTAACGCTGTAGTGTGGACCAGGCCACACATACCTCAGGCCTGTCTATATTGGTCTTATTTGAATTGATGTGTTTTTCCCAGTGACACAAATGATACTGCGAGGTGTGATGCTGAGCAGATCAAGAGTGACTACAGGGCTCTGGGAGTACGGGTTAAGGAGTTTGGAGCGCAGGTGGTATTCTCTTCGATTCTTCCTGTTGAAGGTAGGGGTCCGGGCAGAAACAGATGCATCGTGGAGGTGAATGCCTGGCTGCGAAGATGGTGTCGCCAGGAGGGCTTTGGCTTCCTCGACCATGGGATGCTATTTGAGGAAGGACTGCTAGGAACAGATGGCGTTCACCTTTCGAAGCGGGGAAAGGCCTTATTTGCGCACAGACTGGCTAACCTAGTAAGGAGGGCTTTAAACTAGGTTCGACGGGGACAGGTGAGCAAAGCCCACAGGTAAGTGGGGAACAAGACCTGGGAGATGGGTTGGAAACAGGAGGGAGCACGGGCTATAATGGCAGAGAGGAAGGAGGGTCAGGGCAAAGCTGGGAGGCGAGATCAAACCAGTATCTTAGATGCCTTTATACAAATGCAAGAAGTATGGGTAATAAGCAGGAAGAACTGGAAGTGCTAATAAATAAATACAACTATGACATTATTGGCATTACTGAAACTTGGTGGGATAATACACACGACTGGAATGTTGGTGTGGATGGGTATAGTTTGCTCAGGAAGGATAGACAGGGGAAAAAGGGAGGAGGTGTTGCCTTATATATTAAAAATGTACACACTTGGTCTGAGGTGGAGATGGACATAGGAGACAGAAGGGTGGAGAGTCTCTGGGTTAGGCTAAAAGGGGTAAAAAACACAGGTGATGTCATGCTGGGAGTCTACTACAGGCCACCTAATCAGGCGGAAGAGGTGGATGAGGCTTTTTTCAAAAAATTAACAAAATCATCCAAAGCCCAAGATTTGGTGGTGATGGGGGACTTCAACTACCCAGATATATGTTGGGAAAATAACACCGCGGGGCACAGACAATCCAATAAGTTCCTGGACTGCATTGCAGACAACTTTTTATTTCAGAAAGTTGAAAAAGCTACTAGGGGGGAAGCTGTTCTAGACTTGATCTTAACTAATAGGGAGGAACTTGTTGAGAATTTGAAAGTAGAAGGAAGCTTGGGTGAAAGTGATCACGAACTCATAGAATTTGCAATTCTAAGGAAGGGTAGAAGGGAGTACAGCAGAATAGAGACCATGGATTTCAGGAAGGCGGATTTTGGTAAGCTCAGAGAGCTGATAGGCAAGGTCCCATGGGAATTAAGACTGAGGGGAAAAACAACTGAGGAAAGTTGGCAGTTTTTCAAAGGGACACTATTAAGGGCCCAAAAGCAAGTTATTCCGATGGTTAGGAAAGATAGAAAATGTGGCAAAAGACCACCTTGGCTTACCCTTGAGATCTTGCGTGACCTACAAAATAAAAAGGCGTCATATAAAAAATGGAAACTAGGTCAGATCACGAAGGATGAATATAGGCAAATAACACAGGAATGCAGAGGCAAGATCAGACAAGCAAAGGCACAAAATGAGCTCAAACTAGCTATGGGAATAAAGGGAAACAAGAAGACTTTTTATCAATACATTAGAAGCAAGAGGAAGACTAAGGACAGGGTAGGCCCACTGCTCAATGAGGAGGGGGGAACAGTAACGGGAGACTTGGAAATGGCAGAGATGCTTAATGACTTCTTTGTTTCGGTCTTCACTGAGAAGTCTGAAGGAATGTCTAGTATAGTGAATGCTTACGAGAAGAGGGTAGGTTTAGAAGAGAAAATAACGAAAGAGCAAGTAAAAAATCACTTAGAAAAGTTAGATGCCTGCAAGTCACCAGGGCCTGATGAAATGCATCCTAGAATACTCAAGGAGTTAATAGAAGAGGTATCTGAGCCTCTAGCTATTATCTTTGGGAAATCATGGGAGACGGGGGAGATTCCAGAAGACTGGAAGGGGGCAAATATAGTGCCCATCTATAAAAAGGGAAATAAAAACAACCCAGGTAACTACAGACCTGTTAGTTTAACTTCTGTGCCAGGGAAGATAATGGAGCAGGTAATCAAAGGCATCATCTGCAAACACTTGGAAGGTGGTAAGGTAATAGGGAATAGCCAGCATGGATTTGTAAAGAACAAATCGTGTCAAACCAATCTGATAGCGTTCTTTGATAGGATAACGAGCCTTGTGGATAAGGGAGAAGCGGTGGATGTGATATACCTAGACTTTAGTAAGGCATTTGATACGGTCTCGCATGATATTCTTATAGATAAGCTAGGAAAGTACAATTTAGATGGGGCTACTATAAGGTGGGTGCATAACTGGCTGGATAACCGTACTCAGAGAGTAGTTGTTAATGGCTCCCAATCCTGCTGGAAAGGTATAACAAGTGGGGTTCCGCAGGGGTCTGTTTTGGGGCCAGTTCTGTTCAATATCTTCATCAACGATTTAGATGTTGGCATAGAAAGTACGCTTATTAAGTTTGCGGATGATACCAAACTGGGAGGGATTGCAACTGCTTTGGAGGACAGGGTCAAAATTCAAAATGATCTGGACAAGTTGGAGAAATGGTCTGAGGTAAACAGGATGAAATTCAATAAAGATAAATGCAAAGTGCTCCACTTAGGAAGGAACAATCAGTTTCACACATACAGAATGGGAAGAGACTGTCTAGGAAGGAGTATGGCAGAAAGAGATCTAGGGGTCATAGTGGACCACAAGCTTAATATGAGTCAACAGTGTGATACTGTTGCAAAAAAAGCAAACGTGATTCTGGGATGCATAAACAGGTGTGTTGTAAACAAGACACGAGAAGTCATTCTTCCGCTTTACTCTGCGCTGGTTAGGCCTCAACTGGAGTATTGTGTCCAGTTCTGGGCACCGCATTTCAAGAAAGATGTGGAGAAATTGGAGAGGGTCCAGAGAAGAGCAACAAGAATGATTAAAGGTCTTGAGAACATGACCTATGAAGGAAGGCTGAAGGAATTGGGTTTGTTTAGTTTGGAAAAGAGAAGACTGAGAGGGGACCTGATAGCAGTTTTCAGGTATCTAAAAGGGTGTCATCAGGAGGAGGGAGAAAACTTGTTCACCTTAGCCTCTAATGATAGAACAAGAAACAATGGGCTTAAACTGCAGCAAGGGAGATTTAGGTTGGACATTAGGAAAAAGTTCCTAACTGTCAGGGTAGTTAAACACTGGAATAGATTGCCTAGGGAAGTTGTGGAATCTCCATCGCTGGAGATATTTAAGAGTAGGTTAGATAAATGTCTATCAGGGATGGTCTAGACAGTATTTGGTCCTGCCATGAGGGCAGGGGACTGGACTCGATGACCTCTCGAGGTCCCTTCCAGTCCTAGAGTCTATGAGTCTATGAGTCTATGTGTAGATGTGCTGCATCAGTGCAATTTATCCTGGTATATTACTGGGGTAAGTTGCACCAGTTCACACCGTGTTTTACCCCAGTGCAGTGTGTCTACATGAGTGGTTTACCTCAGTGTAATTATGTAATTACACCACTACAAATTTCCTTAGTCTAGATAAGCCCTAAGCGCACGTACATACATACACAATGCCCAGACAGCCACTCTCTCTCTCTCACACACACCCCTAGATTTTCTTTTTCACACACAGTTCCATTCAGTAATACTTTATTGCCATGACAAGCTTCTATGCCAGTGCTGCTACTGTGCATAGAAAACATACATCTGAAAACAAACTCTCATTCATGCCCATGCAAACATTCATGCCCAGTTAACTCATTCACTCGCACACTCCTAGGCATATACAAGCAAACAACTCTCTCTCACACACATACAGATATCTGTTTCTCACAGTCACAATAAACTGATGTTTTCTAACTCAGGGCTACACTGCAAACTATGGTTGACGCAAGTTACGTCGCCATAAAGCCGCCCCAATTAAATATCACTTGTGTGTGCATGCATTCTTGGCTCCTTGTGTCAGCGTTGCACATACTCTCCAGGAGTGTTTATACTGATGCATGGTGCAGTGCCCCGTGGGTAGGTGTCCCAGTGTACAATGTGCTAGCATCCAGCTCACTGTCTTTTGAGAAGTTTTGACAATGTATGGTAGGGCAGAAACAAGTTACGCAGGGATGACTGGGAGCAAAGGGTCAAATTCCCATCGTGCAACTCCATCCCACAATATCATCTATATTCCATAATTTTAATGCCTTTTTTGAAAATCCGACAACTCCCCGGCCCTCCTCACTGTCTACCATCTATAACAGATGCATGAAGCCTGCACAGCTTTACATTATTGTCATAAGCATTGCAAGCACGACCCTCCAGTAAATTTGCAGAGTCATAAGAAGAAACAAATCAGCAGGGACTATGACAATTTCTTCGAGGACTGATTGCTGTGGGACATAGCACGAACCAATTTAAGGTTGCTGATGGCGTTCACAGAGCACCTGCAGATGGTGGAGTGTCGCTTCTGGGACTGAGACACGAGCATTAACTGGTGGTATTGCATTGCAATGCAGGCTTGAAACGATGAGCAGTGTCTGCAGAACTTTTGGATGCACATGGCCACATTCCTGGATCTATGTGCCAAGCCTCGCCATAGCCTTCCATTGCAGTGAGAGCAAATGGTGATCACACTGTGGAAGGCCAGATTGCTAGCGGTCAGCAGGAAGTCATTTTGGAATTGGAAAATCCACTGTGGTGGCCACTGTGATGCAAGTGTGCAGGGCTATGAATATGTCTCCTGTTACGCAGAACTGTGACTCTCAGCAATGTATAACACATAGTGGATGGATCTGGAGGAATGGGATTCCCAAATTCACTAGTTCTATCCTCTCCCCACAAAAACTAACTACTTCCCTTTCCTCAGATTCATCAATCTCTTCCTTCCATTTTGCCACTGATTACAACTTGCATTATAGTAATGCCTAGGGCAGGGGTCGGCAACCTTTCAGAAGTGGTGTGCCGAATCTTCATTTATTCACTCTAATTTAAGATTTTGTGTGCCAGTAATACTGTTTAATGTTTTTAGAAGATCTCTTTCTATAAGTCTATAATAGAAAATTAAACTATTGTTGTATATTGTATATAGAGTAAACAAGGTTTTTAAAAAGTTTAAGAAGCTTCATTTAAAATTAAATTAAAATGCAGAGCCTCCTGGACCGGTGGCCAAGACCCAGGCAGTGAGAGTGCCAATGAAAATGAGCTTGCGTGCTGCCTTTGGCATGCGTGCCATAGGTTGCCTACCCCTAGCTTAGGGTCTCCAAGAAGAGAGCAGGGCCCCACTGTGGTAGGCACAGGGAACAAAAAAGACAATCCCAGCCTGAGAGAGTTTACAGGCTAGGTTTATGACCGGATGCAAGAGCAGGATGAAACAGGGAGATAATGGTCAAGGGAGCACCTGAGGGGACAAAAACAGTAAAACAAGCAAGTTTTTGCATAATAAGTAAGTCTCTTCTCCTAACCACCTAGCCTTTGGCATAACCTACTTCTGAAGACAGGGATAGCCTATGCTACTATATTTCTGCATCTGCCATTAGATCAGAGTGGCATACACATTTGTTTACATCTTTTGACAAACACTGGGCTTTTGAAATGTAAATGAAATTGTAAAAAATCCTTTTACATTCATTCTCAGGACTGCTGGAGACTTTATTAGGTATAAATGATGACAATGTTAGCATTTTAATGCTTGCTGTATGACATAAGCAACTCTGCTGGCAAAGCAGGGTGATTTCAGAAAACAACACTGCAGTTTTGGAAGAGGAATTCTTCCATGTTACTCCCATCCTTTGGAAGTCTGAATTTAACATAACAAAGAGCCTGCTGGGCTGAGCTACTGGATCTCAATGTCCCATTAGTTCAATGACTGAGTAGCCTCTTTGTATTGATTGGTGACTTTTTGTAGGCTAGAAATTACTGCCATTCTTCTCTACAGAAATGAACTGTGGCTAACTGAACTGATGGGATCTCTCTGTTCTAAGCATCAACGGTACAGTGTATCCACACTAACCATGCTGTTTTGAGATAAAACCCGTGACAGTTTTGGCCTCATCTACAGAAGCGGTGCCAGGCTTTTTGGTGCCCTAGGTGGGGGTCCTTCCGCGCTCCTGGTCGTTGGCGGCAATTCTACGGCAGGGGGGTCCATCTGCGCTCCCGGTCTTCGGGGCACTTCGGCGACGGGTCCCGGAGTAAGTGAAGGACCCGCCGCAGAATTGCCGACAACGACCCAGAGCGCGGAATGACCCCCTGCTGCCGAATTGCCACCGAGGGCGGCGCCCTCCCAAATCCTGGTGCCGTCGCCTAAATGGAAGCGCCGGCCCTGCTTATCTACACAAGTGCTGTTTTACAGCTTTGCCATTGCCCTGCTCCCTGGGTATCTCATGATTCCTATCACAGACTTCTGGAACTTATTTTTGTGCTACTTTCACTGGGGAGTAATAGCTTGCCCTGCTACTGTTACTTAATTGAGTAAGATAGTAAATTCCTGATTTTGGGGAAGGGAGTCTCAGTTTTCTAGGAGTCTCTCATCTGTTGTCACAATTCTGGAGAGTTGCAATAAAATAGGAAGGAAGAGCAGAGACCTAATTCTCCTTACTGTCCCCTCCTGCATCCCTCTGAAATGAAAAATATTTCTGAGGGTATGGCTACACATGCAGCTGTACAGCGCTGTCGCAGGAGCGCTCCTGCGGCAGCGCTTTGAAGTGTGAGTGTGGTCGCGGCGCCAGTGCTGGGAGAGAGCTCTCCCAGCGCTGCAGGTACTCCACCTCTCCGTGGGATTAGCTTACAGCACTGGGAGCCGCGCTTCCGGCGCTGGGGCACTGTTTACACTGGCGCTTGACAGCGCTGTAACTTGCTGCGCTCAGGGTGTGTTTTTTCACACCCCTGAGTGAGAAAGTTGCAGTGCTGTAAAGCGCCAGTGTAGCCAAGGCCTGAGTCATTCATAGCCTTTGAAAACCTTTGGGGGCCAGTGTTATTTTGTCTCCAGTACACATACAAGAATATACAGAACAATTCTGAAATGCAAAACTGAGATCTTACCTCTGACGTGAAATTGAAATCATTGCACAGATGCAGGTTTTGAAGCTAAGGTATTAGTAACTCAGCAGCAAGATAAATCTTATTATTTTGTAGAATACTGGCAACAGACATATTCAGCCTTGCGGGCTCCTAGATGGTTGCCCCTCTTTCAAAGCATGATGGCCTCAGGAAACAGTATGCAGGCCTTTAAAAATATGACCCAACAGAATGTTAGAGACAGTTTAGGCATTAATGTTGGGTAGTTCTGGAAAACCCTCACATCGACTTGGCTTTGTTTTTAGCCACAAATCATACAGCTATGAATCCATCTGCTGTTTCTCCCTGACAGAGACTGACAAAGATACAGGGATGATGGAGAAGAAACACTGCAATTCGATATGCTACTCTGTAGTACTAACCTCCCCACAAACACATATTTTTTCCAACCACATATCCCTTCCAACAGTAGATTACATAAGAACATGGTAGATTGTATAATACTGAGCTATTCAACTATTTTATATTTTAAAATTTCATTTAACTCAGAGGCTACATTTCTAAGGCATTTTCTGTCTCTATAAATGTATGTACACATAAGCCCTTTACAAACTATATGAGGCTGATGCTGCAAGCATTAGGACCTAATTCACTGTTGCCCTGCAGCTTGTACAGTCAGTTACACCAGTGCAAAGTGAGCATAAAGCATTATGGTGTTACATGCCTTCCTTGCATTTGTGCAAGTCACTATACATGATGGATAGCACTGGGATGGTGAATCAGGCCCCTGGTCCTTTGGACTACAATGGGACTATGTATGTGATAGTACTAGTATGCATTATGTTTAGCATTTGCAGGATCAGGTTCTGCTTACATACAGATCTCTCCAGCCCCTTCTGCTCCAGCCCCTTCAAACCCAGCTCTTGGTTTATAACAGGGGTCGGCAACCTTTCAGAAGTGGTGTGCCGAGTCTTCATTTATTCACTCTAATTTAAGATTTTGCGTGACAGTAATACATTTTAACATTTTTAGAAGGTCTCTTTCTATAAGTCTATAATATATAACTATTGTTGTATGCAAAGTAAATAAGGGTTTTAAAATGTTTAAGAAGCTTCATTTAAAATGAAATTAAAATGCAGAGCCCCCCGGACCGGTGGCCAGGACCTGGGCAGTGTGAGTGCCACCGAAAATCAGCACACATGCCATAGGTTGCCTACCCCTGGTTTATAAGGTTTTATAAGAAGATTATTATTATTACTTGCATTACTGTACTGCTATAACTGCATGACATTCAATTTTCCCAGTGTGGAAAGATTAAAGGCAGTGTACAACTAGGCTTTGAAACTGCGGTGGGATTTGCTCCGGTATCCTTTGCCAAAATTTCACTACTCCCTCACCGTCATTGCTTTATATTAGTTCCAACAGAGAGGTGGCTACATTTCAGTGACGCTATAAACCTCTTTAGAATCCTTCAGAAAGGATAACTATACATTTATTATTAAAACTTTGTATTAAAAAAACCCTCAAAACATTAAGAGATTCAGGCCATTACTCTTCCACAAATTTCACTCTCTGCCAATAGTTTATCCCCTATAATTGCATTGATGGGGATTAAGGCCTACAAATTACATTCATGCTAAGCATCTCTGGTCTAGCTCTTCCTCTTGATTTCTGTCTTTCTGTCACATATCTCCTTCTGCCCCTTAACTGTCCATCTGTCTCCTCTACTTCATCCTTCCACATCCATGTCAACTTTCCAAAATATATAATGTTGCTGATTTATAGCATCCCAAGGGGTTAGAATCTGGGATAGAATGACCAAAACTGGAAAATTTTCATAGTTTTGGGAAGAAAAGGCTAGTATTGATTCAAAGTACCATATGAGCCAAACTGTAAAATATACAAGTGTCATTTGCTTTTTTCTCCCTTCTCTCCTTATTTCTCCACTTCTCCTTTGAAACTCTTGAGTCTTTTCTTCAATCTCTTTTAGTGTCTAATTTTTCACGTTTCAGAAAATGTTATAGTTCACTCCCCGCTTCCCATTAAAATCCTCTTTCTTCCATTTTTTTCTTTTCTGATTTGGCCACCCTTTATAGACTTTCAGTATTTTTTTCTGTCTCTTTTCCCATTTCTCTCCATCTCTGGTTCCTTTTGCAATGGGTCCTGCTCACCCTCCCAATGTGGGTGTCTTTAAACTAGAGATGGTGAGATCATTACATCATTTGTGCTAGAGAAACACCTGAGTCAGAATCAGGACACCAAGGTGCTAGGTGCTGTAAGGACAGTCTCTGTCCCAATAAGCTCCTAGTCTTGAATATGAGGCTACTACCCTCTCATTGCTAGTGAATTAACCTCCCACCTCTCTCCCCTTGCCTCCTTCCCAGTCAAACAGGCACCTCCCCTCACAATGAACTCCAGGCCAGAGACGCCCCATCTCAGTTTGATGGATGTAACTCTGTACCAATTAACAGCCTCTCAGAGAGCTGAAGAGGGAGGAGAGTCTTCCCTGCACCAATAGGAAGGCAGAACTGCATCATGAGTCGGCCCCTTTGATCTTTAGAGGTATTAAACTCAGCCCCTTCTTCCTCTTCCCGACCCAAGAATGAATGAAGTCTCTGATGGCCAATGAGAAGTTTCCGTTCGGCTTGATGGACTTTCCCAATCTCCAATAGGATCTTAGAATGGTGCTGTAGCCTCCAATGATATGTCAATGATGAGCGCAATAGGCGGGCTCTGCCTCCCAGGCGGGCGGAGAAGGCCGCGGTTATCGATTCCGCTGCTGGAGGGAGGCGGCGGCGAAGCAGCAGAGAAAATGGCGGCCATGGCTGCGGAGGCGGTGGCGACTGCAGCGGTGCCGGGCGACGGGGGAGCCGGCGAAGCCGAGCCCGAGATGGAGCCCATCCCGGGCAGCGAGGCCGGCGCAGACCCCCTCCCCGCTGTCAGCGAGGCCGTGGAGTCGGCTGTGCCCGATGGGGACGAGGCCGACGGGGGAAAGCCCGCTCCGGGGGAGGCCGAGGAGCCGCCGCCGCCCGTAGAGCTCGCCCGGAGCCCGGCTAGGACCCAGGAGCCGGAACCTGAGAGGACGGAGCCGGAGGAGCCGGAGCTGGGTTCGCCCCAGTCTGAGCCTAGAGAAGCGCCCAGCCCGGAGCCCGAGGAGGCGCCGCAGCCCTGCCCGCCGCCTGCTGGGCACCCTGAACTTCCCGAGGAGGAGCCGCAGCCCTGCCCGCCGGCTGCTGGGGGCCCCGTGCAGCCGGAGCCCGGGGAGGAGCCGTGCCGGCCGGAGGAGGAGGAGCCGGATGCTGCTGATGCTGCCGCTGTAAAGCCGGAGTCCCCGGCTGCCGGCTCCCCGGTGGCCCCGGCCGAGGGGGAGGCGGAGGCTCCGCTACTGCCTGGCTCGGAGGTGCGGGTCACCCTGGACCACATCATCGAGGACGCGCTGGTGGTGTCGTTCCGGCTGGGGGAGAAGCTCTTCTCCGGGGTCCTCATGGACCTCTCCAAAAGGTGAGATGCCGCTGGAGACCAGCTTCTCCCGGCCGGGGGAGATCAGCGCTTCGGGGAGATCCCCGGGCCTGACCCCGAGGCCCTCAGGGACTTCCGCAAAGGGTGAGAGCGGGCCTGGGCTCCGCAGCTCTCCGTCAGCCGCCTCCTTCTCTCCCCGTTGAGAGATGGAGTGTAGGGGACTCGGGCTGTGTACAGAAGGAGTCCTTGGCCCTCCATCCTTCCTGGAGATGAAGTCGAGGTGCCTGGAGCCGATTTATTCCTTCAGCTCTATCCTGTTGTGTGAGGGAGGAGGAACTGCCCCGTGTTAATTACTCCCTGTCTAAAGAACCCGGCCCTTATCGCAGGGTAAGCCCCAGGCCGTGCCATGATGGGTGGGAACGGTGCCCCAGCAGTCTCGTTGCTTTGAGACAATGCCTAACAGCACCTCCGACCGCCAGTTCTGATGCGATGTAGCCTCTGCTGCTGCCACGCACGCTCTCTGGTCCATTACTGGGTTAAAGGTGAGGGAGCGGCCCTTTCCTTTTAAGTAATAAAAATACAATAAAAGCTGGTCACCGACCAACAAACCTCCTCCAGCCCCGCTGTTTTGTGCTGCTGTTTTAAATAATAAGAGTTGTTGCCTTGTGGGAATTAGAAGATATGAGAGAGGCAGGAAGAGCACATGGTCATTTTCCTCTGACTCAGTTAGGATTCATCTTGGGCCTTCCTAATCCCACCGTCCTGGTAATAGTCATGAGCCTGAACTGCAGAGAATTTGCCTGAGCCTCCCCCAAATCATAGGGGTCTTCAGATCCAAAGTTCTGTTTTGGGTGCTTATCTCTAACTTACAGCTTGCATTGACTAAGTCACCTCATATTAGCCTTTAAAAGCCCACTGACACCTTTTGAATTACAGCAGTCTTCAAATGGAAGGTTCTTGGAGCCCTGAAGGATTTACTAGTATGATTCTCCTTGTGTATGGGGAGGGGCTTTCTCTTCAAGGAACCAATATTCACCTAGTAAATCTGGGCCTGAAGAGACAGTTTTTTCGTTCAAGCCTAACATTTTGGGGAAACTTGCACAACTTGATGGGAGTAAAAATTGTTCAGAAAACTCTAAGAAAAGTATTTAAGGATATAAATATCTCCCTCACCCCTCCTTTCGGTGTCTGTAGTCTAATACTTCAGCATTAACCAAGTACAGAACAAAGTGACATTGACTAGGCTATTTTCATTGCCTGTTCTATATGAAGTGCAAAAAGTAAAAAAAAAACAAAAAAACAAGTCTTGGAAAACAGAATTTGTAAATGTTCTTAAACTCTAGTAATCCAAGATAGTGGTTCTGACATAGAGAACCTGTATCAGTTTTAAGAAATTATTTACCTGTGCAGTCTCTCTGTTCTTAGTGCTTCCTTCAGAAATGGGGCCAATGGCTTTGAGCACTTTTGCTTTGGGGTCAGCTTGTTTTTAGGGGCAGATGTTTAGAGAGGTGTATGGCTTTTTCTAAGTTCAGTGAAGATGATTTAAGATGTTAGAAACATCTTAAAAATCATGGAAGCTAATTCCACAACTCAGAACTTAACCGTCTATAGTTTGAAAAGTCTAAAGGCACTTTCACATTTTGTTAAATTGATTTGAGGCTGATCTTTAATTGTGTACATTTCTAGCATGAAATACTGAAAAGCCCCAAACCAGTGATGGGCGCATTCAGTTACCCATCTAGTTAACTTATTTTTTAATTCTATTCTTTTGTAGATCTGAAGTCCAGACCCTCAGAGTTGCTGGCTCTCACTCTGTTCAGTCACTTGCACTATGTGGGTGTCAAATCACTTGCCATTAAATGACTCTGGATCCTGTATGTATGAATAAGGAAAATCCTGATTTCTTTCCTCTCCTGAAAAAACAAACAAAATTACCTGCAACTTATTAAACACTTCCATTTGACCCAGGTATCCTCTCAGATATAAATGCTTGGGGTTTCTGGATACAAAAATTGTCTCACCACTGAGGATCCCCCAATATGTGGATTTCCCATATCCCTTTGAGGCACAGGGTCATCTGCATAGAAGCACTATGGCTCCACACAGATGAGGAGGGACTCCTTGGTAGTGTGGCTTCAGTGGATCCATGCTTCCAAGATCGCCCCCAAACCATTTGTTAAAGGTAGGGGGAAGCATTCCTCATCGCAGGGCTTTGTGGAAAAGGTAGTACAGCTAAGGGTTGTATTACCTTTTCTTATGGGCTGATGAGGGAGTGATGCATCTTCTGTGTCTGTCCATGTGCCTCCTGGACTTCATGGATGGTCCCTCTTCAGGTGGATGTGGAAGATAGTTTGGACTCTTTTTTTAATCAAAGCTCGGGAGCGGGCCTAGGGTGAGAATTGGGCTTCCTTACATACAGGCTCTGCAATGTTTTGCTAGTGATACCAGTGTATGTGAACTGGCAAGTGAGATCTGGACTCAAATACCCAAAAGAAGAATAAAGTTGTAAGTGAACTTTAGAAATGTGCTAAGCACTTTTTACCTATAGAATATTTCAGGACTTAAGTGTTAAACACATTTTTTAGATAAACTCAACTTCTGTGCTATTTTTGTTTTGCTGCATTAGCTTATCTAGATTTTTATGCTTTGGTGGCCTGTTACTGCCTTAGGACAGTGCTGTCAATATCAGAAACCTATGATCATCTCTTCATTTCATTTTTATGAGATATATAATTCCTATAGCAGGACTTGTTTAAAAACATGAATAGTATACGAGTTGTGATTAACCTTAACTCTCTTCTGGGAGTCTGTTTACTGAATGTTGCAGCTTTTTATAGGAATCATTACACTGGGGAAAAACCAAACCAAAAGCCCCACAAGTTCTAACATGGGTTCACTTGAAATGTGGGAATCCTAATAAAGGAAAAAAAAAAATGTCCATTGGAACTTTGCTCCCACCAGTTCATCTGAATTTGTGGGAATTTTTCCAAACTTCTCCAGGTCAGACGTGGCCGTCGCCTCCAAATCTGCTTCTCCTAGAAATCTTAAACTTACCAGTTCCTATGCAAGTCAAGTAAATTTTTAGTAAGGATAAAAAAAATCTAACCTAGTCCACTCTTTCTTTGTTTGTTTTTAATGGTTACCAACATCTTCAGTTACAGGTGCTAACTCGCCCTACCCACAGTGAATTATGGGTAGGGGAAATCACCTTATGCTCTGAATAATGAGGATTAATAGCACTTGCATTATAGCAAATGGAAATTAGACTGCTGTTTGCCTCATTGTCATATGGCAATGACGTTGAAGGTAAACTTGGGTGTAAAAAATATATGCATTTCATGCAGGCAAGTTTATTGCCCCTCTAAATTTTAGTGCTATCACTCCTATATTGTGGAATGGAAGCACAGCCAAAATGCCTTCAACCAATTTTGTTGTTTTTCTCTGAACATCTACTACTCTGTTTCTGCTGCTGAAATGAAATGCTAGCCTTTGTATTTATATTCCTGCAGAGTTTCAAATGAGGTCAACAGTGCATATATAAAGGAACATTGTCAATTGCATTTTAATTGACAAATATCAACATTTTTTATGTTGGAATACCTCCTTTAAATAGAATGTCCTGTTTAAGTATTTGTGGCCCTCATCATAGTAGTGCAAGTGCCCTAATAACTAATGAATTTTATCCACACAGTATCCCTGTGAGATAAGGATATTATACCCACTTTTCAAATGGGGATCTGAGGCACAAAGAAATTTAGCAGCTTCCACATGTCACATAGGAGGTCAAAAGTTGATCTGGGAATTCAACCTGGGTCTTCTGGGTCCCAGTCCAATTCCCTAGTTAATTCCAATTGAACATTCTTCATATCCACGACCTAGTTCTTATGTTTTTATTAAAGGGAGTTTTTGTACCTAAGCTGATGTTCTGAAATGTCTTGTGGGAAATTCAAGAGCAAGCATCACTGAGCCTACTCTCTTCCTGCTTACACTCCTACATGCATGTCTGATGCTGATTTTAGTTCTAGTAGTGCTACTGCTATTACCTTTAAGCTCCTCTTGCATCGTCTCAGGGAGGTAATGCTTGAGAGCTCCTTCCCAATGCATAGTGGTGGTGGTATCTTAATGTATGAGATGGGAAGTGCAGCTGACTATCAAAACAAATTGATCATGCACATGGTGAACTTGGATAGAGATTTTCTCTAACATTTTAATTATATTAATATCAGTTGCCATCTGCAAAAATTGTTAGATACAATTCCTTTTAAATTAATATGTTTCTATGCTTGCAATGTATTCTGAGGGTCTTATGACACTGCATGCCCCTATATTGGTTTGTGATGCATTAATGCCACCTGCTGGCTCAGAATTGCTGCAAGGCTCACTCTGCACCTGGAGGAAGCAGACAGTAGGAAGTATAGCACTTCTAAATCTTAAGAGGTGGCGTGAGAGTGCTTATCATCCTGTTGGAACACTATTCCAGGATTTAAAACTACATGGGACTGAGTCTTAAGACTTCACCGTGTGTAGTTTTTTTAAGTTCTATTTTCTTGTGAACAATCACAGAATTCTTAGTTTAACAACAGAGATTTTTTTCTAACCCTGGTATATCATGATGTACTGAACCTTAAAAATCATAATTCTGATGTTCAGGGTTTTTTCCCTTTTTGAATTTCATCATAGCAGCCTTGGAAAGAACAACCATGAGAGCTAGAAACCAAAGTCATCTGCTGTTTGAAAGCAGGAGATACCAGAATTCAGAGGAGAGAGCATTAATCTCTAGCAGTTTGACATATTGGCAGACAAAGTTATATGAAAATTGGGTTTGGTTGGAACAAAATGGTAATTAAAGTGATTTTTAAAAGCAGAGTTGTCATGTAACTTATCTAGTTGGCTTAACTGAACTTTATAAATCTTCAACTCTTTTTGTAAAATTACTATTTGTTGCTTTGTTATGGTGCTCTCTCCCAATGATACTTCTAAAGTCGTTAGACTCTTATGTTGCTTCTGCTCAAATAGAACTTCTAATTCCATGTGTAGAAAGATTTTGTGGACCCCAGTGAGGTTATGTGAACTGTCACAGTTCGTTCGATATAAACATATTTTCTCAGTGTTTTAAAGCTCAAACGTGGCAGCTTGGTGTTAATTAAAGCATGAGCTTTGGAAAGTGAAATTGATTGGTCTGTCTTCACTTTTAACACCAAGCAAAAGCGAAAAATAAGAATAAACTTTAATCTTTCAGTTCTGAGAGTCTAAGGTTGTGGCAACGATATCTAAAGACAGTTTACCTATATATTTTTACCTGACTGCCCCTGAAGAGGTAAAGAATTTTCTCCAGTCAGCTTCCTTAAACCAGTGTAGCATCTATTAAAAAATGCAAGAGAACTGAAAAATTGTCCAGATCCCAGTTGTCATGAACAACTGCTTAAATTTTGGATTTCAGAAGGAAATACAGTGTAGGTTAATGTTGTTTTAGGTTTTATGGAACTACTAATGTTTACAAAGTTAATATTCAGTTACAAAAACTGGGGGGAAGACCAACTTCTGCCCATTTTTGACTCTGTAGTATTGTTTCTCCTCCCTTCCTTGCCTAATCTGCAAGCTGTCACTAAGGCTATGGCTACTCTAAAGTTTAAGTTGATATAAATTATGTCGGGAATGAATTAGCCATTCCTTTGAGCGACATAACTTATGCTGACTTAAGCGCTGGTGTCAATGCTGCCAGGAGAGCCGACATAGCTACCGCTGCTTGCTGGGGCTGGAATCATTAAGCTGATGGGAGCCATCATCTTAGAGCCTCTATGCAGAGAGCTTGCAGTGTCACAGCTGCATTGGTGGAGATGTGTCTCTGAAAGCTTTCTAGTGTAGCCATAACTTAGAGGAGTCACAATCTTTCTGGTGACTAAAATGTAGGGAAATGCAGTTGTTCTTTGGACTTGTGGAAAAAGCCAGGTAGGACAACTGTTTAGGAAACAGTCAATGTCAAATTTCTCTGTAATGTCTGTTCTTTCTTTGTCCATAGTGATACGCTCTTGGGTGCTAGTGTAATGCAGATAATTAAAAAGAATTATGGAGGTGTCAGTTAAAGTATAGATTCGCTTATGTATGAAAATTACAGCATATTCTTCCCAAAAGCCTAGCACTTCCTCCAAGTATAGAGCAATATTTTTGGAAATTTAAATAAATCCATTAATCACATTATTAATTTTAAAATAAGTCTCCTAAGATGATATGTATCCTTTCAAACCTCTTTATTGTTCCTGATGACACATTCATTTTAATAATGGAATAAATGTAGACTCTTTAAGCTTCCCATAGAGTAAAAAACTTCACTGGAATCTTGTACAGAGACTACATTTGAAAGAAATAATATATTAAGATTGTTCATTTTTCATCTTCATAAAAGAGAGGCCGAACAGGATCTTATCTAAACTTAAATTTTGCTGGGATTGTTCTACTAAATAAAGCAAAATAAACTGTATAACTACATCTTCACTAAGGCTTCAGTTGGTTTACAAAGGAACCACACCACTAACTGACACTACTGTGCTGGCAAAGGTTTCCAGTGTTGACTACAGAGAACTCCACAAAGAAATGCCCTATTTTAAAATGGCTGCCATCTTCTGTTCTCAATTGGATTGACCTTAGAATATATGGCCAATGCATATATCTGCTTCTGATAGTGTTCTTCTCTGCCTTGTGACAGCACAGGATGCCACCATGTTTCCTGAGGGCAACTTGGCTTCCCTTCACTTGTGGGAATGTGGGGACATGAGGGTGGAGGGGAAACTTGGGTGTACAACCTGGTATGTTCTGACTGCTTTATGTCACTCTGGAGCACAACTAAATGTGCTAAAAGTTAAAATTGAAAGATTTCAGTTGACATTAATCTTTCGATCATTTTGAAATATTGAATGATAGTATTTTCTGACTTTCTGGTTTAGTGTTAGATATTTTAATTAAAAAAGAAATTCCCAGACAAACTACACTGAGGTGAAGTGAAGACTGAGCATATACATCAGTGATTTTTTTCATTGGTTGAATGACTGTAATCAGTGCAACATGCTTGTTAAAATTTTAATTAAAGAATGTCTACTGAAAAGGGATTGCACAGTTTTAACAAAACCAATTTAAAAAGAACTTGTGTTTATAGGTATGAAAATTGTCTAGATCAGCCCAGTATCCCCTAGCACTGTATCATGACAAAAGAAAAAAGCTGTATTGAGTATCCAGGTTACAGTTTAAAAATAAAAACCTGTTTCAAAATTGGCATGTATTTTTTTTACCTCAGCGTAACCTAGTTATCTAGACATGCTGATGTGGAGATGAAGCTGCAGGAAACTTTACGTGGAGCTTCCTTCCAATTCTTCCAGAAGGAGAGGAGAGGGGCTACATTCCCACCTCTGTGGAAAAATCAGGGGTTTGGACCCACACCATACACAGATCCTTCAGACTCCTCAGGAGATGGCCCTGTGTTTCTATACTGAATGTGGTTTCACGAAGCTGTAGTTGGCTGCTGTTTGCGGGGTTCCCCCTATTTCAAAGAGGGGTTTCTAGTTTCAGGGTGCAGTCTAAGTAATACAACTTCTACCTGTTTTTACGTCAGTATTTTCTGTTGGTGGTTGGTGAGTTTCTTGCCCCTTGCTGTTTGTAGCCACAGACCCACAGGGTCCTCTGTGGGTGAGAAAGATGCAGTGAAATAAACTGATTCCTCTGTACATACGGGTAGCTACAAGCATGCAGCTGCAAGCAGTACAGTGTTTTCTCAAATTCAGTGTGCTAGGTGAAGCTCAATCTGGGCCTTCAAAAAGCCCTATTGGATATTGATCCAGTTCCTCTGACAGGTGTAACTGTTAATTCCTTATGTAACTTCATTAAAACACAACTCAATATTTAACTGTAGAAATCTTTGACTTCAGTTGGAGGATGTTTACATGCTCAGAAGTTATACCAAATAAAGACTTGATTGATTGTCATTTACATGTAAGTGAAATATATTATTCCATAAGTATTCTGTTTAGATGTAGAGTCCATCAGTCCAACACTGGCTGCATGGGACATGCTTAATTATTACTACTGGGAGATCCTAATAAGCAGTGTTTGGGGTGGTGAAAGACATTGGCATGTACTATGTACTGTTTCTACAGAAATGGAAGTAACTCAAATTGTAGATGCAGGCTGTTCTGGAACTTTGACTAAATGAAATACTGCATTTTCTGAACTGTGAATTCTGGTGCCATATTACTTTGGATGGAAATAAACTACAGTGGAGTTGCATCACAGGCACATTTAACTTATGCAATTTTAACTATATGCACTCGGCCAAACAAAAAAAGAGAGAAATAACAATTTAAGTACTGTACCTGTATTGCAGGCAATTCTGCCCGCCATTCCATTCAATGAACGTTTGACTATACATGATTTTCACCTTACGCGCTGACTTCAGAATCTAACCCCCACATAAGATGCGACTTCCCTGTACTGAGAAAATAGGTCAGCTTCTGTGGATACCTACTCAGTAAAGTGTCCCAGTGGATACCTAGTATATATTTAGGTAGACACTTAAATTCTACACTAAGCAGAATAATAGTGAAGTATTTGGGATACGTTCTGTATACCCGTGTTCAGGATACTGTGCTTGGTGTTAAGTAGCTTACATAATATATAACCAATATAGCTACTATGGAATACTCATGTGCATAAACAGTCAGATTGGAGCTTTATTATTAAAGTAATTCCTTCAGATTCTGAGTAAAATATTTCAATTAATCAGGTAGATGATGCATGAAACAAAGATGCTCAGAATTAAGTGGTGCTAAATATTTTAATAAATGTAGCCAATATGCTACAAAATGTTTGAACCTTAAACCAAATGATTCCTGTCTTGGCTTCTGCAGAACACGCGTAAGGAATACTGTACTGGATATGAATAACAAAAATATCAGACCATTGTAAGCTGACTATCAGCGATAACACATCAGAGGTCAGTGAACTCCTTGTAAATGATGTGTTAAACCAAATCTGATTCTTTCCTGAAACGTTAACTTCCTGTGCTGATTTAGATTAGTGATCATGCATTCTCATAAGAGTTATGCCCAGACACCATGAAATCATAAGTCTTTTCAAGAGATTGAAGAAACATGGCTCACATTCAATCATTAGATTTAAAACTATCCTAGTTGGCTTTTCTCTGCAGGAGGTTTCTTTAGCTTGCTAGAAAAGCTTTTTTCCTCTCTCTTCCACTCCCCTCCTAGTTTGCAAGTGCAGGAAGGGTTCACTTAAGTCCTACCCATTAAAGTAAACCTCCATGCCATCATGCATTGTTTAAATGCTTGTGTGCATATGTTTAGACTAAAGAACACTACAGATAACTCCTAAATAGGTTCATAATGGTAGAAGAACATTTATAATGTGTACCCACATTTCTTGCTTGAGGGTATGGCTACATTTGGAATTTCAAAGCGCTGCCGTGGCAGTGCTGCGGGATTTGAAGTGTGAGTGTAGTCAGAGCGGCAGCACTAGGAGAGAGCTCTCCCAGCACTGCATGTAAACCACATCCCTTACGGGTGTAGTGTGCAGCGCTGGGAGAGCCGCGCTCCCAGCGCTGCTGCCCTGATTACACTGGCGCTTTACAGCGCTGTATCTTGCAGCGCTCGGGGGTGTTTTTTCACACCCCAGTTGCAGCGCTGTAAAGTGTGAGTGTAGCCAAGGCCTTAGTCTTGACTTAATTCATATACAGGAGAGACTCAAATATGTCACGTTTTTCTTGTAGCTCACGCCACTTGAGAACAGAATGCTGAAAGTGTACATAATTATTTTCTCCTCGCTACCCTTCAGAGAACTTTAATTTTGATAAACTGATTTAACTTGAAAAAAGCAAAATCTACATAAATTTGTGAGAAGCTTTTGGTTTTACTGATGTCACTGAACTAGTCTATACGTAATTACCTCTGAATATTCATTAATTCTCATAGCTCACAGGACACAGGACTTGCACAAAAACCTTATGAAGTACTTGAGCAGTGATTACTTCAAAAATTTAGTGATGTGGTAAATTTGGTAGTATCAGAAATGGTCTTTGTTTTAGAAGTAAGGCTGATGATGCTTCAGTAAGTTTCCTTGTTTTGGTAAAGGTAATCTGGCTGTGCCCTACTTCTGCTACTTCATGTTTGAATCATTCTTCACTCTTCTCTGGGATTGCTAAATCTTTCTTCATTTACTCTGTTTTTAACACTACTTCAAGCCATCCCCTCATACCTAAGCACATAAAATCCCTAACAGTAGTAATGGTCATGCACCCAGTTTATCTCGGAGGCTGAAATGGCCTCTGATTGATGTGTCAAGCTCATTACTTAAATGCAGCAGTGCATTACTATAAAATGTTAATAGGAATAGTAAAGTCTTTCCTCAGCTATATATTGCTGAAACAGAGGGACATGTCCTGATTCCTACTCTGTCACAAAACCTCAGGAAAACCAGGTTAACTAGCCCTCTGAGGGGAATTCCTTGGTTGGTGGCAAGAACTGGCATAGCATTTTCTACATCAACCCCTTCCTGATACAGGTGGGTGGGTTTTTTTTTTTTTTTTTTTTTTGACAGGGGCCTGGAACACACCTTGGTGGCTCATATGCTGCCATTTGTAATTTAGAGCAGCTACAGGTCTGCTCTGAATTATGCCATACCTGGGCTAGTAGCTGGGTTAAGTACTCTACCTTTTGCCCTGCCCTCCAGTCCCGGGCCAGGCACAGCTCAGTTACATAAGAGGCTCTAGCACAAGAACTTTCCTGCTTTGCAGATGAGGACCTAGGGTGTAGTTGTAGGTTGTGTAATTACATCAGAATGAATGAAAAGCTATAGATTACATTGTCCTATGAACCATATAATCACACACGACTGGAATCATGCATCAAGAATAAATTTTATTTTTGTATTTAGCAAATCATAGAATCTGTGGTGGTAACTTCAGGGGATGTCATTCTGTTTAATAAAAAGTAATATTGTACCTGAGACAGGTTCTTTTTGCATGGAACCCTCTGGCTTAGCTTTACCGTTGTATTTGGATATGAGGACAAATTGAAGATATCACTTGCAGTGCCACTTTGCATTTATTTCAGACTGAATGGTTAAACAGGCCTAACTTATGTTGCATAATTGATTTTGGTTGTTTTAAAAGATGGAATTCATTGCAAACCTTTTAGATTTACAGGATACAGTTCAGTTCAGAGCACAGGCCAGCAAAGGTGACTCATGATGTCAAGATTAATCTGAAGAGTGGTGGTGCACTTTTCATCTGAGAATTTTTATAGTGGCATTTTTCTTGTGGTCCTTCTTCACCTTTGCTAATGCCAGTTAACCAAAACACTTTCTTTTAGAACTAGAATTTCTACATGTTTTCAATCAAAATTTAAAACCGTTTGCTCTGTTGTTCGTTTGAAACGCTCTAGTCTGTATAATACAAAGAAACTGGGAGTGGAGCAAAAACACTTAGCAGAACACCTTTTTGAGGTTTTGTAAATAGTGACTACAGATGGGGCTTGATTTTTATTTTTTATTCACTACGTATTTCATCTGATAAATTAATGAAATCTGAATAATATTTGGCAAGTTACTTGAGTAATCACCTGTACTGTTTCCTTTGGCTTTGTTAGATCTGCTCCCTTTCTGTCTTTTTCTGCCTTCCCCCCACCCCCAATGCAATAGGAAAGAAATACTATTTGTCGTCCTCAGTGTTTTCCTTCCTTCCTTTCTCTATCATCCCTACTCTCTTCTAGTTCTCTCCTTCCCAAACCTTTCCACTTCAATTCTCTTTTCTAACTTACGCTGTCAATCTCTTCCTTTATCCCACCTGCATGCTCTCCCGACCCATGCATCCAGACATAAGCTCAGAAACTTTACTAGATGCCTAATAACCAACACGTTAAACTTAGAATGACAGAGATACAAGAGATGGAAGATTGCCCCACAGCAATGGGCTATGTCCAAGTAAGAAGCCAGCACCCATCTAGCTGGGGAAAACTGGCTGTACCAAACGTGATTTCGGAGCTTCATCTTTCAATTCATACAGGGCCAAATTTTGGTTCCAGTGAACTCTTCGTACTAGAAGCCTGGACTCTTCAGGGGTATTGTCTTGTCTTATCTCATGTTTGAAAACATTGGGGGAAGTCTTGATTAATATTAAAATACAGTATCTCCTCACTGAATGTTGTGTTATGTTCTTGAAAAATGCAACTTTAAGCGCAAATCCAATTTCCCCATAAGAATTAAAGTAAATGGGCGGGTTAGGTTGTCTGGTGAAAAAAATTTCCCTGCAAAAGACTGTGTGTGTACGTACGTGTACACACACACCCCCCATAAGTTTTTTTTAAACAATTTAATACTGTACACAGCGATGATGATTGTGAAGCTTGGTTGAGGTTGTGAAGTCAGGGTGGGATATTTCCCAGGGAATGCCTTACTGCTAAATGATGAACTAACTTTTGGCTGAGTCCTCAAGGGTTAATCCATTGTTGTTAATGTAGCCTCACAGTCCACAAGGCAGCACGAATGTAGGGAGGGAAGACAGCATGGCAGACAGAGACACACACCGTGTGTGTGTGTGTGTGTGTGTGTGTGTGAGAGAGAGAGAGAGATGCGCATTACCCCTTTAAGTATGCTGACCCCCCTCTAAGTACACTGCCTTGTTAAGTAGATCAGCAAGTTGAGACAGCAGCTGCTCCCAGGAAGCTCCCTCCATCCTGAGCCCTGTCCTGTCGTCTCCCTGCCCCCTCTGGAGATGGGGTAAGTGGGGTGCAGGAGCGCGGGGGAGGGGGACACCTTGACATTAGCACCCCTCTCCACCTCCCCTGCACAGTAAGGCTTCTGCAGGAGGCTTCTGGGAGCAGCTCCAAGGCAGAGGGCAGGAGCAGCACATGGCAGTGGGGGGAGGGACATCTGAACTGCTGGCAATTGATAGCCTGCTGGGCGGCTGCTGCACAGGGAACTTAGGGGAGTGAAGAGCTGATGGGTGGCTGCCGGTCCACCCTGCTTCCAAGCCCCCACCAGCTAGCTCCAACGGGCTGCTCTTCCTGCAAGCAGTGGACAAAGCAGGTGGCTGCCAAACAGCATTATAAAGGAGCATTGCACAACTTTAAATGAGCATGTTCCCTAATTGATCAGCAGTGAAACAACGTTAACCGAGATGACTTTAAGTGAGGAGTTACTGTACTGTAAACCAGTTCAGACAGTAGAAAGTTACAGCAAACTATGCAATGACAGTTCCTGGTACATCCATTATAAGCACTGCATTTTATAATGAAGGACCGAACTTCACAGTGAGTTAATACAGTGTACTCTTTAAGTTGGTATGTACCTTTATTTAAACGCATCCCAGAACTGTCTCATGGGTCCTGTGCTTCACTAGCCCCTAAGTTTCACAGAGCTTTGAGAGGGAAGACAATAGAATTTGTTAAGTAGGAACAGTCGAGCATCATTGCTACTTGTTTTTGCAGCATCCACGGTGGACTAGGTGTTATGTGGTCTTAACCCCTTCCCCTCCCCGCCCCACAAAAAAGCACCATCCCTGTTTTGAAAATCTTATACTATGTAAAGTGATTTTAAAATTGTTTCTGGTTTCTAGATTTATACCAGAGCAAATACAACACTTTCCAGTAAGCACTTGTTGACCAAAATGAGAGAGAAGTTACTGAGTGTAAAGCTAACCTTAAATTGAGGCTTCTGATTTTGTCCCTCTTTCAACAAGGTCAAACAAGTGTGATTGAAATCATTAGGTGAGCTTCTTATTTGTTACAAACTGTCTAAGTCTGAGCGGAATATGGTATTCACATCTTTATATAAACTTGAATGACCTCTGTTAATGTGATGGGACTTAAAAGCCAGTTCTCAGTGTTGTGTACCATGATCTGCAATACTTGCCTGAAACAAACAAAAAACCTAAGAGCAGAGACACCTATCCTCAAAACTAACTATTGGGGAGGTTTCCAAACTGTCTGCTTGGAATTGGAGGTAAGTAGACCTAGGTGGGACGTGGAGTTTTTTAAAAATGTTTAATGGCAAATGGGGAGTGAAACCCTGCAATGCAGCAGAATATAGTTAGTTCCTAAATTAATTTGCTGTCCTTTATTGTTTTTGTTTGAGGAAAGAATGTCTTAATAACCCAATATCATCTAATCAAACTATTATTGTCCTCTTTAGGAAAAATGGCTGGGTTATTGGCTCACTGAGACAGTAGGCACAAGTCTCTCTAAACTAGAGACATATAGAAGTGGACCCAGGATCTGGGGATGGGGAGAGGAGGAAGGTGGAGTGTCAGATGGCTACATTGTGGTACTTTCCTGTCTGGGTTTTGCCACTTGACAATGTAGCCGTCATCTCAGTCTGGTCTGGTAGCAATTTGGGGCTGACACTTACCAGAAGCCCATGTATGAAGGGGTGGGTAGATGTGGAATGAGTGGATGTAACAAAGAGGGAAGAATTGAGTAGATAAGATAGAAAAATAGGATTTTAAGAATATGCTGGTAATTTTTGTGGGGGGGAGAAACAGACAAAATATAGGAGAGGTGGTAAAGAGCATAATTGTGGCTATAGTAAAGAGATGGTATTCCTCTGGTGTGAGAGGCAAGCAGCTGTCTGACTGATTAACCCCACCTGCCACACTTGGGAAAAGACCTGAAATCTAATGATCTGTTTTCCTCATAAAAAAAGGAGCAAGCAGCTGTAGCCAGTAGAGGCTGGAGCTACTGTTGGGAGGAACTGCACCCAGAAACAAAATGGACAGAAGGGAAACCAGAAAATCCTATTATCACAAAGGCTCTGAGGTAAAAGTCAGGAACTTCTGGACTGAGGAACTTCTGGGCTTGAGGGACAGACTTAGAAGTTTTGATCTTGTTTTGTTGCGGAAACTTGAAATAAAATAAAAAACTGCAAGAGCTGACCCTGTTGGAAATGACCTCACAGAGTCCAGGGAAGGCTCACAAGGAGAATGCTGGCTCAACCAGGGCAAGCCTGGGTCCAGCCGGAAGAGAAGGATATGAGAAATGCCCCAATCCTTTACAATAATATAGGGAAAGAGGTGTAAAGAGAGAACATATTGGAAAATACTAGGGAAAAAAACCATTATCTTTAAGAAAAATAATTAAATGGAAAACTTGTCTAGGGTTTTTAGTTACCATTATCAAGAGTACAGCTCTCTTGTCCTTTTAAGTTGTAGGATCTTAGTGCATGGCAGGTAATGTACTATCATATCTTGTCTGGGAGGTTTACTTCTTCGGATAATGTCGATTGTATGCATTTTTCAAGTCCTGATACCTTAATCTAACTGATCAAAAAGTGGATACAGATCTTCCTTAACAGTATGGAAGAAATTAGTTTCTTGATAGCAGTGACTGTAATGCAGTCAAAAACATTGCATTTTAAATATTGTGAATTTTAATAGCTGATACTGTAAATACTTTCCTAAAATTTAACTTTGCTGTGAATAAATTACCTCGGAGCCTCAACAGGACTAGAGTGCTACTTGTATAATGTAAGTATTTTTTGACCTGATAAACATAACGGTCCATTTGGTGGACCTTTAAGGCAGTTAGAATCTCAGATTTTCAAAAATGAGTCCCCAGTGGATTTATGCCAGGTGTACTCTTTCTCCAAATAACTGTAGAGGTATTTGTTCTTTTCTGAGTGTATATATAATGTCTGATGCTTTCAATAATGAATCGGAGAAATAGTTAAAATGAACAAAAAGAACAGGAATACTTGTGGCACCTTAAGAGATTAACAAATTTATTTGAGCATAAGCATTTGTGGGCTATAAATTTGTTAGTCTCTAAGGTGCCACAAGTACTCCTGTTCTTTTTGCTGATACAGACTAACATGGCTGCTACTCTGAAACCTGTTAAAATGAAGTGTTCTTCTGAATTAATAGGGGAGTGTCTAAACTTTAGATATTAAGCAGGTCGAGCCCCCTGAACTGAACTTCAAAGGGAAGCTAGTTTATTTTGTGGGGAAGGGAAGAGCAATACACACTAGCATGTGTAGAGGTGCACTGTACTGCTTAAACCAGGGGTACCCAATGACCATGGGCGCCCTGGCATCTGCCGGAGCGTCTAAGTGTACCCGCGTATTGGCCAGCAGATGAGCATCTGCTGAAATGCTGCCAACAAGCTGGGTCATCCAGAGGTGTCGCCGCCAATATTCAGCGGCATTTTGGTGGCGACTCCTCTGGATGATCCAGCTTGTTGGTGGTATTTCGGCGGCCACGCCTATTGACGTTGCCACTTGTCAGCAGCATTTCAGTGGATGCTCGTCTGCTGCCACGGTCCTCCGTGGCTCATCGTCTGGCGCCTGCCACACCAAAAGAGGTTGGGGACCACTGGCTTAAACTGTGAACACATACTATTCTTGTTCTCTTTCCTTATAGCTCAAAAGTCAGATGAACAAAACAGCAGCTGGTGTTTAGGTAACAGTCATGACTATGTCAATATGTTAGTTTTCTATAAGTTTTCGGGTGTTTACTTTCAGCACTTTTGTGGAAACCAAACTCCACTGAGGTTGCTCTTCCTCTGCAAAATTATATATGGTCTACAACTGGGAGGAATAGTAGCCAAGGTCAGTTTGGATGCAGCGTATTCATTTCAGCTTTGTCTGAAGTTTGCTTTGTTTATAACCGCTAACTTTTTTTTTACCACATTTAATCAGTATGCATTAAAGTAAATCAGTAAAGCCTTGTGTTGACAATGTAAAGAATCTTCTAGCACATACAATGCCCTGTTTCATAATAGAGCAACATACTTGCATTTAGTTAAGCTGTAAGTGACACTGGTCTATAAGTACCTGACTTCATTTACTGCAATTATGCACTTAATTCCTGTTGAAAAGAGAGAATGGTACAGCCAACACTAATGTATGCTGCATGACAGCCTCTTATCTATGGGCTTGTCTGAATAGCAGTGGTTAGCTCAAGTTAATGTACTCAGAGTGGTTGGTTAGCAACTAGTGATTTGTAACTATCTATTGATCCCCACTGCATATTAGCTCATGGGAACCTCAGTAGTGCTTGAGCTTCAAACCATATCCCTAATGGTGTAGCTAGCTTGAGTTTAAAATAGCACTTAACGTGAGCTAGTGATCTTGTGTTGGAATCGGAATCAAGTTAGGGGCAAAACTCAAGTTATGCCTTAAGCTAATAAGGCAGTGATGTAAACACAAGTGGAAAAGGGTTTACCCCTACAAGCATCAGTTTTCTTTAGGGATGTTTGAAAGTGGGTAGTTAGTTATGAAACTTGGGAGATTTGCTATTTCTCCCACTTGTTTTTGCCTCAAAGGTGGTGTAGAATGACAAAACATGGCTTTCTCTGTATAGCGTGTGGCAGGAAATGTTGCATGCCTATGGGTAGTCAGTGCAGAAGCATGTTGCCCAGTCAAAATTGAGCCAGTGCCTACTCTCCTTTCAGGGATTTGTTTTCCATTGGATTAGAATTAAGCGTTTGGGTCTGCTGCACATACTCCACCAAAATAGTTGTAGCTGCAGTATAAGTCTTAAAACTTGGCTAGGGCTAGCTGGGAGAAATAGAATGGCATAAGACATGCTGTGAGGTGGGGGAAGAGAAGGGAGAGCATATTTGTACCAAGTGTATTGAAGTAACAAGGATATCTTTGCCAGAATAGATCCAAAGTCACTTGGCATTCTATCTCAGACTGTACGTAATGCATCAAATGATCAAATACTGTTCTTAAGGAAAACTTCTTGTGTATGAAGCATGAAGTTTGCTATCACTTACATTTTATTTTATCCATTATAACAGGTACTAGCATGTATATATTGAATACTTTTAAAACATACTGAATCTGCTTTGATAACTCTCAAAAAATGTTCTAAATATTTTTGTATTTCACAGAAGATTTCTAGGAATTATGTGCCTCAATTGGATTATCATGCTATTTAATTTGTGCTGACTTTCTGGGGAGGTAATAAATCCATTCTCCTTTGTAATTAGCCATCTCTCAGCATTCATTTTCTGTAGAACTACAAAGTAGTTTAGTGAGATCTTGAGACTAGACCAGGGGTAGGCAACTTATGGCACGGGTGCCAAAGGCGGCACGCAAACTGATTTTCAGTGGCACTCACACTGCTTAGGTCCTGGCCACTGGTCTTGGGGGGTTCTGCATTTTAAATTAATTTTAAATGAAGCTTCTTAAACATTTTAAAAATCTTATTTACTTTACATACAACAATAGTTTGTTATATATTATAGACTTATAGAAAGAGACCATCTAAAAACATTAAAATTATTACTGGCACGTGAAAGCTTAAATTAGAGCAAATAAATGAAGACTTGGCACAGCACTTCTGAAAGGTTGCTGACCCCTGGACTAGACTACAGTAATGTATGTTAAGGGCTACTTGTAGCAACCACTTAAACTGTAGCTACTGCTGAAATTGGTACTACTGTTTAAGATTTGTTCATGAGTCTGGAGCCTGTGTTCAGTGGCTTATACTAACTATAGATTGTTAAACATATAGGTCCAGTGTCTTGTTTTGAGAAGGAGAAAAACTACATTCTTACACTGTGGAGAAATAGCTGAAATGTCTTAATAGCAATTCCTTAGCGTGGACATCTTAAAAATATGTTTCAGTGTAGTAAAAAAAACGAAGACACTTAAAATTATCGTTTTTTTTTCCCCCTTTAAGGTTTGGACCCCATGGAATCCCTGTGACCATATTTCCTAAAAGGGAATACAAGGATAAACCTGAAGCCATGCAGCTCCAAAGTAAACCATTCCAAGATGAGACACAGGTGAAGTGTGAAGCCAGTGGTGCAGTCCCTGATGACTCTTCTTCTCCCATTCAGCCATCAGAACCTAGCCTTGCTAAAAGCCTATGGACTTCTAAACCACCTCCCCTCTTCCATGAGGGAGCGCCATATCCTCCTCCTTTATTTATCAGGGACACGTATAACCAATCAATACCTCAGCCTCCTCCCCGAAAAATTAAGCGGCCCAAGCGGAAAATGTACAGGGAGGAACCCACTTCTATTATGAATGCTATCAAATTACGACCGAGGCAGGTCTTATGTGACAAATGTAAAAACAGTGTTGTTGCAGAAAAAAAAGAGATTAAAAAAAGTGGCCATGCAAGTGACTGCTTAAAATATGAGGATCATAAAAAGCGAAGAAATGAGAGTGTAACTACTGTGAATAAAAAACTTAAAACTGACCATAAAGTAGATGGAAAAAGCCAAAATGAAAGCCAGAAAAGAAATGCTGTGGTCAAAGTTTCAAATATTGCCCACAGCAGAAGCAAAGTAGTTAAAGTTTCTGCTCAAGCAAACACTTCGAAAGCTCAGTTAAATACTAAAAAAGTTCTCCAGAGCAAAAACATGGATCATGCAAAAGCTCGAGAAGTTTTGAAAATGGCCAAAGAGAAGGCACAAAAGAAACAGAGTGCAACTTCCACTTCCAAAAATGCACATTCAAAGGTCCATTTTACACGACGTCTTCAGAACACCAGCTCAGGTTCCCTTCCACCCCGATTGCGTTTAAAACCACAAAGGTACCGGAATGAAGAAAACGACTCATCTCTCAAGACAGGACTTGAGAAAATACGGAGTGGCAAGATGGCAACTAAGCCCCAGTCTCGCTGCTCCTCCACCCGCTCAGCAGGTGAGGCCCCTTCAGAAAATCAGAGCCCCTCAGAAGGCCCTGAAGAGGCCAGCGGTGAGGTTCAGGACACGAGTGAAGTGCATGTAACTGTTGATCAGGATGAACACCAGACATTGGGCAAGAGAGGCAGCAAAAGCAATATAACAGTTTACATGACCCTTAATCAAAAGAAATCTGACTCTTCCAGTGCATCAGTGTGTAGTAGTGATAGCACAGACGATTTGAAATCCACCAACTCAGAGTGTAGTTCTACTGAAAGCTTTGATTTTCCTCCAGGCAGCATGCATGCACCTTCCTCCTCCTCCTCCTCCTCCTCTTCAAAGGAAGAGAAAAAGCTCAGTAATTCCTTGAAAATGAAAGTCTTTTCCAAAAACGTCTCTAAATGTGTCACACCAGATGGCAGGACCATATGTGTAGGGGACATTGTTTGGGCCAAGATTTATGGCTTCCCTTGGTGGCCAGCCCGTATTCTTACTATAACTGTGAGCCGGAAAGATAATGGCCTTTTAGTTCGACAGGAGGCCCGCATTTCATGGTTTGGGTCCCCAACAACATCTTTTCTTGCTCTTTCACAACTGTCCCCCTTTTTAGAAAACTTTCAGTCGCGCTTTAATAAGAAGAGAAAGGGCCTTTACCGCAAGGCCATCACAGAGGCAGCTAAGGCTGCTAAGCAGCTGACTCCCGAAGTTCGGGCCCTGCTGACACAGTTTGAAACGTGAACGTGGAAAGTAAGGTAGGCAAGAATTTGGAGGCTCCACAAATTTTATAGCCTAGTTAGAGAGCTACCATGAAGGACGTGGCCAATTCAAAACATTGCACTCAGTGGGCTGCTCTTTTTATACTAAAATTGTTCTGATTTGTAGCAGTTTCTTAAAAGCTAAACTAAACAGATTGAACATGCAATCAAAATTAATCTAAAATGAGAACTTCAGTATTTTTCAAATGAAAACCTTTTTTTTTTTTTTTTAAATTAAAAACTCCTCCCATGCATAGGAGCCATAGCCTCAGCTGAAAGGCAGTTTATTTGCAGGGAATTTTTAGTAGTTTCTAGCTGGTATGTATCTAGTCACTGTATGGCAAAGGGTAAACAAGGGATGGAAGTAATAGCTGTGACCTGGGTGGCCTACCAGGGAAAGTGCAGAAACTTAAGCCCTGTTTATGTTGGCCTTTAAACCTTGTTTCAACACTTCTGCATTAAGTAGCTTCTATATATATATATGGTCAGTGTGAACGGGGCCAAAGTGAGTTCAAACCATGTTTAAAAACATGCTTGGTTTCATCCACACCGGCCAGTTTAAATTATGTTAGAAACCAATTTAACAAACCCCTTTAAACAGAGTTTAAAGGCCAGATTAAATGGGGTCTTGGTGACCACTTTTTTCCCGAACACTCAACCTTTCTATGCACACAGGGGCGCAAGTACGACACTTCAGGGTCTGACAAGCTGAGGGGATGCCTCTTGCCCAAAGGCGAAGCTGAAATGTTACTCAGTATTTTGGGATCAAGGGCTGTTAATGCTGCATAGGTGTGAATCATAACTTCCTGTCTTTCTTCCACTGAAAAATCTTCCAGGCCACTTGTCTGGGAGTTTAGCGCAAGAGAGGTTTTGTTTGAGTGTGTAAATAATTGATTGCTGAAATTAGTCAGATTTTCTTCTGACTGGTGGTTTCTAAATTCTTAGGATACGTCCTAGTAAATTACACTTTGTGAATTGTCAGATGTGTAATTGTTGCATTTTGGATGTATCTAACTAAATATTTTTTTTAATATTTCCGTTTTAAGGTATCTGTTTGCAGGTCAGAAAATGAGAATATGTAATTGTATAATGCTCTGAAATGTACAAAAATTGTAAATAAAATTGACTAAATCTGAATTACTTGTGTGTGTTTCTCAAAAAGCTTTGAAAAATTTTTAGGGTGTTCTGTGTACATGATATTTAGAGGAGACACCCCCTTTTAAAATGTAAATTCTTTCTCATTCAGCACTTTTTTAAAAGATCATTTGCTGTAAAGTATTATTCGTATATACTTAGTGTTCTAATTTTGAGACTAGGCATTCATCTTTTTCCCCAAAAACTGGCTCTTGTAGAGAGCTCTTGTCTTCGGTAAAGCTTGTCAAATTATTTCTCCATAAATTCAGTTCTGTTCCATAGATTTGAATAAAGACAGAAAATATGACTTATACAGTAGGGAAATGTTTTCAATCACCATTTTTTCCATCTGTCAAAAGCTAATTAAGTCCTAATTCCACTATTGTTAGCTACTCTTGCATGTCTGTTGCTCAGTGTTGGGGCATTTTCATGCAGTTGATTTACATTTTTCCTTCCTAGTTTTGGTCTATACCTGACCATTTGAGTTACTATCTTTTTTTTATCCTGTTCCAGCTTTACACGATCTTATGAAGAATTTAGCTGCCTTCACTCCAGAGCAATTCCCATCCCAAGTTTTTCCATTTTGCCCATATTGGCAAAGCAGAGATGAGGAATACAAATTTAAACTAAACTTAAATTGAATGTAATTGTAAAACTAAAACACAGTGTCAGGATTTAGTGATTGAACCCATTAAAGAATCTTTATTGTGATGCAGTTTTAGAAGATTAATATGCCACCTTGCAACTGACAAGTCAGTTGCTTTCCAAAACACTTGAGTGTCTTCCAACCTTGTTCAGTTACTTTATCATCAAGTTCATGTAACTACTGAATATCTAGTGTGTTTGAGAAAACAAACAAACCACACAAATACACATTGGTCCAAATTGATTTTGCTCAGATTTCCTGAGGATCTCACTGCAATCTGTGTGGTGGATGCTAATTAACTTTCCAACTATCCTAGGTTTTTTTCCCTGAACAATTAAACAAATTCTAAGAGGTCAGTCAATGCTTTTTGAATGTAATAAACACACAATGAAAATTTTCATAATGTGAAATCCTGTTTCACTCTTGTATTTATATATTCTTTCCTGCAAACAGAAACAATTACAGTATTTCAGTAAATAAGCCTTACTTTGTGATTTAAAGCAGGCTGTTTTTCAGAACAAAAAATTCACACTGTGGCTTTTTTAGACATCTCTGTATGTATAGAGCAGATACCTAGTTTGTCAGGCAGCTCAGAATGAACTGATCCCACATCATAAAAGCCATCTGATATTCTGAGCCAAAAATCTGAGGTAAAATACTTTGGATATTTAACTTGCTGCAACTTTTTAAAAAATTTAGAATTTTTGGATAGTATCTTCTGTAATATATTAACTCCTCACTTAATGTTGTTCCTCAAAAATGTGACTGTAAGCACAGTGATGTTAAGCGAATCCAATTTCCCCATAAGAATTCATGTAAATGGGGGTGGAGGGGCGCTACGTTCCAGGAAAAGAGATTTTGCCAGACGAGACATTGTGTGTGGTTTGACTCACAGCTGTGACTAGGTAAGTGAATATCCTTTGGCCCCAGAGCTCTGGTGAGGGTGTGGTCCAACAACACCCCCCTCCTCCAGGCCTGCTGAGTCCTCCCTGCACAAACTCTGCGGGTTTGGGCTCAACATGGGAGCCATGCAGAGCAGGCAAGCAGCAGCACATCGGCTGAAGTGACACTGTGCTGAATCCTTCCCCAGCACCCGATGGAGATATCTGCTAGCCTCTGGGCAGGAGATCACACAATGCCTGCTCAAGTTAGTCACTGAAAGCATCTCCCCCCACCACCGCCGGGTGCTGGGGAGACCAGTCATCTCCTAAGGGAACCAATCTGCAAGGTTGCATTGTACACTTGGGACACACAACACAGAGGCACCTAGCCTCTAGATCCCTGCACAGCTGGAGACAGCCATAGGCTTCTAGAGCCACAGGCACTGACACTTCAAACTGCCAGGGGGAGCTTGACACCCTGGCTCTACCCCAGGCCCTGCTCTCACCCCACTCCTACCCCCAAGGCCCCGCCAACCTCTTCCTATCCAGTTCTGCCCGTGAGCATGTCCCTCTCCCTGCATGCCACAAAATAGTTGATTGTGGGAGGTGTGGAGAGAAAGAGGGGAAGTGCTGATTTGTGGGGGTGGTGGAGGTGTTAGAACATTGCACAACTTTAAACAAGCATGTTCTCTAATAGAACAGCTTAACAACTTCAACCAGGACAACTTTAAGTGAGGAGTTGCTGTACCATATAAGAGTAGCATATTACTTAGTGTATATAGTCAGTTCAGAGGCTTTGTTCAGTGAGATGGGAGAGAAATCTATTTCAAATAGAAGTTCACAAGAAGCTCTGTGTGCGTGTCTTATGTAACGAGTGGTCATCATGACATACACACTTTGTCTTTGTAGTGAATGACTTTTTGTAATACAGATAGCACAAATCTTGCACATGTAATATTAAGAACAAAAACTGTTCTCTAGTATAGTACTTAGTCTGGTAACCTAAAAGCCATCAGTTCTTTGTACCACAACACTTCATATGAACTGCCTAAAATGCTTGCTTAAGTGAATTTCTTACTTTCACCACTGTCTTCCTTTTAAATCATGGAAAAGTAGCTGTGGTGTACTCTCCGTCCAAAGATTTAGTTGAGTTAGTGGTGGAGCAAATGTTAAGGATTGTTAAAACTTTTTAACTGTAAACAGCTGCAACTGTACCTCATACCTTATTACCTTGTCCTTGGGGACCATTAAGTGATGGAAAATTTGAAGTTAATCCAATGCAACCTGCTCTGTATTTGCCAGAAATTGTTTAATGTGTTCACCGGATCCCAATGGATGTTTCCACTGTGAGCACAGGCTGTGCTGCACCTGTGGTTTTCAGTATATTCACAGTCTAATATCTCTTAAATCAATTTTAGATCATTTTAATGACTCACAAATACCTGATAGTAGGTGCATTTGTTTTTACAGTGCTTGGATGGTGCATCTTGTGTAACTAAGCTATGTAACTGATAGTGCACATGGTGCTGCTGGAATCATAGAATAGTAGTTAAAAGAGAGCGCAAGGGTCATCTAGTCTAACCCCCTGCCAAGATGCAGGATTTATTGCATTTAAACCATCCAAGACAAATGGCTATCCAGCCTCATTTTCAAAATCTCCAACGAAGGAGCTTCCACAACCTCCCTAGGCAGTCTTTTTCTTTGTCCTACTGTAAGAACAGTTAGGAAGCTTTTCCTGAGATTTAATCTAAGTCTATGCTGTAGTTTGAACCCATTGCTGCTTGTCCTGCTGTCTGTGGCAAGAGAGAACACCTTTTCTCCATTTTTTTTTCTTTTTTTTCTTTTTTTTTTAGGCAGCCTTTCAAGTATTTGAAGACTGCTATCATGCCCCCCTCAATCTCCTTTTTCCCAAACTAAACATACCTGGTTCCTTCAGCCTTTGCTTGCATTCCATCCCTTTGATCATCTTTGTTGCTTGCCTCTGGAACCTTTTCAGTATCTCCACATCCTTTCTATACATTGGTGACCAAAATTGGGCACTGTACTCCAGCTGAGGCCTAACCAGTGCCGAAGTGAAAATGTACTATTTGATCATCGATCAGCAGCCTATGTATTATGAAGGAAAGTGTTATGCTGAAGTAAAGGGTAGTGGTGATTTGACTAACTTGCTGCCAGCCTAAGAAAATACATCACAGCCAGTGGATTATGGGGGCTGCAATTCCGCAGTTCTTTTTCAGTACATCTGTTATCTACTCAAATTATTTCAAGTGAGAAAATAGGTGGCTGTCAGCCATGAATGTGGATACAAAACATAACTTTGCTTTGAAGGCCTCTAAAGCTAAATTAGAAGCATCTGATGTGAAGGGGAGAGAATATAATCCCAGTAAATCCCTGTAAGTATCATTGTCTCAGAGGTTTGGAGTAAATATACAGTCATTCATCCACATATGAAATTGAATGTGAATGTTGTTTGCATCTTCTATTGAGCAAAGTTCTACAGGAAATTAAAAACAAATGCTTAAGGATGCTATTTCATTAAATCTCTGAGCTAAACTTTTAATACAGATATTATTTAAAAGACAACATTCATGCTACTTAGCTTCTAATATTTGTCTAGTAAAACAGTTTCTTCATTCAATTTCAGCATTGAAAGGATTTTTATTTGGCTAAACTGTATTAGGTCTTAGAAACTTCAAGATTTTTCAGGGTATGATAAAACCACATTTAAAAAAAAAAAGTGTCTTGTTCTCAGGGTAGCCAGACTCTTGCCTTAATGGATCATACCAATGGAAAATTGACAAGAGACTTGTAACGTTCAGTGCCGTTTAAGATGCAATGCAAGCTACCTCACTTTCTTAAATTTTGAAATGCCACATGACTTGCATGCTGTGCTTCAACTTTTGCTTTTGGATGTACAATAGGAGCACTTAATTGGACCAGAGTAGCAGTAGGAAGGTGTATCACGATGTCCTCTTGAATCATTACTCATCATCCTGAGGGGTGTTTTGTGAAGCAGTGTTAGGAAATAGAATTGGTCTATTTCCTGAGGAGATTAGGAAACAAGCTAATAAACAAGAACAAGCAATGAAGCACAATAAGTTAATTCAGCTCCTGTCTCCTTTCATTTACAATTTATAATTTATTCAAATGGATAATTATAAGAAGGGGCATAAAATATACCTGAGGTTATACAGCCAACTATATAAATAGGAACAGCAGATACACAGTGACTAAACACGAAGTAACAGGCATATTAGCAGTCTGTTGTTATGTGGGTAGGAGTTGGCTATTTTGTGCAATAAATCAGTTAGTAAACATGGAGGTGAGTGAAGTTACACACAACACTTACAACGACGAAAGGTTGAGATATCTTGTCCCTATGTACTTTATTTTCACCTAGGTGTTGTAAAGGTAGCCATAAGAACTGGGCGTTGTGGGACTAGAAGGAGAGCAAAGCTGAATGGCACACACGATCAAAAATAATGTAGGAGTGACTTGAGTTGCTTGTGGGATAATAGTTTGTTCCACCCACATAAGTGCTATCATGCACATCACTATGTCAGCAGGAGAGCTGCTCCCACCGACATAGCTTATGCTGCTCACGGCAGTGCTTTTTTTTTTTATGCCAACAGGAGAGCTCCTGTCGGCATAGAGTGTCTTCACCAGATGCCCTGCAGCAGCGCAGCAGTATCGATAGAGCTGCAATGCTGTACATGTAGACATGGCCTAAGACACCACCTTATCCATCTGTGTAGGCTCCCCACATCATTGGTCTGTGTGTGGTGGGGGAAAGCTGGTGCTTCAGAGTTGTTTCTCCGCCTTCACAGGATGGGGAGTCTGGATGTTGTCTTATTTTTCTCCTTCAACCCCAATCCAAAGAAGCTGGTGCAGAGGGTAAGTAAGCGGTACAAGGTATAGTTTGGACCAAAGGGGAAGCAGGAATCAAATGGTGACTCTGAATCAAAATATGGTGCTTAATGTGCTCCTGGGGAGCCCAGGGCTTGTAGTAACTCCATGATCTAGTCCTTAGGGAGCAGATTCAGGTCCTGCTCCTGGATTATCATCAGTAATAGATTCTGCAACTGGAACTCAGTTTAATGATGGTGATACATGAACTAAATCCAGCTTACTCTCCCACCTGTATTTGCTTTGCAGTCATAACTGGTGCATAAAATAGGGAAGACTGACTGTGATACAGCACAAATCTCTATTGAATTAGAAGTTATTGCTTTTCTGACCCTAACTGTGCCTAGACTTTTTGCTGGGCTCTGGAGAAGATATTTATATTTATTGTGGGTTTTTGATTATGCCCTGCCAGCATTTCAAAATTGTAGATACTGTGAAACAAGTTCTGATAGTTCCTTTGAAGACGAGCCAAATTGTAGGTGTCTAAGAAGTGTCAGCTTGAGTCTAAGGTATAATGATGTCTTTGCTCAGGTGTGGCCAAACTGCACATGTGGCTCTTTTACAGTTAAAGTACAGCTTTTGGAGCCCCACACGTCCCCTTGCCCTCCATTCCTTGTCTACCGGACGGGGGGGGGCAAAGCTAGGGGCTTCCGTCCTGGGGCATGTTGGACAAGCCTGCTGGGGCTCAGGACGCAGCCTTCCATGGGGCTGAAGCCAGCAAGCATGCACCATGTGGCTAAAGCCCTGGCAGGCACCTCCCACGGGTCTGAAACCCTGAGACCTCCCTCTGCGCAGGACAGAAGCCCCAGCAGGCATGCCAGGTTCTGGAACTTCTGAAGATTATCTCTTGCGGCTCAGAGGGTCAATAACTTTGGCCACCTCTACTTTTAACTGTGTTGTGTTTCCATCAGGAACCGAAGAAATACTTTTTAAGGAACAATAAAAATATATCTTCAGAATATACTGACATCTGTGTGAATAAGCACATCATAAAGAATTGCATGTTATTTAATAAAAGCAGCAAAGAGTCCTGTGGCACCTTATAGACTAACAGAAGTATTGGAGCATGAGCTTTCGTGGGTGGATGCCCAGTTCGTTGGATGCATACACACACACATGCATCTGACGAAGTGGGTATCCACCCACAAAGGCTCATGCTGCAATACGTCTGTTAGTCTACAAGGTGCCACAGGACTCTGCTGCTTTTACAGATTCAGACTAACACGGCTACCCCTCTGATACATGTTATTTAATATTCTTTGGTCTTTTTGAGACCAAAACTCATCATTTCAGTATTGATATTAAAAAGGTGCATATTAGGACCTGTTTTTCTAAAACATCCAGCACTAAAATTAACCTTATGTACTAATTTATTTTCATAAAATATCTGGGTTGGAAGGGCCCTCAGGAGATCTAGTCCAACCTCCTGCTCAAAGCAAGGCCTATTCCCTGACAGATTTTTGCCCCCGATCCCTAAGTGGCACCCTCAAGGATTGCGCTCACAACACTGGGTTTAGTAGGCCAGTGCTCAAACCACTGAGCTATCCCTCCCAATGAATGATGAAAAAACTAGTAAGGTAGTTAAAATTCTCTGTCTTAGTGGTCTTTCTGGACAGGATCCTGCGTTTAATACTTTTTTAGAGATTTAGGTTTGATTGGTTGGAATATAATGGAAGAGCCGTATACTGTCTCAGAGAATTACTTTTCACAGGAAGGTAAATGTGTACAGCAAATTTCATTATAGTTGCTGGAATTGGAAATGGACCAGTTGCCTTTTGCTGACAGGTTGAAACGGTGGGATCTATCAGGGACATTCATGAAATCTTAATTTAAAGGTGATTGGCAAAGAGAAGAAAATATTCATTGCACCCTTTTTATGAATTAAGGAGATTCCTACCTTGTTTCTCTCCCATGGGAAAAGTTATTTTCTCTTATTTTTTCATTAGAAATTTTAGGGCTTATTGAGGATTTCTTAGTAGACTGTGGAATTCTAACATCAAAAGGGGAAGAGATTTTTCATCAGATTGGTGGTGGTGTTGATAACACTCATTTAACTCGGTTGTCTGGAAGACAATGGGGAGGAAAGCTTGCAACCAAGGGCTGAGGGAGCTGCTACTTCAATCTTGTAATTCTCCAAGGATCTCTAGAAAACAAGGGAGACAAAACTTGATGTGAAAAATGCCTCTTCTCAAAAACAAATAAGTTTTCATGTCATCTTTATATACCAAAAAAGGAGGAGAAAGAGTGCAAACACATTTACTTTCTTTGCAGGCTGCCTTTAAGAATGAAAATAAAAATGGCTTTGGGCCAATGCTTGCTTTTAGCCTGGAATATCATGTTAACATGATATTTTGCTGGGATTTTCCAAACATTTGAAGGGAATTGGGTGCCTAATCCCATTAAAATTCAATGGGAGTTGGGCATCAAACTCTCTCAGACGCCATGGAAAATCCAGGCTTTTATTTTTAGCTGTCCATTGAGGTTTCAGAATATATCACAGAGCTAGTTTTGCTATTTTTTTGGAAATTCTTCTCAGTGTGTATGTTTGAGTGAGTGACAACTGATGTAAAGTAAGGAAAATATGAATCTGTTGGTGGGTCAGCTGGAATTTAGTTAAAAGCACTACATTTTCTAAAATAGGCTTGGGGGAAGGGATGCAACAGCCAGATTTACTTTTTTGTAGTTCATTAATTGGAGAATAAAGATAACCTCATTCCAAAAACTGGTTAAAAGATAGATGTTTATAAACTAGTAGCAGTAATACAGAGTGTACTGCTTCTCCTGGGGTGTGGTTTTATGTGTAGCAAAACTTTACTGTTAGTTCTCTATGCAGAAACAGACAATTAGGTAATTGTAAGTGCTGTTTTAAATTTTTGGGCTTCCATTTGAGAACCAGGGCTCCTTCCTCTTTTTAGATCCTCCCTCCCTTTTTCAGGCACACTAGGAGGGATATTGAGATTTTAATTTGCCTTATCATTCTGAGCTGCTTTTTCTCTTTCTGCCTCTTCCCCTTGCTGACTGCCATTGTCTGCTTCAGAATAAATAGTGTGCCACCTCTTGGATTCAAGGCCACCTTCAGAGAGCGTACATTAAAAAAATTAGAACCTGTATTACAGTGATTGCACTAGTGTAGCTTTATCACTGCTGACTAAGCTACAGGTATCGGCATAGGTCAGGTAGAGCACGTTTACACGATACAGTGGTAAAAGTGCCTAAGCCCTATCTATGCTAGTCCTGCAACAATAGCTTGCGGTTGCTTTGATAATGATACTAATTTTTCTAATGTGGACAAGGTGAAAGAGTATTACACTACTTTTATCCATAGTCTCCAGCAGTCCACATAAATAGGGCCCTCCCAAATTCACGGCTGTGAAATCTTGTCTTTGGTCTTTTGTGTATTTTTACTGTATACTATACAGATTTTACAAGGGAGACCAGCGTTTCTCAAATTGGGGGTCCTGACTCAAAAAAGGGTCATGAGGGGATGTCACAAGGTTATGGTAGTGGGGTTGCAATATTGCTACCCTTATTTCTGCGCTGCTTTCAGAGCTGGGAGGCCGGGTGCCCTGCTCTGAACGCAGCACCCCGCCAGCAGCAGCACAGAAGTAAGAGTGTGGCAATACCATACCATGCCACCCTTACTTCTGCACTGCTTCCTTCAGAGTTGGATCAGGATCCGTACAGTTACAACACCCTGAAATTTCAGATGTAAATATCTGAAATCATGGATTTTAAAAATTGTAAATTTCTGTGACTGTGAACTTGACCAAAATGGATCATGAATTTGATAGGGCCCTACACATAAATAGTCCAACTGAACTGCCTAGACCACTGTAGGTCTGCTAATAGCAGTCAAGTGCTGCTGTCAAAATGTCTTTGCTATCAGATTTTCAAATCACTGATTATAGGATGCAGTGAAACCCACTGAATGAAATAACAGATAAAATAGATAAACAGCTGCATTCACAGGGGTGACGGCATTTAAGGACACAGACATTGTACCGACACAGGCAGCTTAGAAACGTAGAAGCATTGGCCTCTGAAGATCCAATCACACTTCATTCTTTTCAGCAACTCTAGTTTTCAACCATTTTTTGTACCTTTTGTCCTTTACCTCAGTAGTCAGCATTTTGCGTATTCACGACAAGGGATTCCTCAGCATAAGAAATGTTCCTCCATGGTATTTGTTTTGCGGGGCCTGGAAGGAGAGAAGGAAATGTGTGACAGCAATATGTGGTTTCGTTTTGTAGTGAGTACATTTTAAAGAGACTGTAATTCTCTACTCTTGCTATGTCAGGCCTTCTCTACAAACAAAAGTTGTACTGATTTAAGTAAATTGATTTAGAAACCAGCAAAGTTAAATTGGGGCAGCCCCTGTGTCTGGATGCTCTGCAGTTGGTTTAAGTCCTTATATCAATTTAACACACTGATTCCTTATTGACTTCTAGTAAACCAATGTAAGGCACTCTCAAACCAATTTAAGGGTATCTTACAGGGTGGTTGCCCTGACTTAACTACACTGGTTTCTAAATCAATTTAGTTAAATCAGTATAACTTTTATGTGTAGACAAGGCCTCAAGAAGTGAAAAGGCTTTTTTTTTTCCTTTGTTTTTCTTATGCCACTGTTTTCTCATTACCAGTAGCTCTCATTAAACCTGTTTGCTGGAGCATAAGGAACCTGTTACTAACTGATTTAGAAAATGAATCACAAGTGATTTCCTAGATGCTTGTTCTACACTATTTTTTCAGTAATGCTGGTGGCAGTACAGCTAATATAGCTGTTGTGCTCATCTGATGTTTTTAAATAAGAATTTGAGGCAGCAAGAAGAGAATTTGAGGCAGCAAGAAGAGAACTCTGCAATGATAAAAACTTATTTTGATATAACTGGTTTGTTAGGGTATGCCTACACTTGAAATTTCAAAGCGCTGCCGTGGCAGTGCTTTGAAGTGTGAGTGTGGTCGCTGCACGTAAACCACATCCCTTACGGATGTAGCTTGCAGTGCTGGGAGCCGCGCTCCCAGCGCTGCGGCACTGATTACACTGAGGCTTTACAGCGCTGTATCTTGCAGCGCTCAGGGGGGTGTTTTTTCACACCCTTGAGCACGAAAGTTGCAGCGCTGTAAAGTGCCAGTGTAGCCAAGGCCTTAGGAGTGGACTTGGTGAATCTTTTTGTTCAGACAGCATCTGACACACTTGCACCCAAGCTGGTTGTGACCTTTAGGCGTTACGGCAATTTACATGTTTAATAATAATAGCTTTATTGTGCAGGGAGTGGGCTGGTGATAAGGCATCCTAAGTGAAATTTCTCATCAATATTAATAAAACACTGGACCAGTGTTGACTGGCCCAGTAATCACTTTATAGAAAACTTAAAAAAAATATTTTCATGAACCACTGAGAGACCATTGTAAATTCTTGAACTCTACAAATTAGCAAATAAACAAACTCAAGAAAATAAAATGTATCTTATTCATTCATTTTTGCCAGTTGTAGTTTAGTTTTAATTATGTATTATAGTACTTCATATTACTGTAGTATTAGTAATATGAGAGCTCACTAAAACACCTACCTTTAAATCATTAGTGGGAGTGAGGTAAGACGATCAGTTTTTGGGTGGGTGGATTAGTAAGGTTTTACTGTATTCAGAAGCATTATTTCTTGTAAATCTGTTTTTCTGGATTTTCCTTTACTTGTCTTTTTACCAAGTATCTTTGTGTGAAATCAGGACCCTTGTTTCCTAAGAGAGCAACTGCCCCATTTGCTTTTTCACCATGTGTGATCATAATATTCTGTCATACCGTACTCACGTCAACAGACATGGATATCCTTGGCGGAACATTTTTTACTTCAGCTGAAGCATTGTTTGAAGGACCACGTGCTCTCTTAAAAAATAAAGATCATGGAGGGTTTTTTAAATGTGATTGCTCTTAATAAATAATGAGAAGCAAAATACAGAAACTGATAGTTTATTTTATATCTGTTGGGTTTTTTAAGCAAATTACCGCAATTAAGAATACAAGTTTTGGTGGTCTGTACAAATACAACGTGCAGCACTGTGAACTGTTTTTACACATATGTAGAGCCTTAGGTAAGACATAATCTCAGCTTCCTACCTCTTCAAGATAGGATTTTCAAGATCTGAAAAACAGATTGGTGTCCTTTCTGTGGACCTTCTTGCAAGGGAGAGCAGCAGGTATTTTCGTGATGTCCCTTCTTAGGAAGCAAGAGAAATCTAGAACAGTGAGCATAGTGATGGTTAACCATGGATGTAGATTAACAGTCACTCTGCCACAGTGGCAAGTCAGCTGTTTAATTGCCACACTCTGCTTTTGAATATAGTGAAAAAACAAAATACATGGGCCTGATTAACTTATTCCCTTATGTTGAGATTTACACCAGTGCGAAGTGGGTGTAAAACACTACCTGATCAAAAGGTAGTGCTTTAGGCTCCCTTGAAAGGCATAAATGACAGCACAAGGTGCAGGTCCACAGTGAATCAAGCCCTGTGACTGTCAGTTATTCTAGATAATTATTTTGTCACATTGGATCTAATACAAAGTCCTTCTATGTGTATAATATATAAATGACTTTTACTAGAGTCTAGTTCTGTTTGCTGTATGTTATTTCTATGAGAGAGACTTGAGCCCTGCAAATGCAGTCTAGTTTAAGTTCTTAAAAGGTTGTTGATGCCTCCTTATTTTCCATTTGGTTTCAGTACTTTTTCATGTCGTTTCTTGCTTTCTGTAAAGCTAAAGAAGTCTACCCGGAAGGAATTCAGGAAGACAGGCAACTAAATTGTGATTTAAAAAAGAAAAAACAAAAGTCACGAATGAATGCTCTGTTTTTGTTAACTTGGTCTTTTCTACCATAGGTCTCAACAAATGGCAGCATATTACATCAGACAGTGACGAGTCCTGCTGCTCCCTTACAGTATCTGACAGACCACTGTGGATTCAGATTGGGGGCATTGAAGTTAACAGTGAATTGGCAGGTCTGTCTGTTTTACGCCCTGCCTAAAGTGAAGGGGGCATTATATCATCAATTAATCATCCCCCAAAACAAGTTAGGATAGAGTTGATGAATTCATCACTCACTTAATTTCCTACTTCCATTTAAATGTGGCGCGCCTGTACCTCATGTACAGACAGTACATTTCAGCTGTTTCCACTGACACATACTTGGTGATAAGGTTGATGTGTATTAGCTTCAATTTATTCAAGAAAATTTCCTTTTGACATTGGCTTCTGGGATTTGCATTATATGATCATATTGAAATAACAGAGCTCTGGGTAAAGGTAAAAATGTTTTATAACAAAATGAGTACTGTATCTTTTAAAATGAGGATCTTAAGGTCACTTAAGATAAGGACAGTTTTTCGTATTGTCGACAGCATCTTAATAGAGACAGTCTTTTGGACACCTGCCTTTCCATTTGTGATCATGTGGACTGCCTCTTCCTGCCACTGGCAGTTACATAATATACTGGTGGCTACTACAGCAATGGGTTACCTGGGCAAGTAAAATTGGGAAAGTATTTAGTGTTGTTTAAGTTGCATTTAATGTGATTTAGCAGCTGGAAATGAGGAGAATTAAAACCGTGACCAGCCAGATCTCTGCAGTCCTCTAGAAAGTGGTCCATGGACCACAGTTTAGGATCCACTGCTCAAAGAACATGTTTGATGGTCATTTTAAAGATTGACATTTTTTTCTTCCTAATTCCCCAGTCTAGAAGAGCATCCATATCCAGGATAGCACTTAACTTTAAGCATGTGCCTTTAATCCCATTGAAATCAATGGAATTTAAAGCACATGCTGAAAATTAAGCAGATGCTTAAGTGCTTTCTTGAATTGAGGTCTAAATTAGTATTTGTTTGATATGGACATATGCATATTTTTATGCATTTTTCTTTAAGGTTTTTTATAGGACAGCGTTGGGTGTTTCTGACTTATAATAAATAGAGCTTATTTGGTATGTTGTTTTTACTTCACAAGAAAAAAGTTATGGTTTATGGACTCGGAGGAATTTGATCCACTACTATCCCATTTTGTTAGGTCTAGTTATCCAGACATGTTTTGGGTTGTTCTAAAAATAATCTAAGGAATTTTTGTGATCAGCTGGTACTACAGCAGCTTGTGGACTATTTTAAAGGACATGAGGCTAGACTAGCTATTATGAGGTAAGATAAAAGGCAAAACTGTGTGCTCCTTTGGGGTCCAGAATGTTAAGCATCATTTAAAGGAAGCACATGGCCTTAAACTTAAATTAGAATGGCTGCAAACACTATTAAAGGCTAGTAGAAAACCACATGGTTTGTAAATGCCATCTGCCCATTACTTACTTTAAACAAACAGTAATGTTAGTGTACAGCTTAGACACATTGGGCCAAATTCTTCCCTCATTTACTCCTGTGCAAAGCCCCTGAAGTTAGTTGACTGATGGTGGCAGTATTGCTGAAGAGTAATTGAGGGCTGAATTTGGCATATGGATTATTGGCTGTTCATCTACTGACTGATTTGAAGATACAAGATCCCTCTTCTATATGTGTTTGTGCTGCTGAGTTTTTAAGCAAAGGCATTTAAACATGTTGGGAAAAACTGTAAGCTTACATTTTTATAGTATTGTTGAATTTCTGACAAGAATTTGTTTCTGTAATACTTACGTTATGGAGGTTTCCATCAGAGAGATTTCCTGGGTGCAGTGATGCTAGTTAATACAATGCTTATCTAATCCTAGGCTGCTGCTATAGTCCTGTGCTGCCCTGGGCCTGCCGGCATGGAAGAGCAAGATCCATAGTGTGTGTTAGGCAACCTGTCATATTTTTGAGATTAGAAAGTCTATTTTAACATTTGTGGAAAGCAAATGTAAATTTTTCTTCATACTCCATGCACAGTGACGTGCACCAATGGTAAATGTCATTTGATTTCAGTTACAAAATATACTTTGCAAAAATCAGCACTTGCTCCCTGTGCGGAAGTATAAGATTAGCATCCTTTTCTTTGTAGAAGCTCTGCTTGCTCAATTCATTCATCTCTGAAGGGCATATGGACTTGATTTTCTTGCAGACAGAACATAGTACCCAAATGGAGGACGTATCAGATATTAAAACTAATGCAACAGATTTTTAGCCAAAATGCCAAGATGCAGCAATTGGATGTATCTCAGCTTGGATCCACAATTCTATTAAGCCTCATAATTTGCTCCTCGCTTCCTCACCTTTGTGTCCAATCACTCCCAAATTCCCACTCCATCTGACTTCCCTTTACTGCAGAGCAAAGGACATAAAATGAGCTGTTTTTCAAACCCTTATGCTACTATTCAAGTCAACTTTCCAGGCACAGTAAGCACCTTCAAACTGAGAAGTTCCTTAGTATATACCCCTTGCCCACTCCTATGTCAGATCATTATTCTTCTGTTTTTCATCCCTCTCTTCTCATTCTACCTCCTATGTATCAAGTAATATCTCAAGCTTTCCTTCTCCTCTCTTCTCTGAAGTTACTTCTTTTCAGCAACAGCCTCAGGCCTTAGGCCCACCCATGGTCTTTTCTGTTAATCAGGATGTATTGTTTATGGCATTGTGTCGGAGGGAGTGGAAAACATATGTATAGCTATCTAAAGCAATTCTAGTCTGAGGCCACGTCCACACTACGGGGGGGAAATCAATCTTAGATACGCAACTTCAGCTACGTGAATAATGTAGCTGAAGTCGAATATCTAAGATCGGATTACTCACCCGTCCACACCGCGCAGGATCGATGTTCGCGGCTCTCCCTGTCGATTCCGGAACTCCGTTGGGGTTGATGGAGTTCCGGAATCGATATAAGCGCGCTCGGGGATCGATATATCACGTCTAGATTAGACGCGATATATCGATCCCCGAGCAATCGATTTTAACCCGCCGATACGGCGGGTAGTCTGGACGTGGCCTGAGCAAGCTCCAGCAGCATTGTAAAAAGAGCCAGCACAACTGGGCAGGTTTTGTTGGAACCTCCTTCGCTTTCCTAACTAGACCTAAATGGCAGGTGCACCTATACTAATAACAGTGAAACTTTGTAATATTCTAAGTGCATAGCTACTGGCGATGGTGTTGTAGAAGAACTGTTTATTGCTTGGATTGCTTCTGTTCAGTTGCCATTTTCATCTGTGTGTCGTGGGGCAACTGCAGAATGTGAACCAAGTGGTTGCTGAAAGGCAACATGTTCGGTAGCTTTATTTTTGCTGCTCCATTGCATGCTTTCAGGTTCTCTGTAGCCAAGTACAAATGTGTTGACACTTCTGAGTTATATATCAGTGAGTTATACATGGTCCCAAAGGCATTGTATATTAATCATTCCCATTTGATTAATAACCCCTAAGCTTCTCTGAAAATTTAAATTAATGCTTGATGTTGAAAGTGGGTGAGATTTAAAATGGGCTGGGCAGGTGGCTTGGGCTTTTAACTCCAAACAGATGAGGGATCTGTTCACTTGCATATGTTGTATAACAATTTTAAGACCGCCCTCCACCTCCTGGCTTCTCTTACTGTGGAATGCACCAAATGTAACAGATGAAACAATAACTGTTCTGACCACCTCAGATTCTGCTTGCCACATATGCAATACTCTGGAAGAAGCTTAACTATTTTCCCTTTCTCTCCCCTTTTCAGCTCAGAGACACTAGGCACCTGCTGTTTTTATGGAACCTCACCACACTGCCACGAGGAACACCAGCTCATCAGGAATGACAAACATTTGAGACTGAATTGTCATATTTTTCCTCTGAAATTTTAAACAGAGGGAAGAAAGGGCAGGGTGAATGGTTAAACAAAACCACCCTCACTAATCCTATTGGGGCACCTGTATCTATTGTACATTTCCTTTGAAATTTAAAAAGATGTTAGGAAATATTTTATAAAACTTTTTTGCAATAAATGACGCATGAGATGGGGAGAGACTATATGAAGTGTTCATGCAAGGAACCACTTGAATTATTAGTATGAAGAATCACTGCGAATAATTTTTTTTTTTAATGTGACGGTCTAATCAATATGTTTGACAGGCCCCAGTGATGGAGCCAATTGCCTGGAAAGATGACTGTAACTTTTGAACTTTTGTTTTGATTCTTAGCTTTAGTACTGCATTTTCCATTCTCCAAGGCTTAGTTAGTATTTAGTATGGGTGTTAGCAGAGCTATAACCTGTGATCTAAAGCATGTCTGAAAGCAGCTGTATTGTAAAATATGAACAGTCTTGTTAAATGAGACCAATGTTTCCAAGAGAGGTGATGGGCAGGATGACAACAGTAACTCCATGTATCTGTAATTTATGGGAAAAATCTTCTCCCATGAAAATGGTTGTTCTATTCTTATGCTGATGTAACACTTTGGGAATTGAGGATTGTTGGAAACGTATGAAGAAGGGCTACATCTCTGACAGCATAGTCATTTCGATTTGCTTGTGATGCTATAGCAGGACGGGATTCAAGAATGGATACTGCTAAGATAGGATAGCAGTTGTTTGCCAGGTCATTGTTTTCCCGACCCCTCCCCCTTCCAGCCCAGAATAGAGCTCGTGCAGGCAGCTAGTACAGCAAGAGTTTCCATTAGTGGTTCTAATGGTAGTTGATTTAACAGAATCATAGAAATGTCGGGCTGGAGGGGAACTTAAGTGTCCAGCCCCCTGCTCGATTTGCGTTGCCTAAACTTCTTTGGATACCATTAAATCAAAATTAGAAGGCCAAATCTTTGATCCTCTTTCTTCCTTTCTCCAAAAGATGTTTAGTAATAGTTATTTCAGCTGAAGCTAGTGAATGTTGACCATACTGCTAGAATATTGGCTTGTTAATTTATTTGCCACTGATTGTTTTAATATTGTGTGCACGTTTTCTTGACAATATGGTTTCCTGTGCTGTTCTTAATGATAGAAGGGGACTCACTGGATGCCTGACTTGGGAGAGTAAATATTTATTTTGGAGAAATGAAAATGTGCACATAATCTAAAGATCTAATGCAGTACAAGTTCCTCTTTCGATGGAAATGCAAAGGCTTGTACTAAACTCTTTTCCTATTTACAAATATTCTGATCTTATCAGGGAATGTAAAATATCTTTCTACAGGTTATCTGCAAAGAGAGCACCTTCTCCAAAAGTCTCTGGTTTCCAAAGGCACAAATATGGTTTCATAACCTGTGTGCATAGATCACGAATTAAGTAACCTTTGATTTCAAATCATGGTGACCATAGATGTATATTTTTTCCTCGTTGCTTTGGTATTTGGTAACAAATCCATATTTTTAGCAGAGCAGAGGAAACAATAATCCACACCCAGGAAAGATATATTGGTGGTACATATAGTCAAAGGCAGTTCGATATTAGAGATTTAGTAGTTACTTTCGTTTGATTAGTGGTAACGTCATAATTTATTTATAAAACCAGAAACCGAAACCATAGCACCTATTTCTTTAAAAAACTATTTTAGCTGCACATTGCTGTTGTACAGTAGATTCAAATTGTGCTACTTTTCATAATAAGCTGCAGATTTTTTTAAAAATAGAGAATAGTAATTATTGTTCTGCAGTACTCTTCCTTTCTAATGTAGTCAAAGCAGAGGTCAGCAGTCTGGTCCTGCTCCACTGCCCGAAATATGACCAAGATGTATTATAAATTAAAGCATCTCACTCTTCGGTTACATCTGCACCATGAGCTAGGTGTGTGATCCCCAGTTTCTGTACACATACATGTGCTAATTCTCATGGAGCTAGCGTGAGTATAAATAGCAGTGTAGCCGCAGTAGCCTGGGTACCAGCAGCAGAGCCATAGCTTAGTGGGGCCTAGAATGTACCCACCAGTCTCAAGCAGGTTTGTATTCAGCAGAGCTAAGCCATGCCGCCACTGCAGCTACCTGTGCTACCACAGCTACCCTCCTATTTATACTCACGGTAGCTTAGGGACACCTCATGCAAGAATGTGTAGGCAAGTTGGGATCACACTCCTAGGTGGTAGTGTAGACATAGAGAGAGAGGGGGACAGGGTGCAGTGAGTTAATGTGCTAGCCTTTTACCTCTGGAGACCAAACCCTGATTGTATTACAAGTAGATGGGGGTCTCATCCCCACTGGGGGAGTCACTTTTATCCATGTGAAAACAAAACACAAAACCACACCAGACAACATGGCACAAAACAGTTTCTGCTCAGGAAAAAGGTCCAGGACTGTAATAGCAGGGTTATTCCATGCTGGGATTGAAATGATTGACGTTGTGTGTGGAAGCCAGTAGTGCCTGCTTATATGACATCTGACTCTTAACCAGTGCTCTTACTGCCTCTCCTGCAGGAGCACTAGCACACATCAGTTGGAGTATACAGAACATTATAGTTTGAGAGAAATGCAGATCTCTGCATTGGAGAATATGGGTAAATTAAGCAAATAGAAAGCTTAAAAAATAGACAAGGTGGCAAACTGTATTTGCTCATAAAAATGAGTTTATTTTCATGGAAAGTAGTGCAGCCATTTTGTTTGAAACCAGATTTTCATTTTGAAGTGAAACTGTCAGGGATATTTTAATGACTGAGAAGTACAGTAATGTATTGCTTTTCACTTTTTGGCTTTAGTTGCTTAATATTTAAGCTTTGCTCCATGCTACCTTTTTGTCTGTATATTGAATGGTCACTATGCCTCCTTCATTTTGTAGACTTGAATGAGGGGGGGGGGAATTATTCACTTTTAAGGTTTGCTCAGAGGTAAATGTTAAAGAATGTTGTGTAACATTTATTCAAATAAAGCCTTGATTTTTTTTTCAGCACTTGTTGAAGGGAAATGATGTGGAACAACATTTCTATGCTGTACTTTTCTTTATATTTCCTTTTCCTTTCTGAAACCAGCAAGTTTTGATTACATCTTACGTCTGTTACATTTTCTGAATTAAAGTGAGGATGCTGATCTGCATCCTCCAGCCTAAATTCCTACTTGACTAACGCTGTCCAACCGTGAGGTTGGCCCATAGTGGCTGGTTCATGTTAAATCTTCCTTGACCGGTTGGATGTTTTCCACAAGAAATAGCAAAAGCCCCACATAGACAATGACAAAAGCTACTGTGCACCATGAAGAGGCAGAGACAAAGAAAACATGACTGTAATCCATGGCTGCAGTCAAGGAGCACTGGATACAACTCACGATGGAGGCACACCATGGCAGGTGGGGATTGCTGCAGCTGAAGGACACAGTGGCTATACCCCCTGCATTGGCCATAGCAATAGGGAGTGGCATAAGAGCTCTGTGCCACCCACGAATCCCCCTGTGGAGTGAGAAATTGTCTGGTGACCAGCTAATGCTGTCTTTGGTACCACTTTGTTCTGACGGTGTTGCACAAGGCAGCTGGAACACAGGAAAGAACTGAGGCCTTTGAAAAACAAGCTCTGTATGCTATTCAATCACTGGTTTCTTGTGATATTAACAGCTTCAGGCAAATCCATCTGTTGCAGGTAAGGGTTATGGAATCTTTCTCCATTTAGGTAGGAAACTCCCCACATTGAGTTGCATTATCTCATAATTTTCCCTGAAGGAGGAGAACTGGTTATGCCATGATGGGTAATTCGCTTTAAAAAAAAAGCACAGCATTTGTAGCATTGGGTCAAAGCAGGGTCAAATTGTTGCATATCTCCTCAAATTCCAGAATCTATAAAGCTGCACTGTCTGGTAAAAGAAAAAAATGCTCTCAATTCCTGCAAATGAAATCTTCCATACTTAGGAAAAACTAGCACGTCTTTTATTTGTGTCTAGGTTAATCAAATATAAAGTAGATAAGAAAGCTATTTGGAAACATTTATTGAGCATGTTAGTGACTAAGCATTTTCCTCTTTCAATGGTGTACAATTTGTCTGAAGTGACTTAACTGTATTGCACAGTTGATCTTAGCCAAATACCTTTCTGAAGTATTAAAACTAATTTGCTGGAGTTAAATGATTGTGCAGATGCACCGAGTCTGTTGTGACAACTACCTTTGATCTATCTTCCATGCTATTCAGACATTTTTGGTCCAGTATAACTGTGAAGTGCATCATATCTCTTCTCGAGTCTCTTGTGTGGAGCAGAAATAGGGCATGCGCTTTTTCTGTACGTTTTATAAATGTTCCATTTTCTACTCCTGTTTTGATTATAGGAACTCCCATCTTTCTTCTTCCATTAGTCATTCATTCTTGCAGCAGGCTCTCCTGTCGTGGTTTTCTCTCATTAGGTTTTCTCCTGTCGTGGTTTTCTCTCATTTCTCTCATTATCAGTGGAGAGACGAAATCATGCTAAAATGTAATTGGTCACTAATAACTTCATGACATTGGCTTTATAGCTCCTCACTGTGGAGACATGGCCATGGAACCCATGAGAGTAATTAACTATATTTTGCAGAGTTCTATAGGTATGATACTGATTAAGCCTCACTATGGTAGCACTATAATGAAGGCATAAAAGTAACACCATCCCTACCAATGATGCTGTCATGTAGACTCTTCTTTATTGCTCACTGGAAGCATCAACTGGATGATACTACTCTGCTCTCATTAAGCATGTGTCACAGCTCCTTCATGATGCAGGAAGATTTTATAAGCACTTGCCAGGTAAATAGTGGGAAGCAGGTATAAAGGGGTACAATTTCCACTGAGGGAAAGAGGGAAATGGATTCCATCAAGGCCAGCCTTCAGTCATGCAGGAGGAGTTATAGAAAGAGAGGGACTATGGTAAAAGTCAAGAGAATATTGGATGACCTCCATACACCCATGATTAGAGATCATCTAGTAAACACTGCAGTACCAGAATTGCATTCTAGAAATCTTCATCTGTACCCTGAGATGCCTCCAAGAAACTCACAGAGGAGGGAGGAGGTACAAAGGTGGCTTTACATTACCTTTGTGCTCTGTGATCTGGGCTGGGTTAGTTCCAGCACTGCTAGCCATCTGCATGTGTGCGCAGTGTCTTGGATGAGTACAGTCAGGGCAGCTAGCCCCTCCAACCACCACAGCTACACTATTTTTCAGTGTACTAGCTTATCAGAACTAGTGCAAGTTTGTCTTCTCAACCTGGGAATTGCATCCCTATCTCCAAGTGCAGACATACCAACTCTGGTTAGTTCCCCAGCATAGGCAAACAGTCTGGCTCCTGATGACCCGATGGAGTGGTCAGCCTGGTGATTGCTGAAATACATGAAAGCCATTTCCATGCCCGCTTTCCCTCAGCCATGCCCTCCTCTCCTGCTGCAGGGGATAGCAGCTATTATGCCTGTTCTTTACTTTTGGAGGACCATGTTTTCCCCTGATTGAGGTGAATAGCCCATTGTTGGTTATGGCAGCTTTAGGGCTGCTTTGCATAGAGCAGTCCTATTGCAGAGGAGAATTTGGGCCATTTTTTCCACAAACCATCTTTTCTCTCTTCATCCTCAGTTGGGTGGCAGAGAAATACACACACTGACAAATGCTAAGTGTTTGTGCGTGCAAGGAAACTGAGAACGTCAACAAAATTACATAGCAGTGTTAGCAGCTCTGCAAGCAGCTGCTGGAATATCAACAGGCCAATGTGAATTTTCATATTAACTGCCACTCCCTCTGTGTTTTTTTTCTTGCTTGCTTGTCCTCCCTAAAGTTGTTTTCAAATGGACTTGTCAGTCACTTCACTTATCTCTTCATGCAAGAAGACTGTGTAATAATGACTCTTGAAAGGAAGTGGACGTAGAGATACAGCATGCTGTGTGTCACAAGACAAAGGAACAAACTCATTTCCTCTTTTAGTCAGAGCGCTGGCAGCTATAATACCGTAAGTGGTGTCTGCAACCCAGTTTATAACTCCTTTCTGCATGCCTCTATCCCATGCCCTGGTGTTTCAGTGCCCTTTGTCTTTGCTTATGCTGCAGACTCACAGCCTATCTTGAAACACAGGCAGTGGAATTTGCAAAGGGAGCAATTTGAATTTGTAACAGGGACCATATATGTCTTTTAGGTTTTAGTGATTCTGAAATTAGGATGAATTTTCAAAGCCAAGGATTAATGGTGGCCGTTCTGAAATTCTACTCTTCAGCTAAGGCCTCTGACTCCAGGCAAGGGTTCAGGAACTTGATTTTCAAAATGCAGCTAACTACTTACTGATACCTTGCTGCAGCTGTGCCCACTTTTTGTTAAATGCCAGGGCTCGGCCCCAAGCAATGAGCAGGGAAACAAGCAGGGAAGAATCCACGCACAATTAAGGTGAATGCAAGACATTAGCAATACCAACATTGCTCAGCTGGTGCTGTTACTCATGGGTTCACACAGGAAAGAGGAATGGCACAGACTAAAGGACTGTATATTGGGCCACTGTGCTTTGATCTCAAAATGATGCAGTTTCACTGGAAATGTAAGATCACATCAGAAACCATCCGTTACCAGCAGTGTCTTGGCTCAGTGACTGTGCTACTACCCCAGGGACAAGTTCTGATCTGTGAGTTGCAGTGGGATAGGGAAGGGGATGCTGCTTGTAGTAAGTGTTTTGGGACAGAAGGATACATTTGTATTGTGTATAGTGGTCACTGGGAACTTGCAACCTCTCTTCTACAGCTAACTGAACCCATGTGGAGAGAAATGCCAGAATCTAAAATCCCCACACTGAAATGAGACTGGTTGGACATTTGTAACCCATGCCCTAGGTCTAAAAGATGATGCACTGGAAAAAGCTACACTGAGAAAGCATTTAGATAAATAGAATGCAAACCTCCCCACCCTCCCTGTGCGTACGTACACATGCACACACTCACTCCCTCTCTCTCTGCTTTTGGTGGACTTTTTGACACGAGGTAGTGGCCAGCAGAAGTCTGGGAATGAAATAGGCCTAGATGCTGTACATTCAGAAAGCTTTTCTAGCAGCTAATCACAAACCAGCGACCAGGCCACAGGCCCCTGAATTGACTAGAATCCCACCTTTGCTGCCCTCTCAGTTGATTGATGAGTCAGTCTGAAGCTACTGTGTTATACTACTAGTGCTACAGCAGGATGCAACACATCTTCCTCCATCCAAGGCTCTAGCTAAAGGACACATGGCATTTTACATTCTAATACCAGAAGCTGCTTAGCACAAAAGTCCTTGAACAATGTGTACATATTTATATCAGATCAGCCACCATGGTTAATGCTGAGGAGCTGAAAAGGCTTCTTGTACTGCAGTAGGCTGCTAATGAGTCACAGTCTTAGTCTGCGAATCCCATTTATATGAGACTGTTAGTCAATCCAGTCCCCTAAAGAAGGGCTGAAGAACTCACCATGATGCAGACAGCAAGTGGTACAAAATGAAATCTGGTTTTCTAGCCCTGCCCAGGAACAGACTGGATTAATAGTCTTAGTGGAGCTAAGAAAGGTAAACCTATTTCAAGGTACATGTCGGCTCCTTGGAGAATTTAGAAAGCTGACAGCTAGAGTGAAAGAAAACTGTTGTATGGATTTCCAATGTTGAGTCTCCACTGAAAATGGTCAGTTGGAAAGATTACCCACCAACCACACACAATTAGAAGTGAGAGTAATAATTTACAGCTGTTTTAAAATGTTTAATACACAGGTTTTGCTTTGTCAAGATGGGCTGTAAAAACTCTGATGGCTTAAAGCCCCACAAGCCTAGAGCCTGACAATTTCCTTGCTTTCCAAGCTGTTTCCTTGACAAACCCACAGCTGGTCATAGTAGGAGCTGAAAAAGATACTCCCTAGCAATCATACCCTTTGGAGTAGAGGGCTGTACACATAAAAAATAATTAAACATGAACAAGGAAGTCAGTGTTGGGCTTATTCCAAAACCGATGCAAAGCAGTTGAATGACCCATGTATTAATGCTGCACATTAAATAAACCTGCGCTAATTTCACCTACTGTTCAAAAGTTAGCACTTTAATGTAATTGGTTCTCAGCTGCAGAAGCCAGCAATCAAACTCAGTTATCAGAACAATCTCTTAAGGCTGGTGTAGCTAATTAAGAGCTTGGGAACGTGTACGCTAGCAGTTTTCCTTCCTGTATTGTTATGTTAGAGCTAATTAGAAAAACCTCATGGAAGGTCTATTCTGTCTGATCATGCCATGCAGTCTGGGCAGAATGCTTTGGACCCAGAGCTCACCTCAACCAGTGAGAAACTGATGGCAATAGTTACTCCTGATTTACTATCCTATGAGAGGAGAATCAGGCCCTTAATCTCATAGGCCTAGATCATTAAAGGTGGTGAGGTGTTGCGCCACTCACTGTTGCAACATATAACTGGTTAGGTTGTCTGTCACTCAGTGCAATTTCCAGCCCCAAGCTAAATGACCAGTCTCCCCATACATTGGAGGGGGATAATTAAGCACCTATAAAAGGGATTTTCAGATGGTGGGGCAGCTGCCTAAACTAGCCAGGAATGAAATGCCACAGCAAGAGCAGATGGGTGTGGGCACCTAAACAGCTGACCTGGTGCACCTGGCTGACAGGGCTGAGGCAGGCACCTCCCTCCACTTAATCTCAGGCAAGAACCCTTGCCTGGAGTTGGGGATCTAAACCCTCAGAGCTCACATTTTCAAAGCTGTTGCTCAACTGCTGTCTAACTTGGTTGGCACCAATGGCCCCAGGAGTTGGTATTTGCAATTCTGGTTAAATGTTGAGGCCAAGCTCACAGCTAACAAACTGCTCAGAGCCACAGCTCCAGTCAAATCCTCCAAGGCACTGCAGCAGCCAGGCATTCCCCCTCACGTGATTGACAATCTCACCATCCACTGGGCCCATTTCCAGAGGTGTGCTCTGAGCATGCCTAACACCTGTTACTTGCCAGCCCCAATAGCAGGAGGGCTGGAGGTAGAGGGGGAGCAGAACACCCACACACCAGCTGCACAACTCAACATGGGGAGAGATATCCAGCAAGAGACAGAACCTTTCAAGTACCTTAATGGCAGACTTGTCACATAACAGGCAGATAGGCAGGTATTTTTAAGGCTCTAAGCCTTTGTGCCTCTGTTTCCTTACCTCTGAAATGTGGATGCTGCTTCTAGCACCTGCTTCATGCAGTGGTGCTTCACTAATGTAGATTAATTATCAGCCACCGGTGTATGATGGAAGTACAGCTAAGCTGCCTGTCCCTTAGCACAGTGTCCAGAGTCTAATAGCCAGATCTTCAGATGGTGCAAATTCCCAGTTTCATTGGTCAGTAGAGCTCTGCTGATTTACAGCAGCTGAGTATTGGCTTTAGTGGAGTGCTGCCTGAGCCATTTCATCAGGACAGGGTGGTACAGCCTGTGATGCAGGCTGGGCCCTGTGGCACACAGGTGCTCAGAAAGCAACCCAGCTGCATGCTAAACGGCAGCGGGGTCCAGGGCCTGAACTGCCACCTGGACCCACACACTAGGATCAGGGTTACCTGCTGGCCCCACACAGCAGTGGTCAGGGTTAGGGCTGCCGCGCTGCAGCATCTGGACCACTATCCAGCCCCGCACAGCAGCATCCAGAATCGGGGCCGCTGCCCACCCCACACAGCAAGGGTCAGGGTTGGGCCGGGCCTGCCACGTGGCCCCACACAACAGGGTCTAGCTTTGAGGCTGCCGCCCAGCCCCCACACCTCACGGTCTGGGATCTGGGCTGCTGGCTGGCTCTGCACAACAGGGTCTGGGTTCTCTGCCACCAGGGCTCTGTTCCTGGCTCCACTGTATGGAGGAGTCTCCAGGCTGGGGGCACTGGGCATAGTGGTATGGGGTTGGGGGCCTGCTGTGGTTCTCAACCTGTGGCCCAGGTAACAAATTGTGGGCTGCATATTAATAAGTTGAGAACCACTGCTGAAGGGGCAGTGGGTAGTAGGGTAAAAAGGGCAAGGGGCTGGGGGGAGGCTGGTGGAAAGCTGTTTCACAAGCTGGGCTTTGAAACACTAAGGGGTGCCCTGCATTAGGGCAGTCAGGTGGGAGTGTTGGTGTAAAGATTCAGGGCTCAGTACTTACCTTTTGTGTGAGGGGAAATACTGCAGCACTCAGACAGCTGGAGACAGTCACACTGTCTGCAGCCTGTAAATGTACCTCATCTTGCATTGGAGCCTCAGCAAGACAGGAGGAGTTTGAATAGGGCAGTCCCACTCCATCAGGGGAGAGAAAGGAGGTAAGAATATGGAATGGAAGAGAGGGGGGCAGCATCACTGTTCTCTTGTTTACTAGAACTGTTCATAAGTGAGAAGGACCCAGTTAAATGCATCTCCTCCCTCTATACCTTTGTCAAGACTCTGGGAGGCATGAAGGAACCAGAACTGGAGAAGAGGACTGAGCCAGGCCCCCATGTTTGCAGCCTGAAGGAGGCAAAGGGAGCAAGCAGTCAGACTGTTAATCTCAGTATGATAAATAGACAATCATTTTGTGCCGGGGTTGGCTGGGAGATATGGTTCACTAGGTTGGAATTCTCTCCCATCTTGGGCTGCACAACCTGGTGCTACAGGATGAGGGATTAGGAGAGGGAACTGTTGAAGACACTGAGAGTCCCTCTGGTTTTCTACATTAAACTACAATGGAGGGTGCTCTTTATCAAAATGTGTTCATTCCAATTTAAAGTGCTGTACAGCCTGCGATAGAGCTTTTTGCACAGTTGTCTCCGGAGTGTACAGAAGGCTTGTCAAATGGTGCCTTTTCCCATGGCTAAATGGGATTGCAGAGTATTTCTCAAAAGAACTCACATAGTGCTTAAAGCCCCTCCAAAGATTAACTATCACATTAATTTAGAATGCCCCATGTGCCTTTCAGTACAGTATCAATCATCAGCCCCACACAGAATGGTGTGCTGTCTTCATGGAGCAAAAATTTGAGATGTAAATGCAAGATTGGGCAGGATCATGTACTCAGCTGGCAAGTCTCCACAGGTGATGATACATATTAGAACTAATGATGCATCATCACATAGAAGCACACAAATGATAGATTACAGACGTTGTCTTGAAAGAGAATTTAAGAGGAGGAAAGTCCAAGTGATCTGGGAGATTCTTCCTGCCTATGAAAGGCAGAATATACTGGAGGGGAACCACTGACTGTGCAACTGGCGTGAAGCTGAAGGTTTTGAGGAACATGGGGACACATTCCAGTGGGAGGGGAGGGTGTATGAATGGGACAGCTTGCATCTTGGAGATGGGTGAAGGGGAGTTAATCATCTCAGTTGGAGACTAGCAGGAGCAGCCAGGCAGCCATTAACTAGCCCTACAAGGGAAGGGAGCTAAGACGACAAATTCAGCTCAAACTCAGCATACTGTAAAACAAACTCAACTGATGTGGGAAAGAAATGTGAAGTGACAAAAAATTTTTAGTTTCTTATATACCTATGCTAAGAGCCTGATAACAAGCAAGAGGAAATGGAAATTCTCACTGATGAGAAGGAAGTTAATATAATTGGCACTACTCAAACTTGGATGGACAAGTCACATGACTGGAATATTAAAATCAATAGTTATAGAGCTTGTTCTAGGTTAGAAGGGGAGGGTGGCACTACATTAATACAGTTAATTTTATTTAGTTATCAATAACTTGAGCCACAGCATTTTGATTGTAGGTGTAGCAACATGTGACGACAAAGATCCAGAAGAAGTAGTGGTTGTGACCTGTTACAGACCATAGATTAAAACCAACAACCAGGACGAATTACTATTGAAACATTTCTCTAATGGGTGGAGAGAAAAATTGTGTTATGGGGGAACTTCAATTTTGGCAGATGCATGAGGAGGTGTCATGCAGGCAGTAGTAAAATGCCCAACTTTGTCACATTTTAAATAATTTTCTAACACAAAATATTGCACCTGAGTGAAACTGCAGGTAACTATTTTAGACCTCGTTATGATAGAAAAAGGGCAGCTACCAACTTCCAGTCCAGTGATTAATGCATCTAAACCCGAATGATCCTCATTATATTCAATATCAGCAACCAGTGGACCCGGCCCACCCACTGCTTCAAAAGGGAATTTTTTTTCAAAAATTATGAACAAAATTGATTGGAAAGAGTAAATTGAAAAAGCTATAAATTCACAATCAAGAAAGAGGGTAACTTGGGCTAAAAGCCCATCCTGCTCCAGTGGTAACAGCAGCAATTAGAAATAAAAAAGCAATATATAAGAAATGAAAGCAAGGGGGAGAATAGAGAGAAATGTAAATGAGAAGTTGCAAACTATAGAAAACTGATAAGGTGAGAAGCTAAAGATCTCTGGGGAAAAAAAATCCATAGCTGGCAGGGTTAAGGACAAGAAGTATGTTAGGGACAAAAGAAATTCTATAAATGGTAGAAGCCCAGGTATAGCAAGGGATGTTAAAATTAAAAAGGCAGAAGTATTCAATAAATTTCTGTTCTGTATTTAGAAAGAAGTAGGACGATGTTTTTATATCCCATAAGGATGATTAAGTACTTTCCAGTCCATTGGTACTCAGGTGGATAAAATCATCATCTACCAGGGCTAAACATTTTTAAAATGAGCAGGCCTGATAACTTGCAAGCAGGAGTCTTAAAAGAGTTGGCTGAGGAGATTTCTGGCCCGCAGATGTAAATTTTTAATAGATCTTTGCATACCAGCGAAATTTCAGAAGATTGGAAGAGCCCTAATGCTGTGCCAATATTCAAAAAGAACAAATGGGATGACCCCAGTAAGTATAGGCCAGTTGTCTGGGATTGATGCCAGGCTAAAATAATGGAAAAGCTGATAGGGGATTCCATCAATATAGCATTAAAGGACAGGACTATAATTAATGGTTTTATGGAAAATAGGTCTTGTCCAACAAACTTGATTTCATTCTTTCATGCTTCACATTTCCAGTCCTTTGTGGAAGTTATTTAAATACCTACATACTGCAACTTACATTTTTAAGCTTATTCCATGTTCCACAAGTTCATGATGACTGTGCATTTGCAAAAAAACAAAACCAGTAGTATAAGGTAGTCATTCAAGTTTTGTTTTTTAACCTTTGTTCTGTAAAGTAAGTAATTTCCCCTCATGCATGTAAAATATTTGCCACCCTGTAAAAATCTGAAGCAGGAATATAATGCAGAAAGAAATCTACCCCTTAAATAGTTTGTAAGACAAGGCATCAGGCTGTTAAATCACTGACTGTGCCTTTACACATCTGATGTACATTTGCGAGCACCAGTGTGTTATTTGTTGATTAATCAGCCGGTCAAGAAAAAAGTAAAATTTCAAATGTCCAGAATCAGTTTGGGATGCTCCAGTTTAAAAGTCTACTTTATATTTACAGAAGGTTTGTTATTTTTCTCTCTAAAGTGGTAGTAGACTGAAGCCTCGGGGTGCAAACCTCAATCCCATCCCATCCTCTTTGCATTGCTCTGCTCGTGCAAAGAGGCTGTCAATCTTGTTTACACAACTAGCAGAGGAATCTCCAGGTGACAAAACCAGCATAGCAGGTTCTGACATCCCTGAAACCCTGGCAAACAGCTCTCTGGGGCGATTGCAGCCAAGTTATAGTTAAAAGCAGGCTTATGGCTGCTCTCAATTACACCAGGATCAACCAGCCCCTTCAGAGCTCCTCCACCTCTGCTGCACCTAAAAGAGACCGGGCAGAGGACTGAGCCTGCTGTGAGAAATAAACCCCCATTCCACTAGTGCAATTCTTGACTAATGTCTAAACACATGGAAATCCTAGCGGCTGTTTCCTGTTGTTTAGTTAAGTGACATTTTAATTATGCACAAGAACTTCAAGTCCGCACAGGCCTCAATGTGAACCAGGGCCTTTTCTATGGCCAGCTTGGTCCGCATGGATTTCATACACATTCGCTGCAGCTGTGAGGTAGTTTTCAACAGGTGCTATATGGACAGCATGTACCAGGTAGCCAGAGTCAAAACTAGCCCCTGAACCTTGCATGGCAGCAGGACAACTTTTATAAATAGCTAAGCAAAATGCAAATCTTCTCAAACACAAGGAAATCAGCAGCATTTAAAAACCCAACAATAAAAGGTAGGAAATAGCTTGAGGGACTGCCCCCTTCCCACATGTCACTGGAAATGGGGCTCAAGATATGCGAGTACTAAAGAAATCTATGGTGACAGGAAGCTGAAGTCAAGTGCACGCAGCTAACAAGTTTCAGGAATAAGTTAAAGCTTGAGGGACTGCCCCCTTCCCACGTCACTGGAAATGGGGCTCAAGATATGCGAGTACTAAAGAAATCTATGGTGACAGGAAGCTGAAGTCAAGTGCACGCAGCTAACAAGTTTCAGGAATAAGTTAAAGGACAGAACTGAAAATAAGTAAATAGCTATTGCTCAATTTTAATTTAATATTTTAAATAAGTGATATTTTCAAATCAATGGTAATTCAAAAGCTGCATCCTTTCTGTAAGGTTTTGGCCTTACTATTATAAAACTGGGCCAAAACAGAAAAAAAACATGCTTAGCTACAAGCTAGCAAAAATGCCACAACCCCATCCCAATTCAAAGCCCAGAATATTTGAACAGTACATCTGCAGAGATATTTTAAACCTTTCCTAGGTTCAGAGACTCTAGTACAGCTTGAAGACCTTCCTGCAATCACTTTAACATAAGGTGACCGGATGTCCCATTTTTAAAGGGACAGTCCCGGTTTTTGGGACTTTTTCTTATATAGGCGCCTATTACCTCCCAACCTTTGTCCCATTTTTTCCACAGTTGCTACCTGGTAACCCTACTTTAACATCACAGATATTTGCATCTCATTATCCTAGCACCAGAAAGCTACTTTGTGAAACCTACAACATGTATTGAACCAGGCAGGTGAATTTTACTGACCTCATAGTAAAAGTTAACACACCAAAAATATTAAGGCAGTTTGCAAGTAGCTTCCAAATAGTCTCCCAAGCGTATCAAGATAAAGTAGAGAACCTCTGGTGCCAGGGTGCCCAAGAAAAAATTAATGATATAAACTCTATAATAAGACAATGTTAAGGTTAAAAGCCTTGCAATTTTTTTTTAAGCCAGTCTCTTGTAAATCTGCTCTCTTACTTGTAGGTTACTTATGTTTATATTCATTTAAAAATGATATCATTCGAAGGTTACCTCTGGTGAGAGGCCAAAATATAGGACAAAAGTCACAAATCAGCCCAACAGAAACATCAAGCCTTTATTACAATGAAGATAAATTATACCACAGAGGTCAGCTTGCTTCCACGGCCACTACTTGTCACACTTACTGGCTGAGTGGAGAGATGCACTTCTGATAGATTTACTACCACCACAAGACACCCATTGGACACACCTGTAATTTGGTTTACAGGCATATGAGCATTTTGATCCAACTGATTGCTTGCTAGACTGATGTTGTTCGCATGAGAGTGAATGGGCCAGGGTAACCAACTTCCTTATTAGGGAAGACAAATAATGAACTTGAAAAAAAAACTACTCTGGGCATAAAGCTGTCGCTGCAAAAGGGAAATCAAATGACTTGTTTTTTTCCATCCATATTTTAAACATTTCACCAAAGTGGAAACGAATACCCTCAAATCTATTTTCATTTGGATAAAGTGATTTTACATGTTAAATGATTGCTGAACCCTTTGACTGGTAGTTGCAAGCATGGTGTCACAAAGCTTGAAAGCCAGCTTTTTAATAGGAGCAGGCCTAGCTCATGCTATCTGTTGTTATTGTTTGGATTTTGAACAAAGTTGATGGAGTATGAGCCAGTTGAGGAATCCTGTTTGACCTGGAAATTTTCTGTCGACAGGCCAAAGGGTCGAAGAACCAAGTTCCCAAGATCTTTCAGCTTACCTGAAATGTAAAATTAAAAAAAATATTAAACACATAACTCCAGCCTGTATGTATACGTGGGTTGAACGATACAGACGCTCCCCGAGTTACGCAAACCTGATGTATGCAAATCTGAGCTTACGGAAAAAGTTCCGTAAGCTAGAAATAGGAGAGGGGTTTTTTTTTGCGTAATGGTCAGAGACACGTTTCCAACTTATGCAAAATTCGAGTTACGCAAGGCATTCCAGAACAGAACGCTTGTGTAAGTCAGAGAGAGTCTGTACTGAATTATCCATATCTCCACAGGCTGGTTATGCTGTCTGAGACAGATGTAGCAGAAATCTCCACAGCCCATTCAATCCTTAGCCTTTGAGACCAATATTTTTTCCAATTATTGAGATGTAGTCACTTGTCCACTAGGAACTAAAAACAGACCAGCAAGCCAATTGCATATTGTGCTCCAAAGAGCCTGATTCTCAGACATGGGGATTATATTTTAACTGGCTGCCTAGAAGTGGATCTGTTTTCCCTTACCTATCCTCAAGGCAAGACATTACTTTAGGGCTTGGTTACACTTGGTTACACTTGCAAGTTAGAGTACATTAAAGCAGCCCCCGGTGCCCTAACTCCCTGACATGTCCACACTGGCAAGGCACGTAAAGTGCCTGGAGTCTGCAGCTGGAGCACTCCTGGTAATCCCCCTCCACAAGAAGCATAAAGCTTGCTTTCCCCAGCCTGAAACACCCAGCTGTCAGTGTGGATAGGTGTTGCATTACTGCGCTGTGATTGGAAAGATCCCATGATTCAAGTAGCTACTCTTCTCATTGTTTTGAAATCGGCTGAAGGCATGCGGATATTCCCTTTCAAAGCTCCATTTCTGATAGCCAGCATGCTTATCTGCTCCGAGACAAAGCAAACCATTAGTGTGGAATGCTACTGTTGTGGGTGTGAAGGGGGAGGGGTCTGCTGCTGTCTGAACATACTAGACAGCATGCTGACACACACTCAGCTCCCCAAAACACACACTCTCCCCCCACATACACACAACGCACTCCCTGTCACACTCCACCCCCTCCCCCATTGAAAAGCACATTGCAGCCACTTGCACACTGGGATAGCTACCATAATGCACTGTTCTTTGTGGCATTGCAAGAACTGCTAATGTGGCCACGCCAGTGCACTTGCAGCTGACAGCGTAAACACATGGCAGCGTTCTCCCTGCTGCGGTCTCCGAAGGCTGGTTTAACTCCCAGCGCTTTACATCTGCAAGTGTAGCCATGCCCTAAGCCAGCCACAGCGAAGTGCTGCTCTCTCCCCGGCACTTCTATGTGGATTTAACTCTGATAACTGCACCATTTGTTGTTCCATTTCTGATCATTCTGAAAATTCTCAGTTCCCACTTGGCTGTCAATTGAAACATCTTCAGTTTACAAATAGGCTACATAAACATTCATTTAACTTTCTAACTAACCCCAGAGTGCACGTAAATCAGTAAAACTGTGTAAATATCCCCTTCTCAAAAACAGGTTTTGACAGTTCTCTCATTAGCAGGCAAACAGTGTAATTCCCTTGACTGGATTCTGTTACACAGTGTTACTATAGTTAAATTATCCCTCTGGCCAATTAAGGAGCAGCATTAAAGGATTTTGAAGAGAGTTCAATCCAGTCCTATTCTAACAAAGAAAATGGCCAAAATTAGAGGCCAATAGGGCAATGGAAGGTGTAATAAAGCTCAGAAGACTTAAGGAACCTCAGACTTTCAAAAGGAACAGCCACAGACTTCAAACTCATATTTACTCCCTATTTGTGAACTATGATAAAAATGTACATGTTCCAGAGGAGTATAGCCATGTGTAATGAACGAATGAAGAAAAGGGAACCTGGTCTGTACATACAAATGCATTTGCACATGCAGACTGAGAATTTAAGTTTCAGTGTATAACCGTTTACTGATCATTTTGTCTGTAAAAGCCTGGTCTTTGGGCACGTACGTAAGGACACGTAATTGCATTCCCACTGTTGAAAATAAGGCCCTCTGTAGCCAACTTTAAAAACAAACAAACAAATAGACAGACAGACAAAACTAACACCACCAGCTACAGTAACTGCAGTGCAGGTAGTATAACAGAGGTGTAACAGGTATTATATTTGGTACCAAAGTTAATACAAGCTACGGGTTTCTCCTATTGATTTAGTACTAATTTTTCAAGAATTAATATCTTTTGACTTCAGATTCCTGAAAGTATTAGTATAACTGGCACCTCAGAAAGATGGTGTATGTGTTTAAGGACTTTGATAATATCTCCTGAAAGTTTTCTTTATGGACAACAGGTAAAATCAGGCAAAAAAAAAAAAGAAGGATGAAATTAAACAGACAAAAGGGAACAATACCCAATACTGGCCTAGTAACAATAGTTAGGGCTTTACTATTGAGCTTGATTGTTACTGTGAAGCAATAACTTCACAGAGTGCAGAGTCTGGCACCTAATGCATTGAGCATTTGTCAAATCATCATATTAAAGGAGCCCATGATAGAGAACAGGGCCTTGTCTGAGAAATGTTACTTTATCTTTGAATTTCCTGGGTTCTAAACTTTAACTCCCATTCTTGGAAGGTAACACGCATGCTCCACAAATATGCACCGGCAACCTTAACTTCCTCATCACACAAGTGAGTGTGTGGCATGGTGGGGCATTTCTTAAACATACTTAAATATACCCCTTGCATCAAGGATGTGCAAGCTAGTCTGAAACCTTATGGTACACATTGCTAATAAGCAGCAAAGAGAAATTTGATAGCACTTTCAGTCAGAGTTCTCCGTTTGAGTATAACTCCTGCACATCGTTTCAAGACATCAGAAGCAATAAACTACAAAGGTCACTAATGTAAATTGCCGGTGGATATGGAGCTCTGCAGGAGAGTACCCAGAGTAATTTCTGGAAACTCTTCAGATCTTCTTTCAGTTTCAATTAAACTGAAAGTTACCACCACTGGTCTTGTCACACTACCCCACTAACAATATCTGTCAGCAACCACAATGGTTTATTCCTGTCTGTTTATCACAGTCTGTTGAAGCAGGCTTACATACATAAGCAGACACTCTTCTAGATACAGTTTGTTTAGCATGCTGCAAGTCAAGGGATCAGGCACAGATTTTACGAGGGGAGCCAAAATAAGAACATACACAGACACCAAAATTATTCTCTCACTATAACTTAAGAACTATTGCACAAATTCATAGATTATGAACCCAGAAGGGACCATTGTGATCATGTAGCCTGGCTTCCTGTATAACACAGGCCATGGAACTTCCCTGAATTAATTCCTGTTTGAACTAGGACATCTCTCTTTATTGTATCTACGTCTGCTAGAACGAAGAGCAAATTTCGGTTCTTCATGTAGGTATTTAAAGACTATGAACAAGTTGCCCATAACTTTCTCTTCCTTAAACTAAGCTGGAGTCCATCACTATAAGGCAAGCTTCCAATCCTTTAATCAATCTCATGGCTCTTCTCTGAATGCTCACCAATTTATCAATATCCTTCCTGAATTGTGGACACGAAGATTGGACACAGTAGTGGTCTCATCAGTGCCAAATACAGAGGTACCATAACCTCCCTACTCCTACTCAAGATTCCCATTTATAACATCCAATGATCACATTAGCTCTTTTGTTAAATGACTTCACCACTTCTGAAGGACAACAGTCTCATATTTTGCACTGTACACAATGAAAATGATGCATCTGCAAAGTAGCAGCACACAGATCTAGGCAGGATCAGAGTCCCATTGTGCTAGGCACTGTACAAACACCTGATAGTACAAAGTAGCTCATGTATAGTACATTAGATCTCAAAATGCTTTACAAAGAAGGGAAGTATTATCTCTATTTTAAAGATGGGGAAGCTGGTTGAAAGAGATGACGCAGCAAGACTATGACAGAGGTGGGAATAGGACTGCTGTCTCCTGAGTTCCAATCAAGTGGCACTACAAGGACTGCTGTATGCTATGATACTATTTCAGATCAAACTAAATTCCATCTGCAATAAACCAAAAATGCAGCACTGTTTCCACTGTAATTTAATCAATCTCAGAGGATTTAGGGTTTTGGGGGGTGATGGGGAACAGAAAGAAAAGGTAAAGAAAGTCAGTTGCTTGAGCACATCTCCATTCCATGCAGTGGCTGGTCTTTCAGAAGTATAACTGATGAAAATCATCATTACTTCAACATCTATACTCCTATTTTCTATATAATTCAGATCTCAGTTCAAAGGGCTAATTCACTAGTGGATATTCCTTAAGGAGTCAGTGAATTTAGGTTGGTCTTTGGAGATCAACATCAAAATTCTGCAGTCCTAGGATAACTATACTTACACAGAAACGATGCCAGTGTTATCAGGCTTTCAGCTTATTTTATCCAGAAAGACCTAGTCTATACCAGAGTAGCTGGTTTTCAGGTCAATCTTCCCTTTTAATTCAATTTTCCATCTGGGTTAATTGAGACAAGGAGGACAAGTGAATTGGCTAAGGTCACTCAGTGAGAGGCTTAGCTAGATTAGCTTCCTGGTACCAGGGCCTTTGCTTTAAACTCACTAATGAAGTATTAAGACAAGTAGTTTATAATTTACACTGCATCCTGAAAGCTTTTTGGTCATAGAACTTGGAAGTTCTTCATAGTGTCTATGTCATCAGGATAAATAGCTACTATTGTATTTGAAAACAAAGAACTGGTCATTGCTTAGCTTCAATCTTTGGGGTGAGCAGTGTCTTTGTCTAACAGTGGAAGAATTTTGGCATAGTTTGGATCTCTGGCACATTCTTGGAGCCAGTTGTAAACAATTTACGAATCACCCAAGCACTGCAGCTGGCTCAGGAGCATGCAGATAAGTCCTGTGTCAGGAAACAGTGAAGGGCCTTTTCTAATTAGAGTTAGTGTGCTGGCCCTTTTCCGGTCAAACTGAAGCCAACAAACAGAAAATAACTCTCCTGGTATTCTTACTTGCAAGCTAAGCCATTTGTTTTGGAAGCCAGATGCTGTGTGATGTATCTGATATTTCAAGCCCTCTCTCTCTAGAAATCTGCTCAATCATTTAAGCAGTAGTTGGGTCACAGTCCACCTTCTGATTTAGTCTTTTTGGGACTCCATAGTGGCCTCTTTTGTTGCTACCAATTTAAGTCTAAAATGAAGTGAAAGACAGACTTACTTTTTCCAGGAACTCTGGCCCAAACACAATTCCTTCTGCTTACAGCACATAAACCCATCATTGTAGCAGGACATTCCTCTCCCTCCCCGCCACTACTGGATTAAGGTTTGTATGTAAGTATCTGTCTCTCACATATGCGCGCACACACACAATCTCTTAAAACATAACTGTGCTTGGACACACAAGTGACCCAGCAACAAAGGGCATGGCTACACTTGCAGATGTAGAGTGCTTTGAGTTAAATGAGCCTTTGTAGAGCACAGTAGGGAAAGCGGTGCAATCTGTCCACATTGACACTTCAAGTGCACTGGCGTGGCCACATTTGCAGCAGCATTAGGAGTGGTGCATTATGGGCAGCTATCCCAGCATGCAAGTGACTGCAACGTGCTTTTAAAAAGGGAGGGGTGGGGGGAGTGTGACAGGGAGTGTGTTGTGTGCATGTGGGGGGAGAGAGAGTGGGTTTTTGGAGGACTGAGAGCATGTCAGCATGCTGTCTTGTAAGCTCAGACAGCAGCAGACCCCACCCTGCCTGCCTCTCTCTCTCTCTCTCTCTCTCTCTCTCACACACACACAGCATTCCACAGTAATGGTTGCTTTGTCTCGGAGCCGGCTGTCAGAAATGGAGCTTTCAAAGGCCATAGCCCAGGGGTCCCCAACGCGGTGCCCGCAGGCGCCATGGTGCCCGCCGGGGCGTCCAAGTGCACCCACATACTGACCAGCGGACAAGCATCCGCCGAAATGCCGCCAACAAGCAGCAGCATCCAGAAGCATTGCTGCTGAAATGCCGTTGAAAATCGGTAGCATTTGGGCAGCAACACCTCTGGATGACGCAGCTTGTCAGCAGCGATGCCTATTAACGTTGCCGCTTGTCAGCAGAATTTTGGCAGATGCTCGTCCACCACCACAGTCCTCCATGGCTTGTTATCTGGCACCCGCCAGACGAAAAAGGTTGGGGACCACTGCCATAGTCGAATTCGTAAGCAAGTTCAAAACAATGACAGGAGTGGCCACTTGACTTAAGGGGATTATGGGATGTTTCCAGAGGCCGAGCAGAGCTCAGTAACACAACACCACCTCATTCACACGGCTGCCTGGGCGCTGTAGCCAAGGCGCAACAAACGTTATTCCTCTCGCCAAGGTGGAGTACCAGCAGCGCTGTAGCCGTGGAGTCAGAGCGCTCTACTTGTCTTGCCACTGTGGACTGGCAGTGAGCTAGGGTGCTTGGAGCTCCTTTACTGCGCTGTAACTCTCAAGTGTAGCCAAGCCCAAAGTGTTCTTATCTCTCAGCAGTCAAGTGCTTATTTGTCCTGGAGCAATGTCAGGTGCTCTCCTTTCTGAGAGTCAGTGTTTGCTCACAACAAGGTCATTTCGATGGACATCAGTCTTGACATTTTAAAAAGCATCATTCACACAATCTACTGTGTCCACACTCTACTTGGAGTTTCACCATAAGCATTTATTAGACAATACATTATAGTTATTTACAGATTCTCCATTAACCTCTCAAATACTGCTGAAATCAACAAAGGAGGTGTAGAAATGTGTGTAATCTATTATCATTCAGCTAGATGAAATTTAACTCCCCCTGGAAGTCCGGATCACTAGACAGATACACAGGAGTATACCCCTGTGTGTTTGTTTATGAACAGATCTGATCTTGATCACTACTGAGTCTTGTAATTCTTCTAATATGACTCTGCCAGTATTACCTGTTTGTTTGGAAATGCAAAGATAAGCAGAATAGCGCTTTGAAATGTCTCCTGTTCTACAAACATAATATTAATCAATTAAAAAAAACAAGGCATATTCATTTGCATGATGAGTTTTCATCCATGAGCAAACTGCTGCATTTCTAACAACCTCAGTGAACAAGTTAAAAAGAGCAGAGCAAGTCTGCTCCCTTCCCCCAATCACGCATTCAAAATAAAGCAAAAAGCAAGCTCACAACTGATGTAGATTTAGTTGCCGACCATTTCACATGATCTCACATTCTCCATACCTGTAATATCAGGGCTTAGCAGACTAGTCAGAACTTCATCTGAGTTTGCCTTCTAGCAGAAAGGAGCAATTTTCGTTTTCTTAGGCACTAAATCTAATGAACGTTTGCTGATCTCATATAGTGCTGAGGAAAGCTGGTGAGAAAGGAGGTCAGGTGCTCTGTTTCCTACTGGTTAATAATGTGATTATGCAATAAGCACGCTTTGCAGTTTTCTGGTGGCTCTCATTTATGCCCTTTACGCAGAGGTATCCATTACTTTTTATACGATTTGACAGATTTAATGAACAGGAGGAGCTGGGTCAAAGAGATTGGCCAGCAGTGCAAGTGGCACACTGCCTACAGATTGTATAGATAGTTTTGGCAGTTTGATGCTTCTCTTTTCTTTTTGTGGTACTATGCACAAAACCTGTACTGCTACCACAAACCGCAAACTGCTCAAAAAACAGCATTCAGCTCTTAAACTTCCTGTAAATAGGTAGGTTATGGTTCTCAATGAATCAATCAAAAGAGAAGCAGCAAATAAAAACAAACTGAGATAGGTTATTGCATGTTCATGTCCTATGCAGTACAGCTGTAACTATGTCTGTCCCAGAGGTGAGGTAATATCTTTTACTGGACCAACTTCTGTTGGGGAGAGCGAAAGCTTGTCTCTCTCTTATCAACAAAAGCTAGTCCAATAAAAGATATTACCTCACCCACCTTGTCTCTCTAATGTTCATGTCCTGGCAATGTAAGTTAGGCATAAGGTGTTCACATTGAGGAAGTCAAACGGAAATTAAAAAAGTCATGCAAATATATTGTATATCTACAAAGATTTGCATAAGTTAAGCTTCTGCCATGTTTGTGAAATTGAAAAATAAGCAGAAGTTAGTTTCAAGTGATTATTCCAAACAGGCAAGAGGCAGCAGTCATCTGCAGAGGTTGGCTGGAAGCATGACAATCATTTAATGTGAATGCGAGTCTTTAAGTAGTTCTACGGTAGTTTAAAGCTTTAAGGAGAAACAGGCATTGTCTGACACCCAAGTGGTTTTTATGTTCCCATCTTTATTCTGTCAGTTGTTTATTGCCACATGCACCAACACGTTCACATGCAAAAATTCCCAGCCAGACAATCCATAAGAAAAATGCAGGGAAGAATGTGTTCACTGACTTATTTACCCACAACTGATTAAGATGCTGTGGTTTTGCGCTTCTGGCACATTGTGCTGTAACAAGTTGTAGCAGTGGAATAAGAATAAGCACTCTATGCAACACTTGGGAAAGGAGCAACTAACTCTACATATTAAAATGTTGAGGTTTGTTTATACCTACATGTAGCTTTCAAGACAAGGTGTTAGTTTGCTGATTTAAATCTATCCTTGGGGACAGAGTATATTTCTAACTAGAAGAATAAAAACCTAGGTAATTGATGTTACTGGTGGCTTTATCCATCTAAAGTGAGAATTCACTGTGGTGGACAGAATTTAATCTGTAAAATCACATGGTGAATCCCTACCAAAGAATGTTGTTAGCTGTACCCTTATCTTGCAGAGACTTAAGTGCATATTTAGTTTTTACAGGAAAAGGGGCTAAGCTGCCAAAGCTTTGAAGAGATGCATTAAATATATTGCTCTGTCTTTGACAGCCCTTGAGAAGAGGACTGGGCAGGGGCAGTCTCATTATTAGCACCCAAGGTGATCTACCACGTACTCACTGTGTAAGTGCCCTAAGAAAGGTGGTGAAGAAAACAGTTGTCAAAGTAGCTACAAATATTAGAAATTTTCACTCTCTAAAATAATTAAAAGCTTAAATGAAAAAAAAGTTATTTTAAAAAAAGACCAAAGCTCTTTTATTGATGTATAGTGCATGTTTGATAGGCAGAGCAAAGAGTCATGAAAACTAATTTTTATGTTTCAGACAGATGAGATTTGATGTAGCTAAGTCTGCTGCACTCAAGAATGGGACTGTCTTGCAAGAAGCGAAAGAGCTTGAGCCTAGAAAGCACATACAGGAGCTTTCTAATTTCACACTCACTCAAGACTCCTATTCCCAGCTGGAGTACAAGGAACTTTACTGTGAAGTGGGAAGTTCAAGGGACTAGCCTGATCAAAAATCAATATTCCAAATTAGTTTTTAAACTCTCCTATGGTGCCTATGTATTACAAGGATTCTCCAAACATGCCTGCTGCAATAGTGGTTGTAAATGGAACAAATAAAATAATACTTCTGTGTTACAGAGTACTATTAGTGACACAAGACACCATGTCAAGCTGACAGTTTATGTCAAGCCCTTAGACTACTATATCAAATCAGCATCTCTTGCACAAGTAAATTTACTGCATGTAAGGTTGGATGCCTCCCTACATCTCTCAGAAATCGAGTCAGTGCTTGGCTGCGTACGTCCATGCTGCCATATATGACTGCTGATGGACTTAAGTCATTGCTCAGCTCTGAGACTAGGGACTTTATTCCTCATTTGGAGGTAAAACTCCCAACAAAAGAGCAGAATCTGATCTTGGTTACACCAATTTAAATCCAAAAGCCAGACACTTCACTGGATTTAGTGAGATCAGATGTGGCCCGAAGTCTACTCTCTGCACAGGACAGGGCTTGTAATGATGGCTTACGTTGCTAAGTCTATTGTTTTAACACAGCCTCAGATGATTAGCAATGAAATCTTTCCGCCGTCAGTACCATTAGCACTAATTCTGACAGAAAAACAAGTATCCAAAAGTTCCAGAGACCTTTTTCACACAGACTCATCTCTAACTCACTATACTCAAACTAACCCCAAATCCTGAAAGCAAATACTTTCCTTTTCGAATTATCCACCATTGTAATTTATTTTGATCAGCACAACACTTTATATTTTATTGATAAACGTTTTCAGCCTCTTACAAATATGGCTGATGAAACTTGCGATGTGCAGCAGCTCTAGAAATCCTTATTATGTGCAACTTCGCTTAAGCCTACTGGGAACAGACAAGTACAGAGCAGGAGTAACTTGAGGACTCAGCTTTCAGCCTCACTGCTCTACAGAGAAGAATTCAATTTAAGAAAACACAGACTTCAGCAGCAGCTCTTGAAACAATCCTTCCTTCCTAATTTTTTCAGGGATTACACAGCCTCACAGAGCACAAGACAGATGGAATGTTTTTACCCTGGCTCTTACTAGATCAGTCAAAGGATAAGGGACACTTTAAAAAAAACAAACAAAAAAAAAATCATACATGTATGAGAACTTTTTAGCTACTATTGTCAATCTGAGGCTGACTAACCAGATAAGTAAAAAATTATTTCTAGATTTTTCAGTCTGTTTTGTGCATTCAACAGCACTGTCTAGTCAGTTTCAGTTTGTGCCCTGTGTGACCACTTGCCCTTTTATTTATGCATCTTCCAAACAACAATAATAATAAAAGGAGAGAGGATTTTTTATGAAAATAATAAAATAAGGAAAATAAAATAATAAAAGCACCAAAAGTGTCTGGACAACTCAGCAGCATAGTGTCTACTAACTGCTACCAACTCGTTTTCAAAGTGACTAGATTTCATTTGACAGTATCCTTTAAATACAAGAGAAAATGCAGTATTTGTGCTGCTGAAAACTGCATCCAATATTCTCATTACTATTTTTAAAAAAAGTATTCCAAGCACCTAATTTTCATCTGTGTTTAGCAGAGAACTAGACTTCATACAAGATGATTACTTACACTCATGAATACCACATTTGAAAACCAATCATACTTGGCCAATGTGTACTAAAATAATAATTCTGTTCTTTTTTCCCCCCCAATTCCTTATTTCTGAGAATTGCATGCAGGTGCTCAGACACTGCAATCACAGGTGCATATAATTACTTAGGGTCTGATTAAATCAATGAGATGACTGTTTTGCCTGAACAATTTCATTAACAGTACCTTTTGGCACAGATTTGCCTGAGAGGCAGTATTGTCCAATGGATAGAGCATTGGGTTGGAAGTCAGGAGACTGTTCTATTTCCAGGGAGCTTAATGACCTGCCGTGATGCTTTGGGTAAGTCACTGCACCTTTGTGCCTCAGTTTCCTCATGTGTAAAATGAGGATATTAATATTTACCCTCCTATTAGAGATCCTCTGAGATCTATGGATGGAAACTGTCACAGAGCCAAGTACTTTCTCACAGCCACTCTTTTATGCACAACAGATTCAGAGATGTATAGGCACTAAAGCTGGCAAAACAGCTTTGTTTGAAAAATTGACACAAAACTGCCTCTAAGAAAAAGTGTCTCTGCCAAATTTGTTTTTGAAATTTTCGTTTAACAAAAATGGAAAAATTTCTGCAAAAGATTGAAATTTTCAAACAATTTTTTTTTTGGTGTGGAAAATACTTAACATGTTTTGACCAGCTGGAATATGCACTTTACAAAAAGATTTGGGTAATTTTAAAAATGTCATCTCATTAAAAAACTGTTAGAAATAGTCTGTTAGGTCTGAAGGGAAAGAAAATTTGGTATTTTTATAGTCCCTTGTTCACATTTATCTTCAGAGTCTGGTATAAAAGAAAACTGATGTTCTTTATGCAGAACAGACAGAGTTCTTTTCTAGCAGGATAGGTCAGAAGTGTGACACATTGGCAGCCCTATGAGGTGAAAGACTGCATATGACAGAGCTACGTGTAGCACAAGCCAGGAAGAGATTCACTTTTCACAGGTACTAAAAATTTAATTTTTTGTTGTTGAGTGTCTCGGACAGTTGCTTATTTAATTCCTCAATAATGGTTTCAGCAAGGCAATTTCTAGCAGCAGAGTTTTCCATGGCTGGAGAGGAGAGAACCAAAAAAATCAAAACAAGTCCCACCCCCCAAAACAGACATCTAGTAAGTTTTTTTTTTCCCCATTTCAACAAGTGCTTTGGGATATTGCCCACTTTTGTCTGCAAAGAATTTTACTTAGTCATGCAGTTTTGTTATTTCTACAAAACTTCTCATAAATTTTACTATGCATACAAATTATATGCATGAATTACTTACCTAACATTTCTGTCTTTAATCTTTCATTCCGCTCTTCAATCTGTCTAGGTAATCGCTGAAAGAGTATAAGAGAAGACTAGATTCAGAAGGATGCTTTTGGCAATCTTGTCAGATAAACATATAAACTGTATTTTGCATACACATACCCAGGACATAGACCCACTACTTATAGTCTAAAAGAAATGCAGATGTTAAACAATGACGCTTTCATCTTGTTTAGAAACCTAATGTCTGCCCCATTAGATAAGGGAAAGTGCAATGTTCATTTATAAATCATTTTTCATTTCTAGGTTAAGGTGGTCAGATGGTGCCTATTTGTTTTCTAGTATTTTAATTGAAAAGCAAATCAAATTTAAAAAACAAAATGACAGAATAAAAATCTATTTTTAGCTACATCTCCAGTGTGACATTTATTAGTCTTAATAAAAGAGCCTGTAAAAAGCCAACTGCAATCAGGCACGGTGTTTAAGTTATGAACACAGACATATTAGGGATGTGTGTGTGTGTGTGTGTGTGAGGGGAGATTGCTGGGAAACTGGGACATTTGCATGAGATTGTAGAGAACTTCCATTTTATGAAACATCAGAAAATTTCAGATGCTGCTTCTGCCAATGTTCTTTAAATTTGCTATTTATGCACCTCAGGATCTCTTGTTTTAATGAAGACGCACCTTGTTATGCAAGACATGACACAACCAAATCTGAGAGATGACAGAATGTTAGAGATCAAGGACTCTATGCTGCAAGTTCCTCCATGGTGGAGGGGAACTCCAACACCCACATGAAGCCCCACTGTGCAGGATCTGGGTCCTAGTTACACACTCTTCTTGCCACTGGTGCAATCCTCAACAATAAAAAGCTTGCAAGTTTATTCTAAAACACGTATATTAGACAATTTTACACACAGTCTTACATTTCTAGAAGTTACTGATTTCTTAAAATTATGCCTAAAACAGTTGCTAAGCGATCAAGTCAGCTCACACCCTTATAGTGCATTCTGCAATGAGCTCTTGCTGGATGAATACCATGAAAATATTAATGGGAAGTTTGTTGCACTGTAAGTGTATGCAGTACTTCACCAAGACAGAATTAAGGGATTCAATTCACCACTTTGGTAAAGAAAACAAGGAACAGTCTAATGTACATTGATTCACAGAACCACCACTATTAGATGCATTTTAATTTTGTTATAACAATATAGTATGGAAGACATCCATTCATTGTATATCACACATATATTCCAAGGCTTTATATATATATATTTTTGTTGGGCTCATCAGCTTATAACTGAACATTTGAGGGAGTAATTCTATGCACTGAAGAACTACAATCACAGCTCTTAATGCTAGCAGCTCTTCTTGCTGGAGACAGACCTGTGAAGGAGCAGAGACAGAAGAGCTCCAGCAGTAGCCTCCACAGATGCAGAAATAACAATCACTGCTTATGATAACATGGGAGGAATTCACTTCACACCTGCTCCTGGAACTCTAGAGATCACCTTTATACATAGAATTCACTTTTCAGGGGGGATAAGTGAAAACAGCCCCTTCCCTGCAAGTATAAGCAGGAGTTGGGAGTGAGTGAATTGTGTATTCAGAGGTAGTGGAATCTCAGTTTCAGCAAAGGGCGGAGATACCAGGTAGGAGGGAGGGAGGGTACAGAGTGTTCCAGATTCCCCTAACTCTAGGTAGTGGGTTTCATGCATAGCTGTAATATGTCATTAGCAAATCTCTCACCTAGGTAAGCATAGTAGATCCCTAATACTAGCTTTGACATTGACTTAGTTTATTAAGAATCCATATGACATAATGTTCTTGTGCACTCATCTCTGTGGCTGCAGAATCATCTACAGTAACAAAAGTTACTATTTATATGCTATTATAAAATTATCAGAACATGTTTTAAAAGATCCAGACCCCTCCAGTTACAACCTGGCACAGCATATTTGAACTGTTGGAGAATTATGTGTTTTATTGGTCTGGATTATTTCTATACGCCACCACCATAAAAAACTCTGAAAATAAGGTTACAGTTTCAAAATGCTGGATTTTAAATTATTCTTTTCTTGTAACAGTTTGCTTCTGAAGTTGGATCAAGAACTAGAACTGAAGTTTGCTTCCTTTGTTACATTCTGTAATTTAAAGCCTTTCTGAGCCATTATATGTAGGTTTGCTAACCTGACATTCTTTTTATATCTCCATATATTCTATCTAAATAAATATTTATTTATAACAAAGAAAGAAGCGCCTGTAGAGAGAGAGGCGCTTTTTAAGATTTCTTTGCAAACCATTACAGGCTGGTAAAGACACGAGATTACAAATAGTATTGGGTTGTTTGTTCTCTTTTTGTTTGTTTTGCTTTTAAAAGAATGTCCTTGCAAACTCTAGCTGCCTTTACTATGCTGTATTAGAGGCTTGGCAGGTATGTGGGAGACCAAGATGCCCCTTTGAGTTTCCACCATTACTGCACACATGGAAGAGTGTCTTGCTATGCCAGAGCTTCAATACTAATGAGAAAAAACAGGCTTTTAAAAAAAAAAAAAAATCAGAAAAACTGCAGCAGAGAGAGGTCTGTTAGGGTATGTGATAGACTCATTTTTTAGAAGCCCCATTGCTCATTTACAGCTAGATCAGACAGTTGTTCAGGATAATGCACCAAAAAAAATAGCCAGAAAGGCTTTTCAACAGATAGCCTTTAGGGAGTGGCTCCCACAGAGGAATGCAAAAACCTAAACCCTCCTCTCTCGCCTCACTGATATTGATCCCCACTGAACTACCAGGCAAATCGCATCTTAGGCGCATTTAACATGCACAAATTCAGCTTTGTGCGATCGGCAAAAACAGGGAAAAAAAAAAAAAAGAAAGAAAAACAATATAAAAACTGCATCTGTAGTATGAGCGATTCTGCCCGCCCTTCAACTCCATGAGTGTTTCACTATACGTGGTTTTCGCTTTACATGCTAACCGGGGAACGGAACCTTTGTGTAAGATGAGACTTGCCTGCAGTTATTTCTGCTAGAGTGAGTAGCAGTGTTAGTGAAAGACCTCATGTTAACATTAAAGTGTGCCACTGCAGTGGTGTGTAGACAAGCCCTCAGTATCTTGCAGGGGGTGTACTGCGAATTGGACTAAAGTAAGATAGGTGACAGAACAGGGTACATAGGCATTACTTAACTTCTCTTTACTTCCTACAAAAAATAAAGGCTAGTTATCTAGCATTTAAAGACCTTTTGAAAGCTACACATCAAAGAGAGCACTGTGCCCAACCCTGATCAGTACAAGGTTGTATCTCATGTGTCCCTGCCTGACTGATACAAGATGTTGAGTGTCTCATGCTGTCAGGCTCTATCAGAATTAGGTACATTTTCACTGGAAACAATCTTTTGTGATTCTGAAACTCACATTAGATTGGTTTTGCAGGCAGTACATTAGTAATGAGAACCAATTTCTGTGGCCTAGTTTACACTTAAAAGTTTTGCTGGCATAGTTATGGTGGTTAGGAGTTTTATTTTTTCCGCAAGTCACCCCCCTAACTGACATAGCTATTCCAGCAAAAGCCCCAATGTAGATGCAGTTATATCAACAAGAGGCAGTCCTTTTTGGCAGCATAGCTTATTTTATTCAGGGAACTGGTTTAAGCGATACCAGCAAAAGAATTCTTTTGCTAGTATAAACTGCATCACCACTAGCTACTAAACCAGCAAACCCTTTCTAGTGTAGGCAAGACCTATGACCATTTAAATAAGAATTTTCAACCAGACAAAAAACTCTCTCTCTCTTTTTTTGGTAACATACTGTTAAATTGAGCATTAATGATGGCCAGTGGCTCACCAACGTTGGACTGTGGAACATGTGTGCTGGTCTATTGATACCTGGCTGGTTATATGGCTCTTCTCTGTTTTCAGCTGAGAAACTGCATCTTGATTCATTAGGATGGCTTTTGACAGTCCCACATGACACACACATAAGCAAACTAGGAAAAGGCAGCCTAGATAAAATTACTATCAATGTGGGTTCACAATTTCTTGAAAGACTGTACTGAGAGTAGTTTATCAAAAGGTTTGCTGTCAAACTGTGTGGGTGTGTCTACTGGTGTCCCATAATGATTAGTCCTGGGTCCAGGCCATTAATGACTTGGATAATGGAGTGGAGAAAGTGCTAATAACGTTTCCAGATGAAAACCAAGACAGGAGAGGTTGCATGCACTATGGAGGAATGGATTAGAATTCAAAACAACCTTGACACGGTGGAGAATTGGTATGAAATAAACATGAAATTCAATGTAGACAAATGAAAAACCAAATACACACCTAGCCAGTTATTCCCCATTTTGTAGTTAGTAATACTGCCGAACAGGATCTGGGGGTTATAGAGGATTACAAATTGAATACGAGTCAGTAATGTGAAGCAGTTGTAAAAGGCTAATATAATTCTGGAGTTTATTTAACAGGAGTGGGCCCTGTAAAACACAGGAGGTAACTGTCCTGCTGTCCTTGGCACTGGTCAGGCCTCACCTAGAATACTGTCTCCAATTCTGGGGAACTTACTTTAGGAAAGATGTGGACAAATTGGAGACAGTCCCAAGAAGAGCAACAAAAACAATAAAAGGTTTAGGGAAGCTAACCCACGAGGAAAAGTTAGCAAAGCTTGGCATGTTTAGTATGGAGAAAAGACGACTGAGACTTATTAGGTCCCAGACTCAAACAGGTTAAGGTCTGTTATGACCAGGACTGTGATCAGTTCTCCATGTCCACTGAACGTTGGACAAGTAGTAATGGGCTTAATCTGCAGCAAGAAAGATTTATGTTAGAAAGTTTTTCCTAATATTTATCTATAAGAGTAGATAAGCTCTGGAAGCAGCTGCCAAGCGACTGTGTGAAATCATCATAATTGAAAGTTTTTATGGATAGGCTGGACAAACACCTGTCAGGGATGGTTTAGGTTTACTTGGTCCTGCCTCAGCACAGGGGGCTGGGCTTGATGACTTCTTGAGGTCTCTTCCACCCCTACATTTCTATGATTCTGTCATTAAGAGGCATTTAGATGCACCTTATCTGCTTTCTTAATATTACTTTCCCATATATACCTACTGCAGTAGGTATCACACAGAGAGGTTATACAGTTTTGAAGGGGAAGTAGTCTACAGCGTCTTGAATGGAAGAAGCATCCATGAAACATTCTATAGAGCTATGGTTCACTATGTCAGAGTTTAAGAAACGTTGCTACAGCATATTAAGTTTTTGCACAGATGTTTTATAATAAGCCAGGAAACCAGAACTGCAGTATGTACCAGACATTAAATTAGTGAAATGCAGACACTTTAGAGAAGTAAAATACCCCAATATACCATATATTGCAAGAAGAGTGAAGGGCTGAACATATCTAGGAAAGACCCTGTTAAAAAGAGAACAACAGCAAGAATGAAAAAGGGATGAAAAGAAGAGAGTCTATTATAGGAACACACAATGAGGTTAAGGAATATGGTGCTAAAATACAGGATGTGCTAGAAGCTACAGAAAGTAAGAGAGCCACTGCTTTCTTGATGAAGGTCACCAGAATTTTTAACTGAATTATTAGATTAAGAAGTTATGGCTTCAGCGAAGATGAAATGATAAACAAGGATAATATTAACATATTTAAGCATGTATTTCTAGAACATAATAACCCCAGCACATCTGTTACATATGAAAATAATGTGTGACAAGCTTGTCAATTCATTAGGCTGTTGCCAAGAGCTGTGCGCTTAGGAGGGTATTCTGCCCTCATCTAGACATATGCAACTTACATTAGCATTAATGGGAGTTATATATACACACACATCAGTGGCAGAAGAGAGTCCTACTTAATGATCCAGTCCAGAAAATGTAGTTTCAGTTCTGGTTTCAGGCCAAGATTCTCTCTGGTTGTTTCCAGTGCTACTCCTATACCAGCATAATATGTTTTTAAAAAAGGAAAATAAATTTAATTATAAGTTTTAGAACATTAAAATTACTTAAATTGATGCCCAAAGTGTTTTTACATCAAATCAAACTATACAGAAGTCTAAGTTTAAGCAGTTTTTAAACCACCAGCAGGTTTTAAAATGTAAGGCCATTCAATTATATGATCAAAATGTTCAAATTTGGAGTTTAAAGTTATTAATAGTGCTGGACAAATACACAAAGACATGCGTACAAACACACATGCCCCAAGAAGCCTGTAATTGACACAAAAAGGGTAGGAGAGGAAACAGGCACAGAGAGGTAATACGGCAGGTCAGTGACAAGGCTGGCACTAGAATTCAGGTCTCCTCATTCCCAGTCCAGTGTCCTATCCACTAGATCAAACTGCCCAATTTTAAGAACTAAAGATGGACAGAAAGGGGCTTCAATGGCGCTACACCAATTCACATGAAGTGATCTTCTCCATAAACAGGGAGTTAGCATTTTGAATTCACTGCTAGATCTACATGTTCAAAATTTGGGGTAGGTGCAGGGAGTTCAAGCCAGTCATTACTGAAAGTCTCAAAAAGAGATTCAGTTCACACTCTTCTTTTTCCCTGAGAAGGTGTGATTGAGCACCAATATTAATGTTAAGTGCATTTTTTTTAAATAAATAAAAAAAGTTTAAACCTCTGACCCTAAAATTAAGTTCTTAAGTCTTGACCTAACTCAGCGCCTCCACTTTGCTACCTAGGGAGCCCTACCACTTCAGTACTCTAAGACTGGGTCCCCAGCTTCAGCATGCTTTTCTTCCCTCACACTGGCTTCTTCAGTGGATCCCAATAAGCTTGAGCTTGGGCCCCTACTGGAGATTTATCCTTTTGAGAGCTAATGCAATCAGCAGATGTTTGCTGTGACACAGGACAACCTTTTCAAAGCAAACATTAATAGTTAACTGGAATAGGACCATTGGGTTCAAATGGTAAATCAAAGCCAGAATGTGCATCTCACGTAACTTGCCAGCTTTCCCTTGTTTAGTTAGGTGGGTGCCACTTTGTCCAGGCCTGCAAAGCAAATTACATGGTTGCTGCAAAATGTCCCTAGCCTTCCCGAACCAATCCCAGACTGAAAACCTATGTTCTACCATGCTAGAACATTATTCTCTTCCATGTCTCGTAACACCTCAGTCTTGTGTCGTAGATTCCAGTCATGTTATTTTCACATGTACTCTCCTTCCTCTCCCCTGCTCTGTGCTGCAGGTGGGACGTGGTTGTTGTCAGACAGTCCACTTGGCTGGCAGTCATTAAAGTTAATGGTCCAGTTGTTGGTCTTCCACTGTATCTCCAAGATTGCCAGCATGTGAATGAAGCTGTTCTTGATAGTCCATTCATACCAATCCCGATATGTCTATGTGACACACCCAAATCACTTTTACCCTTCACAACAAGCAATATGTATGGGGAAACTGAGTCACATACTTTTTAATAAAACTACAGAAATGTCCCACATTCTCCACAACATATCAAAAGGTAACTTCAGTAAACAATGCATATGAAATAGAATCAAGTACATCCAGCAAGAGGAAAAGAAGGAACATTTGAGAAGTGCAAACAACCAACATTAAAAAAAAAATTATATAAGAAAAAAGCATATTGAAGAGAACATGGATAATGCCCATGGAAAATACCTCAGGCCAGACTAGAGACTGGGTGCTCTTTTTGGTTTACATCCATATTAACCACAGTTTTATTTCAAGTATTGAAGTAGCTGAATTTTTAGTGGGGTAGAGCACTTGCAGCCAGCTTCCACTGCAATTAATTGAAGCTATAGGTGATCATCTCAACTTAAAATATGGTTACTTAAATTTAGGTACCTAAATAGGGCTTTAGATGCTCAATTTTAGGCATTTTGTCCATTCTCCTTAAATTAGTAATCAAACGTAGTTTCAACCCATACACCCATGCTGTTCATAACAGTCACAGGAACGTGCGTATCATTTTATAAGCAGATCAAAACCAATACTAGAACTCAGAAGCAATATAAATGAATCAGCATTCCCACTTACACAAAATCCTAAACCCATAAACCACAACCTCAAGGGCTAGATAACATGCTGCAATGAAAAAAATTATGCAATGATGAAGAGGTACTTTTAAAAATATCACCCAATGCTCCTCTTAGAAATGGACAGCTGCTTCTGAGTATGAAGAAAGAGCCTCCAGAACCCAGAATTCAAAAACAAAACAGCCCCAATTGCGTAGAGGGCAATCATTTCTGAGCGGTTTTTGGGCGCTACCTTCCCCTGGCAGCATGCTCCCTTAAGGTCTCTACTGTCCCTTCACATAGCCTTGACAGAAGCATGAACTAACTTTCACCTGGAGAGCCAGTGTGCGATGGAATGCACCCCTGTAGTCACACCCTACACACTATTATAATCTTTGTACAAAATATGCCTTGTAAGATATTATTTGATACCTCACAATAATGGTTAATAATATAATGGTGGAATGTATAAATTACCTGTAAAGTTATGAATTCTCCCTGAATGATGTTGGTGGCACATGTTCAAACTCACACAGCCTCAATTAGGCAGAACTGCTTACACAGGTCTCAAAAGGAATGTGTTTACCTCAATTTACATATACAAGTTGTAAACAGAATCCTCAGACAGCGATGGGGGAAGGCAGGAGATAAAGAAAAGCCGTATTCCAGCAAACTGGTAATAAGAAACATCATGGAACTTTGTTCACTACCAATCATCATGTTGTCTTCTTTACTGTTTTAATACACTTTGCTTTGAGTGGTAACCTTCAGGAAAATGCATCTCAAAGTGAGACTGGCCTAGAAAAGTGAGGGGGTAAAAACACCCCAAGTTCTCTCCCCATCTCTTTCACCTCAGAGGACAAAAAAGGACAAAGGCCATTAGATCTTGGGAGCAGATCCTCATCTGAAACTTGGTCAGCAATGCTACTGGAAACCTGAGGTCAGAGCTCCACTTTGAACCAAGTCTAGTTAAGTTTAGAAAGCATTTTATCTCCATTTCTCTTGCAGCTTCAATGCCTCAGTACTTGTACTTGCTTAAAACCTCTCCTTATAGTTAAATTTGTTTTATTCTTTAATCAAAACTAATCCAGTGTGGTGAACTGTGTGGGTAACTCCATTCAAAGTGGCAAACTATTGTATCTTGATTCCTTTACAAGGGCAACAGACCTAATATCTGGACTGCCAAGGAGAGGGCTGGACAGTGCAAAACACTCATTTTTGTGGAAAATATTCAGGATTAGGAACGTTTTGGGGTCACCCTGCAAGCACTAACCAAGGCTGGTGGAAGCAGCAGGCTGTGCTGACAGGCTGCTGCGGTCATAACTGCTGGACCAGGACTGGAACTGTACACAGACATACTGGGTGTGACCTGCATGCTGGCAGGCTGTTTGTGAGCAACCCAAGTTGGAAGCTACAATAGCAAAGCATTGCAAGGCCCCCAACGTTGCACGGCAGGGGTGACAGCCCCTCACTGGTCTGGACTGCTCTGGGGAATGTTACACAGCGGAAAATACAAGCAGTCTCTGAGAGGAGCAGTCAGAGTACCTATCCCTTCCTGCCTCCTTGGACACTGTATGGACTCTTTCTAATCTATCAAATCCACCACCACTTTTCACACTAAGAATTAAAGTGCCAAATACCATCAGAAAAGCACTTCTGCTGGCATTTCACACAAATAGCTGCTTAAAACCTGGAATCAACAGTCCACGGCAGTGACTAAATCACCATCAACTAGGGACTGTATACAGGCCAGATTTGGGTTCCAGGGAGTTTTAAGGGTTTACCTTTATTCTTCCAAGCCATACTGTCCAAAAACCAAAAATACATTCTGAGTACTTATTTACATATTTGGATATGACAAAAAAGATTCTTACAAGGTACCTTAAATCCCACAGCTATTTGTAACATTAACTGAAGAGGACATGGGATTTAGTATTAAGCTGCACACCTCATTTTGCTCACTAATGAAGAAAGCAGCTACATCAGGAGGTGCTTCTGTTTATGACCACAAGATTACACTCCACTAAAATGAGAGGACATGTTCTTGGATGTAAATAGCAAGCTTAAACTGCTACTAGCAAAAATAACTCAAAAGTTTTCAGAAACAAACCACTCAAGATTTTGAACAATCAGTTTAGCTACAAGCCCATTTTCTAGTGTCCTCAAAAATTACATGATCGAGACAAAAGTGAAATTATTTGAATTTCAGTTATTTACGTCCAGCTCCTTCAGAAAAAAGAAAAGTGTGTTGTAGAGATGTTTGTCCAGAGTCACTATTCAGAAGAATGATTGCATTATAATACTGATGTCTTACAGTATAGTGCTTTTCATAAATTCCAGCCCACTGAAGAACTAGCAAAAGCAGTGCTATTGTGCGCCTTTTTTCTGATCTACCAATTTGTCCCATCCCAGATGCCTTTGCACATTACTTCTGCAAGAGTGCAGAGGTGTTGTGGGATGCGATTTCCATTCCAGGGCCAGGGGCTCAAGTGCATGGTGCATACTACACATGCTCCACCCCTGAACACTTGCTTGGCACATATACAGGTGTAACAAGAAGTCAGAATTTGAATCAAGATTTTTTAGCTATTTATCTGAATATTATATTCTACAGAGCATATGTTGACGGGAATCTGATTGTAGAAGCATGTATGAACATTCACTTTCAGCTTCATTTCTGACAATTAACATAAGTCTCAATGTTATTCTGCCATGGTTCCTCACAGGAACATTATAAATTATTGCTCATTTCAGGGAAAGAATAAACATCAAACAAACAGAACAAAGATAATAAAGGACTATAGTGTATGAGTGATAAACTGGGTGGGATGGCTGTTTAACAAGTAAAGCATACTTACACGTGATTATTATAGGCCAAGCACCTGCAGGCAGGAACACCCATGTTTACTTTCACCCATTTATAAAGGTTAAACAGTTCCATACTATATAGATATAAAATTGTTACAATTCTGTATTACTTTTTTTTTTTGTTTAATATAATGTCATGGGAGCAGGGAAGGAAGGGCGTGAGAAGGCAGGATGAGAGCAACCCAATCAATTTTCAGAGACACAAACACAAAATTTAGTTGCAACTTTACTATTAATACCAACATTCAGCAACTGAACAGTTGAGATCCCTGAGTGAACAAGGATATATATCTGGTTATCGTGAATATAACATGATCTGAGATTTAAGCCTGCTTGCATCACTAGTGAGAGTTAAGGTGAGCTCAATGAGTGAAGCCACTTGAATAAGCAGTATCAATGCATTGCGTATGTAAATGTTATGGTCAGTCCTAAATATGATGTAAATGCTTACCATGCAAGCTTCTCTCGCGTGATGTACCGATGGATCTTTTTCTAGGACTGTTTTATAATCCTCCAGAGCTTCATCTAGTTTTTCTGTTTTTTCATATAGTTCTGCTCTCCTCAGCAAAGCCCTGATATAGTTAGGATCTAGTTCGATTGCTGGAAAATTAAAACAAAAGTGGTATGTTTTTATGGAATGTTTCTACACCCCCTCAAATCAATGGTTAAGTGAATACATATATCTTGTAGTTAATTTATTTATTAAAATCAAGCATCGTACTGGTTTAATATAAGATATCTTAATGGAGGAGGTGGTTTAATTCAGAGTTTTTGCACACTAACTGGTATTGGATAGCATGCAATAACTGCATACATAAGGCCAACTGTTTTCAGATTCAGTACAGATTAAATGTGTCTACATGGCCTCATGGACTTTATCCAAAGTAAGTGTGCAGAATTCTGGGCAGGTATCCCATGATGCTTTGCCTCACTGCTGTGCTCCATGCATCCTGGAACTTTTCTAACTGCACACAGCAGAAGTAGTCAGAAGAAGGGACCAGGACTTGAGGTATTATTTATATTACACATAGTAATTATTCTGGACACTTCAGATATAATTTGCAGAGTACCATAAAGCCAATATAGCACAAATACAGGATCTAGAAAATAAAGAGATATCACTTTTAGACAGACAGATGCAGAGATTGAATTTATCTTCATCTAAGTGTGTAAGTCAAAAGTAACTCCACTGAAGTGCTTCTGAATCTACACTGATAACAGATTAAATCTGGTTCAGTACCCATATATGAATGGTTAGACTGTTTCCAGAAATTACGAAAAAAGCACTTGTGGCACCTTAGAGACTAACAAATTTATTTGGGCATTAGATATTCTAGCTCACAAAAGCTTATGAAGTGGGTTCTAGCCCACAAAAGCTTGGGCCCAAATCAATTTGTTAGTTTCTAAGGTGCCCAAGGACTCCTGGTTGTTTTTGCTGATACAGACTAACACGGCTACCACTCTGAAAGAAGCATGTTGGTTCAGTGTATGCTTTTTCATTTCCCTATTCTCTTGACAGACACAACCATGATTACTGGTGCAGCTGGAACAGAATGCTAAACAGTTTGCTTCTGTACAACAGTAACCTGCTAATAAACAAGCTCTCAAGACATTTCTCCACTCAGTTTTCAATACAGGAAAAAGCACCTTAAAAAAAAAACCCACCACACAACCCACCCCCCAAAAAACTAAAAAAATTCTTAATGCAAGCAATGCAGCCCAAAATATTCTAGCCAAACATAGCATGTTTCTTCTTTTTAGAGGGACAAGGACAATGCTGCAGTCAGCAAGATGCAGGTCGGTGTGAATTGCATTCCTATGCTCTAAGTGTTGCATTGCAGCTTGTGAGCCAAGCCCATAGAGACTGTCAAATGATGGTAAAGTTTAAATCTTGTAGCGCTGCACAGCTGATCGATTTCCTTTCAGCTAGCACAAAATTAGCAGAAGCATTTTCAAAAAACAGGAAGAAGAAAGCAAAGTGGTACAAGCCAGTTAAATGTTGCTACTTTCAAAAAGGCAAGAATACTAGTAACACTTACAAAAAACGCTTACTGTATAAAGCAGTGATGGCACTCAGCCACTGAATTAGTTCTCCATTTGGTAGGCTGGACTTTTGTCCAGCTGTTATAACAGCTGGGACAAAGAGTATAACAGACATCCAAGACCAGACATCTGGGGATTTTCACGTGGGTGAGTTGGTGGATGCAACAGTACATAGTTGAACAGATTTCATCAAGAGTCGCAGAGATAAAAACTAGGCAGCACGGGAATCAGAGAGCATGAGGTCAGCAATAACGTAAAAGACTTAGACGAAGGGATTTAGTGCCTTTCATTCCAAGGAACCACATAATTTCTTGCACTCAAGGTTAAAACTCTTAAGATTTAGAGAGCTAGGGTTGGGTTTACAAGAATAGGTGCAGGAGAAAGGGCAGCTTCTGTAAAAGATTTTGCTACTATCACACTGCAAACACCATTCTTATTTGCAATGGAGAAATAAGATATTTCAGGCAGTAAAAGCCTGACAGCCATTTTATAAAGTTAATCCAAGATATGTGCCCCTATCACCATAACTTCCCTTTGAGTTCTAAAAAAATAAAAATAAAAAAAAATTAAAAAAATTTTGCCTTTCCAAAAATTGCAGCCCTACTGAGTGGCATGATTTCTGCACCAATGACATTGCGCAACAGCAGCACATTTAGAATAAGGAAAAAGGATCATACCTTTGCTGCAGTCACTTAGCGCAGCTTCTGTCTTGTCCTAAAACCAAATCAATAATGTTAGGTTTGTTTACCCCATTTCTAGTGATAACTGAATACATACTTATAAGTGCCAGTTGGGAACTAATACATTTGCAGAGACCCATTAAAAGCCTTAACTTACATTAGTAATATGCTAGAGATGTCTAAGCCAGAAAGAAGCCAGCTTTCCATGACAACTGCTGGTGTGAGTCATGTGACTACATACTCATCTAATTTGCAATCAGCAGCTCACACAAGGCAGTGTGTTCATGCAGGCGTCTACTCCGCTGAAGTGTCTACCGCACTTCTCTCCACCTACTGGGATCTGGTCCAGTTGCTTGAGGGGTTAGTGCTGAAGCCATAGGCCAAAACTTCCCCCATACTCACAACTCAGTCCCTGTCCATGTGTGCTGATCCACCTGACAACAGATTGCAGTCTTTAACAAAGAGCAATGCAGGAGAAACCTTGCAGTGGAAGGGACTAGATTTTAGTCAGAGGTAAAAGTAAACTGGCACGCACTGGTATAGACTCAGACTCTAGGACTGGAAGGGACCTTGAGAGGCCATCGAGTCCAGTCCCCTGCCCTCATGGCAGGACCAAATACTGTCTAGACCATCCCTAATAGACATTTATCTAACCTACTCTTAAATATCTCCAGAGATGTAGATTCCACAACTTCCCTAGGCAATTTATTCCAGTGTTTAACTACCCTGACAGTTAGGAACTTTTTCCTAATGTCCAACCTAAATCTCCCTTGCTGCAGTTTAAGCCCGGTATGGAGGACCAGTAAGAAAAGGAGACTGACTGAGGGAGGGAAAGCGAAGCCTGCTCCCTGCATAAGAATAGTTTAAACTCAGCTGTTCCCTGATGGTTCAGCCCACAGGGCTAGGTTTTTGGCCTTCTTGTTAAGTTCACTCACAGTAGCTGGGGGAAGGGGGTCGAGGGCATGGTGTGTTTGACCATGGCAGGGGCAGTCCCTGACTGCCCCCAGGGATGAAGAGATCTCTCCTACTAATATACACAACCAATACAAGCATTTGGCTGCATAGCTTAAATCCTGAGCTAATAAAAGCAGGTGGAAGGGGAAAACTCACTGTCACATTGGTTTCTTGTCTCCTCCCTCCCCCTCCTCCAGCCAGGCTGCAGACAAGGCTCTGAATTCCTCCCCACTCCCCCCAGCAGGGGTTTTCCTCTAGGCTCTAGCTTGCAGTAGACTGGCTGAGATGCCTGCTATTTCTGCCTGCAAAAGAACAGTTTAAACTCATCTGTTCCCTGTGCAGTTCAGTGCCTAGAGTTAGGAGCCGTTTCTGGCATCCTTGTTAATTTCACTCCCAGTTGTTGTTGGGTGTGTGTGACCATGGCAGGGACAGTTTTTTTTTGCCCCCTGGATGAGGGGACCTCCTAAACACAATCAAAATCAGGAACCATTTTCAAGTTCAAATCTGTCCCATTCCCTACCTAGCAGAGGATCATTGTTGTGATGTCCAATCTGCTTGCAGATCCTCTTTGAAATGTTACCGTTTAAAACGCAAAAAAACATGGAGAACATGATGGAAAGATGTGTCATGATGATTAGGGTTTATTTTGGGCAAAGCAATTTTGCTAAAGCAACTAAAAATTTACAGGGAAAGAAAGCCCCCATAGACAAAACCACAAAGGGATTGGAGGGGAAAACTGAATATTCAGCGAAATTATTGTGCCTCCTTTGAAAGAAATAGCAGTTTTCATTCCAATCCACCCTCTTTCTATATTGATTTAAACACCTGAAATGTCCTTAGGACAGCGGGTGCAATCTCAGATCTTTTTGTTTTGCCCTGCCTGCAGAGACTGAAATTGATAAAACTTTCTTTAAGTATCTTGTATATTTCATGAAGGCTATTCCAGTTGTCCTTTATTACCCCTGCATTTCCCTTCCTCTCCTCCTCCCCCATCCCACCCCTGGCTCCCTCCCTGGCTGTGGTTTTTGCCTTGGTTACTTACTCCTTGGCAGACCCAGCCCAGCAGCACCTGCTGGCTCTCTGCAGGCAGCAGCCCACAGGGGCCGGTTGCTGGGGTCGCTGCCAGTCGGTGGCATGCTGCAGCTGCATTGTTTGTGACACATTCATACACACACATACAGTATGGATGTGTATGTATGAATGTGTGTGTCACAAACAATGCAGCTGCAGCCTGCCGCCGACTGCCCTGACCTCAGCAACCGGCCCCTAACTACTGTATTTTAGTAGTATTGGAGATCCCCTCATCCAGGGAGCAGAAAAGAACTGCCCCTGCCATGGTCACACACAGCTTCCCCCTCTCCCCCCAACAACTGGAAGTGAAATTAACAAAGATGCCAGAAACCTCTCTTAACTCTGGGGGCTGAACCATCAGGGAACAACTGAGTTTAAAGTGTTCTTATGCAGGAGGCAGTCTCCCTGCTGCAAAGCTAGAGGAAAGCCTCTGCAGCAGCTGAGTGGAGTGCCAGGCAGGGAGAAAGCACAGAGCCTAGCATCGGCAGCCTGGCTGCAGGAGGAGGAGGGAAGACCCAGAGAAAAATGTGATAATGAGTTTTCACTTTTTCAGGCTTATTCCAATAGTAAAGTTTTATTACAGACAGTACTGGAAGTATCTATGTCATGCAATGGGAGGGATCCATGAAGTACGTAGGAGAGGTGGGTAGGTTACTTGCAATTGGACCATATGGGTAAGAAATGTAAATTACTTTCACCCCTGCCCAAACCCCAGGGTTCCCAGTAGCCTCTGCAGCTGGTAGCTCCGGGGTTAATTTAAAGGGCCTGGCTCCTAGCTTCAGCTGAATCCCTGAGCCCTTTAAATCCTGATTTAAAAGCCCCAGGATTTAAAGCCCCCACCTCTTCTGGTTGAGGCCTCTCCCCCTCTGCAGGACTCTGGAGTTCCAGTAAGTCCTTTAAGTTACTTTCACCCCTGATTTTAGTGCACATGTGCTCTGTCTTAACCTGCAATGGAAGATGAGAGGGTTTCTGGCTGTATTGGAATAAAGGCAGATAAAAGGTCTAAGAAATAAACATCTTGTTTTTATCCAAAACAATTGGAGTAACAGAGAACAAAGTCTGAGAAAGATATACAATGCAGGAGAAGGATTGCTTCTAACCAGTGTTTTTTTTCCATAAGGCGCCAGCTGGTCTTTCAAGAAATGTCTGATTAAAATAGCTATTGTAGTGCTGAGTAAACATATCTGTAGCAGGCATAAATTAAAAAAAGACTGACAAGTTATTGTGGAAGCCCATTAAAACAAGGACATGGTGTTAGCCTAACCAAAAACTATTATTCTATTAGAAGTAAAGTTGCCAGGCATCTGGTTTTCAACCGGAATGCCCAGGTGAAAAGGGACCCTGGCGGCACCGGGCAGCACTGCCAACCAGACTATTAAAAGTCCAGTCAGCAGAAGCCCAGGGCTAAGGCAGGCTCCCTGCCTGTCCTAGCTCTGCATGGCTCCAGGAAGCAGCTGCCAAGTCCCTGAGGTCCCTAGGCGCATGGGCGGCCAGGGAGGCTCTGGGCGCTGCCGTCGCCTCAAGTGCTGGCTCCACAGGGCCCATTGGCTGGAAACTGCGACTTATGAAGCTGTGGGGGTAGCGTCTGCGGGCGTGAGGGCAGCATGTGGAGGCTCCCTGGCCACCCATGTGCCTAGGGGCTGCAGGGACCCTGCACCCCAACCCCCTCCCCCAGCCCAGGGCCCCCTCCTGCACCCCAACCCTCTCATCCCCAGCCTTACCCTAGAGCCTTCACCCCCCCCCTCTGCACCCCAACTCTCTGCCCCAGCCCAGTTAAAGTGGGTGAGATTGGGGGAAAGTGAGTGACAGAAGGGGGGAATGGAGCGAGCAGGGACGAGGCCTCAGAGAAGGGGTGGGACAGGGGTGTTTGGTGCCATTAGAAAGTTGGCAACCCTAATAAGGAGACATACTAATTGTTTATCTCCAACTCATTTATTCCCATTGTACACTTCGGCAATTACTGGATTAGTTCGCCAGTGACATAGATTTTTAACATCTGGATTGTGAGGATATTTTGCTGTTTATAAATATGCTCAGATAGCATTCATGTTGGAGAAGCTATTGCAGCAGCTGCTAGAGAGAATCTCATTTTATTCTCTGCTCTATCCCTGCACGTTGGATAGTCATGCAAGTTTTCTTCAGGTATTGTAAATAACTGATGTAGGGGTGGAGAGGAAGGAGAGAGAAAAATGTGTGTCTATTCAGAATAGATTTAAAAGCACCAGAAGGAGAAGTTGCTTCTTACTCCTAAATTCTTGATTCCGCCTCTTAAGTAGGCAGAGGTTATTTATCGACATACATGTGGCCTGTATAAAAACAGCGTTGAAAATTGTATAAGCTTGACACATGGTATTCGAGTGCCTTAGACAATTAATTTAGACCCACAACTTCCCTGTGGAGCACGGAAGTACTGCTGAATGCTCACTGTTACATCCGGCTCCAGTTCCCACTGAGGTCAATGGCATAATTCTGAGGCCTAAATGGGATCCAGATAAGGTACTAAGAAGTTGTCCTGGCTGGCTCCTCACTCATCTCCATTAACCTCTTTTTCATCACAGTTCTGCAGCAATTTTGGTGGCACATTTATTGTGATGAAGACCATCATACCCCTCACCACAACTTTTAACTGATTTAAAAAACAAACAAACAAACAAAAAAAAAAAACAGACAAACCTGGATAGAGGCACAGTTCCCTTGACTGGTTACAAATTATACAGTTGATGTGGTTCCCCACAACTGATTTTCTGCCAACAGCTATGTTTGTGTCTCCACAGCTACCATGCTGCTTAACGGTGTATCAGTGCATTCTGGTAATATCTGGACTGCTACCCCATAGTGACTAAGCAAGCGACAGAGCAATGGCTCTCAACCTTTCCAGACTACTGTACCCTTTTCAAGAGTCTCATTTGTCTTGTGTACTCCCATGTTTAGACTCACTTAAAAAGGACTTGCTCACAAAAATCAGACATAAATACACAAGTGTCACAGCATACCGTTACTAAAAAGACTGCTAAAAATAAGAAAGCTAGCATATAAATCATAAAATAAATCAATATAAATATTGTACTTCTATATACTATACCCTCTTTGCAATGTATTACTTGGGCCACAGGTTGAGAACCATAGCATGCTCTCCCCCCACCCTCCCCAACTCAAGTGCCTCACACCCAGAGACCCCTCCACAGAGTGGGTCCAGGAGCGGAGGACTGAGTGGGGGGCCGCCGGCAGGGCAGCTCCCAGACCCTCACCCACCACAGCTGTGTGCTAATTGGGCTGCATGTGGCCAGCGGGTTGAGAACCGCTGTACTATATGCTGAAATGTAGCAGTATAAACAAGTCATAGTCTGTATGAAAAATTTTAGTTTGTACTGACTTCCTTAGTCCTTTTTATGTAGCTAGTTGTAAAACCAGGCAAATATCTAAAGGGAGTTGATGTACCTACCCCTGGAATACCTCTGCATACAGCCAGGGATACATGTACCCCTGGCTAAAAACCACTGGGAGAGGGGACATACACAAAAACCAGAAGAAGTAGCATAGGAGGCAATGTGCTCTAGTCTGTCCTACCACACAGACAGCAGAGACAAAAGAGGATCAGCCAGACTGGTTGCTAAATACATAGTTAGGAAGTCTTGCCCATGTCATAACGCACTGAACTAGTTACTGGAAGACAATCATATGACAATTTAGGCCTCTAGCAGGACCAAAACACTGACCTGCCAAAGTTACTAAACAAGAATTAACCAGGTGGTGTCAAGACACCAGCCATGTGTAGAGACAGCCATGCCGACAATGGGTTATGAACTCAATTAAGAGTTCTAGCATGGACAGAAGTGCCTACAGAAGACTCAGCTCCAACCAGTGGGATCAACTGCATTTTTCAAATCAGTTTCCTCCCCCCGCCCCTACACCTGCCCTAAATCTCCACTAGTATTTCAATTGAGATGAACAATAAAAAAATAGAAGTCAGTGAATAATAAAACCTGGAAACTATGGCTTAATTCCTTCAAGCTCATTCTTTGACTCTTGTATATTCACAATACTCAGAAAGTACATTCACCTGTTTCATTCTTGCAGCAGCTCTGTTTGAAAACAGAACAGACCTGTCTTTCTGGTAGCAGGCTGGGCAAACCTTTACAGCTTTTGTATAGGAGTCTTCTGCTCCCCCATATTCTGAAGATTGAAGAGGAAAAAAAAAATCATTCATTTCATTTGCCAGTCGAATTAGTGAGACCCACATAGCTTAAACTCTCTGGAAACATATTCTTCAATATTTGAAGCAACATCAGTTTTATACCAAAAGCAAGACTCATCCCTGGTCTACACTACGAGTTTAGGTTGAATTTAGCAGCGTTCCATCGATTTAACCCTGCACCCATCCACACGACGAAGCCGTTTTTTCCAACTTAAAGAGCTCTTAAAATTTCTGTACTCCTCCCCCGATGAGGAGATTAGCGCTGAAATCGACTTTGCCGGGTCGAATTTGGGGTAGTGTGGAGTAGTGCAGTCGCACCTTGACGGTATTGGCCTCTGGTAGCTATCCCAGAGTGCTCCATTGTGACCACTCTGGACAGCACTCTCAACTAAGATGAACTGGCCAGGTAGACAGGAAAAGGCCTGCGAACTTTTGAATCTCATTTCCTGTTTGGCCAGCGTGGCAATCTGCAAGTGAGTGCAGATCTCATCAGCAAAGGTGACCATGATTGCAGAGTTCCAGAATCGCAGAAGAGCTCCAGCATGGACCAAATGGGAGGTACGGGATCTGATCGCTATATGGGCAGACAAATCCATGCTATCAGAACTCCGTTCCAAAAGACAAAATGCCCAAACATTTGAAAAATATCTCCAAGGGCATGAAGGATAGAAGCTATAACAGGGACCTGCAGCAGTGCCAAGGGAGTGTTGACTGATGACATGGCTTACAAGGTTGGCTTACAGGGAATTAAAATCAACAAAAGGGGGTGGGTTTGCATCAAGGAGAAACACACACAACTATCACACAGAATGGCCCCCTCAAGGACAGAACTCAAAACCCTGGGTTTAGCAGGCCAATGCTCAAACCACTGAGCTATCCCTCCCCACACTATTCCAGGCAGGACTGAGTCTCCATTAAACTTTTCAAGGTGCCACCGACAGACCTCACCGAAACAACTGTCACTAATTTCATGGAGAGAGAGAGACGGGGGAGCAAATGAATACAAAACAAATCTGGTCTCTTTCTTGTTTTGATCCACTCCATCTCTCTTATACATTTTAGGCTGGCAGCAGACGGTGCAGTACCACTGCTAGCCATCCTCGTCTCCTGGCTGTTCGCCAGAAGACAGTGCAGTACGACTGCAGGCAGGACTGAATCTCCAGGAGATGAAACTTAAAAAGAGAATGACCTGGAGTCGCTCCCATTTATGTCCAGGCGCCCCTGACAGACCTCACCGAGGTCTGCCAGGAGCACCCATGTCTGCCCAGGCACCCCGATCGACCTCACCGAGGTCGGCTAAAAAAGCACCCAGAAGACGACGACGGCGGCTACCAATCATAATGCACTGTCTGCTGCCAAAAGGCAATGAGCTTCTGCTGTGTAGCAATGCAGTCCCATGTCTGCCAGCAACCAGGAGATGTACGGTGAGCTGAGTGGGCTCCATGCTTACCATTGTATGGAGTCTGCACGGGTAGCCCAGGAAAAAAAGGCGAGAAATGATTGTTTGCCGTTGCTTTCACCGGGGGAGCAGGGTAGGGGGGCTGACGACATGTACCCAGAACCATCCGCGACGATGTTTTTGACCCACCAGGCATTGGGATTTCAACCCAGAATTCCAGTGGGCGGCGGAGACTGCAGGAACTATGGGATAGCTACCCACAGTGCAACGCTCTGGAAGTCAATGCTAGCCTCGGTACTGTGGATGCACTCTGCTGAGTTAATGATCTTAAGTGGGGACACACACAATAGACTGTATAAAATTAATTTCTATAAATTCAACCTAATTTCGTAGCAAAGACATCCCGTCAGCTGCTCTCAGAAAAAGTGCCCTGCTGAATTAGCATACATCCCAACGACAATAGTTTTGTCATTTTAAACCAGCACCTCTGTTAGGATACTAGCTATGTTAAAATGCCAAGTCCTGGACCCAGCACTACAGTCTCCAGACTTGAGCCACTGCTGTGCAGATCTTAATTCATATTCCTCACTTCCAAACTTTGCACTTTCTTTGAAGTTAAAAATTGCAGCAAAGTCTCAAAATAAAAACAAATGTTTTTCTTTAGTTGAAGCCAGCCCATCACTGATCTGAAAAATCATGACATGACATCAGTACGTCCTCTCAGAACCTAGGGAGGAATCCTGACATGATGAGAGATGCTAAATCTCTTTAAAGAACAGTTTTTCTCTAGATCCTGCCTTGAAGATACACCCATATCCAAGCTTAATACAGCAAAGGGCAAGCGAAGGAAGGAGATACTCGTTATTAATCACTGTCAGATTTTCAAAAAGTAAAGGACACAGCAGGTTGATTTTTCCCCCCTCCTGTGTATTCCAGCAATAAGTTTTCTTTACACATTATATCAAAGTTTCAAATCATCCATTACAGAAAGCTCTCTCTAGTGAGCCGTCTTGGAAGCAAACCACCATTTAATTGTTGGCAAGCATCCATTTCTGTGGGATCATTACTCTAAGAAGTATATTAATGATACTTTTTAGCACTTGGTCTCTAGCATTTATTGTTGTCGATTAGATCCTCCTCTTCCCCTTTGGTTGCTGATGGTTTTGTGGGAGGGGAAAAGAGACCCAAGGGTGACGGAAAATATATCTGTCTTAAGGTTTGCCACAGTATCTAATTGCTGATCTAAGTATTAACTAATTTCAGAATTTATTATGTTGAAAGAACATTAACCCACCTCCTTTCTTGAACTGCTCGTTTCCTTTCTCCTTTAACTTTGTGCTCTCCTTTCTTCTTTTCTGCAAGAGAACAGAGAATTTCAGTGTCTCGCAGGATTTAACTGAAATGAACAAGTAGGTCAGCTACAGTTCTGCATTACTATGAAAGAAAATCTGAATGAAAAGTAACCAGGAGAATGCTAGCTACAAAGGTGTCTGTAAACAGTTAATTTACTATTATACACATTGGGTGTATCACACTGGATAGGGGCATAAAGGGCTCCAATTTATAAATATATAAAAGGGACGTTTAAAAAAAAACTTTTTTTTTTATTTAAAGTTTGCATTTTGGCATTTACTGTTTGCTTCTTCTTTTGGGACAATAGTATCTTTCCAGTGCCATTCAAACTGGCTACATAAGATCAGTCTAGTCAGTGAAGTTCTGCAAGTTATTATTTGAGACATCCTGTCCAAGAAGTTTATAATCAGCTGGCTGTGAACCCTGATGAGGAGGCTCTAATATTGATGGGATGCAAAAAGTACTTCCAATGCAGCAGAGACGGATTAGTCCACACGTGACATTGTTGTCTTTGAATAGATTTATTATACAGAAGGATTGGTTAACAGAACATTCTTTTTTCTCCAGCGAAAGTAATGTAGATGTCAGGCACTACAAGCAGCTAGAGGCTGAAAAACGGGTCACTGGCACAAATAAATGGGCTTACTAAGGGAAGAAATACAGCAAGGAGAAAATGTGTATCTCTTAGCATTGCTCACAGATGACTAAACAACCACCCATCAAATCCAAAGGCTGGGAGAAGGTTCCATTAGATAGTGAAAATTGCAGGGGTGTGTTTTCAACCACAGATCTCTTAACAGCACTGCTGGCATAACTGATGTTGGCATGAATGCCTTTAGCTAACACTGCAAATACAGAAGGCTGTCATCAAGCCATCTCCAAATGATCACTAAGGAATACTTGGCACACAAATATAGCTCATAGAAATAAGAACAAAATGTCATAGGGTAAGAGTACAAGAGACCTGAGATTCAAGAGACAAAGTGCAGCTCCTTATTTTTGTGGCGAGTGATCATTTTGACCATTGATTTCTCATTCGTGCGCACGCGCACATAGTGTTCAAATTTAAAGCTTATAAATTATAGCTCATTGAGCGATTAAAAAGCCAACACTGGGGAAAGGAGCAGTTTCCTTCTCTGCAGATTGTGTAAATCAAGGATTAATGCAATTATCAATATTACACAGAATATCTCCTTGGAAACAGCTAAATATAGTAGTTTGTGTGGAAAGCTGCATTGTTTCAAAGTTGTGACAAGAAGCAGAATTAAACCCAATACAAAGAGAGGGGTTCTTTCTACTGTCTGCTTTGCCCTGGGAAAATAGTTCTCCCAACCAGACACACCACAACGATAATCCAGAAACCACAATAGTTTTCACAGAGCAGACTTCAGGGAACACCATCCAATTTTCACATCACAAATAAGTTCACACTCAATGATCTTGTTCTGATCCTTTGGATACATGCTCCCATACCACAAAAAAAAGAAAACTCCAAACCACAACTCATCCACTCGTCGTTGGATGAAATGTGCTCCACAGTGTGCTACTCTACCATTTACAATCCCCACGCATGGTGAGATACTATAGGCATTGGATTATTAGCAAACAACTCTATTGTCTTTCAAAGGTCCATAATGGAGAAAAGCCAGTTATACATAAGGCCTTATGCAGCACTCCAGCATGACGGGAAAGAGAACATTTGGGCACTTAAATAAAGTGAGTAAGTTGGCACATAAGTGTATAAATGCCTTTTCTACATTCAGGGCTTGGCTGGCCTATTTAGACAGCTACATTTGAAGGCTGAGCCCAGTATTAAGGGAATGCTAATGGAACAGAAGCACCTGCAAGGTCACTTCCTGACGTATGGATGTTGCATAGAAGGGAAATGTATATTCCCTACTGGTACATGCTTCTTGAGGAGAAAAAAAAGCAAACAAAAACGAATAGATTTTACAACAGTGAACAAAACATTCAGGTACCAGTATGTAACAAGCCAGCAGTGTTTGCCTCTAAACCTCACTGTTATGAAGCGATGACCCTGCTGGAAAACATGAAGCTGTAAGCTTCCTGCTTTTTACACTGTACTTCCAGCTCAGATGAGTAATAACTGCAAAGCGACTGGGGTCATCACTTCACTGTGCTTATATCAGAACTGTTTTGTGACCCACCAATTTTACTTCCATTATAAGTGGAAAAAATTGTAAGTGACTTGTCCTTGGGACAAATTTTGCAGAATGTCACCCCACTGCCTTATTTTCAGAGTGAGATTTAAGTAGCTGCAGGGCCGATTGCCCGCTCTTCAATCAGTGACAGAAGTGGGTCAGAATGGACTTTCAGAATGCTCTATTGGGAAGGGGGGCGGGTGAGAGAAATTAATCTTGACACCTTGTTTTCCCTTAGGCATTGTTAATATGTTCACTGAATCAAGTATAACTATTCTGACTTACACTTCATTATATGGTGCTTTTCATAAGAGAAATCCAAAGGTCCATTTTCTGCAGTGTAAAAGCCTAGAAAGAGGGAAATTATGAGCCAGAATAATAATACACCAGTGTCAGGAATTTGCTTTTTGGATGCATGAACTGACTGAAATTTTAAAGAAAAAGCCTAGTGAAGACATTAAAGAATTAGAATCACGGGTTAAATCGGTCTGGCAATCAGCAAGTCAGACTGATGATTAAAGACTAACCCAGAGTAATGGGGGAAAAAAGTCATCTTGGCCTCCTGACAATAGGGTATAAGCCCAAGAGAAAAACCATCACGTACAATCATATGAACTCTGCTACTTTGCAAAGAAAAAAAATCAAAAGTTAAAAATGAAAGCAAAGTAAGCCCATTTGCTATTGAAAGAAAACAACTTAAGCTTCTTTACTCCTCTTTATTCTGCAAGTGATCAGCTTTATAAAAATGCATGAGAAGCTAAATCCCTACATTCATCCTTCAGCTGTCACAGTTAACAGACACCTGCACTGCTAGCCTACAATACTCCCCATTCAGCAACACTCCTCCCCACCCCCACAAACTCCTCTGGCTTTCTCTTATAGATTTTATTCGATGGATTGATTTAGCCTTAATGGTGTACTTTACTTGGATCCATTTTTGCCAAAGGCTCTTCCTCTTCTTCTCTGAGGCTATTTGTACAATGTGAAAATGCATCTCTGGGTCTTACACACTCTCTGGTAAGGTCACTTAGGCCTGGTCTACACTACGCGTTTAAACCAATTTAACACTGTACCCGTCCACACTATGAGGCCCTTTATATTGATATAAAGGGCTCTTTAAATCGGTTTCTATACTCCTCCCCGACGAGAGGAATAGAGCTAAAGTCGGTATTACCATATCGAATTAGGGTTAGTGTGGCCACAAATCGACGGTATTGGCCTCCGGGCGGTATCCCACAGTGCACCACTGTGACTGCTCTGGACAGCAATCTCAACTTGGATGCAGTGGCCAGGTAAACAGGAAAAGCCCTGCAAAATTTTGATTTTCATTTCCTGTTTGCCCAGCATGGAGCTCTGATCAGCACGGGTGGCAATGCAGTCGCAAATCCAAAAAGAGCTCCAGCATGGACCGTACGGGAGATACTGGATCTGATCGCTGTATGGGGAAACAAATCTGTTCTATCAATCAAAGCTCCGTTACAGAAGATGAAATGGCAAAGCGTTTGTAGATTTTTTTTTTTTTTTTTTCAGGCTACACAGTGCTGCATGACAAACATAACGGGAAGCCAGAGACTCAAACGGACGCTCATGGAGGGAGGGTACTGAGGACTCCAGCTATCCCACAGTCCCCAGCAGTCTCCTAAAAATATTTGCATTCTTGGCTGAGCTCCCAATGCCTGTAGGTTCAAACACATTGTCCGGCATGGTTCAGGGAATAGCCTGTCAATTCCCCCCCCGTGAAAGAAAAGGGAAAAACTGTTTCTTGACTTCTTTCAATGTCACCCTATGTCTACTGAATGCTGCTGGTAGACGCGATGCTGCAGCAGTGAAGAGCAGTATCCACTCCTCTCCCCTGCCCGGTGGCAGACCGTGCAGTAGGACTGGTAGCCGTCCTTGTTATCAACCCGTGAGTGCTCCTGGCTGGCTTCAGGTGAGGCTGGACGGGGGCCCTTGGGTGAAAATAGGAATGATTCTCGGTCATTCCCAGTAGATAGTACAGAACGGTTGGCAACCGTCCTCATCATAGCAACTGGGGGCTGAGCTCCATCAGCCCCCTCCCTTTACTGTGTAAAGAAAAGATTCTGTCCTGCCTGGACTGTCATAGTGGCGGGAGGCTGCCTCCCCCTCATTTTATCTCACTAACAAGTCACTGTTTCTTATTCCTGCATTCTTTATAACTTCATGACACAAATGGGGGGAACACTGCCATGGTAGCCCAGGAAGGCTGGGGAAGGAGGGAAGCAACAGGTGTTGTTGCAGGGGCACCCCCCGTGAATGGCATGTAGCTCATCATTTCTGCGGGATCTGACACGGAGCAGCTGTGCTCTCTGATACACTGGTTCTCTAGTACACTTGCCCCATATTCTAGGCAGGACTATTTTTAGAAACCATAAAGGAGGGATTGACTCGGGGAGTCATTCCCAGTTTTGCCTTTGCGCCCCTGGCCGATCTCAGCCAGGGGCACCCATGATAGCAGCAGACAGTACAGAAGGACAGATAACTGTCATCTCATTGCCAATTTACACCGGCAGCAGACGGTACAGAACAACTGATAACCGTCTCTCCTATCATGCAAAAGCAAATGAATGCTGCTGTGTAGCGCTGGAGTATCGCCTCTGTCCGCGGCATCCAGTACATATACGGTGACTGTAAAAAAAAAAGAAAAGAAAAGAAAAAGCTGAACGGGCTCCATGGTTGCCATGCTATGGCGTCTGCCAGGGCAATCCAGGGAAAAAGGGCGCGAAATGATTGTCTGCTGTTGCTTTCCCGGAGGAAGGAATGACTGATGACATTTACCCAGAAACACCCGCAACAATGATTTTTGCCCCATCAGCCACTGGGCTCTCAACCCAGAATTCTAAGGGGTGGGGGAGACTGCGGGAACTATGGGATAGCTATGGAATAGCTACCCACAGTGCAATGCTCCGGAAATCGAAGTTAGCCTCGGACCATGGACGCACACCGCCAAATTAATGTGCTTAGTGTGGCCACGTGCACTCGACTTTATACAATCTGTTTTATAAAACCGGTTTACGTAAAATTGGAATAATCCCGTAGTGTAGACGTACCCTAAGTAGCAACTGCTTACACTGAATGAGGTTCTATCACCAAAGGGTGCATAACAAAGTCACTTGTGTCATTAAGGAAACAAATTTCTCAGCCTCAAATTCCATTTCCTGATTGTAAATCAGCATTCAGCAGTTGTCTGCTTCCTCCTGCAGTCTTATAAAGTCATTGCTACATTATGAATCCAAGCATCTGAGTTTCACCTTAAGAGTATGGTTCTCAGGTCAATCCAAAGACTTACTGCAGTTATCAGCAATAAGAATTGTTATGCTGACAACTCTGGAGGCATGTGCCCTCTGTTTATTAACAGAACAGATACATTAAGTATCTTCTCACAGCCCTATCACTGGTCATCTCCTGGATGTGCTGCTCACAATTCAAGCATGAGAGGATGAGCTCAGTCTCCATCATGCCCATTAAATCCTTGGCTTCTCTGTGGACAGAGACAATTGGAGTGCCAGTTAGTGTGAAATGCAGGGGTGATGAAGCAAAATCACAGAGCTGTAAAGGAGATTTTCAAACGGGAGCACAGTAGCCACTTCACATCAGCATATAAGAGTTATAGACTAAGTTTCTTACTTTTGTGTGCAGGTAGAAACTGTACTTTCCAGAGAAGTGAAAAAAACTCTGAAAAATAAGACTAAATAAGTCAGCTAGGAATGCTGGAAAAAAACCCAACAACAAAGTATGACAGTAGCCTGATATGGGCTGTATTGTAATGACTTAGCACTGACAAAATAGTATTAATACAATTTATATTTCTTCCACACTTAAGGGTAGATTTTCTAAGGCACAAATAGCAGATAGGCACCTAAATTAGAAAATCCAGCCCTGTGCCAAGATCAGCTCTCTGGAGAAACAGCAGCACAGGTGCTCTCCAATAAATGAAGTGACAAGTGAGTTTCTTTGTCTAGCTATAGGGCAAGTCTATTTGAGTTGTGGACTTCTGTGATCAATATTTTCCCCATTTGATCAAAGCAACAGCATATTTTGTAATACTTCTGTCCAAAAACTGCACTCGACACAAAGTTTAAGATTCTGAAGTGCCTTCCAAAATCTGAGAGGGATGAGGTGTGGAACATGCTTTCAGATGTCTTAAAAAAGCTAAACACCCCGATGTGGAAACTACAGAACCTGAACCACCAAAAAAGGAAAATCAACTTTCTGCTGTTGACATCTGACTCAGATAATAAAAATGAACATGTGTTGGTCCACACTGCTTTGGATTGTTATTGAGCAGAACCCATCATTAGCATGGATGCATGTCCCCTAAAATGGTGGTTGAAGCATAAAGGGGCATGTAAATATCTTGTGACATTGGCTACAACAATGAGAACAGGTGTTCTCACAGCACTTTCAGGTGACATTTTAAACAAGAAGTGGGCAGCATTAATCTTCTGCAAATGTAAACAAACTTGTTTGTCTCTGAGCGAGTGGCTGAATAAGAAGTAGGACTGAGCGGACTTGCTGGCTCTAAAATTTTACATTGTTTTGCTTTTGAATGCAGTTTTTTGGTACATAATTCTACATTTAAGTTCAACTTTCATGATCGAGATTGAACTACAGTACTTGTATGAGGTGAACTGAAAAATACTATTTCTTTTGTTTTTATACACTGCAAATACTTCTAATAAAATATAAATATGAAGTGAGCACTGTACACTTTCTATTCTGTTTGTAATTGAAATCAACATATTTGAAAACATCCAAAATATTTAAATAAATGCTATCCAATTATTGACAGTGCAATTATAGCAATAAATTTTTTTAATCACTTGACAGCCCTAATAAAAATATACCATCACTGCCTAGATCTTGCACTTCTCACAAGTAGATCTCAAAGTGTTTTACAAAAAAGACAGGTATTGTTATCCGCATTTTACAAATTGGAAAACTGATGGAAGACTCGTGCAAAGTCATCCAGCAGGCCAGTGGCAGAGGTGGGAACAGAATCCAGGTCTACTGAGTCTCATTACAGTGTTCTATCCACCAAAGCGGTCTCCCTGCCCCAAGGAGCTCATGTAGTGACACACGTACAACATGAAGGTAAATTAAAAATAAGGAGATTTATTACATTTTGCCATATTTTGATTATATCAGTAAAATGTCACCAAAAATGAACTAACACCGACTTGGCTGCTCACTCAGCTCTGTGTTCAGTTGCCCTCAACTATACATATTTCTCCCTATCATTTTCCACTTACTATAATAAACAAAGATTCTAGCAAGACCATTCCCTCGCCCCACCCCCAGTTTTTTGGGGGGCACATGTTGGTATTCAATTTAGTTCTGAAATGAAGATAGGGCCAGGCACAGATCAAAACCTGTGGTGCCAACTAAGAAAGAAACAGCTTGCTGCTAAAGTGTGTGTGTGTGTGTATATATATATATATATATATATAAAAAATCCATTAAAAAACCCTCCAATATTTATCTGTAGGATCAACTTTGAATGTTGTCTAGATTATGATGTGGATGCATCATACAACACAGTACTAATGTACATCCTTCCCTCGTAGTTTCACACAACTCCACGCCTTCCTGTTGCATGCCAAACTATCTCATTCTCCTCCTTCAAACCCCTTCTCAAACTTTACTTTTGGTTTTCTGTTCCACCCTACATATTTCTTTTCTCCACTCTTGTACCCGATCACTTACATTGATCTCTCTCCAGGAAAAAAGAAAAAGTTACACAGCCTCCTTCCCCTGTAAAATAATGCTCTCTCAACAGCAATAGTCCCTTCTGTTGTTGTCTGTTGTGCCTCCTCACTGAGCAACTCCGACATTAACCATGATCTGTTGTTCAGCATGTTAACTGTAATTTAGATTGTAAACAAACTTTGAACAAAGAACAGTGTTTTCTTACATCTGTAAGAATGCTGCATATACTTAGAAAGTTGTAAAAATAAGTCTGCTGAAGGAGCCTTTTCACACAAGTTAAAATGAATCAGAATCATGCCCTTCTCAAGTTTTACATAGTGGATTACTGTACAGAAAAACAGACATTGCTGAGAAACACTATTAAAATTAGTTTCTGAACTGGACAGTCTAATCAGATTTGAAAAATCATGAATCAGTACTTTGAGGACATTTGAGCTATTTTACAGTAGGCCTATGAATTCATCAAGATCTGGAATCGTGAAACCAGGCTACCTAATAAGCTAACAGAAAGAAAGGCTATATGTCCTAACACATCAAAACCGGAGAACCAGAGTGCTCATAAAGCAATTTTATAAGATTTGGAACTTGGATTTTTATTTTTCAGTCTTACTTTTTTCGCTGCTTGGAAAAATGGACTCATGAAATTATTAAAATATATTAAGTAACCTGACACCTAAATTCTTTAAAAATATTTAAAAAAACTCTTAGAGCAGCATCATTTTTAGCAAAAATCTCATCACATTACTGAAGTGAAGATTGTTAGTTGAACCCTAACTTTTAAAAACAAAGATTTTTCAAGTTAATATTAATAGAAGTGTATTCACTGGATTATTTATTTTTAAATTAAAAAATCGCCCAGACGAAAAAGCTATTCAAACTACTGCTGTATGGTACTAGGTACTATTTCCATTGTCCAAGCTGAATAAAGTGCACATAAGCAAGCAGCATAAATGGTGTAAAGTGTTGTTGTCGTCCCCACCCCCCAACCTAATTTTAATAATTTGAAGGGATACAGTCAACTTTAAATCTAACTGACAACTTGCTTTAGGAAATTTGCTAGAAGGTACTAAAACTGTCCTGAATCCCTATGCCACATTTTAGTTTTATAACCACGCTTTCTTATTTCGCACTGTGCTTTTTTCCACCCTGTCGCTGATCAGGACTTAACTGTCTAAATAGGGGAAAACAGTGAAAGTGCTATCAAATGAACAAAGTAAAATGAAAAACAAAACAAAAACCCCAGAACAGATTCCCCCTCTCCCGCCCGCAGTCTTTCACTTAGAATTATCTAAAGTTGTTACTTATACCAAAAGTAGGTAAAAAATGCACACAGACATCTGATGGGGGGGGAGAGGGGGGAAGGCAGGGAGAAGAGAAGGGGAGGGGGGAGTTTGACATCATTCCTTTAGGGTATTCTTAGTAATCCAAATTAAAAAAAAGAAGTTAAGTGAATTTTAACTTGCCAGTTTCTTTTAAAAAGTTTAGTAGTATTAAAAAGGTAGTGTCCATAAACTTCACTGGATTAAATGTATTTAAAAAAATTCAAAAAGAGCAAATATATTTAAAATGGATATTAACAAGTTAAACAATTCTAATGTAATCTCAATAAAAAGTTACCTGTTTTTCTTCCTCTGGCATATTTTTTTCCAGTTCTAATAAGTATTCTTCATCTAATTCTGTCTGCTTCCCTGCAAGATCCTCTCTGTTGTCTCTCTCCTGTTCCATTCCTGGTTCCTTTACCTCAAAGGAGTCATTACAGTCATGAAAACACTCATCCGCTGCTCTAGGCTCTTGGGCAGAGGAATGAAGATCTCCCTGGTCCAGGCTTCGTGGATGATGTGCATCTTTGGAACCAGCTGTCAAAGGACCAGTGCTCTCTGATGACTTCTGATCAGAAAGCTTTAAGCCATGGAGCAATTCTTCTGGTGGACTGGATTTTTCAGTCTCTTCCATCCTGGGATCTCTTGAAGGGTTAAGCTTTTGAAAATAAGGGAGAAATAATAATCCTCAGCACTTACAGTACACAGCACTTTCAGTCACAAGATTTCAAAGTACTTCATACACTTTATAGTTTACCCTCACATTGCCAATCTCTGAGGTAAACAGTTATCCCATTTTACAGAAAAGGAACTGAGGCACAGTATTTAAGTGACTTTCACTTGTTCAGCTCAATCTTGTGAGCACTTACACATGTGAACAACTTTACTCACAGGAGTGCTCACCACTGGATTCTATATGACTACTCCCACAAGTAAAGCGTTGACAGAGTGGGCCCTAGCTCATCGCTGCATTGTGATAACTCCCTTGAACACGCAGGAGTCACTCACCCCTCCTCTCTCACAGCATCACTATCTCCCTGGACGCCTGCCAAGCCCCTAGTCTAGACAGCATCGCCACATACGGCTCCACCGAAGCCAGGCTTCCCCACCCATTCTCCCGTGCCATTTTACACAGCATCCCTCACCCAGTCTCGCTTCTCTATCTTCCCCATCATACGGTCCCAGAGACCCACTGGTCCAAAAGCCCCACACTTATCTTCCTCCCCAAAACCCCAGGCACCACCAGGTCAGCATTCCTCCCACTAGCCCACCCCGAGCCCCAGGTACCCCCAGCTCAGCATTCCGCCACATATGCCATCCCCCAAACACCCCCAGATCAGCATCCCGCCCACTTCGCCCCCCCAGTACCTCCAGGTTCACTCGCCCCCCCCCCAGGCGACCCCAGGTCAGCATCCTCCTCACTCGCCCCAAGCCTAGGTCTCCCCGCCCCAAGAGAGCATCCCCAGAGATCCTGGGTGAGAGACACGGCCGGAGCCCCGCCCCACACCTTAGGAAGGGAGCAGGATACCCATCCCCATCAGACTTCAGCCAGAACCTCCTTCGCTTCAACTCCTGCTAGCGACTGCGGTCCCCTTTGACTTCTCACCTTCCGTAATCCCGTCACTTCCTGCCTCTCCCAGCCAATAGAAGCTGAAAGCGCGGGGCTTGCTGGGAATTGGAGTCTTGTGATGACCTATGAGGTAACAATAACTTCCGGTAAGGGGCGGGATCTGTAAACATGGATGGAGTAAGAGGGAGGGGCCCGTGCTGTCTTGAGGAGGGGGCAAATTGAGGGACTAGGAGTCCTTTACATCAGTTTTGACGTTCCCGTTGGTGACAAGATATGGGATGGCGACTGAGACTGTCCGTACAGAATGTTTCGGGGCGCCATCTTGGATTAGGACAGGGAGCGGCCATCTTGTGTTACGGCAAAACAGGAGGGCTGCTGCGAAGGGAAGTGGTTAGTGCCGTGCGCTGCGTTCGCAAGGCGCGCTCGTGCTGCTGCCGTTCCTGTGCAGGCTGCCTTGGCATCCCCTGATCCAAAAGCGACTGATGACCAGGGTTGGTTGGCAAGCCCCAGGCCCCAGCCTTCACAAAAAGGACAAAAAAGTCATGAGCTTTGGTTAACGGGAGTTGTTAATTGATTTTAGCTTCTTTTTAATTTGTCTTCTGGGTTTTGAACCTTTGGGCTACATGGAGATCACGGTTACTAACATTTCTGCATAAGCACATAGACTGGGAATTTACTTTTTTCCACAGAGAAGGTAGAGATTCTCACACAATAACATGACTGGAGGAGCTGTGGCTTTAACACTCTAAAAAAATCACAATTTGTATAAAATCAGAGCTGGCAACACTGAATTCAATAGCAAAACAGATGGAGATTACAGAATAAATAGAAGTAAAGGAATGAGACAAATCAATTAGATTAGACATCACTAGAGACAGGTGGTGAATTTTTTTCAAGTATTCAAGTTTTAAATGAAATTGTTTCACAAAATGTCAAACTTTAGGGATAGCATATCTAAGGTAAGAGACGAATGAGATGGGACAGGCAGGGGTGAAAGTAATTTAAAGGATTTACCAGTACACAGGGCAGGCAGCTGGCTCCTGGGCAATGAGAGGGGAAGGGGGCGGCTCTGGGCCCACAAAAAGGGTAGGGGCCCTTGGGCAGAAGGGGCTGGGCTGGAGCTAGGGCTAGACTTCCCCAGCCAGCTTTTCAGTGCTGCCTGGCCTGTGCCCCCTGGGGTTCTGGTGGCGATTTAAAGGGCCACTGCTGGGAGCCCGGGGCTTTTTAAATTGCCAGGCTCTAGGGTAGCTGCCCCTCCCCCTCCCCTTCGGTCAGCAACCTGGCCCGTACAGATTTTAAAGCGCTGCTGTGGCAGCCACTTTCTTACCGGTACACTGTATCAGCCCACTTTCATCTCTGGGTACAGGATAAAAGTGTGTAAAATAGTGAATAGAAAAGAGATGGTAGTTTGGAAGCTTCTTTCTCACAAACACCAGAACAAAGGGACATTCAATAACATTAAAAGACTGTGAATTCAAAGTTGATACAAGGAAATACTTTTTCACGTAAAGTTTAACTAAAATGTAGAACTCTGTCACAGGATGTTGTTGAAACCAAAAACCTAGCAAGATTCAAAAAGGGATGACATTTTTGTGGATAACATTAACATCCACAGTTAAATAGCTAATGCTAACAAAAGTTTTGCAAAGGATATTAAAACCACATGCTTCAGGGTTTAACCCTCTCCAACTGGGATTAGGAGCTTTCTTGCACTTTCCTATGAAATATCTGGTCAGGGACAGGATACTGGATGAAAGGAACCGTGGATCTGAGCCAGTATGGCACTTGCTATCTTTCTATTGTTTTTCTATTGCACAGACAATATACTAATTATTCCAGAATAAAGTGATTTTTATTCCAGAATAGTATCCACATGGCAAAATACCATGGAATAGCTATTGCAGAATAGCTTATTCCTGAGACACACTGTCCATTGGTTAGGGCACTAGTCTGGGATAAGAGAGCTCTAGATTCCATTCCCTACTCTGCCATAGACTATCCCCGTGCTTTTGGGCAAGTCATGTAGCCTTTCTGTGCCCCACCTGTAAAATGCCAGTAAATTCACCTCATAGGGATGTTGTGAAGATAAACCCTAAAGATTGTTAGGTTCTCAGATACTAAGGTGATGGGGTCATATAGTTATAGTAAAGAGATTCTGGTCAATTTCCCTTTGTAGACAAGCCCTTTGGCTTTTCCATCATGTTTAAACACCAATTGTTTGCAGCCAGACTGATTCCTAATACAATTCAGCTGACTGATATCAATGCAGTGTTTTCTTCTTAAAGTCCCAGTTCCTGGAGTCATGTCATGTGGAAAAAAAAATGTCCAGTCTTCATAGTACCAGAGAAAAGCTGGAAAACAAACTCTAAAGGCTCAAAACCCAGAAAACAGATAGAGACCCCAAATATATTATTTTTGAAAATCATTTGTTTTAAGCTAATGTCATGGTTTTTGTAGGCCACACTTTCAGAATGCTTGGTTTTGGCTAGATCGTATATTGATAAGGTCACCCTGTGCTATAACAGTGTTCAAAGCCTATGGTAATGGACTCCCCCTCCCCCACTAGTTGGTTACAGATAGGTTTAGTTTGACAAAAAACAGAAGAATGGTAAGTGAAAAAGTGTCCTTTGGAGAGGTGGTGCTACTTGTTGCCAGCTCTAGGAGAGGTAGGTGCTGCTGTTTAATGGATCCAGCTGCATTAAAGTTTGCACTCTCCTTTTTGGACAATGTCATCTCAGCTTAGTAATTCTGATTCTATATTATGAAACTGCGCTTTAAAGAGATGGAAGACAAGTGGCAGAGGAAAGCTGATTGCATGGCAAAGTGTGGGTGTTGTGGGGTGACAGGACAAATCATATTATCAAAGTTCCTCAGGAAATTTCACCTTTCACCCCTTTCTAGTCTCTTTAAGGACACCCCCCCACCCTCAGGTCTGAGGCCTGTAGCTGTCACCTTCTTTGGGGAGCAGATGGGAGGATTCCACAATTCATTTCCTGCACAGTGAGGATTTAGGTTGCAGATTCCTGCAGTTCACTGCGATTATCTCAGCAAGTCTGGTTCAGCACCCACATGCCTGTTCTCTCGGAGGTAGTGACAGGATTAATAAGTGCCCAGCCAGCCTTCGTAAAACAAAGTATTATTCATTCAAAACAAAAACATTAAAGAGGACAGTATCTTGAAAATAAACAGCTTCTATGCATGTCTGGCTTACCAAGGATCACCGTGGAGTCCAGGCTGGCTTCAGAGTACTACAGGGCCTGTCTCAGTCTCAGGTCAGTTCTTGTTCTGGTGAAAATACCCGCTCTCCCCCTTGGTCTAGGAGATCACTTCATATAGTTTTCAGTTTTGTCAGTCCTCTTGAACCTGCTCAAATCATGATATGCAGTTTCCCATGGGATTTCTCCAAACTTGTTACTGCCTAGGGATTTGCTTTAATTACCTCCCTCCACCCCAGTCATTTTAGTTCCTGCAGGAAACCCTGTAATTCCCCCATTGAGTCAGGAATACAATCTGTATTCCATAACAATACATATAACATTTATAAAGTTGATACAGTAGTCTTTGAATGCACTATGTGTCCATAGTGGCTGTCACAATGAGACTGGAAGACAGAAACATAACATTTGTTTCCTCCTTATCCACAAGTCTTGTTACCCTGTTAAAGTGGGATATTAGATTGGTTTGACATGATCTGTTCTTAACACATCCATGTTGGCTGTTACTTATCACCTTATTTTCTAGGCACTTACAAATTGATAGTTTATTTGCTCTATTATCTTTCCAGGTACCAGAGTTAAGATGACTGGTCTTTAATTCCCTGGGTTGTCTTTATTCCCCTTTTTCTACACAAGGAGAAAGAACTTGGACTGAGTTGATGGGTCACTTGACCCTGAAAATGATCAGATATTGCTGTGGTATAGCAGGGAATTAGGAATCCAATGGCATAAACAGGAGCATCTTTTGAGAAATGGAGGAGATTTTTTATTTTCAGTGTTGGGTGAAGATGATATCTACCCGAGAAAGGAATGGCTAAATGTTTGCAGAGTATCATCTCCTAAACATACAAATTAATTGATAGTTAGAATCAAAGGTCTGCATTTTTACTAACCAAAGGAGACGTGAGACGTACTGTCTGTATATAAACCTGCCTCAAAAGACCAGCCATGAGCATTACGACAAAAATCTTTTGTGACACGCTCCTTGCCTGAGATGATGCAATCTCCAGTTAAGATCCAAATTCTTAGTATAGCTGTCTATCCTAGTCGCTCTGATATTAAACATTTCCAAGCTATATGGCTTTCTGCTCTTTTGCTTCACAAATGATACAACTGTAATACAATGAAGATGCTTTCCTGGAGCTAGGATGTGATTGTGAACTGCTTAGAATTAATGCTTCACAAAAGTCTCATAAGGATCATGTTTTACATCATCAAGGAAGAGCCACCAGCAGACAGCATGTTGAGAGAGGGACCACCTGTTAGTGACTTCCCCAGAACAAGCTAAGAAACTGATAAGCAGGATAACCCTGCTGGTTTGCAATTAGACTTTTAGCTTTTCTTTCTGTATCACTCTAAAAAAATAATAATTACAGCTTGATAATGTATTTCTTGTCCATTTTCTCTGGAACAAAGCAACTGTATTGAATAAGATTCCAATCCGATCACCAGTGCACAGCTCAAACAGCCAGCCTGCATCAGGAGAGATCTTTGGGGCTGAGAAGAAAAGAATCCTCTGCACCAGCTCATGGAGCTGCTTTGCACCTTCTACTGCAGTTTTGAGGCTACAGTTGTACCCACAGTTCCTGTACACCTGCTTTGTGTGTGCATATGGGGGTCTGCATAATCACAGATCCCCTAGCCTTAACTCAGCTCCTCTGCTATCCCTCAACACTGCAAGCCAGTACAGAGAAAGCCCCTCTGCAGGATCCTAAAGTCTTCTCCTCCAACCCTCTCCAAACAGTGAATCTGCATTAGTACTGCTGGAGCCAGGATCTTCCTGGGGGAGAATGCAGCAGGAGAGGCAAAGTTTCTCCTTTACTGTTAGGATATATAAATGCATTGTTTGTATCTACACACAGTTGCTCATGTCAGACAGACACAGACCATGCTCACTTTTTCTTGTTTCCACTCTACATTTCTGTATTCTACTGGAGCTTCTTTTCTGCCACTGTAGCTATGACAATGGGTTTTTTTAAAAAGTACCAACATTGCACAGGAATATGATTATCAACAGAAATACACCAACTACATAATGCAAAACATCACTGCAATGCTGTCCCTATGTACTTTGTATCATACAGCCTGATCCAAAAGAAATCTACTGAAAATCAGGAGGAATCTTTTCAGTGGCTTCAACAGACTTGAGATCAGGCCCTTCAACAGCAATTAAGTGGATAAAACTAGAGTTGTCAACAATTTCATAAGTGGATAGATATGCCTAGTCATTAGAACACTAGCCAGGAATAGAAACCCAGCATCAAAACCAGAGTCAAAGGCCAGATACCACAGCCAAGGCTCAGAGTAGAAATCAGGAATTAGAGCCCAGAGTCAGAACCAGATTACCTGGAGGAGGTCTGGGATTCAATGAGCAGACACAGACACTATCGCATCAGTGGACAAATAGTTTATGGACAAACTGGTGCTGGGTTTAAGAGCAAACCTGCTAACTTGGTCAGCTAATGAGATGGGGCATTCCATCAGTATCTGGTTGATGCAGCTCAGCTGTGCTCATTAGGCTGATAGGAAACTGTGCAGGTGCAGGTACAGTGCTTTATTCCTGACATCAAGCAACATTTCTTTCAATGTTGCTTTGCATCTGCACCCCTAAATTTTAAATAAACACAAAATCTCAAAGCAAAATTTTGCCAGATCATTGAGTTTTGTAAATTCTCAAGTCAAAGTCATGTGAAACTCTGTATTTTGATTGCAAATTATTATGCAAAACCATAAGCCAGCCAAGGAATACTCTGGCTGGATCCATGTTCACCTGAAAAGTCCATAAATGTTAATGACCTTTTCCCTGGCAAGTTCCAATGAAAGACAAAATCAAGCAAGTTTCAGATTTTCTTGTGAACCTTTTGCACAGTTCTAGCTAAAAACAAACAAATAAACCACAAAGGCATCTTGGACAGGGCAAGTTGGCTAGGCAGAATCTAATCTGATTGGATTGCCAAAGAGGGGCTCACCCCAAGGGAAAACAGTACTATTGAAAGCAGATGGGAGATAACCTTCATCTATATTTCTATGGGAGCTTTCCACCAGACTATCTGAGAAGAGGCATGTCAGGTTTGCCTTTCCATTTTCAGAGGCTACCAGCCTCCACTGTTAAACATCATGGAGCATAATTAGGGCCCTACCAAATTCATGCTAATTTTGGTCAATTTCACGGTTATGGAATTTTAAAAAATCATAGATTTCATGATTTCAGCTATTTAAATCTGAAATTTCATGGTGTTGTAACTGTAGGCTTCTTGATCTAAAAAGGAGTTGTGTGGGGGTGGTCGCAAGGTTATTGTGTGGGGGTTGCGGTACAGCTACCCTTGCTTCTGCACTGCTGCTGGTAGCAGCGCTGCATTCAGAGCTGGCAGCTGGAGAGTGGCAGCTGTTGGCCAGGTGCTCAGCTCTGAAGGCGGCACCCCGCCAGCAACAGCACAGAAGTAAGGATGGCATGGTGTGGTATTGCCAGGGCAGGCTCCAGGCACCAGCACAACAAGCAGGAGAGGAGGCGGCACATCTGGCTCTTCAGTGGCTGGTCCCTCATTCCCTCTTGGAGGGAAGGACCTGCTGCCGAATTGCGCTGAAGAATGAAGTGGCGCAGTGGAGCTGCCGCCGAAGTGCCGCCAATCGGGATCGTGACTTTTTTTTTTTCCCCCTGCCACTTCGGGTGGCAAAAACCCTGGAGCCTGCCCTGGGTATTGTCACCCTTACTTCTGTGCTGCTGCCTGCAGAGCTGGGCCCTCAGTCAGTAGCCGCCATTCTCCAGCTGCCCAGCTCTGGAGGCAGCAGTGCAGAAGTAAGGGTGGCAATATTATACCATGCCATCCTTACTGCTACCCTGCTGCTTGTGGGGTGCTGCCTTCAGAGCTGGGCACCCGGACAACAGCCACCGCTCTCTGGCCACCCAACTCTGAAGGCAGTGCAGAAATAAGGATGGCAATACTACAACCCCCCGAAAATAACCTTGCGACCCTCCTTCAATTCCCTTTTGGGTCAGGACCCCCAATTTGAGAAACCCTGGTCTCCTCTGTGAAGTTTGTATAGTATAGTATCAGAGGGGTAGCTGTGTTAGTCTGGATCTGTAAAAGCAGCAAAGAATCCTGTGGCACCGTATAGACTAACAGACGTTTTGGAGCATGAGCTTTCGTGGGTGAATACCCATTTCGTCGGATGCATGTAGTGGAAATTTCCAAGGGCAGGTATATATATGCAAGCAAGAAGCAAGCTAGAGATAACGAGGTTAGTTCAATCAGGGAGGATGAGGCCCTCTTCTAGCAGTTGAGGTGTGAAAACTAAGGGAGGAGAAACTGGTTTTGTAGTTGGCAAGCCATTCACAGTCTTTGTTTAATCCTGAGCTGAGGGTGTCTAATTTGCAGATGAACTGAAGCTCAGCAGTTTCTCTTTGAAGGCTGGTCCTGAAGTTTTTTTGCTGCAGGATGGACACCTTAAGATCTGCTATTGTGTGGCCAGGGAGGTTGAAGTGTTCTCCTACAAGTTTTTGTATATTGCCATTCCTAATATCTGATTTGTGTCCATTTATCCGTTTCCGTAGAGACTGTCCAGTTTGGCCAATGTACAAACTAGAGTGGCATTGCTGGCATATGATGGCGTATATTACATTGGTGGACATGCAGGTGAATGAACCGGTGATGGTGTGGCTAATCTGGTTAGATCCTGTGATGGTGTCCCTGGTGTAGATATGTGGGCAGAGTTGGCATCGAGGTTTGTTGCATGGATTGGTTCCTGAGCTAGAGTTACTATGGCGCGGTGTGCAGTTACTGGTGAGAATATGTTTCAGGTTGGCAGGTTGTCTGTGGGCGAGGACTGGCCTGCCACCCAAGGCCTGTGAAAGGACTGGCCTGCCACCTGCATACCTGCTTACTAGTTTTACCTCAGGATCACCACCCTGCTTAACACACAGCCGTTAGATATATTTATTGTGAAAACAAGAATAAATTTGTTATCAAAGAACAGAGATTCAAATGATACTGAATAAGAATATTGGAAATATATGGTTACATATAAAATAAAATCATAACTTGCTTTCTAGATCACAAGACATTCCCCATCTCCAACAGGATATCTTTCCCCAAATCCTTCACCTGAGAACAGGATCCCTCCCACCATTACTGTTTACCTCCTTTTCTTGTGACGTCTCTGCAAGCTCTTTAGTGTTTTACATAGTACGCTAATAGACTTCCATTGGGAGACACACAGTACACAACTATTAGCTAGGGAGATAAGTGGAGAAGTTTGTTTCAGGGCGTGCTGCCTTTGAGTGAGCTGCCTTGAAACATATAGGAAATTATGTTTTTAAAGCCTTATAGTTCTTAAGGCCATATATATATGTCATGACATGACATGACATACATACATAGCTCTTTACATATTATCTGCACATACATATCACAATGAAAAGAGTGACCAATGTGATACATTTGCTGCTACGACCAAGATCTGCACCTGCGGCGGCTCCACCCGGGTTCGTGCCCTAGACTTCAAGGCGCTCTGCAGCAGCACTCCTACTCATCGTGGCGTAGCCCCTGCAGATTTCATTGCCGCCTTTGGAATGGTGCTTGCCTATCTCTTAGGACCAACAGACCCCATGTTCAACTGCTGTTCACATGGAACCCTTCTCCACTTCGGTCTTCAAAGTTCTCATTTGAATGTTTGCTACTACCACCAAGATCTGACACAGGCTTTCTTTAGAGACCTGACCTGACATTCTTTGGTGGACTAGTATGTAGATACCAGACCAATGGACTCCCGTGTATCTTTGTGCCCTCTGCCAGTTGGCACAAAGAGGTCCCTGGGTCACACATTTTTATGTAAAAGGAGTCATTAAAGTTTTGGGGGGGATCCCAGAACCATCTTGCTAGTCCTCCTGCTAATTTCGAGGCCAGCTTGATGCAGAGTGCTGTGGTAATGGCAGACCGGAGTGAGTGGTGGCAAAAACTCATTTCCTAGGCATTCTAAGGCCAACCCTACCACTTAACATTTTTAGCTCTTCCTAAGACTACCAAAGAGACAGTTGCTAATAATTCAGGAAGCTACCACACCACAGGTTCACTGTTATGGCCATGCTGCTTCTCCAAGAAGAATGCCACTTCTGGGACCCCTACCAGTGCCACTAAGAGTTCAAACCTAGATGCCCCAGGCAGTCACTCCGACATGCTTTCTGGCCACTCCAGCAGTGCATAAGGAGGAAAGGAACAGATGCTGGGGCCAAACTGCCTCAGCACTGCATGTGAGTCTAGCAGTCTTTCTCCTTCTCTTGTTGGTGCCACTTGTAGCTTAAATTGTTGTTGATGGCGGATAACCTGGAAGAACCCTTTGCCCCTTTGCATTCCAAACCCCTATGACAATACAGGGGAAACCCATTCCTCCTTGCCCCCTCATCCTAGCCAGGGAGACCCATCCCCTGGATCCCCCCCACCCCAAGCTAAGGGAGCTCATCAACATTCAGGGGAGAAATGTACACCTCAAGAACCAAATGGGATCTCAATCCCCAAATGGCCAATCCACCCTCCATCAGAGGAGACCTGTTCACCAGCTGGCTGACCATCCCACAGCCAGAGGCCACTCTAAACTCTCATTAGCTGCCTAATTATGGGTGTAGATGCCTGTCTTTAGGCACCCAAGTCTCATAGTGTTGGCCTTAACCTCTGTCTGGCTCATTTTCCCTGTAGTATACCAATACTTACCTACCTGACAGGGGTATTATGAGTATTAATCATTTAATGTTTGGAGAGTACTTCGAAAATGCATAGACATGCTATGTATTATTATTTTCAAACATAGGTGCCGTAACAGGACATCCATATCTCTGAGATTATAGAGCAGCATTTATCATCTTTCACCTCTAAATCTTGCCCACTTCAGATGTAGCACGTTTCTGCTTCAATAAGCCTTATAGAATTCTTTGTTCTACTAAGTGGAAATGTATGAAAAGCTGAAGCTTTTTTATATCCAAAAATGGAAACTTCTTGGAGTTTGTTTAATCTACTCAATCCTAAGGGATTCTTCCGAGCAATGATGTTTGTTTAACTGAACACCTGTTGAAGAAATCAAGAACATGTGACCCTATGCAAGTGAATGTGTTTGGATAATAAGGGCCAGATTGTGGAGCCCTTAACTCATGTTTGTGATCACCTACTCACTGACATAAGTGGAACTGCTCCCATGAGTAAGTGCTCATGACACTCTAACATGAAACAGCATGAAATGGGAACAAACTTCTTGAACCAGTGCTCAAACTGAGGAGATGGAATGGAAGGATGATGCTATTTCTCAGTAAAGCGATTGTATGCTCCAATTTTTTCCAGTGTCTCCCTCTCTTTTTTTTCCTCCAAAAGTTATTATTTTTCTTTTCCAAACTGGTAGCCTGCAGAATACAGGCTAGTCTGGCGTAAGCAACCAGTTTGAGCATTGTACAGAATACTAACAAATACTGATGCTCATGCTGGGCTGACTCAGCTTTTCCCATCTGATGTTGAAAGAAGCATAGGAAAAATTTACTTGAACGTATGTGGGATTTTTTTTGTTTTTTCTTTTAATTCCCTGCTTTACAGGTTATCCACAAACAGAGAAAAAATGGATTTGTGCCTGCTTTATGGTGTCTAAAATTTTTTGTAAATGTATTTTTTCCCGTTTCCTTTTAACGTTAAAAAATCAGTTGTTGTCTACCTTAGAAGACTCTGTTGTGACTTGAGAGCTGAAGAACTTAGGACATCAAAAAATACAGAAAAATGAACGTTGAGCAGCGAGAGGGAAGGGGAATTTTAGTCAGATTACTTAAAACACTTTGCTTTTTCATTTTTTTTAACAGCTGTTTTACACAAATACCTATCTGACATTTGGAAGAAAGGGAATTCTATCTTGCTTCTTAGATTAAGGGAACTCACATTATGAATCTCCGAGACCTTTAAGAAGTTCTCTAGCAACACCAGAGATCATCAGAGTTAAGGCTGCTGATGTTCTAAGATAAAAAATCATAAACAAAAAAAGCATCAAATAATTTAAAAAATTCTTTAAAGACCATATACTTTGAAAATCTCATTTTGACTGTCTAATATGGAATGAGTACAGAGGCTCAAACTATGATGTGTGAAATCCCCCAAACTCAGCAGAATTAAAATATTTTTTGTGCTATTATTTAGAGTATGGGTGAAATGTGGGCCCAGTAGGTGGCACCATTGCATCTTAAATACCAGCAGCTGCAATCACTTCATATAGATCCTAATATACTCCCATTAGAGTGGATGACAAAACTCCTTCTGATTTCAGTAGTGCAGGATCAGGCCCTTAACTAGCGCAAAGAAAAGGACCAAGCTATAGCATGACCACTCATGCCACCAGGTTTTCTGCTAAACTTAGCACTGTGATTTTCCCCCTTATTGGATCCTCAAAGCATGGAAATCAAAGTTTCAACGCATCAAGCAAAGAACAAAGAAATAATTACTATTTTCAAGAGGTCATATAAAGTTCAGATTCTTTGCTAGAGTAAAACATTTGCACACTTGTCTCAGTGGAATCACATTATTGGGCTTCCCAATGAATGTTTGAAAGGAAATAATGAAAGAGCGAATTAAAGCCTTTTAAAGCTATATAATAACAATTTTACTATATCCACTCTTCAATTTTCACTGAATAAAGGAATGAGGTTTTTTACCTTATTAATTTCTAACATTAACTTCTTTTGTTTCTTCATAACTTTTTATTGGGATTTTAGAGGATGAACCTGGATATGAAGAGGCTGAAGACATGTTCTGTTTTGTCTAAACTGACATATTTTGACACAAGAATTTTCATGAAAGGCACCAAACTTCCTCCGTGCTACTCTGCTGCTCTTAGAAAATGCCTGATCCAATACCCATTGAAGTCAAGAGACAGCCTCCCATTGTCTTCCCCGGACTTTGGGTCAGGTTGAGAGGGTGTAAACATGAAGGTTCTGAGCTATGTCGAGTCATGGTTTTCTTTGCCTTCATTGTGTTTCTTACACACAATCGGTCATAAACATGGGATCAGCTCCTTAGGTGGTGTAAATCAGCTTAACTCCATTGAATTCAATGGAGCTACACCGATTTACACCAGAGCAGTATCTGGACCATACTGTGTAGGTCACTTAGGATTTGCCATGAATCAAACCACTTTCTAGAGAAATAGCTTGCCCCAGCTGTGGGCAATACTTGCTACTTCAGAAGATATTAATCTGCCCTCCCCTAAACAAACCCACAAACCAGCCAACCTAAAATCCTAATTCAATTAGCCCAGCAGTTCCTAAGTTCTGATCTGTGGACCACCTCCAGGTGGCCTGCAGAGAGCTGGCTGGTCACATGGTACTACTGCTGGAAGAAATGAAACAGATGGGAGGGAGAGCAAAAGTACAGAATGTGCTTGACGATCTTCTAAAAGGAAAACACACTTATTGGATTAAAGGCAGCTAAAATACACTGGTTATTTATGGTGATTATTCCATGCAATCAGTTTCTACGGAGATGTTATGCCATCATGCAGGGGAGGAAAGGCAGCGTATACAACAAGGAATGGGAAGGGAGGCAACCATCAGAAAATCTCTCTATTCAGATGCACCCCATGCTATGAAAATATTTGAACACCCCAATCTAGGCATTTGTGCAGTGTTGTATGAAGTGGAGTGAAAGCTCAGAGGCAGAGCAAACACACTTAAAATTCCAGCAGCAACAACCTTAAAGTCTGGCAGCCAATTCACAAAGAAGAGAAGCCCCCTGTCCAAACCCCTCCAGAGCCTGCCAACTCCTGTCAATGTTCTCTCCATTCTGTTTGTCTCATAACCTTCCCTCTGAGTTCTCAGTACATGCAAAAAAATACTGAGAACCTTCATAAAAAGGGTGTTTGTGTGTGTGTGTGGGGGGAGGGTTGTCATGAAATACATGTCTTGGAGGAGAGCCCTCCATGAAAAGGGACCCAATGCCCTGCCATTCCTTGCTCCAGTGGTGTCCCTGGCAGGAAGCCTTGCTGAGTTACATAGAGGTTAATCCCCAGTTGTTGTTCAGAGGCTGTTCAGGGAAGCCCTCCTAGCCAGAAGCTAATTAGATGCAGTTACACCTATTGAGGCTCACCAGCTTCAAAAAAGGATGTGTTCCTCTCAGAGGGTACGTCTACACTACAGGATACATTTGAATTAGCTTAAACTGATTTTATAAAACAGATATTATAAAGTCGATTCTGTCCGTCCACACTATTAATTCGGTGGTGTGCGTCCGTGGTCCGAGGCTAGCGTCGATTTCTGGAGCGGTGCACTGTGGGTAGCTACTGTAAAAGAATGAGGCCAATAACGTCGATTTGCGTCCACACTAACCCTAAATCGATATAGTAATATCGATTTTAGCGTTACTCCTCTCGTTTTGTAGGAGTACAGAAATCGATTTAAAGAACCCTTCAAATTGATATAAAGAGCAGTGTAGCGTGGATGGGTGGAGCGTTAAATCAATTTAACACTGTTAAAATCGGTTTAACAGCGTAGTGTGGACCAGGCCAGAGGCTAAACTCACACCTATCCCTTACTCCTGCTTAGAAATCAGGGCAGCGAGCTGTGGGAAAAACAAACATAGGAAATACTCTTTATTACTTGTACTGGGGCTGGGCTGGAATGAGTTTACGGCTTTTAAAATTACATAAATGGAATATGCAGCTAGAGGCTTTTGCCAAATTAGATTAACCATGAGATTTGACTACTACTATTATTTGAGTTTACATGTAACAATGATTGTTAGTGATCATAAAATTATCCAGCCCATTTAAAAAAAGAAACAGCCACAGTTTTTGCCTCAGTTCAATTCTGCAGCTGTAAGTCCCACAGCCTGTTATAAATTCCATTTCCGTACACCCAAAAGCATTTTCGATTTGCAGAGATAGATTGTCATCCTGGTCGTGATAGAGATCATGTTTCTCTTTTGTGTGGATTTTAGACCTGCGCCGGTACTGGTACTGGCCTTGAAAGTTAAGTAGCTCAGATGTGCAAATGATTGTTCTGGAATTCCCCAGGTCCAGGAATAAACTACCAATGTAAGATTAACATGAGGCTGCTGTTTTATTATGGTCAAAAGAAAACATTCATTAGTGGATGAGTGGAAAAAATTAAAACTTCAATCACATTTTCTTTCAGCTCAAAGTTTTAATCAAACGGCACACCCAAGTGGAATGGACAGTTCCTGAGACTGGGAGCTTTTCAAGCAAAAGTCAATAAATTACAAGTTAATGTAAATAAAATCTAGCTCTACTCCCCTACAACAAAGGAAAATATAAAAAATGCAGGCACGTCTGCAAACACCACAGCAGCACAAGTTGACATAATGTCCTTGCTTTAGGCTACCAAGAGATCCTGTGGTTATTACTAACCTCAGAATTGCAGGTAAACAATGTCTAAAAATACACGCAATCTAATGAATGATACATTTTTTCACAAGCACATTCATCAAAGTATCTGGCCAGGGTAATAGAAAACTTGATTCATATAAATAAAAGTTTGAGGCAATTAATATCATACTGTTGTCACAAGGGTGAATGGAACAAACAGGAAAATGAGGAGGTTAACCTCATCTATATAATTCATACTTAGTCTTTATAGTCATCAATTCTGCAAACAAGTGCTTAAATTTATGCACTTGAGTAGCGTTTAAAATCAAACATGGCGTAAATGTTTGCAGGATCGGTACCTGAATCTTCAAAGCACTCTGCAAATGTTAACTCATCATTCCTCACACCAGCTTTGGGAGATAAACATTCTTATCTCCATTTTTCAGATGAGGCGCTGAGGCAAAGGTCAGAGCCAGGATTAGAACTCAGTAAATTCCTGATGCCAAGACCCTGCTTGGTCTAGCTAGACTATGCCTCTTTCTTGTGCAGAACGCTTTCTCTTGTTCTCATAAAATATTACAATTACATATCTGCCCATAGATGCCAAGATGATGGGTGCCTTTTGAAGGCCATACACTTCGCCAGCTGGTTGATGCAAGAGGCTTTATAGAGGCCAAAGGAAAAGAAAAGGCTATAGATTTCCATCCTTATTGACAATAAAAGTCATTATTATTATTTTTCCCTGATTGCTGCACTTATATAGGGAAATTATTTCCCTGTTTCAGAGATAGAGTCAGAAATGGCAGATCCCTAGAGATTCCTGGGTATTTTTAGATTTGTATGTATATGGAAACTTAAGCAAGTAAATAATAGCTAGAGAAAAAACTTCAGTGATTCAGAAAATATGTGCATAGCACCAAATACATCCCCTTCTTACATATTTATGGCATGCTGGCTGAGAAGCTGGCTGCAGTGAGTTAAAGTCTAGGTTCAACACCAGCCGTGTGGTTTTGCTTTCTTATGTGAGCCTTTGTTTTCTCCCTTTCTTGACATACTTGCTGAGGTCTCTAGCAATATATTCAACTGTTGTGAGGAAAGGATAAGATAAATTAATCAACAAAGGACAAAAATATGTGTGGATAACTAAAGAAGCTTGTAGAGTACTGGTCTTAAGCCACCATACCAAACAGGAGGAAATGTGAGTTTCAGGGTTAATAAATCCATGAACCTTGGCTGCATGTATGGAAAAGAGACCTAAGACATGTGCTAACATCCATATATTCCACTGCAGAGCGCTGTCAGTAAGATTCCCAAGAAGCTTGGCTCCTTTGAGAATTGCCTACAGGTGGCATTTGTGAGCAGACGTGGGGTTTATTCTGTTGATGAACTCACATAAATCTCAGGCTATGTCTACACTGGCAATTGAGCGACAAAACTTTTTTTCCTTAGTTATCGCACCCCTGAAAGACAAAAGTTTTGCCATGACAAGTGCCAGCGTAAACAGTGCTTTGTTAGCAGGAGCGCTCTCCTGCCAACAATGCAAACACTGCTCGTTGGGGGTGGAGATTTTTTGTTAGGAGAGCCGACAAACAGCGCCTATACTGTGCAACTTTTGGCAGCACGGCTGTAGCGATACAAAAGCTGTGTAGTGTAGACATAGCATTAGTAATCTGTGTGGACTTCAGAGGCAGAATACATACTGGAAATGTTCCATATATTCCATTACCTCAACTGCAGAAATGCTTATTTTAAGTAGCATAGACCCAGATCCTCAAACCTATGTAGGTACTAACTCCCAATGATTTCAGTGAAAGTTAAATGCCTAAATACCTTTGAGGATCTGGGCCTTTTCCCTCCTGACTCAGGGCCATTCTCATCCCACTTACAGTGGTGTAAATCAGCAGTAAATCCCCTGAATGGCAAGATGTTGCCTTGTTTGGTACCTCTGCAGCATATATTTTAACTCTGGACTGAAATCTTGACCAACAGTGATTCCTCCTCTGAACAAGCTTAACCTGGGTTGCCTTAATTAATCACACGTACATCACTATGGCTTTCCTTTTCCAAAACTGGAACCAGACACCATCATTGTAGACACAGCTCCTCCTGGCAAAAAATCCCCTTTGATTGCAAACTATCCACTGTGTTAACTAAAATACAAGTTGTACCATAAAAGAGAATCAAAAGACTAAATTTTGCCCTCATTTTATGCCTGTGCAATCCCACTGACATCAATGAGAACTGTAAATGCATATCTGAGGGCAGAATTAGGCTCAAAGTCTTCCTGCTATGGGTCTTGGGGAAAGCAGGGAAAGAAAGGAAGGAAGAGGTGCAAGAAATTTAATTTCTTTCTTCACAGGAGGTTAGAGACAGAGCAAACACACTTAAAATTCCAGCAGCAACAACCTTAAAGTCTGGCAGCGAATTCACAAGGAGTGGAGCCCCCTGTCCAAACCCTTCCGGAGGTTAAAGGTTACAGTGAACATTTTTTCTTGTTGCTCCACCCCTCAGCCTTCTGCAAACATTTTTTTCTCTGCATTGGAGTGATTCTAAAAATAACGGGATGGGCCTTCAGGGTAGTTGAGGCATAATTACAGTCTCATCAAATCTGCTTCATTCAAAGGCTAAAACAACCTTTTTTTCCTAAGTTCCAGCCCTGCAAACTCAGCCTGGATTTGAAAGTCAAGTTGGATTCTCTTTGTCTTGTGTGTTTTCACCACCAGGCTATCTCTGCCTCATTACATCTGCCCAGCCACCAGCCCCATCATCTCCTGAGCAGTTTGGAACTAAGTGAGCAATTCCGTTGTTGCACAAGCCAGCACAGAAGCCACCTCACTCTCTCAGAGCTAGTTGGTTCTGAGCTACAGGAGCCACTACCTCAGAACATTCATTAGTATGCAGTGTAATTTGATGCTTATTTACCCCAGATGAAGATCTACTCCAATGACTCTGAATGCACCCAAAGAGCATTGCTGTAGCATAAGGAAGTGCTAGTTTCACATATCACTTTTCAGACTAGAACTTCAGTTTTACAGTATTAATGTGCACTCCCTGCTTTCTCCCTTTCCCACCCCATTTGGAAAGATAACCGACAATTTGATTTCCCGAGAGTAAACAATGCACTATGACCCAGAGTTCCAATGGTATAATCTCATTCACTTGGATTGATTTTACCATCACCTCTTGCCGAAATAAGAAGTACTCTTGTGATGGATGAAAATGTTGACACCTAATGAGTTTAATGTAGGTGCAACTGAGCTGTAACGATATAGTACGAGCCATTACAGCTGTGCTCTTGACTGAATGGGTTTCTGCAGGTTTCTAGTTAGCAATTAGGCTCCATATAGTAGCTTAACTTGGAGAAACACAGTGGTTTAAAAGTATCTTCTGTGCTAAGTGGCAAAACCACTGAAATGTAAGCAAACCCATTTGGACACTGAGAGTATGCCTACACTGCAATTAAAAATCCCTGGCTGGTCCATGCCTGCTGACTAGAGCTTGGGCTAAGGGGTTGTTTAATTGTGGCGTGGACATTTAGGACCCTGCAAGGGAGAAAGTAAATAAGTAAATGTTATTTACTCCTTCTCATAACACAAGAACTAGGGGTCACTAAATAAAAATAATAGGCAACAGGTTTAAAACAAGCCAAAGGAAATATTTCTTCACACAATGCACAGTCAACCTGTGGAATTCTTTGCCAGAGGATGTTGTGAAGGCCAAAACTATAACAGGGTTCAAAAAAGAGCTAGATAAATTCATGGGGGATAGGTCCATCAATGGCTATTAGCAAGGATGGGCACAGATGGTGTTCCTAGCCTCTGTTTACCAGAAGCTGGGAATGGGTGGCAGGGGATGGATCACTTGATTACCTCTTCTGTTCATTCCCTCTGGGGCACTTGGCATTGGCCACTGTTAGAAGACAGGAAATTGGGGTAGATGGACCTTTGGTTTGACCCAGTATGGCCGTTCTTATGTCCCAGAGCCTGGGCTGAAGCCCAAATCCAAATGCCTACACCACAATTAAACATCCCCATAGCACAACCCCATGAGCCCAACTTGGCTGACATGGGCCAGCTGTGGTTGTCTAACTGCAGTGTAGACATACCCCTAGTTAGTTTATCAGAGAGGTTATCGGTGCTACAAGCAGAACTACTTGATGGAATATAATTGCATCCTCCAGGCCACCAGAACACACCAACTGCTATTTCCTCATAGGCTGAAGATATTCTCTATGTAATCTATATTATTTCTTTAACAAAGGGGGACTGGTCCCACAAGACATGGTGATGATGCTCTACCTTGACTAATTTTTCACCAAAAGAAGCAGTAGCAATGGAGGGAGGACTTACGGAGGGAACACAGAAAGATGTGCAGGACCTCATTTGGGCAGCACTTGATTGGATGCAGATCTGGAAAGATTCTACTGGTACAATAAAGAGATTAGAGAGATTTCCTCTGAGAAAGGATATGGAGCTTCTGGCCACTTGTTCAAACCCAACCCAGGGCAACAATGACTGGAATGTAATCATGATAGATATTCCTCCTGCAGGTCTCCCTACTTTCCTTCATAGGTGGTATGAATGGATTCTCTCAAGTCCATTTTACAGTCTGAGTCCTTCACACTTGTTTTTACATTGTGTTTGGTAATGGGGACTCAGATATGTGTTGATGCTACAGGTGAGGTGCTTCTCTCTGGCAGTCTGTCTGCAGGTTCGAACTGTGGCTTGGCACCACTTTACAGAAACATCACATGTATGTGCAGGTTGCTTCCCAAAGGTGCTAGAGTGTCACCAGAGCTCCATGCAGAACCAAACCATGTGGCCCAAAATGAGACCCTCCAAAAAGCTGGACTTGGGGTTCTCATGAGATGAAAGTCAGGGAGCCTACAAGTGGGAAGCAGGAAGCTATGAAGAGGAGGATCATGAAATATCTAAAGGGAGGTCATGGGGAATCCAGAATGGCAGCGTGGCTGTAAAAAAGGGAATGAGATATTAATTGCAAAGAGATGTGAGGAATCCCCACATTTTGTGGAGGAACAGGGTGCCAAATATAGGAATTATAGGATAACAAATATGAATGAAGCTAATGAGACATCGCAATTTGTTGAAATGATGTCTTATTTACATGTCAAGTGTCACCTCACCTCATTGCTTCCATTAGAATTGTTTGCTTTCACACAGCTCCACTAAAGCTGTGGCATCAATCACTCTGTAATGCATCTGATGTCATGGTAATAAGAGGTGAAGCTTTTGAACCACTTCTGAATGAGATGCTCCAGGCAAGGCCTGGCTTGCTGAATGCCTACAGTGGACTGTAGAGGAAATGTTTTACTTGAGGCATGTCTACATGCACAGTGCTGCAGCAGCACAGCCGTACTGATGCAGCTGCACCACTGCAGCGTGTCTGGTGAAGAGGTTAATAAAACCACCTCTGTGAATGGCAGAAGCTATGTCAGCAGGAGAAGCTCTGCTGCACGCACAAGCGCGTATGTCAATGTAACTTATGTTGCTCATGGGGGTGGTTTATTCACATCCCTGAGTGGCATGACTTATACCAGAGGTTCTCAAACAGTGGGGTGGGACCCCTCAGGGGGTCTCAAGGTTATTGGGCGGGGTTGCGAGCTGTCAGCCTCCACCCAACCCCACTCTGCCTCCAGCATTTTTAATGGTTTTAAATATATAAAATGTGTTTTTTATTTATAAGGGGAGTCGCACTCAGAGGCTAGCTGTGTGAGAGGGGTCACCAGTACAAAAGTTTGAGATCCACTGAGTTATACTGACATAAACTGTGATGTAGATATAGCCCTAGAAAGTACAGTCTACATTTACTTTTGGCTGGCTGTAACTGTTTGACATTTTGATTATCATGCGGAGTAAGTTAACTTTTCTCTTGTTATCTTCCTAGGTGTTAGGGATCCTAAAACAGAACGTCTCCTGGATTTCTATTCCTCTTGGAAGGTGGTATCCCCCAACCATCTCACCCAGCAAGCTGCCTCTGATGTGTTGGGCATGATTATGAAATGGAGGATTTGGGGAGGTACTGCACAAATGGTATGGACTAATGTGAAGCTTAGTTAAGGTTTCTTTGATCAGTCTGAGTTTCCTTCTCTGTTACTTGGAGAGAGATGGTTTTTCTGCACTAAAATGACCAAGATTCCCTTTTGTAAATTAGAAAAGCTAAATTGGCAGTGAGGAATCTTTTCTTTGGAAAGTTGTAAGGAGTATCCTATGTATAAAAATGACAAGTGCCCATAGGTCAGTCCAGCAAGGAGTGGCACAATATCAAATTTCAAGGCTTGCCACGAGTGACTACAGAAATCTCGTTAAAATGAAATACAATTATTTAAGGAGCTTGAATGATTATCAGGAATCAGACAGCTTTTGTTAAGAACCAAAAGTAATAAAAAGAAATGTCAGTCTTTCAAAGCTGCTTTGTTAAAGGCTTTAGATGAGTGAAATGCTGGCTGTGCTGCACCTTCTACCATCAGCTCTGAAAAGTTCTCCAAAGTTGATAGATGTTATTTTGGTTTGGGTTTACACTGCATGGCTTACCTGTTAAGCTAAACATAGAAGGACACTATCAAACAGTTAGGCCCAAAATTCTGATCTGTAATCAACAATAATGTACAAAACCTAATGTGACTAGACATGTTTTTAGAACATTTTCCCCCTGTAGGTCCCCTTCCAAAAATTAAAATGAAAACTTACACAAAAGAATCCCACACAGCCATCTGCATTATGGGAAACTCAGAGAGAACAGGAATATTCTAGTGCAGCACAAGTGGAACGCAAAATCGTCCAGTCTAGTTTCCTTTTCTGAGCGAAGTAGAGTACAAAAAATAAATGAGCGTCAAAAAGAGTGGAAAGATTTTTAAAATCCTTTCTATTTTAATAAGCAGTGTCCCTTTAAGAGGAAATTGCAGCTCACTAGGAGCAGGATTGGGCCATTTAAACACAACAGAAGATTTGCCAATAACTTCAAGGGGATCAGGATCAGACCCAAGGTGCCGTACATTAAGTCTGTATATGTACTTATATGGCTCTCATCATTGTAGTATATGAGCATGTGGTGACCTAGACACAAAACTTCCCTATCTTTGCTCACTGAGCTGGAGGATATTTGGCCCAACCAAGATCACATCCATCTTCATCAGCCTAATGAAGGAATATACATATGCAATGAAACCAAGGGAAATGCTCTCATGGGAGTCAACATTGTAAAAACATCTGTTAAGTGTTTTCCGCACATCTGTTTATGGTTCAGCCTCTGTTTCAGTATTCACAAAAACACTGCTAAAATTCCTAATAAGGGAAGCCTCGGGTCAGAGGAAGGAGTAAAGACCAATTGCCATGGTTTGTACCACTTTATGTAAAAATTCACAGTTGTTAGTTTCATGATTCACACTTAGTTGAAAGAGATGAAAACAACTTCCAAACATGGGTTAAAACATATTAGAAGATGTCCTCAGAGATCCCCCAGTTATTACCATGTTGTTTAGCTGAAGGATGCAAAGCAAAGTGAGACTCTTGTATAACTGCATCCTTTTGATTTTTCTACTTCTGATTTCAGAGACAAAGCAAAAGTCACTAGAAATGCAATGTCACCTCCAAACACTGCCAAAAGCACCAAGTGAGTTTTACTGAAATCCAGCATATTTGCTCTCAGGCTGGGTTATGGGCTTCCAGCGGTCAGTGCTCTTTTGTGCTATGTCTGCAATGCTGTTTATGAAGGATCTGGAGTGATTTATGGGTTTTGCTTTGGAAACCAGACCCTTTGGTTGCCTGTACTCTTATAGGACAATCACTAATGTGCTGGCACACGAATACTGAGCCCTGACCATTGCTGATGTTTTAAAGCTTTCAAAAAAATAACATGGTAAAAAATAGAGGAGTTTCACCAAGTTGGTTCACTTCCATTTTTAACTCATTGCCAAATCATAGTGCTGCCCCAAAGGATATCAGTGGGAGATCCCATCCTGTCTGCACGCACATGCACGAATGAGAGAGTGGGCAAGGAGGCTCTGCTGGAATGCCAATTGGATATTAATAAAAAGTGATGTATACATGTGAAGTTACTTTAATCTTTGACATTGTTTGTGGTTTCTAAAGTGCTAGCGTTCAGTGAAGTACACCAACAGGTAAGGTTTTTACTGGCAAAACCAGAAGCAGCTGGTGCTATCCTGAAGAGGTACAAATAAAACCACACTTCCTCTTGAAGATACACACACTCTCTCTCTCCCTCTCTCTCTCCCTCTCTCTCCTTATATATAGTTTCTATAGCTATGTGTGTTTGGCTGCTCCACAGCCTTTCCATCAGAGTTGAATATTTGGCTGAGTGCACATCACTGTCTTTATAGGGCTCTTCCCTGCATTGTGCACAAATTTCTGCAGCATCTCTGGCAATCAGCTTGGAACACTGATCTCCCGGCAGTGGTGGGACTATGCCAATATTCTGACATTGGGCTGCCTGCTACTGCCATCCTGGATGAACTCCCTTCCGGCACCATGTCAAGCATGACTAGATTGGGTGCAGATTCATGTCTTCACCTGGGTTAAACACTAACCAACTTAATGTGTGCAGATGAGCCCAGAATCCAGGCCCTCCTGCATCCAGGGAACATTGTTTAGAATTCACTCATTTCAACAGCCATTCTGCAATCAGCTGTGTTGTTCAGTGTGTCACAGATGGTCTTGCAGCCTCCATTGCTCGAGGCTTGGCTGCCAGCAGTGATATGTCCATTGTGCTCTGTTGGGAGCTTGAAGGTGAAGAGGTTGCATGAGTCTTTTCGCCTGCTGCCTTCCTGTAGGGGGCTCAGGAAGGAGCTGGAGCTCTTCCACTCCTGGAATGTGTACATTTCCATGTGAGGGTGAGTGACTTTGCCCAGGTAGCTGGGGCTCGGGGTGGCTGAGGATAATGTCTGGCTGCCGCTTAGGAAGCTCCTACTGTCTTCCAACGAGTCTTTGCGGGAGCGTTCGAAGGAGCCTTGGTTCCAGTTCCTGTAGTTGTAGGCCCACCAACGCAGCCGCCTCCGCCGGTGGCACTGGCACTTCAGGATCCGTATAAAAGCCCTCTTGAACTCTTTGCTTGAGCAGGGGTAGATGATTGGGTTCAAGCAGCTGTTGAAGTAGCCAAGCCAAAAAATTATCTTGAAGATGACTTCAGGTGGCTTCAAAGCAGGAAACATAGACCCTATCAGGGAAAAACAAGCAGAGAAAGCATCTGAGAGAACTGGTCCTCACTGCCTTTAATAAAGAGAATAAGGTGAACCCATGATGTTCATGGACGTTCCTGTGAGGATGCCTTTGTTAAAAAGTTATATCACCCTTGCCACTTCAGTTAAAGTCATCTTGACATTGTTGATATTTCTAAGTTACAACTCGCCCCCCCAAAACAAATAAACAAACAAACAAACAAACAAAACCTCTTTTGGATAAAGAAGCCTGATTTCCTTTTTTCATCATGCAGCTACAAAAAGGTGCACAAGTTCAATTTAAATCCCCGCCCCCACACAACCTCTCTATATTTATTTATTTATTTGTATTACAGTAGCACCAGGGGATCAGGGCTCCATTGTTGTTGGTGCTGTAAAAAATACAAAGCAAAAGTTCCTACTTCAGAGAGCCATTTGTTGGTCACCTTCAGCAGGGACAGATCTGTTTATACTCACAAGGTCCTTTTGTGCCTCTCATCCTGGTGCGTATCTGTGCTCAGACATAACTTGCCATTTCCACAAACTTGCTATGGCAGCCCTAAGTTTGGGCACTTGTTCTCGCCTGTCCTATCTAGGTTATGTAAGTCACCAATAGGAAATAATATTCAAAAGATACAAAATCTATTTATGCCTGAAATCAGTTAAAGGTCATACAGGTCTGCATAGCCCAAGGCTTCTCAACATTTTTATAGCACAGGCAGAGGGATTATCTCATGAATATTTCCCCTCCCATTCACTATCACATAATTTCCTTGAATCAACTATTGCAGTTGTTACATAGAAAACTAATATTAGCAAAGCATTTAATGTATTTAACATATTAATTCAATAAAATGAAATTTAGCAAAATGGAACATTCTGAAAGAATGCCTGAAGGCTCTGAGTTAAAATTATGGGCCCCTTTCATACATTTCTAGCTGGAGCAAGCTGAGCAGGTGGATTCAATATGGGATCCTAATTTCAGGAATGGTAAATAGATTCTAGGCCTTTTAAAAATGGAGAAATGCATCTGAACTCACATGTCAAGGCTCTGAGAACAGAATCCTTTTAAACTGGAGCAGTTTCAGATGATCTGAGCCATGAAAGGACCCAAGTCAGCAATAGCTATCAGACTGCCTTCCTGTGGTGAGAGGGATGCGATTGTAGGCATATTTCCCCCCCTATCCCAGCAATGCAAAGGCTGTGGTCTAGACCTCAAAGCTATGCAAAACCCTGTTTAATGGACACAGGTATGTGCTATTTAGTAGGGGAACAGCTATGTCATTCAGATAAGCATAGCTGCTGCTTTTCCAGTCAACATCGTAGGCTTGATAGTAACTACAAGGGGCTGAGCAAGCTTAACTCCCATGAAGCTAGGGAGAGAGAAGCACATGCAATGCACCTCATGCTTCAGCCTGCTTTCCTCCATGCACCAACCAGCATGGCTGAGCTGGTGCAGAAGGGGAAGTAATGTACTATTAATAGTGACAAACTAGAGATTACTTCCTGCCTCTGCCCAAAGCAAGACATGGTGACTCCCAGGAAGTAATCTTCATTTTGTCAGTATTAATAGCTGTCATAAACAGATAGGTAAGGGTTAATGTCTCTTTCACCTGAAACACCTGACCAGAGAACCAATCAGGAAACCGGATTTTTTCAACTTTGGGTGGAGGGAATTGTGTGTCTGGGTCTTTGTTTCAGTCTGTCTGCCTGCTGTCTCTGAGCTTTGGAGAAGTAGTTCTATTTTCTAGTCTTCTGTTTCTAAGTGTAAGGACAAAGAGATCAGATAGTAAGTTCTATGGTTTCTTTTCTTTGGTATTTGCATGAATATAAGTGCTGGAGTGCTTTGATTTGTCTTCTTTTTGAATAAGGCTGTTTATTCAATATTCTTTTAAGAAATTGCCCTGTATTGTGTCATCTGAATACAGAGAGACTATTTGTATTTTTTCTTTCTTTTTTATATAAAGTTTTCTTTTAAGACCTGTTGGAGTTTTTCTTTACTTCAGGGAAATTAAGTCTGTACTCACCAGGGAATTGGTGGGAGGAAGAAATCAAGGGAGATCTGTGTGTGTTGGATTGCTAGCCTGATTTTGCATTCCCTCTGGGGGGAATAGGAAAGTACTTTTTGTTTCCAGGATTGGGAACAGAGAGGGGGGGAGTCTCTGTGTAGTTTCACAGAGCTTGTGTCTGTGTATGTCTCCAGGAGCACCTGGAGGGGGAAAGGGAAAAAGGATTATTTCCCTTTGTTGTGAGACTCAAGGGATTTGGGTCTTGGGGTCCCCAGGGAAGGTTTTTCAGTGGGACCAGAGTGCCCCAAAACACTCTAATTTTTTGGGTGGTGGCAGCAGGTACCAGGTCCAAGCTGGTGACTAAGCTTGGAGGTTTTCATGCTAACCCCCATATTTTGGACGCTAAGGTCCAGATCTGGGAATAAGGTTATAACATGGTGGCAGCGGCGGGATCTAGACAGAATCCAGAAGCCAGTAGGAATATTATATTTTTCTTTTCTCTGCTAAGGGCTTTTTAGCAGAGAGAAACAGTTTGGTTTTAAAAGGGAACCAGAGAGAATTTTTTTTTCTGCTCTCTCTAGCAGTTTGTGGTTTGCATGTTAAGCGAGAAGACTGTTGAGGGTCTTTTGTCATGCAATAGCCCTCCCATTAGGAGGCAAGTACCAGCACTTATATGCATGCAAATAAAGTGGGTTTTCTGGTTTCCCTTCATTGAACATTAGCTAGAGAGAGAAAAGGAAAAAAGCACTGTTGCTAGGCAGACTTCAGGAGGCAACAGAGCCTGCAGTGCAGAAGATAAACACCGGAGGGCACCCCAACACAAGAAAACAGGAACCATGACTTCTAAGGCAAAGATTGACGCCGAAGAACAAATCAAAGAAGCTGAACACAGGCGACAGATGGAGATGAAAGAAAAGGAAGAAAGCATCAAACTGGCAGCCTTCCAAAGAGAACAGGCAGCCCAAGAGGCAGCACACAAAAGAAAACTAGAAGAAGAAGAGGTGGCCCACCGCCGAGAAATGGAAAAACAACAAAAAGAAATGGAAAAACAACAAAAAGAGAATGAAGAGAAGGAAAAACAGAGAAAACATGAACTGGAGACGGCAAAAGCTGGGCTGCATGTGCCAGCCAACCCTAACAACCCGGCGCCAAGTATTGCTCCACAGCACAGGAAATTTCCCACCTACAAGGCAGGTGATGACACCGAGGCCTTCTTGGAAAATTTTGAAAGAGCCTGTCTTGGGTACAGCATCCCCGAAGACCAGTACATGGTAGAATTAAGGCCACAGCTCAGTGGACCTTTAGCAGAGGTGGCAGCTGAAATGCCTAAGCCGCAAATGAATGACTATAAACTTTTTCAAACCAAGGCCAGATACAGGATGGGGATAACCCCAGATCATGCCCGTCGGCGCTTCAGAACCCAAAAGTGGAAACCAGAGGTGTCATTTCCCAAACACGCCTACTACATTGCAAAAAACTATGAGGCCTGGTTAACAGGAAACAACATTCAAACCTTGGAAGAACTGAACCTCCTCATACAAATGGAGCAGTTCTTGGATGGTGTTCCTGAAGACATCACACAGTACATACAAGATAGAAATCCCAAAAATATCGCTGAGGCGGGGGAGATTGGAGCCAAATGGATGGAACTGGCAGAAAGCAAAAAAGCTACTGTCGAGGGGAACGATTACCCCAGGGGGCACACAGACCATAAACCCTACAACCGAGGACAGCCAAAGACCCTACATACCACCCAAGTAAAGCCACAGATACCCTACTCTTCAACCTCACCAGTCTCCAGTAACTCACCTCGGCCCAGTAACCCATCAGATGGAAGATGCTTTAAGTGTAATGAACCGGGACATATCAAGGCCAACTGTCCCAAGAACACCATGCGAGTGCAATTCATTACACCACCATCACACCAAAGATCCCCAGGCCCAGATGCCTCTCAAATACCCTTGGAGCGAAGGGAAAATTTGAGAGTGGGCGGAAAGAAGGTTACTGCGTGGAGAGACACGGGGGCACAAGTGTCAGCTATCCACCAATCCTTCGTTGACCCCAAATTCATCAACCCAAAGGCCAAAGTTACAATTTACCCCTTCATGTCACAAGCTGTAGACTTGCCTACAGCTCAACTGCCTGTCCAGTACAAAGGCTGGTCAGGAATGTGGACTTTTGCAGTCTATGACAATTATCCTATCCCCATGCTACTAGGGGAAGACTTGGCCAACCAGGTGAGGTGGGCCAAGAGAGTGGGAATGGTTACCCGTAGCCAAACCAGGCAAGCTTCCAGACCCATTCCTGTTCCTGAGCCGTCCACAGACGCCCCGTCTGTGTTACCAGAGACCCAGACAGAGGTAGTGGACCCGGATTCCATGCCTACCACTGAAACAGCCACAGCATCTCCAGTCCCAGGCCCGGAACTGGAACAGCAACCAGCACCAGCAAGTGCAACCACATCTTCAAACTCAACGCCAGAGGGCGCCAGCAAGCCAGAACTGGCAGAAGCAAAAGACAGCCATACCCAAAAGGCTCAGCCAGAGCCTGAAATACCCTCAGGTGCACCAGCGGAGAGCGGTTCACCAGCAACGGAAACAACCCCATCACCTACATCGCTTCCAGAGGGACCAAGCCCAAGTCCACAGTCTGAGGAAGAACTGGTGACCCCAGCCTCAAGGGAACAGTTCCAGGCTGAGCAGGAAGCAGATGACAGCCTTCAGAAAGCGTGGGCGGCGGCACGGAGCACCCCACCACCTCTCAGCTCTTCTAATCGATCCCGGTTTGTTATAGACCAAGGACTTTTATACAAGGAAATTCTTTCTGGTGGACACCGGGAAGAATGGCAGCCGCAAAAACAGTTGGTGGTTCCAACTAAGTACCGGGAGAAGCTCTTAAGCTTAGCCCATGATCATCCCAGTGGCCATGCTGGGGTGAACAGAACCAAGGACCGGTTGGGGAAGTCCTTCCACTGGGAGGGGATGGGCAAGGATGTTGCCAAGTATGTCCGGTCTTGTGAGGTATGCCAAAGAGTGGGTAAGCCTCAAGACCAGGTCAAGGCCCCTCTCCAGACACTCCCCATAATTGAGGTCCCTTTTCAGCGAGTAGCTGTGGATATTCTGGGCCCTTTTCCAAAAAAGACGCCCAGAGGAAAGCAGTACGTACTGACTTTAGTGGACTTTGCTACCCGATGGCCAGAAGCAGTAGCTCTAGGCAACACCAGAGCTAACACTGTGTGCCTGGCCCTAACAGACATCTTTGCCAGGGTAGGTTGGCCCTCTGACATCCTTACAGATTCAGGGTCTAATTTCCTGGCAGGGACCATGGAAAAACTGTGGGAAACTCATGGGGTGAATCACTTGGTTGCCACCCCGTACCACCATCAAACCAATGGCCTGGTGGAAAGGTTCAATGGAACTTTGGGGGCCATGATACGAAAATTCATCAACGAATTCTCCAATAATTGGGACCTAGTGTTGCAGCAGTTGCTGTTTGCCTACAGGGCTGTACCACATCCCAGTTTAGGGTTTTCACCATTTGAACTTGTGTATGGTCACGAGGTTAAGGGGCCATTACAGTTGGTGAAGCAGCAATGGGAGGGGTTTACGCCTTCTCCAGGAACTAACATTCTGGACTTTGTAAGCAACCTACAAAGCACCCTCCGACACTCTTTAGCCCTTGCTAGAGAGAACCTAAAGGATGCTCAGGAAGAGCAAAAGGCCTGGTATAACAGACATGCCAGAGAACGTTCCTTCAAGGTAGGAGACCAGGTTATGGTCTTGAAGGCGCAACAGGCCCATAAGATGGAAGCATCATGGGAAGGGCCATTCACGGTCCAAGAGCGCCTGGGAACTGTAAACTATCTCATAGCATTTCCCAATTCCTCACTAAAGCCTAAAGTGTACCATGTTAATTCTCTCAAGCCTTTCTATTCCAGAGACTTACAGGTTTGTCAGTTTACAGTCCAGGGAGATGATGCTGAGTGGCCTGACGGTGTCTACTACGACGGGAAAAAAGGCGGTGGCGTGGAAGAGGTGAACCTCTCAACCACCCTGGAACGTCTGCAGCGGCAACAAATCAAGGAGCTGTGCACTAGCTTCGCCCCATTGTTCTCAGCCACCCCAGGACGGACTGAACGGGCATACCACTCCATTGATACAGGTAATGCTCACTCAATCAGAACCCCACCCTACCGGGTGTCTCCTCATGCCCAAGCTGCTATAGAACGGGAGATCCAGAACATGCTACAGATGGGTATAATCCGCCCATCTACCAGTGCATGGGCATCTCCAGTGGTTCTGGTACCCAAACCAGATGGGGAAATACGCTTTTGCGTGGACTACCGTAAGCTAAATGCGGTAACTCGTCCGGACAACTATCCAATGCCACGCACTGATGAGCTATTGGAGAAGCTGGGACGTGCCCAGTTCATCTCTACAATAGACTTAACCAAGGGGTACTGGCAAGTACCGCTAGATGAACCTGCCAAGGAGAGGTCAGCATTCGTCACCCATGCGGGGGTGTATGAATTCAATGTCCTTCCTTTCGGCCTTCGAAATGCACCCGCCACCTTCCAGAGGCTGGTAGATGGTCTACTAGCTGGACTGGGAGAATTTGCAGTTGCCTACCTCGATGATGTGGCCATTTTTTCAGACTCCTGGCCCGAACACCTACTCCACCTGGAAAAGGTCTTTGAGCGCATCAGGCAGGCAGGACTAACTGTTAAGGCCAAAAAGTGTCAAATAGGCCAAAACAGAGTGACTTACCTGGGGCACCAGGTGGGTCGAGGAACCATAAACCCCCTACAGGCCAAGGTGGATGCTATCCAAAAGTGGCCTGTCCCAAGGTCAAAGAAACAGGTCCAATCCTTCTTAGGCTTGGCCGGATACTACAGGCGATTTGTACCACACTACAGCCAAATCGCTGCCCCATTGACCGACCTGACCAAAAAGACCCAGCCAAATGCAGTTAAGTGGACTGATGAGTGTCAAAAGGCCTTTACCCAACTTAAGGCAACACTCATGTCTGACCCTGTACTCAGGGCCCCGGATTTTGACAAACCATTCCTAGTAACCACAGATGCATCTGAGCGTGGTATAGGAGCAGTGCTCATGCAGGAAACAACAGATCACAACTTCCATCCTGTCGTGTTTCTCAGCAAGAAACTGTCTGAGAGGGAAAGTCACTGGTCAGTCAGTGAAAAGGAATGCTATGCCATTGTGTACGCCCTGGAAAAGCTACGCCCATATGTTTGGGGACGGCGGTTCAAACTACAAACTGACCATGCTGCACTAAAGTGGCTTCATACTGCCAAGGGGAACAACAAGAAACTTCTTCGTTGGAGTTTAGCTCTCCAAAATTTTGATTTTAAAATTCAACACATCACAGGAGCTTCTAACAAAGTTGCTGATGCACTCTCCCATGAGAGTTTCCCAGAATCCAGTAGTTAAAAAGTGTTCTTAAAATGTAAAAGTCTGTTAGTTATATACTTAGTAGTATATGTAAAGGTGCATGTGTTGTATTAATCTGTTTATTTTCAAGTTCTAGAAGGAAATTGCCGCCAGTGAGCTTCCCCACTGTCTGCAATTTGGGGGGCGTGTCATAAACAGATAGGTAAGGGTTAATGTCTCTTTCACCTGAAACACCTGACCAGAGAACCAATCAGGAAACCGGATTTTTTCAACTTTGGGTGGAGGGAATTGTGTGTCTGGGTCTTTGTTTCAGTCTGTCTGCCTGCTGTCTCTGAGCTTTGGAGAAGTAGTTCTATTTTCTAGTCTTCTGTTTCTAAGTGTAAGGACAAAGAGATCAGATAGTAAGTTCTATGGTTTCTTTTCTTTGGTATTTGCATGAATATAAGTGCTGGAGTGCTTTGATTTGTCTTCTTTTTGAATAAGGCTGTTTATTCAATATTCTTTTAAGAAATTGCCCTGTATTGTGTCATCTGAATACAGAGAGACTATTTGTATTTTTTCTTTCTTTTTTATATAAAGTTTTCTTTTAAGACCTGTTGGAGTTTTTCTTTACTTCAGGGAAATTAAGTCTGTACTCACCAGGGAATTGGTGGGAGGAAGAAATCAAGGGAGATCTGTGTGTGTTGGATTGCTAGCCTGATTTTGCATTCCCTCTGGGGGGAATAGGAAAGTACTTTTTGTTTCCAGGATTGGGAACAGAGAGGGGGGGAGTCTCTGTGTAGTTTCACAGAGCTTGTGTCTGTGTATGTCTCCAGGAGCACCTGGAGGGGGAAAGGGAAAAAGGATTATTTCCCTTTGTTGTGAGACTCAAGGGATTTGGGTCTTGGGGTCCCCAGGGAAGGTTTTTCAGTGGGACCAGAGTGCCCCAAAACACTCTAATTTTTTGGGTGGTGGCAGCAGGTACCAGGTCCAAGCTGGTGACTAAGCTTGGAGGTTTTCATGCTAACCCCCATATTTTGGACGCTAAGGTCCAGATCTGGGAACCCTGTTTAATGGACACAGGTATGTGCTATTTAGTAGGGGAACAGCTATGTCATTCAGATAAGCATAGCTGCTGCTTTTCCAGTCAACATCGTAGGCTTGATAGTAACTACAAGGGGCTGAGCAAGCTTAACTCCCATGAAGCTAGGGAGAGAGAAGCACATGCAATGCAGCTCATGCTTCAGCCTGCTTTCCTCCATGCACCAACCAGCATGGCTGAGCTGGTGCAGAAGGGGAAGTAATGTACTATTAATAGTGACAAACTAGAGATTACTTCCTGCCTCTGCCCAAAGCAAGACATGGTGACTCCCAGGAAGTAATCTTCATTTTGTCAGTATTAATAGCACATTACTTCCCCTAGCTCTGAGGGTTTAAGTGGAATTTAAAAGGCGCATAGTTCTTTGTTCATGCCTTCTGCAGTGGACTGCATTTCAGTGCACAAACCAGTCTCTAACCATTGTACTGCCCCTAATATTCTGCAGGCCTCTCCCTCCCATCTGCTGGAGCTTCCAAGACTCGGCCCTGATTTGGTACTGCAGGAAGTGATGAATGCAGCACAGAGTCTAACACTGGAGAAACAGTGAGAAGTACCCAAAAGACTGCAAACACATTGACTGTCTGCTTAGCTTTAAGTACTTTTTAATGAAAGATTCAACAAACATTCATGTGGTTCTAGGGAATAAACCATGAAAAAGGTATGAAATCCTTATACTATCTTAGTGAAACTTGATCCAAGCTGACGACTTGAGCAAATATAGGCAAGATATGCCAAGTCCTCCCGTACACTCAGTCGGAAACTCTTTCAGGATTCATTTTCTAAACAATAATTACAAATATTTTCCTTTGGATTTGAAGAAAAAAGTTTTGTGATTGTACTACACAAATATGAAAACTGATTTTATGGAAGAACTAGTCTGGGGCTTATCCTTTAAAGTGTCTCTATTTTGTTTTCCAGAACCACCATAAAGTCTAGATGAACTCAAGATATTAAAAACCAGTAGGACCAATGAAGGAGCTGAGGGACACATATTATTCTTGTGCAGGTCCTACATAAACATTGGCTCTTTCCCCCCAGGAGACTGGAATATATTGACTGAAAACATTAAAATCTGGTGGAGGAACTTCTTCTAGATTCTAAATGTTTCCAATATTATATATATAATATTGGAAACATTTAGAATCAAGAAGAAATCCCTCCACCAGATTATAATGTTTTGGGGCTGGTCAAAATCTGGACATAATCCATTTGACAGTGTCTTTTCCCATAAATAATAAATAATAGTTAAAGAAGAAGGAAAGGTTGCTGGAAAGACTTTGCCTATGGGTAAGTAAAGAAAGAGGAGTTCCGCAGAAGAAATAAGTGGCTATACGTATGGGGAAAGATAAATGGGATGCGTCTGTATGTGCTGTCTTGCATATAAACAGAATACAATACAACACACTGACACACAAAGATCAAAGTCTCAAACAAAGCAGTGGAAAAGGTAAAAACAAAAGCCATGTCCTGGAAAAGTGGGTAATATTTGAAAGAGCTAGTGGAAATGTGTATAATATACAGTTAAGGAAAGAAGATAACAGGCATGTCTCTCTCACACACTCTCAGGATAATCAAGTTTTCAGATTTTTACTGATGATAATCTCCAGTCAGTCAGTTTGAGTTGTCATATGTGAGAGGACAACTTCGCAAGGGTGAAGAGAATTACTTCCTAACATCCCAGGCGGAGTGAGGTAGCATGTGTTCAGTTCTTATTCTTGAAATTTCACTGCACTGTGGCAGATAATTAAAAAAAAACAAAAAAAACTACAAAGCAACTCCAGTACTGCAGTCCATCCATAATCGAGTGCTTAGCAGCAAAGATCTGAAGACATATCAATTTGGAAAGTGGAGGTTTGGACTTAAAAAATGATCCACGTCTAGCAACATTTGAAGGAGAGTTTTGCCTATTTCTCTCTTGCTTTTTCTGAGTAGTATGGGAACAAGATTAAAGATAGATATTTAAAACATTGGTTATAAAATTATTATTTTTCCAAATTTATTTATTTTATTTCCCACAACTGCTGCAAAAATGAATAAAAACAGTTGTGACTATAAGACTTAGACCCGTGGAGATAGCACACAATACCTAGAATTCATTACTCACACCATAGTATCCAAAATTATGCTTTTCTGAACAAAAAGATACTAATTTGACAAGTGGCTATCCTTCGAGCTGTTAAATTATAGAACTGTATGGTAATAGCTCTTTTTTTGGCAGTTGTATAAAAACAGTGACTTCTTATCTGAACAACGCAAGCCTTACAAATATGTAAAAACAGCCCTGGAGGCTAGAGAATTTCATTTAGTATGTAATGCAGGATTACTGCATAGTTTTAGGAACACATTAGATGTTAGGATAATTATTCTGAAGATGAACTGGCAAACAGAGATATTATCATGCTAAAGGAGAATTAACAAATTCCTGAATAGAAACATAACTATTTTGCTTTTACACAGCACTTTGCATCTGTAGGTCAACTCAAACTGCTTTTACAAAGCATCATCATCCACATTTTACCAATGGGGAAACTGAGTCGTGGAGAGACAAACTGACTTGCTGAGCCAGGATTAGAACCCTACCTCTCATAAATTCCAAAACCATTGTCTTATCATTGGGTAACCAATGAGATTTTGTAATAATACTAGGTAACCAATGAGATTTTGTAATAATGACTCAGATAGGTCCTAATCTCACAAAGCAGAGTTGAGGACACTTGAAATTAATGAAGGTTGAGCACTTTGCTGAGTCATGCTTACAGTTGGCAGTGCAGAGGTTATAGACAAATACAGCAGTTATTGTGAGCTCAGCAAAAACCCACATGCTATCTGACAGAGGGAATATTGACAAAAACTCAATGGTCATCTGAATGATGATGCCTCTACCATGGAATCCTGCTCTATCTCTAGTCCGTTTGGATTATGAACCCAAGACCTTGTTTGGGATCTGAAACCATATCCTTTGGCCCAGAAACTGTGAGCTTGCTATCAGCTAAACCAGGTTAAACTTGCCTTACTTTAATGCTTTATTTTCTTTATTTAGGGTCATATTGTCCCTGACCTTTACACAGGTACACAGGGTAACGAGAGTGCCAGTAAGTTCCTACATGTCCCACGCAAGGGCCAGTAACAGCCTTAGTCCCTGAGCAAAAAGGAGCACTGACTGCTACTTTTGTGTGTCCTCAGTGGTGAATCTAATCCCAAGGAGGGCAGAGATGGAGGAGGAACCCTGCCAGGCAGGGCAGGCTGCACCGTCCTAAAGTTAGGTGCACTCTGTACATTTCTGCTGCACTCCTGGCAGCTGTGGGAAGGATAATCCTTCCCTAAAGTCTCAGTGGAGTAGAGAGCTCCATAGCAGCCCCAAAGCATGACTGTAACAATAGATGCAATCTAACCCTCAGACACTCACTAATCAGATTGAGGTATTTGGTTAATTTACTGCTGAACTTGTAAAGACTGAACATAGTTTCTTCTCTGACTGTTGCCTAAGATAAAATGTAGTATCAGTTTCTGTTTAGTCCTCTGTTGGAAGCCTAGGGACTGTGTCCAGCTCCTATGGGGACACATACAATGATCTAGCGTGTGTCCATCTCCTATGTTCCCAACACAGAACCACCGATAATAGATATATATATTTCTGCAATCCAGCAAGTTTTACAGTTGCAGTAATGAAGGCCCACTGAGAATCTGTCCCTCAGTAAATATATCCGTTATTTAAGTGAGGATTGGTGTTAGAAAGACTGAATTCACTACACAAAGAAGCTTCTCAGGACAATCCATTGCCTTAGGCAAATCTTTAGTCTGCTATCCCCTCCTGCCTCTGTAAAAAATTGGTGGCAGGTACCCAGTGCCTCCCCCACAGCTGTCATCTCCACCTTCAAACCTTGGGTAGTCACCTTGGAGGCTGACAGGGCAGAAAATGGCATGGAGAGGCAGAAGCTGCTGGTCCCCAGTGACAGATCCCATGGGATGAGAGCAGTTTGACAGTCAGGCACTGACCAGAACAGCTCCCAGTCAATGTTGTAGAAGTGGGGAGGCCAAGGCCAAAGTGCCCCCTCCCTCTCCACCGCTGGCTGCTCTGGTGATGAGCCACCTGCCGTCTCTTCTGGTGCCACAGTAGGTCCTGGTGGGCAAAAGGTGTGATTGCAGCACCTCCCCAGGATAATCTATTCTGCGGGGGATAAAAAAATCTGTGGGGGACATGAATTCTGTGCTTATGTTTATTTTGTTAAAAAGTAAGGGGCTATGGCCCTCCCGCTTTTAAAAGTGGGGGGCCATTGCCCTAGCCCCCCCCCAGTTCTGGCACCAGTGCTCCGAGCCCATAGGTCATGGGTATCGCAGACCCCTACTCTGTACAAAGCAACCCAGGCTGGGGACAACAATCCCTCTCACAAAGAGGCAGCAGGCTCCTTCTCACTGGACACAATAGGAGTCTCCGTACCTCAGCCCCCACATCACTGGCCTGGCCCCAAACTGCCAGTGCCCTGCCTGGCCCCTACACCCTGCATCTCCTGGCTGCACCCCCCAGCACATCCCAGCCCACACCATCTACCCATCCCCCCCAGACTCACACCTTCTCGTCTGTGTGCCCTGTTGTCGGGCTCGTAGCCTGCATCGCGGCAGTGTCTACAGAGCCCAGACATAGTGGTAGGGAAAGTGGGCCCAAAGACTGCCTGGGGGCAGCAGGAGATAGGTGCAGGGTGGCTGCCAGCATGGACCTGGATGGATCACTTCACTTGTGGCCAAAGCCCTGCAGAGCTCAAGCAGCCCCGAGCTACGATGTTACCCATTCTGGGGGTGGGGAGTGCTTCCCCGGGAGCCTGCCTGTGGCTTCCTGTTCCTTGGAGCTCAGCCAGCCCAACAAGCCTTATTTTCCGCAGCTGCTGCCTAGGCATCTGCCTATAGCTTGGGCAGCCTCTGGGGTTACCACCTGACTGGTAGCTGACCGGCCTGGCCGGTTTTTAAATGGATTTGCCAGTTGCCAGAAAAATAATTTAATCTGAAGGGGTTTTTTTATGTGGGTTTAAAGATTGGCATTATTATCACAATACACTGGGATATCTAAAGTTAAAAGTTTCTGTGTCCAACAAAAGATGTTGCCGTGTTCCCATTTCCGCAGTTTAAGTGATAACAAATCAAAACAGTTGAAAATACAGCAGCTGTCTGCCCATGAACACGCAAGTTCATTGCACATGTGCAAGAGAGGGGGTTTGAGTCACGCGAAAGCGAGGAGACGGGGATGTTATCAATCTTATCTCCATGTGTTATCTCTTCAGATACTATAAGTGACCTTTGAAGGGGGGGGGTTGTGGAGTTGCCTTGTGGTTGGGGTTGGGGTTGTGGTGGGCTTGCCTCATGTGCGGGGGTGGATGCTGGGTTTTTTTCATTTCAAAGGCAGTTACTCTTGCGGCCTTTGAGTAGGCAAATAGTGCCCTGTGCACTTTATGTTCCCTTCAGGACTTTAGAAAGTGTCTCAGGTTTCATATCCTCTCCCCCTTCTGCGTGCGGGACCTCCAAAGACAGCAATAGGGATTTCCCACAAAGAGAGAAGACCCTTTGTTATTAGGAATTTTAGTTTGATAGGGGCCTCTGTAGGAACCACCTCATTCTAATCGTGCAGACCTGGGCACAATTTGGCCACTGTTGCACAGAGCTCCTTTGACACTTATCCTACAGTAAAGATAGGGAAAATATATTTTGATTAGCTTGTATATTTTTAACATCACCCTTTCCCCCCGCCCCTTCCTTGGTACTAACAATGCATTTTATTTCATCGTGCATCCATGCCTTACCTTGTAATTAACCTGCCAGGAGGAAACAACTGGGGGCTATTTTGGTACCTTGATAAAACAATAAAACTAATCCTACCAGGCACAGTCTCCAAACAACAAACTAATATTTCCTACTCTAATCTCTAGCTATTTTCCCATCACAGTCTGATAAACAGATTAAATATTTCCCAGTCCTGATTTAGATTGCCTTTCAGAATAGCTGAAAAAATGTCGCTTATAATTATCTCGTCAGTGATTTATTCCTGATGGGGAAGCCAGAATAACGCCCCCACTCTAAACTAACTGTTTCCTGGCACTTCATGTTTAATAACTTCCCAGCCAGGGAATGTATTTTTTCTTCTCTTTTCATTTTTATTTTATTTATTTATATTTATTTTATTTATGATGGTTTATATCGTGAGTCACTAAATATAGCACTGCATATGATTTACCTCTATCTGCAGCCTTGACACCTTCCACTTCTAGCTATTTTGCAAATCCCCTTATCCAGTAATAATGCAGAACAGGAAATACACCAGGAACTCAATCAGTCTAGTAGTTTTTGACGGCATTTTGGAAAAAAAAAATCCCTAATCATTACCAACTGTACACACCAGACATGACAGAGATATTCAGGTTGGAAGGAGACTGAACAAAAGTGAATAACATAATTAGGAATTAAAAGGTATTTTCTCTAGTGAAAGTTAATTTCAATTAGAATGTCATTAGCGTTTCAAGCAGTTTTTAATGAACTGTTTATTACAGTCAAACTATGTAAGTCACCCTCAGTGAAATTGGCGAAGGCTGTGGGAAACAATCTACGGGATTAGCCTGTCATTACACATTTTGAAGCATATCAGACCAGCATAGCATTGGGTAATTGAAACAAACCTATCACTAGCTCTAGAGTGACTGTTCCTCCTCAAGGACCTGATCCTGGAAAACACTGAGAGGTACTGAGCACTTCATAGGATCATGCTCTAAATAACTTTGTTATGTTCTACTATTTTTATAGCACCCAGGGCCCAGCTCCTGAAAATGGGCCCAATCTTGCAGTTTGTACACCTCACGGCTCCTGTTAACATCTGGGATTTTGCCTGAGTAAGGACTGCAGGACTGGACCCAGGGCTGTGCAATACAAAACATACGCCTTTCTCTTTTTTGCTCTTCTTTTCTTACCTGATTATATTCTTCTTTTTTTCCCAGATGGAAAAACAAAGCATAGAAAATAATTCAGCATCCACAGCCTTTCCCCACGGAACTGCTATGAAATAGCTAGCGATGGACTGGAGCTGAAATCATGAGGGCAAATACCCTCCAACACTGGGAAAGCTTGGATGTAAGTCAGAACTTTGTGGCCAGTCCCATCTCTATAATGACCCTCCAAATCTGAGCATTCTGAAACATTAGGGCTCAAGTCCTACTCTAGGGGCCTAATCTATTGCACATTGATTCAGTGGGAGCCTTTGAATGAGATTTGGACTTCAGTGGGCTTTGGATCAGGCCCTAAATCCTAACACACATAACCAAACTTCACATTTGAGGACAGTTCAGATGTAGCCTGCTACAGAGACTCCACAAACACCATAATCTCTCATGTTCTCTCTTGCTTTTTTGTTTTCCTTTAATCTAAAGTAAAACTTATTAACATTAAAAATACTCTGTATCTGGGAAAACAACACAGATCACCTTTAAAATAATTGGCTGTTGAGGCTTTGCTGTAAGCCATTCAGGCTTATCCGAAGTCTGGTCTGTTACAGGAAAAGCCAGATATATAACAATAACCACCACTGCCATACTCTGTGTCATTCATTAAAAGCTAGATTGGAGTATTTCCAGAGTATGGATTATCACAGCTAGAAAAACAAAGTTATTTGTGGATCCGCTGACACCTTAACTAGCAGATTTCTAGGAAGAGCATTTCTTCTCCAAGATCTAGATCCATTCTCAGCAGCCTAATATGGTATAAATATTTGCTGAAAAGTTTCCTGTTACCTCAGTCCACCAGTAACTATATTCCTGTAATGTGTGACAGCAAGATGGCAACGTTAAGACTCTTAATTTAAGTACAAAGGATAAATGTATTCTAATGGATACAGAACATCAGAGAGGGTCCTGTTCTCATTATTGTAGGAAAGAACTGAGCATAAATAGTTAGACTAGTCAAACTAAACCAAAAAACCCTACCGCAAACAGAGTGTTTACCCTGAAAAGGAGGGCACACGCCAGAGACTCCGTAAAGCTCAATAGGGGCTTTGCTATTGTTATTGATTTTGTATTGGCTAAAGTGCTCAAATGCTGCAGTGATTGGCAGCAATTTAAACACCTAAAATATACGATGTGTCTGCGAAGGAAATGCTGTTGAAGTCGGCTTATGCCAGGCAGTTAATTATGCCATTTCCATTCACACAAAAGGAAATAAATTGTGAACACCATTTAAATCAAACTGTCCATCATTTATGACATCATGGACCTCAATTGTGTGGATAAATTTCCTTTCATTGGTCCTGTGTGCAGGGAATATATTTTGTTTCTGCTGTGATGGGCTTGAGAGCCAGGCAGCCTCTAGGTATGTATCAATTGATTTACACCTTGTTTTAATGTAAGTGGGTTGACAATCTTCATGCGTGAGTTTTCTCGGAATATAGATTTGCTGGGAGTGCTTATATATTTCTCATTTGTGCCCAGCCATGGGAAACTGTAAACCATTTTTATCCCAAATTACTGGCATTCTCCTCTTTTCCTTTCTTCCTTCTCTATACCTCCCCATGTGTTTCTTTTTCTATCTTCCTATTTTCTGCTTTCTGTCACTTTTCTTCTCTTATTCCTTTCTTCTCTTCATTTTTATCATTTATTCCTTCTCTCTTCTTCTTCCCTATCTAGTTTTTCTCTCCATCTTCCTAGTTTTCTATTTTCTAATCACCCTTTTCTCTTCACAGTTTATGATTTTCCATTAGCCTATCACCCATCTTTAATTACACGTTGAAGTGGTCTTAAACACATAGGTTAATTACTAACTATTACAGTAGAAACACCTGCTCTGGCCAGACTGATGAAGTACTGGGGATTAATCATTTTGCTATTTTGGCAGATGTATGATCACACAGTAACAAAGTTTTGGTGGATGTAGGTTCTCAGGTGTCACCTTTTCTAGCTATTAGAGATAAAGGGACCATATTAAAAAAACCTTATACATTTGGTTTCATATACACTGGGGTCCACTTAGAGGAAAATCTATCTGTTGTCATTATAGGAACTCATTTATAGACTCATAGACTTAAAGGTCAGAAGGGACCATTATGATCATCTAGTCTGACCTCCTGCATAATGCAGGCCACAGAATCTCACCCACCCACTCCTGTAGCAAACCCCTAACCTACGTCTGAGTTATTGAAGTCCTCAAATTGTGGTTTGAAGACCTCAAGCTGCAGAGAATCCTCCAGCAAGTGACCCATGCCCCATGCTGCAGAGGAAGGTGAAAAACCTCCAGGGCCTCTGCCAATCTGCCATGGAGGAAAATTCCTTCCTGACACCAAATATGGAGATCAGCTAAACCCTGAGCATGTGGGCAAGACTCACCAGCCAGCACCCAGGAAAAAATTCTCTGTAGTCAGGGCCGGCTCTACAGTTTTCTCTGCCTCAAGCAGTGCGCCGAATTGCTGCTGCAGGCGGCGGGGGCAGGCCGTATACCCTTAGGGTGGCAGGCGCATTTCCGCGGCGGCGGCAATTCAGCTGCAGCTTCTATGTTTAGCTGAAGTCGCCCCGGACAGCTGAACACAGAAGCTGCCGCCCAATTGCCCTCACTGCAGAAACGTGCCTGCCACCCTAAGGGCACACGGAATGCCTCTGTCCTCTGCGGCGGCAATTCGGCGCACTGCTTGGGGGCAAAACAACAGGGAATGCCTCCCCTTGCAGAATGCTGCCCCAAGCACCAGCTTGGAATGCTGGTGCCTGGAGCCGGCCCTGTCTGTAGTAACTCAGATCCCACCTCATCTAACATCCCATCACAGAGCACTGGGCATATTTACCTGCTGATAATCAAAGATCAGTTGCCAAATTAATTGCCAAAATTAGGCTATCCCATCATACCATCCCCTCCATAAACTTATCAACCTTAGTCTTAAAGCCAGACATGTCTTTTGCCCCCACTACTGGTTCATACAAAAGTAGGATGATGATCTGGAATTGCCGTTATGGTAAGAGTGCACTTCTCATAGAGAAATGTAATGTGAAAGAATAACTTGATAGTGAGAAAGTTTCACTGGATAGATTTTTTAAAAAGATTAAATCAAAGTACACAATAGCATTTAGTAACTACCTGAGTTGGAGCATTGTCCAGTATGAATGAAAAACGAAGAATTCCAAAGTTCCAAACACTGAGTCAGAAGGGTTCTATAGACAACACTGTCACCTTCTTGTGTGAATGTCACAGGCTAGGACTAGCAGGGGGGCTAGTTACTACTGATTCTGAGTGTGGGTGGTAGAATCTAATCCTAAATTTTTAAACTTCCTAGTGGTGTTGTAGGGGCAGATGTAGGAAATAGAATTGCTAGTTGCAGAGAGGTGAGTGTATTGCTGAGCAGAAGATGGAAATTCCACTTCATGAAGGATTTTAAGATTTTGAAATCTGGCTTCCTTCCAAATTGGAAAGACATCTGAACCTTCTGAAATTTTCCATGGAAGAAAATTTTAAAAAAATCATTTCAGATCAATCAAAATGTATGATATTGTACAACATTAAAAAAAATTGAAATAAAAAGTAGCTTCAAAACTCACCAAAATAGAAATGTTTGTTCCTACAATGCCAAAATGGGATGTTTTGACATTGTCTGAACTTTTTTTCCTGGTTTACTCCTTAGTGAAATTGCCACAAGTTCATGAAGCATTTCAATTTTGAGAGCAATGCATTCTCTGATAGAAAATGATTCTAAGTGTTTCACATGTGTTCTAGAAGAGAGATTTGTCCAGTGCCACACAGTTTGTCATTCTCGAAGCCCAGACTAGACCTCCAGTCTCCGCTTTTCCAATCTTCTGCTCTGTTCACTATCTCACGCTGCCTCCCTTAATAAGGATGAACTAAAAGCCAAGTTTTCATTACTGTAGTTAGTTAGAATAGAATATTAGGGTTGGAAGGGACTTCAGGAGACCTAGTCCAACCTCCTGCTCAAAACAGAACTGATCCCCAGAAAGATTTTTGCCCCAGATCCCTAAATGGCCCACTCAAGGATTGAACTTATAACATTGGATTTAATAGGCCAATGCTCATACCACTAAGCTATCCTTCTCCCCTAAAAATTTTTTTTCCTTGTCCTTTATTGCAAGACTATCCCCACCCCAGGTCTAGGTCCTAAACCTGCTTATCAGTGACAGCAGCAAGTCTCGTAACCGCTGAAGAGAGACAAGAACTCTACATCAAGTTTAGTCAGCCCTGCCACAAGGCACTGGGGAAGAGAAAGAGGCTTAAATGCTACCTAGGAGTTTCTGAAACAGCACCCACAAAATAGGAACTTATCCCTCACCCTCTAGCTAGCAGTGAGAAAAACTTGGCTTTTATGGGGTTGAAAGTCATTGCTTCCTATCTGTAAAAGGCAATGTTAAGCTAAATAGCAATAAAAAGTTAACTAAGATTGTGTTTGCCTAAGGGTAAAGGGCAGACACTATATGCATGTGGTAATTAGGTTCTTATTGGATAAGTGAGAAGCATGGAAACTAGCTATTACCAGAACTATTGCGAGTGCTGAATATATGAAAAACAGGAAGACACGCTGAACTTTGCTAGTTTGCTGTGGTCCTTGTTACAGTGTAGTTGGCCAAATCAGCATGCCAAGTTTTTAACGTTAATTGGATTCCTGAAGCTTCTGATTTTTTTGCCTCCAACATTCAATATTTGTTTACATTCCTCTAAACTTATATAAAACAGAAAAAATCCCTAGTTTACAAACATTTGGTAATTGAAGTCACAGACAGAGGTTCTGTTATCTGTCTCAGTGGTTTATGAATGATGCATACTCATGCTCCCATCCTGTTATAATTTGGAAATGCAACCTGTGCAAACCTATAAATATTATCAACATCATTAAATAGCCAATAGCATTTACACACATGGAGCCTGATCTGTATTCTTTACGCACACAAACTCCGCAGGGAATTCTGTGGGAGTACAGGGTGTGCAGGGAATGCAGAATCAGACTCTGAGAGAGCACTTCTCTGTACTAATACCTTGGTAAACAGGACAAAAAGCTCTGGCAAGGGTAGACCCTGCCTTCTGGCAGCCTGGAGTAGCTTTGTTTTTTGTCCTCTTAGCCTAATTAAAATCCACACTTTCAGATGCCTTCTCTTATCATCCACATCATCTATCTGTGATTAATGGTGTGTCAAATTCCAAGTGAACAACTCACCCTTACAAACACAGTATGATTTCATTCTGCACTATACAAGGCTCCAATTCTAGAGACTTGTCTACATGCTGGCCAAAACTTCACTGGAGGACGCTATAGCATAGACAGAGTTCAGGCCTTTTTACCATCGTGTTGTTTAACACTGCCCAGAGCAGAGCCCTTTCGTCACTTTTCATTGGTGGCTGACATGGTCCTCGTATGTCCCATATGCTGCAGGCATTGACAGAATGGAATAGATAAGATTCTACTCCCACCCATTTACATCTTTAATGGTCAGTCAGCTGCCACTCACCCCCTCAGTCCTGGAATGTAATAGAGGCACTGGGAATGACCATAATAACCCTCATAACATGATAGAGAATCATTGGCTGGCACATTCCATGATGCCATCAAGGGATTGGGGCCATCTCTGAGGCCTCACCCTACAATTCAGCCCACATATGTAGATCTTCAGATGAAAGATACTGTCAAACTACAAAGCATTATTGTTATAATAAAAGACTTGATAGCTGAATTGAAGATTGGCGCAATCTATACGAGGGCTGAAGGACCGATTGATCAAGATGATCAAGGTGATGGTACAATAGCGCATTTGAAAATAGATACTAAGAATGATTTCGTAACAGGAAGGACAATGGAAGCCTTCTCTTCTGGGGCAAAAGAAAGAAAGAAAGAAAGAGGAAGCCAATATCTTAAATAAAATACCATTTGGAATTCTTTGTGCCCCATCTGTAATATTGTAACTATCAGCAGAAATACAGGACATTTCGTGGATAGCACAAATTCTTTTAAGTTCATTCTCCCTTTTATTTACATGCTATCAAAACAGTCCTTAAAAAATGCATAGAGGGAAATTCAAGCAATAACTTTAATGAAAATAGAAATCTGTCAGCCAGATCCTCAGCTGGGGTAAATCAGTGTGCCTGCACTGAAGCCAGTGGAGCCATAACAATATATACCAGCTGGGAATCTGGGTCTTTATGTTTAAGTTGTCTTCCTCTCCTGTTATCAAGACTTTCATTTGTGGTATTTTTATATTCTAATATAGTGTTCTTAGGGCCTAACCTTTCATTGAAGCCATTGGGAGTTAAATGGGGACGGGAGTCTGATCTTATTATTTTTGGCCAGAATAAAACAGTTTTGCAGCTGGCTAACTGGATAGGATATGGCCAGGGCTTGCACTTGTTTTGCAAAGAATTAGTTGATTAGGGAAAAGCTAATCTAAGTCTGGAGACATTTCATTTATTACACTTTTGCATTTTCAAGTACTGGGCTTGCTTTATAAACAGTTTTTAAAAACTTTTTATTCTTGATGTATGGCCTAACCATTCTTTCTTGGATATCTTTGGTAAAGGATAACCTTCTGGCTGGGGGACCTAACAGGAGAGCTATAGAGAGGCTATCTTGGCTTCCATTCTAAACTCTGATATTCACACCTTGATGATCATGGCTTTTTAATTAAGCAGGTTAGTGCACAGGTTTTTAGGCCTCGGTCCAAAAGCCATTGAAATAACAAAATATTCCCATAGCATTCAATGGTTTTTGGATCAGGCCGTTTGTTCAGATGCCGCTAAACCCTGTACTCTTGCCCCTGACCTTCATTTAATAGACCTGTCCATTTTTGCATTAAAAAGCACCTATCCCATACAGCTACTATGGCACTGATCCTGTAGGCACTTGGGCATGTGTATAAATTTACTCACATGAATAATCCCACTGAAGGCAATAGGATGTGAGTAAAGTTACACGCGTTCACAACATCTGCAGGATCAGGACATATGTCCATTGCTCTGCTGGGTGTTGAGAGCAATGTTCCCCACTAGAAAAATCAATTCCTTCCTCTGTTCAAGTTTAATAGCTGCCCAATGGCTAAATCCCCACATTTCTTCATTGAATTTTCTGGCTCCATAGAGTATGAGCCTTCCCAACAACAGAGAAATATATTGACCTAGAAAATAAGAAGATATCCATATTACCTCCCTTCTTGAGACTCATTATCATTTTTACTGAGGTCAGTTGGTCTCACCAGAAATCAGAGCCTCTCTTGTCCTGTGATGTCTGTTTAGAACTTGTAGGGTTTAGTGCTGATGTTTATCTTTAGGTGACTTTTCTTTGAATTCAAACTGGTTTTGTATTTTACTTGCATATTTACTTCAGTGTGATGCTGTGTTTTAACATTTGCCTGTTTGCCACCTAAAGCCCCAAATAAAAGTTAGTAAATAAAAGAAGCATCCAATTCCTGGATGTTCATACAATCTCAGGTGTTTTGACAAACAGTTTTGCTTTGAAAAGAGAACATCACAGGCAAAATAACTAATTGCTTTGGGTATTTTGGATGAAATTCACCATGGAGCAGAAGGGTCTGAATAGGGCTTAAGTGGAACTTGAGTGGTGCGTAGGCCTAGTGCTGCAATGAATCATTTTGAGAAGGGTAAGTACTCCATACATGGCAATGTGTGCTGGGCCTCTGCAGTAACTGCCCATAACGATCTTTGGCCTCATGTGCATTGGTCAGAGAATAGACTGAACTGTTTTGTCCTACAGTTTGAGCTATTGAACTTTGTTCCAAAGATCTGGGCTGAAACTGATTAAATTGCTAGTCTAAAGGGCTTTAATTTGCTATTAAAGGGATTAAATTGCTATTTTACTGCTTTTCTAAAGAGCTGAAACGCCATCGGACACTGAACTGGCAACTTGAGGGCACCAATCTTAAACAGTTAAAATAAAGAGGGTTATAGGAAGAAATAGGCCTAAAGGCTTTAGGAGCCTATACATAAGAAGCCAGACTAGAGCTAAAATCTTTGATAAAATATGATTTCCATGGAAAGATGTGAGACCTGATCCTCAATTCCTGGTGCACCGGGAATGCAGAATCAGGCCCCAAATAACACAAACTTACACTGTAACTTTGAACTTATATGTTGGTTGCTTGTAAGACCCCTAATATTATTACTTATTTGATTGTCAGATTTAAAAAGTCTACTAAAAAAAGGCTTTTTGGAAAGTAACATTATTAATGTTTTCTTTTACACATCTGGTCTCTCATGCTGTGGCCACTGATGTCAATGGGAATTTTGCATCTCATTTCAGTGGTTGCAGAATCTGAGTTTATTTAGGCCTGCAATGTACCTGTCTGGAGCCCCAGTGAAGTCAAGTTGCAGGACTTGTGTCTTACGTGTGAATAATTTTTAGTGCTGGTGGAGGCTTTTTTCCTTGCAACGTATGTTATGTCATGTATAAGCTTTACGGCTGGGCTTTTCAAAGGAACCTGCAGCTGCTGGGTGCCAAACGCATCTTGGTCAAATTATGAGTTGGACGCCTAGTTCATTTACACTTCTTTGGAAAGCTCTGCCTAATAATCCACGTAATAGAAATATCATTGAGTTGCAACTTGTAGCCCTGCTGTACCATATGGAGCCTTTTCACCCTGGATGAATTTCTTTTTATACATGTAATGGCTCAAAATTGGTTCCACCTTATGTAAAAGAGGGTCTGGATCACAAATGGTTTCAGACTTCTTTTCCCACTACTCTAGCTAAAAGTTGTCTATTTTTATTTGACATTTTTCAACAGTGAGTATTTAATATGTTCCTGATGCCTTTGAATATTTTTGAGTGAAAAAAAGATTTAGTTTGAAATAACCAAGATATTTACATTTTGAAATTATGTTGCTGAGTTTGTGGAGCTACCAATTGCCTTGGCAGCATATATGCCTTAATTTTATTTATTATACTGCATCACACATAATTTAGAATAGCAGGATAGCTGGCTATATAAACTGAGGCCTTGGCTACACTGGCACTTTAAAGCGCTGCAACTTTCTCACTCAGGGGTGTGAAAAAAACACCCCCCTGAGCGCTGCAAGATACAGCGCTGCAAAGCGCTAGTGTAAACAGTGCCCCAGCGCTGGGAGCGCGGCTCCCAGTGCTGTAAGCTAATCCCCACGGGGAGGTGGAGTACCTGCAGCGCTGGGAGAGCTCTCTCCCAGCGCTGGCACTGCGACCACACTCACACTTCAAAGCGCTCCCACAGGAGCGCTTTGGAGTTTTGAGTGTAGCCAAGCCCTGAGTGTTTATAAACATGCACAAGAGGGATACAATGTATGTTTTATTTACATGAAAGAACAGCTGGTACCTCATGGGAAAAAAAAACTTTGCACATTATTCTGTTTGGAAACGTTTCTGGTGCATGCATCATCCTATGCTTAGTGCTGGAAGCAGCATGGCCCAGTGGTTAGAGCTAGGTGTGGGCGTCAAGCAATCAGGGTTCTATAGTGACTGGTTGTATGATGTGTAACAAATCACAACCTCTATGCCTTAATTTCTCTATTTGTAGAATCACCAGAGTACTTTTCCACCTTTGTAAAGTGCTTTGAAGTCTCTGGTTGAAAAGCACTCTGTAAATGCGAAATATTATTTATCTTCACGTATTAGAAGGAGCATATTTATTAAACAAAATATTTGTTTCTCAAGATTCATCTGATCCTGCTGCGTATTCCCACCCCTGGTGCCCCAATGTTATAATCCTTTGTTTGGGACAGCACAACAGGTAGCTGTGGAAATTATTGCAATATCATAACCAAAGGATTAGAACTTTAGCTGGGGAACAAGCAGCAGGAGCAAAGGAACTTTTGAGAAGAAAAGAGTTTATTTACATACAAGCAGAATCATTTGTCAAGGCAATATTTTTCAGTGTCCCAGGATTCAGGCATAACTGTACAGTTGTAAAGTGTTTCAGGATGCATTGGGTCAGATTCTGATCAGTTTCACATGACTGCAAATCCAGAATTGCTCTATTTTACATCCATGCATATTGTGAGGACATGTCATCACTGAATGAATCAGGAGGGGAAAGCCAGATGATTGCAAAGGAGTGAGCATGTAGGTATGACTTGAAATAACGGGTTGGACTTCGGAAAGGGAAAATGTAGGCTGAACTATAAAGAGAAACTTGCAGGGAAGTAGAAGAAGCTGCTTTAAAAACTAGTTTGAACCCAGCAGCAGAAAATGAACCATAGATAACAATCCTGTATTGATGGGGATGTGGCTGACATAACAGGCCCTTTTCACCTTTACCTTCTAAGCATTTTCAAAGCACTGCAGAGGTGAATCTAAATGGCCATCCATCAATGTGGAACAATTATGTATTGTCAAACAAATAGAATTGTGACATCTTTGAATGAATTAAGGAAGAAGATCAGGTGAATTAGGACCTGATACATCTTCTGTTTCTGGTGATTCGCAACAATTGAAAAAGTAATAAGAGGAAAAGTACACAGCAGTTAAATAGGCTTGGCTAACATTTTTCTGGGGATCAGAGCATTGAACAAGGATTTGGGCTCCTGGAGTGGGCAGGCAGAAAGATAAGGCTGCAGACACAGATGACTGGATTGCTATTCTAATGTACTGATGAGTATGTATACCCTCTAACAGGAATAGATACTGACAACAAAAAAATCTCAGAACTGATCTAAGTAGCAGCACTTTCAGTATCCCAGTAAAAAGCCCAATCCCATGAGGTGCCAAGTTCTCTCAACTCCTCATTTTGTTCAATGGGAGTTGTGGAAGCTTAGCACCTTGTGGGGTCAGGCCTTAGAGCCCAGGTGCCAGGACAGCTCTTTTCAGCCAGATAGCTTCTCCTCAGCCCCTGCTGAATCTCTGTGTCTCTAAACAGTGTTGAGACTTTTTGATCAGTCACTCCACTTGCAACATCTTGGGCTCATGGTTGAGAGAACAGGTGAACTGATTTAAATTCCTCACTCACTTAAGGAATAATTCATTAGCCATCCCATGGGTGAGCAGGGAGCCTGCAGCGGCTTTTAACCTTTCTCAAGGCAAAATGAAAACATGTCAAAATATGGCTTTTTTTTTACACCATATCTATACTTCTCTTGTTACTATGATTTTGGGGTAGGTCCTCAGCTTGTGAAAATCAGCAAGTGAAGCGACTGACTTAAAAGGCTACACGTATGCCAGTTGAGGATCTGGCCCTTTACATGTAAGTACGCCAGGATGTGGCAGTGTCTTGAACTACTGGATTCTACTGACTGAGTTTGGAGATTCTTTATATCTAGACTGTAATGTTGTATTTTGTAAACATGCTTTGCACAACGCATCTACCCTGTATGGATGACATACGTATTTTCCCAATGGTCTGTAGCATTATCCAGTATGGTGGAATTTTCTCTGACAGAGAACAATGTTTGACATCAGGGAGACTGAGTTCAGGAGCCTTTAACTCAGAATTTCCCGGCCCTTGTGGGTTTGTCACACCAGTAGCCTTATATATGATTAATTTTAGACACATCGAGCCAGATCTTCCCAATTTTCACCAGCTGAGAATCTAGCACAAAGAATAGCACACACATAGTATGATCCAGTAAAAATGATAAACTTAAAACTTTTAACCAGGACCCTTAGATCTTGAGGCAGTTTAGAGACAATTTGTTCAGCAGGAGTCAGGGGACCATAGGTGAAATGCATAAACAAATTCTTTAGCTTACCACAGTGATTGGATTTGAAATATTTTGTTTTACAGTGACTAAGTAAATATGAGACACAGAACACCGAGAAGGCTATTTTCCACCTTCTTTCATGGTTAGCCAGTAGGATCATTTGCTTTGCGTAACAGCTGATTTTGGACAGAGATTTTAGAGAAGTTTTAAGAATTCTGTGGTAACAGGTTGTGAGCTGTTGTGCTGTGATGCTGATTCAAGGTGGTGAATAATATTAAGGACAAAAAGGGAGAAAGTCGAAAGGATTTCAGGAATGCAGCCCTGTGTAAGGTTATGTAGGATGCGTTGATAACATTTTCAGTTAAAAGTACATAGCTTTAGAGCATTTAAAAATGAAATAATTGATTGCTAAAAGTTCCAGCTACAGCCTCTTCAAGGGCCTGATCCAAAAGCCCTTTGAAATCAATGGGAGACTTTCCCTTGGCTTTGGATCAGTCCCCAAAAGAAGAGATGCAGTCAAGTCACAGTGTATGGCTCCAGATCTAGATTTTGAATGCCCCATAGTTCAGAGGTGCTTGGATCCAGAGCTTTGGATCAGGCCATTTCTACTAAAAATGTTACAACCTAGTCTGTATTATTAACAGCAGACAGTATAATATGTTAAAAAGCTTTGTATGACATCTGAATGGGCTGCCTGCATCTGTTCAATTCATGACTTTTGCTATTCAACATGCTACAAAAATATCCATAAAACATTTAAAAATAAAACACTTATAAATGGAACCTTAATATAAAGTGTTAAGAAAAAATATGTGAAGGTTTTATCCATGTGCCGTCTGTCTACCTGACAACTGAACTGATTTCTTCAGGCTGCAAGACAATGCAAAGTTTTTCCATGACTTTCAGCAAGAACAGTGTCAGAGGGAAATTATGATGTATTTCTATCTATCTATCTATCTATCTATCTACAGTTCTAATGCATCTGTCTTTATGGCATCTAGACACCATTCAGCTGATTTTTATCTAACATTTCTATAATAAACGATTGACCCTCATCCCGTGATCCCCATCTTACCTAGAGGCAGAGCTATGAAGAAAGGTAGCCAGCACAAAATAAACATGCCAACTACAATTCCCAAGGTCTTGGCTGCCTTCTTTTCTCGAGAGAATTTAAAAAGTTTGAAAGCTATGGAGTTTCTGGGGTGGTGCCCCTTGCTCTTGCTGCTGTTGAAAGTGTCGTCGTGAATGTTCCGGGAGTGAATCCTTAAGGTCAGCTCCTTGGAATCACACATTTCTTTCATGACCCCAGCTTCCAGGTTTTTAGTTGTTCTTTTGGCCACTATGTAGACTCTACAGTACATCACCAGTATGACAATCAAAGGAATGTAAAATGACCCCAAAGAAGAAAACAAGGCATAGAAAGGTTCTTCAGTGATGCGGCACACTTTATCGTCCTTGGGTGCTGGTTCCTTCCAGCCCAGAAGAGGTCCAATGGAGATTACTGTGGAGAGGACCCAGACACTTAGGAGGGCAAGAATTGCTTTCCTCCTAGTTACCAAAGTCGGATACTGAAGTGAATAACTCACCCCTATATATCTATCTATAGAAATTGCACATAGGCTTAAGATAGAAGCAGTACAGCACATCACATCAACTGCTGCCCAGATATCACAGAATATTCTCCCTAAAGCCCAATAACCAAGAATTTCTAGTGTAGCAGAAAACGGAAGGACAGTAAAACTCAGCAACAAGTCTGCTATTGCGAGATTAATTATGAAGTAGTTTGTAGGGATTCTTAAATGCCTATTGCAAGCTACAGAGAGAATTACCACGATGTTACCTACTATAGCAAAAAGTATGAAGGCACCTAGGACAAGCCCCACAATTATAGCCCTAGTGATATCCAAGGCAGGTAAATTCAGATTGCTTGCTGACTGATTAGAGTTGTTTTCAGTGAGACTCCCATTACTTAGTACAGAGTAGTCCAAATATCCAGGTAATGATGAATTATAGTTATCATCAAGGTAGATATTCATCTTAAAAATCATGCTCCATAGCAAGTTGTAACTGGATCCCCTGGACAATGCACAAAAGTGCTTCAGGTCTGTTGAAAGTTATCTCTCCACCAAAGAACTTGCTGCAAGGCAAAGTCCAGTTTCAGTGTGAGAACTCATTGCCACTGTAGATTACGAGCCACCAGCATGCAGAGTTTGCACAGCATGAAATCTTCTGAAGCTTGTCAAAAAGTAATAGGATGCTCAACTTGGTTAATTTTCCATGTCAATTCATTTAAACAGAAATTAGCAGATGGAACTCTTGGACTGAGTCTTAGAGTAGCTGTTTGGATCATGAGGTCTCTGAAACAAAAGGCTGGTTTACTATCCTCTCTTGTGCATTTGTGGGTTTGTTGGAAGGATGCCCCTGCCTAGCTGTTATGACATGCGTCTCCAAGAAGCGTTTGTAAGCATTTAGGCAGCTCTGCATGGAGTAGCTGCCTTTGCTTACACTGGCTGCTCTAATGACATCACTGGAGCCCTGACACATAACAGCACTAGAGGGCAATGCAGTTTAAGTTAAAACTTCCAAATCCAAGCTTCAGAACTAAACAAATGGAATATATCAATCTTAATTAAAGCATTTGCCACATAGAAATCTGGATTGGAAACCTTAAAAAAATAGTTTCATTATCTGAGAAAAATATACTCAGTGGGATATGGAGAAAAAGCAACTGCAGTACAAAATAATACAGCACCCTAGGGCTTTCACTCACTAAATATCTTGTAGTTTATTTTGTAATCAAAATGAATCATGTGCTATTTGACAGATCTAATGATCCCCTACCTTGTAATGATGAACACATGGATTTGGGAAATGCAGCATTTATGGTTTTTATGGTCAAATATAGACAGACTTAGTATTCGAAAGTGACACAGAATTGCACATGAGCTAGTTTCATTTCAAAGGCAGTTTTCTCCTGTAAATTAGGGGAAAAGTGCCAGATAATGAAACTCAAAATCTGTGGCAAGATCTTTGATCATGATTCTGTATTGTATTATTCTGGATCCCTCTTTCTTTAGACTCCAGTTTTGCAAGCTGCTGAGTGCCCTCAACTCCATTTGAAGTTAATGGGGATTGAAGGTCCTCAGTACTTCTTAGCAAGCATTCAATATACTTAAATACCTTGCTGCATCTGTGCCTTAGACTGTGAGGTCTTTAGGACAGGGACATGTTATTTTTTAGCGACAGTGGAGTGCAGTGTATGCTTACAATACAACATAAACAAGATTTTGAATAATAAGTGATTTGTGCTAAGCTGTGGAACTAGCATTTACCCCTAGCATTGCAATGGTGCAATTAGATCTTTATTCTGAAAACTGTCACCGCCTAATTTTGTGTAGTCTTGGACCACCAGATGCAGGAAAGTCCTGCAGCTTCACAGCCTAATACCATTAAAAAGTAAAAGCAAAACATCAGCTCAGCATAAAACTGCCAAAATACTGTTTCTTCTTTCTATCATTGTATTATATCCTACAGCTGTTGTCTGAAGAATTCTGAGTGACCATATATTGGTTTTTCTGTTACAAAATGTACCATGTTTAAAATAAAAGGTTTATTTTCAATAAGGCGACAGTGAATGAACAGGGACGTTGTTTTGAAAGATATTTTGTACACAAAAACGCTGCTTGAATTTTATTTCAGAAAGCATATGACATGTTTGCATTGCACTTAATAATGGCAGTGGCAATGAGAAATAACTTGTGTTTAAAAGCTTTTCTTCGAAGCACCTAGAATAACACAGTGAAAACATGTCAAGAGACCACTGGAGTGATAAAAAGAAAAATTCAATTATTTTATGAATATCTGTTTTCCTGGTTAGACTGAAATATCTAAGTTCAGCCACCTTGGGACACTAGGGACTTAGGCTCAGTATTGCAAAGCTTAAGTGCCTTTCCACCTAATGGAATCCAAAGCTCTGAACCAGGCAGTCAAGATCCCTATACAATGCCTGGGGAGAGTTAGGTTGCTAAGGCCTGGTCTACGCTGGGGAGGATTGATCTAAGTTATACAACTTCAGTTACGTGAATAATGTAGCTGAAGTCGATGTACTTAGATCTACTTACTGTGGTGTCTTCACTGTGGTAAGTCAACAACTGATGCTCTCCTGTCAACTCTGCCCGCACCTCTCGCCTTGGTGGAGTACCAGCGTCGACGGGAGAGTGCTCGGCAATCGATTTGTTGCGTCTAGACTAGACATGATAAATTTACCCCTGCTGGATCCATTGCTGCCCTTTGATCCAGTGGGTAATGTAGACAAGCCCTAAGAATGGGATCCACAAAAGCCAGGATGCTGAACAGGGCACCACCAAAGTTAGCCAATAGGAAATATCAAGGAGAGAGGTGTGACATAGGCTCCACCCTTCTCAGGGACTTAGATCCCTAACTCTGGTTGAAGGGAAGCACCTATTGCCACTTGGGATTCCCAGCCATGACTGCTCTCTTGGAGTTAGGCACCTAAGCCAGGTCAGTCCTTTCTTGCAAAAAAACAAAGAGGAGGTGGTGCTCCCTCTGTACCCACTATCCACCAGGGGTTAGCGCACTCACTGAGGGTGTGGGTGACCCAGGTTCACACCCCTCTTCCGGCCATGAGCGGGAACTTGAACCCACATCTCCCACCAGAGTACCCTAAGTCCCTGAGCTACTGAAGCTGTTCTACTGTGTATAAAGCACAAACATATTCATTGGAGCAGGGACTGGAACCTGATTCTCCCACATCCCAGGGCGAGTCCCCTCCACGGAACTAGAGTATCACTCTCACTGGGCTATAGAGTCATTCTGTCTCCAGCTATATTTTGTGCAGAGCCTGATCCTGTGCCCATAGGTGAGATAGACTGGGGGAACACCTACCGTGAGCTTCCTGCTGGGCCTTAGGCATCAGGACTTAGTTAAGTGCATGCCCTCTGGGGAAAATGTAGGTGCCTAGGGGACTTCACCAGTGGAAATGCCTAGAGGACTTTACCAGTGGGAATGCCTATCCAGATATATGTTGGGAAAATAACACCGCGGGGCACAGACTATCCAATAAGTTCCTGGACTGCATTGCAGACAACTTTTTATTTCAGAAAGTTGAAAAAGCTACTAGGGAGGAAGCTGTTCTAGACTTGATTTTAACGAATAGGGAGGAACTCGTTGAGAATTTGAAAGTAGAAGGAAGCTTGGGTGAAAGTGATCATGAAATCATAGAGTTTGTAATTCTAAGGAAGGGTAGAAGGGAGTACAGCAAAATAGAGATAATGGATTTCAGGAAGGCGGATTTTGGTAAGCTCAGAGAGCTGATAGGTAAGGTCCCATGGGAATCAAGACTGAGGGGAAAAACAACTGAGGAGAGTTGGCAGTTTTTCAAAGGGACACTATTAAGGGCCCAAAAGCAAGCTATTCCGATGGTTAGGAAAGATAGAAAATGTGGCAAAAGACCACCTTGGCTTACCCACGAGATCTTGCGTGACCTACAAAATAAAAAGGTGTCATATAAAAAATGGAAACTAGGTCAGATTACAAAGGACGAATATAGGCAAATAACACAGGAATGCAGAGGCAAGATTAGAAAGGCAAGGACACAAAATGAGCTCAAACTAGCTATGGGAATAAAGGGAAACAAGAAAACTTTTTATCAATACATTAGAAGCAAGAGGAAGACCAAGGACAGGGCAGGCCCACTGCTCAATGAGGAGGGGGAAACAGTAACGGGAGACTTGGAAATGGCAGAGATGCTTAATGACTTCTTTGTTTCAGTCTTCACTGAGAAGTCTGAAGGAATGTCTAATATAGTGAATGCTTACGGGAAGAGGGTAGGTTTAGAAGATAAAATAAAAAAAGAGCAAGTAAAAAATCACTTAGAAAAGTTAGATGCCTGCAAGTCACCAGGGCCTGATGAAATGCATCCTAGAATACTCAAGGAGTTAATAGAGGAGGTATCTGAGCCTCTAGCTATTAACTTTGGGAAATCATGGGAGACGGGGCAGATTCCAGAAGACTGGAAAAGGGCAAATATAGTGCCCATCTATAAAAAGGGAAATAAAAACAACCCAAGAAACTACAGACCAGTTAGTTTAACTTCTGTGCCAGGGAAGATAATGGAGCAAGTAATTAAAGAAATCATCTGCAAACACTTGGAAGGTGGCAAGGTGATAGGGAATAGCCAGCATGGATTTGTAAAGAACAAATCGTGTCAAACTAATCTGATAGCATTCTTTGATAGGATAACGAGCCTTGTGGATAAGGGAGAAGCGGTGGATGTGATATACCTAGACTTTAGTAAGGCATTTGATACGGTCTCGCATGATATTCTTATAGATAAACTAGGAAAGTACAATTTAGATGGGGCTACTATAAGGTGGGTGCATAACTGGCTGGATAACCGTACTCAGAGAGTAGTTATTAATGGCTCCCAATCCTGCTGGAAAGGTATAACAAGTGGGGTTCCGCAGGGGTCTGTTTTGGGACCGGCTCTGTTCAATATCTTCATCAACGATTTAGATGTTGGCATAGAAAGTACGCTTATTAAGTTTGCGGACGATACCAAACTGGGAGGGATTGCAACTGCTTTGGAGGACAGGGTCAAAATTCAAAATGATCTGGACAAATTGGAGAAATGGTCTGAGGTAAACAGGATGAAGTTCAATAAAGATAAATGCAAAGTGCTCCACTTAGGAAGGAACAATCAGTTTCACACATAGAGAATGGGAAGAGACTGTCTAGGAAGGAGTATGGCAGAAAGAGATCTAGGGGTCATAGTGGACCACAAGCTAAATATGAGTCAACAGTGTGATACTGTTGCAAAAAAAGCAAACATGATTCTGGGATGCATTAACAGGTGTGTTGTAAACAAGACACGAGAAGTCATTCTTCCGCTTTACTCTGCGCTGGTTAGGCCTCAACTGGAGTATTGTGTCCAGTTCTGGGCACCGCATTTCAAGAAAGGTGTGGAGAAATTGGAGAGGGTCCAGAGAAGAGCAACAAGAATGATTAAAGGTCTTGAGGACATGACCTATGAAGGAAGGCTGAAAGAACTGGGTTTGTTTAGTTTGGAAAAGAGAAGACTGAGAGGGGGCATGATAGCAATTTTCTGGTATCTAAAAGGGTGTCATCAGGAGGAGGGAGAAAACTTGTTCACCTTAGCTTCCAATGATAGAACAAGAAGCAATGGGCTTAAACTGCAGCAAGGGAGATTTAGATTGGACATTAGGAAAAAGTTCCTAACTGTCAGGGTAGTTAAACACTGGAATAGATTGCCTAGGGAAGTTGTGGAATCTCCATCTCTGGAGATATTTAAGAGCAGGTTAGATAAATGTCTATTAGGGATGGTCTAGACAGTATTTGGTCCTGCCATGAGGGCAGGGGACTGGACTCGATGACCTCTCGAGGTCCCTTCCAGTCCTAGAGTCTATGAGTCTATGAGAATGTAAAAGTGTCTACAGGGTTAGGCAGCAGCTGAGTGGGGACTTTGGGAGTGGCAGTTAGCTGCATAAATCCCTTTGTGGACCTAACCTCTTGCCTCTGCCCTTTCTTGATAGTAGGGAGATGTCTGGGCCATAAAAGCAGGATTTGTAGCTTTTGCTGCTGGACAGACTTACATTTTTCATTTATTCCTCACATTTTGCTCTATTTCACTGAAATCCCATATCATCTATCTCAAGTTTATTTGCGATTTGTGATTCTGTTTCCCATCATTTGTCTTGTTCATTCAGATTATAAGCACTTCAGGGCAGGGACTTTCTCGTACAGTGTGCATAAACAGTGTGTAGTATCATGGGGCATCACTCTCAATTTGTTATTCATCAACAATAATAATGCAATTGGCATGCAAACAGTAAAAATCAGTGTAAAATGAAGAGAGATTAAACCAACAATGCTAGTAAGGGAGTGAGTTTTGTCTAGTGGTTAAAGCAGAAGACGGGACTATTTTACTCTATGTTCTGCCACAGAGTTACTGTATAGCTTTGGGTGAGTCCCTTTACCTATCCTTTATCTCAGTTTATTCATCTGTGTAATAATACTTACCTACCTCAGTAACTTGTGATGCGTAACTGATTAATGTTTTCAAATTGGTTTGAGATCTTCAAAGACAGGTTCTTTAATAAAGCATTGTTAGTGGATAATGTGCACAGACATGGATATGAACATTAACTCTTTACCACCCTTTGCATGGATAAGAGGAACAGGTACATTTAGGAAACAGGCTTCTCTTTCCATCATAGTTAAGATAGTTTTTTATGTTACTGCAACTGAAGACAGAGAAGGTCAGAGAAATATAGATCCTATTGATTGCAAAGTTGCTTTTATCTTGTAATTCAGATTTGCCATGTTCCCTGAAAAAAGATTTGTAGAGTTTGGAGTTCCTATTCAAAGCTGTTTCAATCACATTCTACTGTAAGACAAATTGCTGTTCCTCTTAGCCTTTCAAAGTGAGTGTGCTATGGATAAATTTCCAAAGCAACGAGAGACTGAATATAGAACACTTATTTGTGGAAACAAGGAATACATCTTTAAAGGGACTCTGACTAGTTTGAAACTTGAAATGTGCTGAACTCTTTAAAATATATTTTACCATATCAGATCCAGGATGCAAAAAGATTCTCATCAGGGCCTAGCTTTGGAATTAGTAGAGTTGCTTTTTAAAAAAGTTTTCCAAAGTGCTTTTAAAAATGTATCAGTCTTTTGTTCACTTTGGGCCAGACTTTTAAAGGTATTTTAGTGCCTCAGTATAGTTTCTATAGCTCTGGAATAGGCTTGCAAGGGAAGTTGTGGAATCCCCGTCACTGGAGGTTTTAAAGAACAGGTGGACAAACACCTGCTACAGGGATGGACTGGCGGCGGGGCTGGGGGCAGTACAACTGTGCCAGAGGAGCTGATGGTGTGGGGCTCGGTTGCCAGCGTGTCTGAAAAAAAAATTCTCTGCAGTTAGAGGGACCTGGCTTGAAGTTCTTCTGCTGGCAATTCCCAAAGCAGGTGCTACTGTGAACTGGCTATTGTTCCAGAGAGCAAGCCCTCCTCTTCTCTTAGCAGCCCATAGAGCAGCTGTGCCATGTCCACCCACTGGGAGCGCTTCCCCCCCCAGGTAACATGGGATGGATCATGGGGAGGGGAGAGGGATAGCATGGGACCCTGGGGTTGGGGCAGGGTGGGGTCACATGAGGAGTCACGAAAGGGGTCACATGGGAAGGTTATGTGCTCCCCCTTTAGCTAGTGCAGTGTACTGGTAAGAAATGAATTCTACTTCCACCACTGCCTGGGAGTTAGGCACCTGGTGGGATTTTCAAAAGAACGCCCGGTCGAAAAGGGACCCTGGGGGCTCCAGTCAGCACTGCGAGTGGGCCATTAAAAGTCTGGTCAGTGGCACAGCACAGCTGGCAGGCTCCGTGCCTGGCTCTGCTTGGCTCCCAGAAGTGGCTGGTATGTTCCTGCAGTCTCTAGCCACAGGGGTGGCCAGGGAGGTTCCGTGCGCTGCCCCTGCCCCAAGTGCTGGCTCCGCAGCTTCCATTGGCCAGGAACCAGGGCCCATGGGAACTGCAAGGGTGGTGCCTATGAGTGGGGGCAGCGCCCAGAGCTGCCTGGCCACGCCTCTGCCTAGGAGCCACAGGGACATACCGACCACTACTAGGGAACTGCCTGAGGTAAGCGCCATCCAGAGCCCGCAACCCAAATGCCTGCCTTAGCCTGGAGCCCCCTCCCACACTCAAACTCCCTCCCAGAGCCTGAACCCTGTACCCCTCCTACACATCAACCCAATGCCTCACCCCAGAACTCCCTCCTGCATGCCAAACCCCTTGGAGACAACCCTGAGCCCCCGCCCAAACCCCAAATCCCTCATCTCCGGCCCCAACCCAGGTCTCAGACCCCCAACCGGAGCCCTCACCCCCCACACACACCCCGACCTCAGACCGGAGCCACCTCCTGCACCCTGAACACCTCATTTTTGGCCCCACCCTGGAGCCTGCATCCCCAGCCAGAACCTTCACCCCCTCCTGCACCCCAACTCTCTGCCCCAGCCCTGTGAAAATGAGCGAGTGAACAAGGGTGGGGGAGAGCGGAAGGAGAGGGGAATGGAATGAGTGGGGGCAGGGCCTTGGAGAAGGGATAGGGCAGAAGGCAGGGCAAGAGTGTTCGGTTTTCTGCAATCAGAAACACTATTCCTGCTCTGAAGAGTTTATAATCTAAGTATAAGACAAGAGATAACAGATGGGTACAGATGAAACCTTTGTAATATCAGACCTTACTGAAGGTCTGTCTCTGCTATTAAATCTTTCCTGAGAAGTGGGGTAAGCCTGTTTCTTTTTGTGAGATATGGCAGATTTGTGGTTAGGGAGAATTAGTGACATGCTGGTATCTGACATTTGACTGCAGCTTAAAAAAGGGATTTCTTATAAACAATGTCAGCAATTTTACTCACATGTGTAAGTTAACATTTAAACAAGATATGTAGAAAATGATAAAACTTTTTTCTGTTATCATTGGACACCGCAACATTACTCATCTAAGCTGTCTGACATTAGATTCTGTCTTTTTATTGCTTGCTTTATTAATTGCAGGTGGTGCATAAAATGGTACCACTAGTTTGATATGCTTGTTTTACAGCGTTTTTGAGATCTGTTTTCTTTCTGTAAAGAAACCCTGACATGTTCAGCCAAACTTTTTTAAAGCCAGAGACAGTATTTTACAAAAACTTCATTAAACTGTCATATATCTCTTCCTTTCCTTTCATTGCCAATTAACAAGATGGTGAGTATTAAAAATCAGTTGGCATTAGATAGAGTTGTGCAAAAAAAATATCCACTGAAGTCTCAGTATCTGAGTGTTTTTGTATTTCACTGTGAAATTGAAAATTGCTCCATTTTGCATTTTTTTGTACATATGCTCCTCAAAAAAGGGTCCATTTTCAAGTGGAGCTGAGAAAAATTGCGTTAAAATGGGTCACATTTCAAGAAACATTTGGCCTATTTTTGAACAAAGGCAGATTCACTTGTACTTTCTCCTGTTTTGGGCATGAAAAACCATGAATAAAAGCAAAATTTGCTGGCTTGAAATAAACTGAAACAAAATGCAAACAATGTTCAAAATTTTGAACAGTCTGTATTTTCCAGTGCCTCAATCCAGCACTGGTGACATCACAGTCTTGCCCATGGCACAATAGTTAAAAAAAATCCACCTTGGCTAGTTAATTTTTAAAGTTATTAATCATTTCAGTCATCATCTCCAGCCCATAAGTCCCCTCCCAATTTTTATTTTTATACTCGCATTTTCTATTTTTTAAAATATTTTTCTCTTCCCTGTTGCTGTGCCTAAGACCTACACAATTAACAGAACGCACTTATACAAACTCCAGTCCCAAAAGTGGTTTCATGCAGGTGAACCTTTTCAGCTGTGCAGAACCCATTGACTTCAACGGAGCTCTGTGTGTGGGCAGAGGGATTGACCCACCTGTAGTCAGTTGCTGAATGGAGGTCTAACTGAGTAACAGCACAGGGGAAGGAGTGAAACTGACTCTGCCCAAAGCAGCAAACTACAAAAGCATTTTAAATGGTAGGTAGCACTTTGAAGGTCAACAATGAGTATTGTGCCGTGAATTGGACAGGAGGGTAAGGTGATAATATTAATAAATGTACAGTGCCTAGCACAATGGGGTCCTGGTCCATGACTGGGGCTATATTGCAATACAAGTAATAAATACTACTAGTAGTAGTATTTTGTGTTTATATAGTGCTTCATACTGAGAGGTATCAAAAGACCCTACAAAGGGCACAAATGCTTTGATAAACACTAATGCTAGGAACAGAAAGGCACAAAAATGTATGCATGTATATTGAAGGTGCGGTAAAAATCTGCTTGAAAGTTTGCCTGTGTTTGTCAGTGGGTCTTTACAAATAAAGTGAAAAAAGACTGCTTAGCTCTATACCAGCACGTACGTGTGTGTGTGTGTGTGTGTGTGTGTGTGTGTGTGTGTGTGTGTGTGTGTCTTTAGATTCACAAACTCTGCGAAAACTGATGAGCAAACCTAATTCATTTAAAAGTCATTGCTCACTTAGCCAGTCATTGAATTAACACAAGAATATGATGACATGACAAAGTGGAACTATTCTCTGTGCCTATAAATTATATCTATATACAAATTCAAAAAGAAAACGCACTTATGGCATAATCTTTCATACATATTAAAGCACTCTTTTACTGCACGCTGCACTTTATCAGAATCATTTCATGCAGAAAACTGGAACCAGCAACACATACAGCTCAAATCAATGAAAATGCAATCTTGTCATGTGCCTGCATGTGTCTGTCAACCTTGCAGCACTCTGATCAGAGCCTCGTCACAGACGTACACTGTTTTCTGATGTCTAAATGTATAGGAGTGTGACTTGCCTTTCAGAAAGTGCCTGAGATGAGTCCAAATTCTGGGACCTAAGCAGACTAAATAAAAACAGAACAAAAAGCCGCAGAGATCACAGTAATACCATCTCAGGGATTCCCACTCACTGTCAGGTGGGCCCAGTCTCCAGTTGGACAAGCTCTGGCTTTCCTCACTTTTCCCCAGCATCCCAGGACAGCACATTAGATACCCAAAGAGTGTCAATAACATCAGGCTGTCTTGGCCACCCCAAAATGGGAGCTTTCAAGGCAAAAGAGGTGCTGCAGCTAGGTTCTTGCTCTAGAGATCTCACAAAAGAAGGGCAGTGTGCACTTCCTGTCTACCACCACAGGGCGCTTTACTCCTACCGTGTCTTTTACATCCCTACAAGCCACCTCATGCTGTTGTCACATGTGCCCCAGCACCAGCAGCCCTTCTGAAACAGCCACCTCTCTCTCCATAGAGGAGAGAGGTGACAAGCCAGAGCCAGTATCCTTCAACTTACTCCTGTGGCCCAAACAACTTCACCTCAAAGCAATGTTCCTCCCTGCACACAGTCTCGATATCAAAGGAAAACATCCCGAGGCCAGGAGCACCACTGAACAGCTGTCAATACTGCCCTTCAGCCACCCCTTGAAAAGCCAGATCCGGTTTCTGACCTTTAAAAACTCACCCCTTCTCTCCGCCCCAAGGGAATGTTATCTGCAGCTGGTCCCGCAGAGGACGCAGCTACAGACAGGCATCACAAGGAAAATGATGGGGGCACGGCAAAGACATGAAAGATGGTGAAGTCCCGATCTTTCCTGTTGCCTGGCTGGCAAACTGGCCTGCAGCATGAGCATGCCATTCTTTTATTATTTACATCCCTCTTATCAGTTCAAACAATGTTTTTTCTCCCCTCACGGCACTGTGACTCTCAGTGGAACAAATGCCTGGCTCTGTGGCGTAGCACCCCCCAACCTTAGAAATAAATACCAATAATCAAAATAGATTTCTACAGAGACAATAACTTGTGTAGTGCTCTTATGTAATGCACTTCTGCTCTCAAGTATTCCTACTTACTGGTGTCAAAAATTGTACATGTTTGGGTGCATAAAAATGAATTCTTGTGGTGGATGAGGAGGATTTCATTTTTATTAGCTCTTCCCTGACATGTTCCAGGAAGACATGCTGTCTTGAAGTTAGCTGAAAACAGTGAAGAGATCATGGAGCTATTACAAAACCATATTAGCCAAGTGTAAATCTGGTCTTCTGACAAAGGAAGCAACGATAATGAACTACAAATGTTTTCATAGTACATTGTTCATCTAGAGCTGTGGGGCCTTAGAAGCTGCAGAAAATTAGAAACTGGGGGCCATGTTCCACATGTGTTTGTAGGATTACTGGTACTACACACATGTTTTTGAGGATGCAAACTATTGAAAATTGGGCCTAGCAGTCTGGGTACAAAGTTGTCTTCAAAAATGCACTCATGCTCCTTGAACTTGTGCAACTAACTGCCCATTTATAGTTACTCAGGATGTGCACCGATAGTTTTTGTTGCATCCTTTCTACCCGTTTTTGAAAGTTCAGGCATCCCTGTTGCTGTATAAATAGCTCTGTTTTGGTAGGTCACAATACATTGTGACTTGAATTAAGAACATAATATAAATTACACTCTGAAATGTATAGGCAAATCATTGCCTTGCTGTATTTGTTGCTTAAAATGTGGATTTATTGAAAGGAAAATAAAATAAAATAAACTAGGCCTTGAAATTAAAAAAGACACAGAAGGCATGCGTAGCACGTGGGGTCTCCTTGCCAATTTCATGAGACTTATAGTTTGGAGCTTAAACTGGACCTTCCCTTACCACTGAGATAATTTGACAATTTCTGTTTTTCCACAACACACTAATTGCAACCCGAGCAGTGGGAATTAAAATGCAGTTTACTAGTACGTGAAGCTTACTTAGCTTTGTCTGCAGTGAGCTCATCTTGCAGTCATACATCTTTACACAGACTAGGTAAGGAGTCATGATTGAGGCACAGGGCACTAACCGATGGCGAATTCATAACCTGCAATGAATTCCCAATTAATTGACTGTACGTTGGCTAGCAAGAGTCCAGTTCAATTTATCTCTTTCATCTCTGCTCCTCACTTCTCAACTCCATTTTATGATAATAAATTCTTCTAACCCTGACTACAACTTCTTTAAATATGTTTAGGTGATTTTATAAACATAGCAATCACTGGGGATTTGGGGGCGAAGTGAATAAGCGGATTAATGTTCAGTAGTCCAGCATTTAATAATGCTGAGTTTTGCAGTATTCACGTGTAAGACTGCTAGGAGCAAATTCCAGCACAGCCACTTGTTTCCAGGGAATTTAACTTTAAGTTAATTATTGGGATTGTTACAGATGTAATGAGGCTGGATACATAAAGGAGGACTATAAAGCTTCTGTCATTTGAGGGAACAGCATTTTAAACAAACAATAACAGAACAGCTAAAAAGGTTACACCAATGACATTATTAAGAACTAACTGGTCCTAGTTTGGTGAGCATCAGTAAATAAAATTGTCACTGTGTAATAGAGCAATGGCCACGCTAATCTGTTTGATATCTTGTCTACTACAGTAGCCAATACAGGATGCTTCAAAGGAAAATGTAACCCTGGGGGGAAGGGGACAGGGAGTGGTTCCCTGCCCCAGCTCACCTCCACTCCACCTCCACCATTCCCTGAGTGCGCCACAACTCCCTTTGTCCCCCCTCCCTCCCAGGCTTGCCACAGAGGAGCGGAGGTGAGCTGGCGGGGGTGGGCGGCAATTTTTTGAGGGCTTAGGGGCAGCAAATTTGTTACTCTGCCACTGCGTCCACCCCACATAATTCACCACACTATGTTGTACTGTACCAAGGAAAAATTTCTTCCAGACCTCAGCTGGAGATCAGCCCTCAACCTGAGGACTGAAGGATGATTACCTTTGTGATTTTTATCTTAACTATTGTCCCTGAAAGCACTATTTTAGTCAAATTAGTGTCCAGTCCTTTTATGAAATATACCACGCTGCTTACCTCAGTTATAATGATTCTGCCTGTATAAAAGAACTGTGGCGTTACCCTCTGGTGCTGTCTGGACCGGTGATCTGCTAGGTCACTCCAATCCTTGACTCTGGGAGCCAGCCTTACCCTGCTCTGCTGTGAGAACCCCCCGCTCCTGGGCTGTTCAGGCACAGCTTCTGGCACGTAAGCTGCTCCTTGGATTGTGCTACCGAATGACACTAGCCAATATCTCCGGTTCCAGACACAACCCTAGGAACCTCCATTTCGCGGTATCTAGTTATGCCCGCTGGATGCTGGAAGCTTATATGAGTTCATCAATTTAACAAAGAAATTGATATGTACCAGGCTTGTTATCTCACAGGGAGTCTCTGACAAGCTTCAAACCAAACACACTGCTTCAGGTAGAATAAACAAACAGATTTATTAACTACAAAGATACATTTTAAGTGATCATAAGTCAAAGCATAACAAGTCAGATTTGGTTAAATGAAATAAAAGCAAAATGCATTCTAAGCTGATTTTAACACTTTCAATGCCCTTACAAACGTAGATGCTTCTCAACACAGGCTGGCTAGTTGCTCTTCAGCCAGGCTCTCCCCTTTGATCAGCCCTTCAGTCGCTTGGTGTGGTGTCTGTAGATGTAAGTGGAAGAGAGAGATAGCATGGCAAACGTCTCTCCCTTTTATCATGTTCTTTCTTCCCTTTTGGCTTTGCCTATCCTCCCCTTCAGAGTCAGGTAAGCATTACCTCATCGCAGTCCCAAACTGACCAAAAGAAGAGGGTTGACTCACTCAAGAGTCCAACAGATCCTTTTGTTGCTGCCTAGACCAGCGTCCTTTGTTCCTGTGAGGCTGGGCTGAGTTTGTCCCATACATGCCCTGATGAGGTGTTAACTTCCCCTCTGCTTTTAGAGAGTTTTTGCCTGGGCTCATTTTAAGCCATGAAGACATATTTTCAGCCTCATAACTATATACATGAAATTATAACCTATAACAGGGATAAGCCCCTGGGCGGGCTGTGCCAGTTTGTTTACCTGCATGTCCGCAGGTACGGCTGATCACAGCTCCCACTGGCCGTTGTACACTGCTTCAGGCCAATGGGGGCTGCGGGTAGTGGTGCAGGCTGAGGGATGAGAGCCACAAGAATTATTTGAGATCTGGAAAACCTGTTGTGATGAACTGGGAAACATCTGTATTTTTTTTATGAATGTTATCCATGCTTATGTGTTTGTTTATGATGGGACACTTCTATGGAGTGAGATCACAAGGGGTTGCCAGAGCAAGCAGGATAAGTAAAACAATAGCCTAGATAAGAAGCATCCCAGCAAACACTCAAACCCAATAGCCAGGTTTATCGCTGTGAAGAGGCAACTCCTTGGCCCAGTGCTGGTGACAGAACTGTTTTGCCAGAGCTGAGAAGAGAGATCCAAGGAAAGACTAGAACATTAGAGAAACTTGGTGCCTAGAAAAGGGTGGGAGTTGAGTGAGTGATGAGTGGCTGCCCAAAGAGTGTCAGTGAATGCAGACAGGTTGGCAAGGAATTACACAGAGATAGAAGGAGTCTGCTGAGAACAAGGCAGTCTGTTTCTTCCCGCCAAATATGGGGGTTATCTGAGCTGAGGGAAACTTACAAAAGCTGGCAAAGAAAGATTAAGGTATAAGCAAATTACAGGCCTTTTTTATTATTGTCCTTTGCTGTATGTTCATTGTACCTTTGGGGGAATTAATAAATAATGCTTTGTTTGGAAGACACTGTTTTTGAGTTGCTTTAATCAACTCACTGATCACAGGTCTCCAGAGTGAAAGAGTGTACAGGTACCAAATGCAGTTGGGCCTGTCACATCAAACATGGTTGGGAAACAGGGTGTTGTAGCTCAGGGATCCAGTCTAAGAATGGTTGGATTGCATGGTCCACCTAGAGTAAGGTGCTAAATGCCAGTTCTGTCACCAGAGGGGTGCACTCACAAGGGACTAAAAGGGGGCTAAGGTACATTTCACCCTGGAACCATGATACTCGCCTTTCAGGGAGAGACTAAAGCAGCTCGTTCTATTTAGTTTATCTAACAGAAGGTTAAAAGGTGGCTTGATCACCATCTGTGAGTACCTACAAATGGACAGAGTTTCTGATAGTAGAGAGCTCTATAACTAAGCAGTCAAAACATAACAAGATCCAATGGCCAGATGCTTAAGTTAGACACATTCAAACTAGAAATAAAGTGCAAATTTTTATCAGTGAGAGTAATTAACCATTCGAAATAACTTATCTAGGCACATGACTGATTCTCCATTATTTGAAGTCCTTAAATAAAGATTGGATCTCTTCTAAAAGATATGCTTTAGCTGACCAGAAGTTATGGGTTTAATGCAGGAATCACTCAGTGAAATTCTGTGGCCTGTGTTATGCAGACTAGATGATCATAATGGTCCCTTCTGGCCTTAAACTCTATGAATGTCCACCATGTGACCAGCTAGATCTCCATTAGCCTCCGAAGTGGGTAATCTGTGTATGCTGCTAAAAGTCCAGGAGCCCTTTGCCAGAGTATGCAGTCATACTGCTAAATCACTGGCTTCGGCAAGTTATGTGGGTATAACAGAGCCACGAGGCCCGGGGCTAGCCAATCCTGTTTAATAATCCCTGCTTTGCCACACCTGTGCTGAGTGTAGGACTTAAAAAAAGAGGAAGCTCATCATTTAGGGGTTGGTCATGGAGGAGAGAAGTTGAACTGGGTGAGGGCTGGGGAGCTGAGCCAAAGAGGTGGAACTGACTCCTGTGATGGCCCCTGGAACCAGGGACCTAGCTCTAGAGAAGCAGTCTTGGAGCCTGAAAGTTGGTCTGGTAGTGTTTAGTTTTGTCTGTAATGCTGGAGTTCTATTGGAGGGCCCAGGAGAAGCCCTGGGACCCGCTGCTTTATGAATGAAGAGTGGGATTCTGTTTGATTTAGAAAGACTTTGTTGGTGGCCAAAAGGGGAAGCTGGGTGAAGGGGTGTTGAAAAGGCCAGCTGGGAGAAGCTAGCTTAGGGCCTGAGCAGTTACTGCTGGACTTGGAATTTTGGCTATTCCAGAAAGGAATTCAGCTCTTAAGAAGGCTAGGCCACATGGGACCCAGACAGAAGTGACCAACAGGAGGGGATGACCCAGGGGAATGCACAGCAACTCTGCACCCAGCCACCAGGGAGTGCTATGTGGTGAGTTACTTCTGTGCAAATGGGGCTTGCTCTGGGGTGGGACCTGTAGCAAAAAGTTAAAAAAAACAATCCTAAATCATACAACTGGTTTTAAGGTTCCATTGGGTCTTTATTGCGGCATGACAAAATAGAACTGATTGCATGCTATGGGGTGTTGCTCCTAAACGGTAGAATGTAAGGTCTGATTTAACAGTGCAATTGTTTTAATAAATCCCATGAAACACCTCCCTGCCAAAATTGCTAGGCCTGTTTTGCTTGTTGTGGTTTGCCATGTAGGATAGCATTAAACTAAACAAACAAAGCCACACCCACAAATCTACCCATCAACTATAGATTCAAAAACAAGAAGAAATTTTTATCAAAGCATTAAAATTTTCTATAATCTTGGGTTTATTTTGCATGAAGACCGTATAAAAAAAAAGGCAGAGAGAGAGGTCATCTTTTTGACTCCTAACTGGGCTTTTGCGGGACTGCTGTCTCCTAGGTCCTCTCCTATCTCTGACTGTTCTTTCAGTGGGTTTTCTCCTGCCTTCTGCTACTGGCATGCGGGGAGGGTGCATCCCTAGGGAGTCTGTCCTTGTCCCCCTGCTCTTTTCAATTTATACTGTGTTTCTATGCAGTCTCATCCATTCACATGGCTTTACCTACCTTCTCTCTGATGACTCATAAGCCTACTCGTCCCCCTTATGCTGAAGCACAAGACCTGAGCATCACTTCAATCCCACTTGAGTCCTATTTTGAGGGTTTAATTGGGATTCTCTTTCCATTCATTCCCGCTTCTCAGCCTGACTCTGACATCTCCTCTCAGCTTAAATATTAAATGTCCAAATCTGAATTGCTTCTCTTCTCTCTTAACCCTGCTCCAATTCACCCTTTATCTCTGTTGACAAGAGCACCATTCTCTCTATCACTTAAGTTGGTGATTCGGGAGTTATCTTCCTTTCCCTTGATCACACAGCCAGACCATGTCCCCATCCTGTGGGTTCTTTTTCCAGAACATTGGTAGGAGACATTCTTTTCTTTCTCCACTATAGTGTCTCTCTCATTCAGGCCCTTGTTTCCAATCTTGACTACAGCAACATTTCCTGTCTGGTCTCCCAAATGCCCATATTGCCCCTAGTCTAGACAAAACATTGTCATTAAAGTTCTCTGCCTTGCTTGCTATTTTGCCCCTCTTCGAATCCTTCCACTTCTGCTATCATATCAGATTCAGTCTGTAAGTGGCATGGGAGCTGTATACTAAGTATTAATGCCCTGATTAGCTCCTGCAATGTATAACGTGAAGCAGCTAGAGGATGGAAACTGGTCACTCATACCTCTCAACCAATGAAAGACCAAATGTATAGCAGGGCCTTCAGATTTGTAGCCAAGGACTGAAACATGAAGACTGAATATAATGACTCAGTCGCTGGTTGCAGGTGAATGTCCAAACACTGAAGTTGGAGATAGAATAGGGAGCTGATTTACCCAGAATCCACTACAACGTTAAAGAGTTTCTTGATCACATGGGGATTCTTGCTGCATTAGAAGACTCCCTGGGTGGTATATAGCAGCTCGCTGTGCTTCTGAAGTAGGGAGCAGACAAAGGGGGCACAGCTGCTGTGCTTTTGCACTGGGACAGTTGCCAGGTGCTGGATTGGAACTGTGTGTATTTTAAAGTCGGCTGAGTTTGTTCTAAGTTGTGCTGGGGCTGAACTTGCCCCTGATGAGCCCGAGGCTCAGGAAGCCACACATGTGGCACAAAGTCTTGTCCTCCACTTCTCTGGTCCTGCACTGAATCCAGCAAAGCTGGGCCAGAGAATCTCGGCCTGTGGCTCTAGAGAACCGGCAATCCAAAGGAAAGCCAAAGAAGAAAGAGAATCTTCTGCATGAAGAGGTATATTCTTTCTTTCTGTAACTGAGGAAACAATATTGGAGCTAAAGGTATGGAAAGCCCTGAATTCTAAGACATAGTTCTGGCTTCTAATGGTTTTTATCAAAGTATACTATCACCCAATGTATTGGACATGGAGAATATGTTTGATTCTGTGAAGACCTCTGGGTGAACATCAGGGGTCCTGGATTGATGTCAAGGATGAATTTGACCTGATCACTGTCCCCAGGAGCTCACTATATAGGATGTATCCACATCTCAAGAGCAAATGATAGATTGTTGATGAGATCATTTATATTCCCTGAGACAGTTATGTAAACAGTATCATATTAGACAAAAGGTCCTAATGCAGCAAATACTATTGGATTTATGTACCATTGGCTTTCTATTTAGAAAGCCACTAACTGTATTCACTCAGAACAATGTTCCTCAATTCCTAAAATGAAAACCTCCCCTGCAATTTTCCCTTTGCCCTAAATTAATTATTTTAGGATTAAAATGAATAAAAACATTCTAATCCCCTGTAAAATTTGTGACTGAAATAAATTAAGGAAAGGTTTGTCACTGAAATGTTTGCCAAAATATTATTGGGGTTTTAATGGAAAAAGAGTTGTTTTTCTTTGCCAAAGATTTAAAAACTTGGCAGTTGAACAATGCATCCTGTTCTGTAGGCCAATGCTTGACAAGACTTTGTTTCAAAAACTACAATACAATTTTCATGTACTTTATTTCAAGAACTTTTTTCTTTATGTTTTTTAAAAGTAAAGAAATTCTGATCCATCCTGCAGGGTTCTGAGCAGGCTGCAAGAGAACCTTATTTTCATTACATGGGAAATTCTGTGATTATTGAATTTTTTTCCATTTTGAAACAAAATTTCCCAGGAAATGAATTCTTTTTTTAAAAAATTTCAGGAGAGCTAAAATGTTTTGTTTCAATAAAATTGAAACATTTAGTTTTTGATTTTGACCTCTTATACAATTTTAAAATATTTTTCATGAAAAATTCATTTTGAAAAGTAATTTCAAAGCAAAAGAATCAAACAATTTTAACCCGGAAATATTGAAATGGGGCATTCCAACATTAGAAAAAAATGAAACTAAGCCTCTTGATAAATGAAATTTTCTCCAAAGCCACACTTTTTGCAAAACATCTCAATTTTAAACAAAAAGGGCATTTTTTGGTCAAGAAGTTTCATCAAGATATTTCCATCCAGCTCCAGTTCTACGTGTTCTTCACTCCCTGTAGAGTCAAGGGCAGATGAAAGTCCAGCATTAACACAGGGCCAGGCTCTGTAGGTTAAATAATTAAATGGAAAAAAAATCAGGAGAAATCTCTCTCATAACTTGAATATTTGATAGCCTAATTACTATGATTTTTGACTTGTGGTTTTAGTCTGTGTAATAACATCTGTTGTACATCATAGAGCTAAAGACTGATGTATTTTCTTTAAAAAAATAATTACTCAGGTATTTTATTAAAACAATCTCCATCTGAAATATTTAACTTGACATTGAAAGGCAACAAATTTAAAATTGAAAAAGAGGTACACTTTTTTTTTTAACACAACACATAATTAGCTGGAATTACTCATTGTCATAAAACAAGTCAGGCCAAGAGCTCAGTAGGAATCTGAAACAATTAGACATTTATATGGGTAATAAAAACATCCACAGTTAGATTAGATCAGATGACAAAATGGATGTGAACCTTCATGCTTCAGGGCACAAACCTGCAGCTACACAGAGGTTAGGAAAAAATTTCCCTTATTTGGAGATTATTGCATAATTATTCACTACTATGTTTCTTGCACATGCTGCTGAAGCTATCAGTAATGGACACTGTCAGAAACTGGATATTAGGTTAGGGGTAAAATCTTCAAAGGTGACTAAAAGCCAGATTTTCATGCATTTAGGCATCTAAAAATGCAGATATACCCTTACTTGGTGTTTCAAAAGTGCCTAGGCAGGTTATGTGCCTACTCCCAATTGAAATCAATGGGAATAAGGCTCCCAGCCTTCTTAGGCATGTCTGTAAAACCTACTAGGCTCCTATTTGCATCTTAAGATACTTAAATATCTTTGAAAAATCTGGCTTTTAGACAGTCGAACATTTTATCCCAGATCTGTTATGAAGGAGCTGGGCCAGCTGCTCTTCTTTAGCCATTCCTGTGTTCCTAAGGAACCAAAGCTGAACTTTACCAATGTTCTCTGCATTTATAATGAGCCAAACCAAACCTGGGGTTTAAATGCCCCTAAACTTTGGGGTGATTGAAACTGGGATCTGAATTTTGCAACACAAGCCAATTTAAATGATTGGCTGCTATTTTGCCAATGGTTAAAAAAAAATAGATTTTGTGGTTTCTTTCCTGTTGTTGCAGACATGTTACTTTCCAGGCCTGCTGTGTACATTAACATCACATTCAGAATTTGAACCTACAATCTAAATATGTTATCACTGCCAATTAAATCTTGAAGATTCATTATTGTTGATAGTGAACTGCAATTTGCCATGCTCGCATGCTGGCTAATTAGATGTTTTGCCTTCATGCATACACTTATAAGAGCAAGAAAATGAGTTTTGTACATTTAACATTATAGTTCCTAAAATGACCACAGTGACACACAAATCCTAATTTAAATTAGTCTTTGGCAATATTTCAATCTAATTTAGTCTATTACTTTCCATAGATTTGTCATTAGATATCTTCCAGAATGTCTTTCTTGGAGCCAACCAACGTATTTATTCTTGAGGAAGCATTTTGGAGTTCCACTTGTGTTAAAATAATGCAGACTCTAAGAAAGCCAATATCTCAAAGCTTTAGCTACACCTTCCTTTAGTTTCCTGGTACAAGTAGGAAACTGGGAAGGATGGATTGTGCTTCTCCTCCAAGCCCCAGTGATAGACTTTCCATTTGCTAATGATGCAAATTTCTCAGGGAATAATCATGACATTGGAAAAGGGTAATAACACAGCTCAGCATGATTTAGACCAGGAAAACGAGCAGATGAAGAGTCTGTGCAACTTAATGCAGAGAAAATTAAGGTAATAATGAGGCAAGGTCCAAAAAACAAGATGAGGGAATTCTTCATTCAAGGTCAGACTGCATACCATTGGGCCAAAAGATGAAACTCAACCCTTCACTATTTAGCAGGAGACAAAATACAAACAAATTCTAGGATGCAAAAATATGTCATATCTAAAGTGGAGAAAGTTATCCTGGCACTGCATAAGGGCCAAGTAAGAATGCGTTTGCAATGCTGCATTGCACTGTCAGTCAACATAATAGGGGGATTCAAGAAACACTGTGGGGGAAGAGAAGAGCCAACAGAATAGGGATCAAGGTCTAATGGAACAAGCTTCATTGTGTGGATGGTTTGCAGCAGACAAGTGTTTGGGGAAACTCAAGCAAAACAAAATAATTCTAAAACAACCCTTGGACATCTGCAGAACTGCTGCATACAATAGTTCATCCAATTTTAAAACTGACATTTAGCCAAAGCCAGAGAAACGAGTCATGCACAAGGCTAAACCATTCCTTTTTTTTTGAACTGAGAATAGAAAAAAAATTCTACAAATTCACTGGAAAAAAATGAAAAATGAGCCATCTCACAACACATACTGCCTCCTTTGCTCTGTGGATAATTACAGCCCCTTGTTTAAGCAGTGAACAGAATTGTTTCTCATAATGCACTTCTTTAAGTTAATTCTCTTAAAGGTTCAGTGTGTGATTCAGATATTCAGGTAGGGCAAGAACACCCTCATTCTTAAAAAATAATACTTTGCACTTATGTATTGCCTTTCATCTAAAGATCTCAAAGTCCTTTACAAACATTCCCTGATTGTCTCCCTACATCCTTGTGAGATAGTACAGATGAGTATTACATACATTGGAAAGTTGAGTGTAAAAAGAGGCATGCACAGATAGGTTAAATTTCCTGCCAAGATGACACAATGCATTAGTCAGTGGCAGAGTTAAACACAACCTAGGAGTCCTCTGTTCTAATAGACCATAAGAATCTCTAGAAGAATCCCAGTGTTGGATCTGAGAGGTTCCAAGAAAGGAATTAAATGAAAACCTTTCAGAAAAGACATCTGGATTTATTTTATATAGTTCCTTTGAAATGAACATGACTTTTCTTTGCATTAATGCTAAATCATCATGAAATTTGCTACTTTCCACAAAAGTTTTATGTTGTTTTCTCATTAAAGCCTGTCAAATATATTAATTTTTATTTCTCTAGAAACAATTTTATTTCTCTAGGTAAATATCTATATCTATATATTCCTCCTCTTCCTGTCTTATTCCACATCTTGATGGTATAATATTAGTCACCATGAAAGCCTTTATCTTAATTTTCAACGTAAGCAGAACAGCAGTTAAAAATAGAAAATAGGAGCATGTATTGCCTCAAAGTTCCTCAGTAGTGTCAGATCAATGATATGGAGCTTTATTCTATGCTCATCCGCAGAATGAGAAAGATCTCTGCTGCTTAAATATTACTTTGTCTCACCTGAAAATTTGCCTTATTCTTTATTTAAAAGGACGGCATGCCACATATGACTGTTGTTTATCCAAGGACAGCCAGCTGCAAATGAAAATTAGAAGAATGCAATCTGTTTTAGCACAAATCTGGGTACAAGCCAGGAAATTCACATGATTTCTTTGTATTGCAACGGGGGAAAAATCCATTTTAATTAATAATTCAGATATATTTCCTGTTTATTAACCATTTTCTAGTTTGCTTTATGATGATGTTAATATTTTTACAAGAACCTAAGTTGTTTCATTTGATAACAGCTCCCACCAGAATACTACTTCTAAATGTTTATTATTTATTGCATACATTTATCTGACACCTTTCAGTTACCCTTTACCCATAACCCTTTTTTAGCACCAGGAATTTAAAAACACAAAGAGAACATGTACCTTACCAGTGAGGGAAAATGAGCTGTTCATCATTAAGAGGCATTGGCCATGCTTCCTAACTATAATGACCTGGCTCAGGATTAGGCAATTTCTATATATAGCAAATTCCAAATAGGAGAGTCTGCTCCCTGGCTCCTTTGAGTCTCATTTTTGAGATAGTGAATGTAAGTGTTCCAGTGATGAGTGCAAATTGTACCACAGGATATAGAAGGAGAGCTAATCCCTGGGATAGCTGGGCCTCAGGGCATTTGGGTCTCTATAAACTGTAACCAGCAAAGGTACAGAATTACCTTAAAGTTCACCTAAAATTTTGCTGGCAGCATCAGAATTTTGTGTTTAGAATATATTCTGTAGTTCAGCAACACCCCCCAATTCTGTCTCCCCAGAGAGTTGTTGACATATCATTACATAACCAACAAAAGCCAGGGCACTAGATAGACAAAGTAAGTGCATGATACTGCAAAATCTTAGAACCACATGCATATTTACCCTTATATGGTCCCCCTTTGACTCCATATAAGAGTGGCACATTGTGACACTGGAGATTCCTGTTGTATGAGAATACAGTATGAATCAGTGTAAGGCATGGGTTATAGTAAATTGGCTTTTTAGAGGTCTGTTGTTTTTAAATAGGACATTTAAAATTATGACTGTTTATATTTTGTTTAATTTTGCTCAAAAAAAAATGGAAACATTTCTAGTCCCTGGGGAGAAGGGTCACATTTTACACACACATTCCAAGCAATGTTAATGGGAATGATATATCTATATGGAGAGGAAAATAGACCCTCAAGTCATTATGGACCAGATAGATATGTGGGACGAGGTATTTAGGCACCTTAAAATGCAGATAGATGCCTAATGGGATTTTCAGAAGTGTCTAGGCATCTAATTTCCAGTGACTTCAATGGGAGTTAGGTGCCTAGGCATTCTCAAAAATCCCACTACGCACATATTTGCATCTTTAAGTACCTAAGTACCTTTAAAATCTGGCCTTAAAATACTTTCGTTAATTCTCAATTGATATAGCTCCACTGAAGCCAAGAGCTAAGCTGATTCCCACTGACTTAAATGGGAAGTGCCTTGATCCTTTTGCAAATCCCATTAGCAGGTCCAGTGCTACTGGGGTGAGGGGCAAAGGGGACATTTGTCCCCCTCCAGTGATCTTTAAGGGGCTCCAAATTATTGTCAAAGGGCCAAAATATGTACATAGTTATCAAATGCTAAGCAGTGCAACAGCAGCAGATTGGAGAGTCTTCATCATTTGTATAAATTATAAATCACAGCAAAATACAGACAGAAGTCAAAGTTTAGTCCTTTAAACTCTTATACTCCTGAAAAATCTTGGATTGTAACTAACTCCTGGAAAGTGTGGGCTTTTTGTCTGTTTCTTTTTAAATAGTGACATCCAGTGGCCCCCCAGTACCCACTTGCTCCCTCAAAAATGGAACCTTAGGACTAGCTCTGCCCCCTAGGTGCCTATCTGCATCTTTAGGCCCCTAAATACCTTTAAAAATCTGGCCTCTGGTGCTCTGCCTCTTCGTTGGACAGTTACTTGAAGTTGATGTGTTTCAGACCAACTGGAAACTGTGGTTCTGAATAAATCAACTAATGGACCATGGTTGATACTGTGTATGCACCATATTTTAGTGACCTCTGAAGGTTTTTGCTTCAGGAAACTTTGTCTCAATCCATGGTCTATTAGTCAGGTTAACTTTTATTCTTATTAAAAATGATCAGTTTTGACTCCAGCATGATCTATTTCCTTCAGAGAAAGGCACTGCATCAAGGCTGCTAAGAGGTGACAAGTTAGAAATGCCAAATGAGGTCATTAGACACTTGTGTTATCCCTCTTTCAGCAAGGCATAATTTCCTCTGATTAGTACATTTGCTTTTGTTCTTAGGAGTAACTTTAGGATGCTGGGTGATGGAGACTGACTGTGTGTACCAGGTATCTGATGCCCCTTAGCATGATGAAGCGTACTCTTTTGGGGAAAAAGAGAAGTGAGTCTCGGCCTCCTAGAGAAGCCACCCAGGATCAGCTGCTGAGAGAACTAATGAAAATTGGTCCTCAGTTCTAGAATGGACAGGAGAAGGCAGAAGCCAATCAGGACACAGAAGTGAAGGTAGAAGGAGCTGGCTCCTTCCTTCAGGGTGCAGTTCTAGGTGAAGCTGGAACATGGCAGGATGGGAGTGAGATTTCTCTTCTTAACCCAAGAATCCCAGCCAGACCAGGGAGTTAACTCTGACTGCACCTTTTTGGTTAGACCAATGAAAGACTGTTCCATTTGACACTTGGGAATGTAAAGCCCAGGTAGCCACCCTGAGTTGGCCACATTAATTTACTGCTGTCAAATTGAAGGAAGTTTGCTTCAAGAGATGCATCACTGGTTCAAGTGAACTTGTGATGGAGACCCAGCACAATAATTTCAGGGGAACATCAAAATTGCTTGGAGAGTGTCATTTATGACTGCAAACTGTTTCTTTAACAACTCTCAGTTATAAAATAAATCACATTTGTTTAAGAGTGTCTTTTGTGTGGAAGAAATATAGAATCTGAATTATCTCTAAAATGATCACAGCTTCTGACTTTTCAGAATGAACATTCAGTCATGGTGATAATAATGGAAGAAAATATGTATGAGAATGAGTCACTGAAGTTTTAGTTTGAGAGGCAAGACCCAGGTTCCCAAAGGATCTTTATTTATAGCCCAAACCAGCTCAGTTTAAAGCTTCAGAGGGACAAATTAAACAGCATGATAAATTAAAGAAGTGCATACTGATAACTCTAATATTTTATTTCCACCACAATACAAGTTTTATTTCCACCACACTACATCAGAGCATTGAGACTGCAAAGGATCTGTGGCCGGTTTAGAACCCTGCAGGAGCTTTTTGGAAGACAGAGTTGAGGAAAAGCTTATTAATCTCATTACTTGTTTCTCAATGTATATGTTTACCTCTATATTTATATAGACATAGAGGGATCTGTGTGTGTGTGAAATATATAAAATTGAAAGATACAGATACAAAGATGAGCTGCAAAGTAAAGGTACAGAGGTGTAGAGATACACCTATATCTGCACGCTGCATCTCATCTCTGTATCTATCTTTCTCTACTATTGCTTCCCGAATGCATGTGTGAAATTATTTTAAATCAGTTGAAATATATTCAAAGGGAAAAAAGGGAATTATTTTGATGAAACAGACCACTCCCATATAAAACTTCCATCAGTTATGAAATAGATACTGCACTATTCCAGAACTGACCCCTGAGAGACAGTTCGTGTGTATTTAGTCCAGAGGAAACTCGTTGGGCAGTAGGACTTTACTAATTTGATGCAATTGAGTTACACAGGAACAGTTCCAAACTACTAAGGTATTAGAGTGAAAACTTTATTGTGTAAACATTACACAACATCACTTCTCAGCCTTTTGGCTAGATCAAATGTAGAAGCTGTTATCTGATCAATATCTGATACATCACCTGTGCAGGGCTAGTATTTGAGGCAGTTTTGCCTAGTGGATAGAGCACTGTCCTGGGACTCAGAGAACTGGTTTCTATTCCCAGCTTTGCCACTGGCCTGTTAGATGACCTTGGGCAAGTCACATCTCTCTTTGCCTCAGTTTCGCCAACTGTAAAAAGGGGTTAGTGATGCTCACCTCTTAGGTAAAGTGCTTTGATATCCGCAGATAAAAAGTGCTATATAAGAGAGAGACAATTTTGTTGTTGTCTCAAGGGGAAAAGCCATGATTCTACAGGACTTATATATGTGCTGTAGTGCTGGTGTGGTGTTCTCCTTTATAATGTATTCACAGATCATTGGGTCTATCAGTGTGAAGCTGTCAGTGGACACAGACACACACTCTCTGTGTAGCCTCTTACACATACTAAACAGGGGCAAATCCCTATTGATGCCGTAGCCTACCATTCTTCTGTGGTGTTACTGAGAACATTGTAAAGAGAAATAATGTTAGTGTTTCCTAAAGTTCTTGGGTACTTGTTTATTCCATGCAGCACTGCCTCTGAACTCCTTCAGTCTTGGAGAACTGGAGCTGTTTGAAGGATAATTTGGGTCTTTTCATTTGCTTTTGGTTGGTGCATTGATCTGCTGCAGCACGTGCACTGTCTGTAACAAAAGTATTTGGAACAGAAGAACGGGTGATTTTTCTTGGCTTTCCTTGCATGTCACTGTGATCTCCGGGGTGCTGGATATGTGATGTATCAAAGGCTGCAAATCTCACTAACAGCAGCTGTGCAGTGAATATAAACCAGCAGTAAAAGAGATAAAGGTTACTTCCAAGCTGAAGATTACTAACTTCCTCACTCTGTTTCAGTTACCACCTGCTGGTAAAGCAGGGGGAAGGGAAGACCCCGCTTCTAAAACTCAGCTGGCTTTTTATTAAGAGAACTGTTTACAGAGATGCTGCCATTGCAGCTAGGATTGTAGCCGCACTCCGTTAAGTGGTTTTGGATCAATGCAGATCCTCAGTTTATCTGGTGTTTTCTCACCACTGCTAGACTACTAACCCCCTCTGAGCTAGTCTCAACGGGTATAATGATGCCACTTCTTTGCATGGTTGCCTATCCCAGGAGTGGCTCCACTAGGGTTAATGCATTCAGTAGTTTTACAGGCTGCACATTGGGGGTCTACATCTAACTCCAGCTTTCTATCTGGGTGTCCATCTCCTTGAAATATGTCCTGACATTCTGTTAGAATGCTGGACAGGGCCCCCGGTGCCTGTTCTTCCTCCTCTCACATTGAGGATATTCTGGTATTGTACTGCAAGCAGATCCATGGTTTGCACTGTGCAGCAGTGGGTTTTACTGCAATGTGTCAACTACTATAAATTCCAAGTTATGTCTCTTGTTTCATGGGTTTCTTATCAACAGCCTGTATTTGCCCATTGGTCTCAGAATGGTTTTATTGCACTTGGGTCGTATTCCTCCAGTCTAATATTGATGCTTATATGTGTTGCTGGGTTAAATTGCAGCTGGCTCCACGATCCACCTGGAATCTAAGTGGTCAGTGATTTAATAGCATAGTTGCAAATATGGCAGTTGAATGGCTGGCCACCTTCTTCCTCAGTATGTGTACACTGCAGGTCTTTGGGACTGCTAGAAGTGCACTGCATACACTTTGTTGTAAGTCTCTACATCCTCAATCCCTGCATGTACTTCTGCCTTTCTTCCAGGGATGGCTTCAGTATTGGAACATAAATTGGTTCTGTTTCCGACATCCTTTGCACCACTACCCACAGGCTGGGCATTTTTCTTTCTGCATTCAGTGTTACTTTCCAAAGTACATACAGTGCAGCATGATGTCTGCATTCTTGACTGGTCAATCTCTGCCCTGCCTCCTGGGTTCCTTCAGCTTGAGCCTGTGCACTTGTTGTGCACTAGTGATTGTTGTTACTTTGATCCTTTCCCTGGACAGTTCAGTTGCTCTTGCTATTTGAAGCCACTTCTCCAGGGTTAAATCTCCTTTCCCTCACACTCTCTCCTGTTAACGGGAAACACGTGTCCCACAAATAATTCTTTCTCCAATTAGGGAATTTCTAATGTCTCCAAAGTTACATGTGGATGCCAAAGGTCTCAGCTCTGTAATGTATCGATTTCCTCTTTGGCTTCTTGGTTTCAGGTTAAAAAAAAGTAACTCTCTACAGTGATAAGGTGGGTGAGATGATATCTTTTATTGGACCAGCATCAGTTGGTGAGACAGACAAGTTTACACAGAGCTCAGGCCTCTCTACAGTTTCATGCTGTTTGGGTTTACAGTACTCAGACACCTTTATCAGCTGTTCCAGTGTTTCAAGCATGATTAGAAAGAGTGCCTTCTCACATACTTCTCATCCTTTCCTTCAATAAAATAGTAAAAAAAGCACCATCTGTTCCTCACCTGTATCCCCTGTGGTCAGCTCTGTATGAAGGTATAATTCTTGCTTCCATTGCTTCCATTCCAATGAAAGTTTTTTTTGTTGAGAAATCTAGCATTCCTGGTGGTCCCAGTCCTCTATGCTGCCTGTTTGCTGATGCTATCTATTTGCTGCTAATCACACTCTCCTCCCTGTTATGGGGCTCACTAGACTGAGTTGCCATGATGTTCCAGGTACCATATGCTGCATAATAACATGACAGGTCTCCATGGTTCTAAAACTCAATTGACTGTTTATTAAGAGAACTATTTACAGCCATGCTACAATCACAGCTAGAATTCAAGTCGTGCAAAACAAACTGGCTTCCTTCCTCTCTTGCCTTCTCCACACTATTTCCTCCTGCTTCTCCCTCCATGTTCCATGACGATTTGCTACATTTTGGACTCTTAAATAGGTGAACCTTAGTATTGTTTCTGTTTGCTTTAGAATTAAATCTAAGTTAATGGGAGTCAATCATGACCTGAATTATGAAATCTATTCACTGCAAGACTTTTAGTTATCTCAAGACATTTTGTCTAATTCTAAGATCAAAACAAAATTAAGATGTGCCCTGCACTGTGGGACCCAGGCTTGTGGACTCAGTATTTCCAAGCCAAACTCTAGCGTCCACATTGCACTGTAAGACTAGGTGTACAATTGCTGGACCCGATTCTCACAGTTGTGCTAATGCATCCACACTGCACTACACACACCTTCTAACTTGGGTCTGCAGCTTGACCTGCATCCACACTGCAAAATGACAGGGCTTGGACCCAAGTCACAGCAGGACTCAGCCTCTGACACACACACTCCTAGCAGGGCGCTAGGGCCTGGGTTCTTAGTGTTCGCTGACCTGAGTCGCACTGACTTGTGTGTGGACAGGTGTGGGGCTTGGGCCCACACCTGAATCAGAGTCTGGGCTTAGTGTGCAGTGTAGACGTACCCTATGAGAAAATAGACGGGGGGAGGCAGCTTGATCCTCCTTGATCATGGGGCTCTTGGAGGCCCATTTAGCACCTAGTACAGACTAGGACAGCTTGGAGGTCTGGTCTAATTTGGGCCATGGTTGCCATAGTCCCTGTGAACATAGTGGAAGACAGAATAGCCCCCTCCTGTTATCTGCCTTGGAGTCTTCTGTGGGAGTGGAGAGTGTACAGATGCAGAAGTCTGGCTGGGTTTATTTAAGCATCATTTGCTCTGTGCTATACTTTTCTGTTTCCTTTCCATATTTGATTTATAGCTCTGGCTCTGCATCCCACAAGTTCATGTAAAGCAAAAGAAATAAACAGGCAATTGCACAGCTAACAATTTTCGGAATGTGGATTTGGGGGCCAAGTTCATTCTAGCCTAATGATGAGCATTCCAGAACTCTCCTATCTCCGAGCTGTGCTGGTGCCACCAGCTAGGGCTGGGTGAGGAGGAAGGAGCAGTTAATTCCAGAGATGCTGGCTGGGAAAGAAATGCAGCAAGGCTTCCTTTTCCCAGGCTACTTCAAATGCCACCAGCCTGAGTGAGAAAGGGCCTCAGAAACTCCTCTTTTTTCTGGGCCACTCTTGCTGCCAGAAGTTGGAGTAGGTGGGAAGGAGGACTTCCCCAACCCCTGCTTTCCATCCTTCCTCCCTTCCTTCCATTTATCCTCTACTCTCTTTCTCTCACACACACAGCAAAAATGAGAGCAAGGCATATGGCTTGAGGAGGGAAATTGAAAGACAATGAGTAGTGGAGGGGTGGTGATAATGAATGTGGGGTTCAGAATGAAAAGTCAGTGGAGCAGGAGGAAGAAAGAGGTAGAGGAGAGAGGAGGAGGAGGAAAAAGTGGCAATGGGACTGCCTGTCCTCTGAGAGTGTCTATTTGAGCTGGAAAGTCATTTGTTCTGCACAAAAGTGCCCAGTTAGGTTAGGAACCCATTTCCCATTAAAAATGGGATGTAGTACCTAAGTCACTTAGGCATCTTTGAAAATGTTACCCATAATGATTTACAATATGAAAAAGAGTAAGTGAATATGTGCACTGAAAGTTCACTTCATAAAACTTTTCTTGACTTCTCCATTTTTGGAATAGAACATGAAACTTGTTAGAATTTTTTTAATCAAGGTATTTATAGTTACTGAAGCCAAAATATTGTTAGTTTCACTTACATTCTTTAGTGCTCCACAAGTACATGAAACGTTAACAACACAACCAGAGGAACTAATATATACAGTATCTAGAACAAAAGTATAATAAAAAACCCAAGAGCTATGTATATGACTATGGAAAATATCGTAATAAACCCAGGTTACCATAATTTGCAAACTACCACGCAGCCTGCTTACTTGATGGGGGTCCATAGGTAAAACGTGAAAGAAGAAAAGGAAAATGTGAGGATTGCGGATCAGTAGAGACAAAGGCATAGGAGGAAGACAAGGGAAGGGAAGATAATGAAGAGGAAATGAATCTGAAGGGGGTGGAAATGAAGAGAAAGGGGAGATGAGAAACAAAGATAAGTGAAACAGAGAAAAGGGCTAACGCAGTGGAGGCATAACAGACTGACAATTCTGTGGAGAAGATTAATGGTGAATCAAAGAAAAAGACAGGAGGAAACAGATGGGCAGGTAAAGGTGAAAAGAGAAGAAAAACAGGGTGAATGGAGAAAAGGTGGAAAACATTTTTTTCAAGTCCATCCCCCAAAATATAACCAACACTTGTACACTGTGATTACACCATCATGCATAGGGTTGGCCAAAGGATATTGGGGGACAGTTATATGGATCTTTGAGGTAACCCCAAATTTACCTGATATTTTTATATGAAAAGGAGATTGAGGGTTCGGGTTACCAGTAGCCTACTATGGGAGAGCTTGCATAGAAACCAACATTTAACATGAAGAGTTCTGTCTAGGTAAAACCTGAAAAGAATATTTGCAGAATTTGCCCAGCTATAGTCAGAATCATTGAAAAATAAAAATGGTGCCTTCTCATTCAGCTATATTTTACTTACATGATAAAGCAGTGGATAACTTTGGACACTATTTGGCATCACTTAGCTAATACTGCAGTGGAAGAATGAGCTGGATCCTATTCTGCCTCATGCATCAACTAAATTGTCAGCACTAACAGTTTTAAAGTGCTCACAAAGGGACAGATCATGTTATCAATTATAAGCAGAAATTCACATTGGTTCAAGGGGGATTTCTGCTTCAAAACTGATGGTATATTAATAAGATCTAATACCTAATTCCACTTCATAGATTCTCCAGTATTATAACTGTGTTGCATTCATCAGTTCCTGCAATACCAAGACAGGCCATACAGGAGGCAAAGGTGTTCATCTAACTCAGCAAGTTATGAAGGACAGCAAAATATTTAAGGACGCATCAGTTCATTGATACTGATGGTGATGTGGGAAGCAGAAACACAGCTTAACTTTTGGATCTAGGCTACGTTTACAGTGAACATAAAAGAAAACTTTTTTTTTTGTAATTTTCACACTGACAAAATTTGATTTGGAGATGTTTGGAAAGGAATAAATACAGAACCCCGTGATATCATTTTCAGCATTATAACTTTGCTACTTCTTTTCCTTTGCACTAATATAACTTTTTTCATTCAAGGCTATAAAGTGCTTTACAAGCATTAACAAACAAAGATTTTATTAAAGTCATAAATTTTTGTGAATGTTAATACATTTTTAATGTCAGAAACAGAACTGCACGAGGCTGAAATGAGCCAAAATTCAGCATAGCAGACATGACTTGCAGAAACATTTTTTATTTGCCGATTATTTTATCTGTCATGTTTCTTCGGTGAAAACAAAAGAAATGCGAACTTAGGAAACTAATCTTGATGGCATTTCTTCCCAGAGAAATAGATTGAAACTAAACTGCAGAGGCCAATGCTCGAGGTTGCAGTTTACTGTTCAGCCTTTTCTGGTGAGTAAGTGCAACTTTAAATAAAAAGTTCAAGATGTTATCCTAAACATCTTTTGATGCGAAGGACCAGATCTTCAGCTAGGCTGATTTACATCAGCTGAGGATTTGTCCTAAAATGACAGTAGATGGATTAAATCCCTGGCATTCTTAGAAATGGCAGAGATTAATTCCATAGCAATATAAACTTTCATTTTTGCTTTGAGACTCAAGGCTGTATTTTGGATAATCTATTCCAAGGCCTGATTATTAATCAATCTCTGGGTTGTGAAGACTCATAAAATGTATTCTTTACCATTCTTATAACTTGTCTAAATGCAGAGCTGCACAAGTTTAACAAAAACATCTTTTTAATTTAAACTGATTTAGATAAACTGGTGCAAAGAGCTGCATGAAACGTGTATTTCATTTTAGCTGAAGTCAATTAGGAAAAAGTTTAATGAAACCATAGAAAGACACTTATACTGAAGCAAGAATGTCCACATAGGGTATCCAACTAAGTGGGTATTCACCCACAAAAGCTCATGCTCCAATACATCTGTTAGTCTATTAGGCGCCACAGGAGTCTTTGCTGCTTTTACACATAGGGTATGTCTATGTGGCAATTAGACACCAGTTTCTGGTCCTTGTCAGCTAGCTCGGGCTACAGGGCTGTTTAATTGCAGTACAGATGTTTGGGCTCAGGCTGGAGCCAGAGCTCTGGGAACCCATAAAAGGGGAGGGTTAAACAGATGTGGATGCCTACTTGCAGGGTAGACTTACCCAAAGGGGTTTGCACTGATTTAACTAAATCGGTTTAAATTAAACCAGTATAAGTTATGTGTAGGCAAGGCCATAGTGTAGGTCTGGAATGATATGTATTGGAAAGCTGACATGTTGACCCACTCCCTTTCTTATCCAATTACAGATCCAATACTTCAGGCTTATATAGTAATTAATGAAAACGTGCACAGCCAAGAGAAGAAAGGGCTGTGGTGGCAATTGCAACAACTGTACTTCAGATACATTCAGAGCTAGATAGTCCATGGGCTTAACAAAGGTAAATGCTGATAGTTCTTCATTTTCAAAACTTTTCATGGACTTCTGAAAGCCTGTTTCATAGATGTTCCACTCTGTACGTACCTTGCACATATCTTTTCTAAGTTCCCTACTCACTTAGTAATAACACCTCTGTGGTGGGTTTGGTCACAGAGACCTCTTGGACTGTCACCTGACAGTTTGAGACTACCCCTGAGCCCATGTTCCCTGCCAGCTTGGGACTTCAGAACCCTGCCTTGTTGAGCCAGACATGCTAGCCTGTTGCAAAGACAGACCCAGGTCTGAACCATGTTTCCCAAAACTGCAGGCTTTAACTGAAAACAGCTTAGAAAGTGCACCTATCTCTAGCACCCAGACGCCCAGCTCCCAATGGGATCCAAACCCCAAATGTATCTGTTTTACTCTGTATAAAGCTTATACAGGGTAAACTCATAAATTGTCTGCTCTCTATAACACTGATAGAGAGATATGCACAGCTGTTTGCTCCTCCAGGTATTAATTACTTACTCTGGATTAATTAATAAGCAAAAGTGATTTTATTAAATATAAAAAGTAGGATTTAAGTGGTTTCAAGTAATAACAGACAGAAAAAAGTAAGTTATCAAGCAAAATAAAACAAAACACACAAGCCTAAGCCTAATACATTGAGAAACTGATTACAGATGAAATCTCACCCCCAGAGATGTTCCAATAATCTTCTTTCATAGACTGGACTCCTTCCTAGTCTAGATCCATGAACGATTCAGCTTTTTGCAGGTCAGCGTAATTGTTTACATGTTAGTTTCAACGTTCCCAGGAAAGCTCAGATATGGATTGGTGTCTTCCGAAGTCCATTGTTAGTTAAGTACTCTCAATTACTTGAGTAATCCCTTCACAATGTTGGCCAAACCTTTCTTATGTGTTCCCTACATCAAGCACTTTAAATATAAGCATAGAGCCAACGCTCATAATTTCAGATATAAAAATGATACATGCATTCAAATAGGATGAATATATTCAGTAGATCATAACCTCTGCAAAGATATGTTACATGGCATATCTAGCATAAAACATATTCCAGTTATGTCATATTTACACTCATAAGCATATTTTTATAAAGCATTATGAAGTAAAGCATCACAACCTCTTCTTCCCCCCATTTGCCTGGTGAAATATTGTTCCTGTAGGTAAAATAGAATTTAATAGGACCAAATGTTTAAAAGAACTGAAGGGGTCAAATCAAATGTTTCATTGTAGAGTCATTAGCTATTCAGAATCTGGTACAGGAGTCATTTAATTTTTCTGTGAAGTAATAATTAAGCTGATTTAAATGTCCTTTTTAAACACAGACACTTTTTTACAAATCAAATGAATCCTTTGCTTTGAAAGGAGACAAACTTTCTTGTTCATTTCTGATCATTATGATATTTTAGCTGAAAAATAATTGCATGGACAAATGGGTCTAATGAATATACTTGTGTATATGAAAATGAAAATTTTGTTTCCTGTAGCGAAGCATTCTTGCACATTGCCCTCCTAATGAAAGTCATATTCTTTACCGCTATCCATATGAAGTTGGCTCATTGAACAGAATATTTTCATCAAAATAACATTGTCATAAATTTCATTTGTTGCTGGTAACACATTTTCTCAGTCCAAACATTGGAAATGCCCTAATGTAGTAATTATATTTAAAATGCTTTTAGTGGAATAATACTACTGCTACAAATTAAAGTTTTTGCTTGCTATCCTTCACTGGAAACACAAGATGTTTTTAGATTTACGCAGTGTGATGCTAAACTCCAGTAAATCAATAGTCATGAGTTGCAATGTCTTTTAATGAGTGGTAATAAATCCTAAAATGCCAATAACATTTACTTATCACTGGCATTATTCATATTGGTGGAAATCTGTTCCATTCCTCTGTTCTTTATTCCCACTTGTGTCAATAATTGGTTAAATGGGATAATATTCCCTTAATTAAATGTAGCTGGTTACATTCCTATTAGTATAAAATTCTACAGAAATGTTGTAGGCAAGTTAAAGAACATAATACCCCCTTTGAAACCCACACTCCAAAATATACACATCCCAGGCACAAAATAGTCAGTTTCTTAATAAGGTTTCCATCACCACAGTAGCTGAACACTTCTCAAACCTTAAGGTGCTCAAGCTGGTGTGACGATGAGGTTCTGGCGGGACCCAACTGAGAGTGCCAATTCAGGACCAATTGCTCAAACAGGGCAGTCACAGCCCAAGACTGGGGTTTTCCACCTCTAAGGCAAACCAAACCAGCCAGAGAAAAAGGACTTCGGTTTCACCCCGCTGGCTAACCACAAGTCACACAAGCAATTTCCTTAGACACTCCAGTCTCCCAGTATCACCACCAGTGCCACTCGTCCTGGGGATGAATGGTTATGAAAACCAACACCCCAGTAAAAGAAAAAGGTTCTCTCGATCCCAAAGGACCAAGCCCCAGACCCAGGTCAATATACACATCAGATCTTACCCACAAATCACGCTGTTGCCAATCCTTTAGAATTTAAAATCTAAAGGTTTATTCATAAAAGGAAAAAGATAGAGATGAGAGCTAGAATTGGTTAAATGGAATCAATTACATACAGTAATGGCAAAGTTCTTAGTTCAGGCTTGTAGCAGTGATGGAGTAAACTGCAGGTTTAAATCAAGTCTCTGGAGAACATCCCCCGCTGGGATGGGTCCTCAGTTCCTTGTGTAGAGCTTCAGCTCGTAGCGAAGTCCCTCCAGAGGTAGGAAGCAGGATTGAAGACAAGATGGAGATGAGGCATCAGCCTTATATAGGCACTTCCAGGTGTAAGAACACTTCTTTGTTCTTACTGTGGAAAATTACAGCAAAATGGAGTTTGGAGTCACATGGGCAAGTCCCTGCATACATTGCTGAGTTTCAAGGCGTATCTGCCTCCTCTCAATGGGTCAATTGTGTAGCTGATGGTCCTAATGGGCCATCAAGCAGGCTAAGCAGAGCTAACACCAACTTGTCTGAGGTGTCACCCAGAACTACAGCACCAATTTGGAATACAGACAGTATACAGCCAATACTTATAACTTCAACTACATAATGATAGAGACATACAGACAGCATAATCATAACCAGCAACCCATAACCCGGTCTTAGACACCTTATATGACCCCCTTTACTTAGCATTTGGTGCCACTACAGGACCTTGGTTGCAACCCATGTTCTATATGGTCCCAGTTTATATCAATAACGTCACAGCTGGGCACTTAGAAAATGAGGTACACTAAACTAGAGGGCTCTTCTGAAAACATGGTCATTAATCTCTGTGCATCAAAGATCCCCATCAATAAAATGGGGACAATATTTCCTTATCCTTATTTTGCTACCACCTGCCCTTAGTGTAAGGACCCTTTGCCTGTGCTTGCCAGGGGTCAGCTCCCTGACTCCACCAGCCACTGACAACAGAAGTGCTCCTGCTCCCCATCCCCATCCTGCTCTGTCTACAAGTTAGTGATAGGCATACTCCCACCCCGAACCTGCCAAGTGCCACCCTGGAGTGCCCAGCCTCTTGTCCACTGGACCGTCACAGTATTTACAAAGTCACTCTTCCAGTGTATGTCAACTTACCAGTTACACCTTAGAACACAGCTCAGTTTAAAACACAGCGCTTAGAGCATGTCTGCATTACAAAATTAAATCAACCTTCCTTACGTCAGCATACAGCCACCTCAGTAAGTACATCACTTGGGCATGTCTACGTTTGGTCCTTGTGTTAGTGGTGCACGTCCTCACTGGGAGCATTTATATCGATTGTAGTCAGCGTGGGGCATTGTGGGATGGTTTCTGAAAGCCAATAACAGTCAATATAAGCAACAGTGTCTACACTGACTCTGCTTCGACCTAACTACATCAACATAGACTCTACTCCTCTCATGGAGTCAGAGTTATTAAGTTGGCATAGTGGGGCAGTTACATCAGTGGGAGCAAAATTTTAGTGCAGACTCTTCCATAGGTCGATGTAAACTTCCTTGCATTGACCTAACTCTGTAGTGTAGACCAGGCCTTATATATGTTTATAATGAAAACAAGTAAAAGGTAACTTAAAGTATGGAGATTCAAAAAGTAGCAAGTCAAAATATTGGAAACAAATAATTACATGTAAAATAAAATCATAACCTACCTTCTAGAGACTAGTTTTAATTAAGAAAATACTGTCTTCTCTAATGAAGTTCAGCAACCCAAAATCCATGCAGCATTTTCTAGACAGGTTGGATGCGATCCCTTTATCTAGAAACAATGGATGATCTCAACTTGTCTCCTCAGTGAAGGATTTAGGGTGTCTCCCTGTACTCTATGTTATACTTGAACAATCCATTGTCTTTTATTGGCTGTCGGTAAAGACCTCACATGCCACACTTTGGCATGCTATTATGCAGACGTCAGACCTGGAGAGCGTGGTAAATTCCTATGCACTTCTTACATCCTCTGCCAGTTTTCACCAAGTGCTCTCTGCTACTTTATTCCTTGCTTTTTGTTCTGGCATGTGACTTCTGGTATGTCTGTTTCTCAGTTTACCTGTTTATTAATTTTTTGCCTTATAAGATGAATGAATATTAGGAAAACACTTAGAGATAATCAAAAGAAAGAACTTGTATGGCAAGTATCATTAATGTTAAAGATAAGATTCAACTCTGCATTTCATATCCTATTTTATTTTCAGCAAGTGTTATGCTAGCTCTCTCATGTATATGGTTTCAGTAATGAATAGCATGCCCTGAAATCTGTAGATAGACTGTTGTCCTGTTTGGCGTGGCAGATGTAGAACTGATGTTCTGTTGGGTAGCTCCAAAACTGTCAGCTTTGTTTTTATTGATCCAAAGGATAAAGATACAACATGCTTTTTGCTTTGTATGACAGTCCATGACCTTTTGATGTTAGGAGGATTTCACTGAGCATGCTCCCTGAGTCCAGCTGGTGGCTTCCCATAAAATGATTCTGGTTAACCGAGTCACATAGCTGCTGGGTGATATCAGCTGAAAGATGAGAAGTGTGTTCAAGAGCCCAGCTAGTGGGGCTGTAATACGTATTGCAAATGTATTAAGAATGCTAATTCCAAGGGCTTTGTGGGAAGTAAGATGTGTACGCCCTCAGACTTCTGTAACCTGCACAACACATCTGGAGGGGGAAGGTTTGGAAACTGGGCAGGTTCTGCTGAATGTCTTTGGGGGCATGCCAGAGAGAGGAAGAGACAGATTAACGGTGACCGGAGTTGGAAGTCAGAGTGGTTTAATCAACTAGAAGGGGACAAGCTGGGAGTATTTCAGCCATGGAGAGGAGGGTTTGACTCCCAGAGTTCATCTTTCAGGGTGTGTGTGCGCACGTGGTGGTGAGGGGACAGGGTAGCTGACAAAGCTACTTCCCTCCAAATGCAGCATCCTGTGAAAGTGGCACATGTGTCTCATGGCAAGGCTAGCTCTATATGTCAGGAGAAGTGCTTCCCATGACCCTTCTATACTCTTCCATGTAGATAACAGGCTACCTTCTTAGGAGCAAATTAGTCTGAAATACCTTCTTAGGAGCAAATTAGTCTGAAATACAAGACTTAAAGCCAAATGGCCCTTCCAGTTACATAAACCTGGAAAGTGCCCATCTGGGACAAAGAGTAAAGAGATGTGCAACATGGAATACTCTTTAGTACTAGATCCAAGGTGCAAATTTAATTCAATGACACTTGCATGGCCCCTATTAAGTCCAGAATGGGAGCAGATCAGTGGTGCCAGCATAATCCAATTAGAAGTCTAAATTGTATATTTTTTCCCTACTTGATTGGATTGTAGTTTGAAATTTAAACCAAAGGATAGTCCAGGCTATAGAATTGATAATCTGCATGTGCACTAAAACCACAATCTGACTGCTGCTCACTTATAAACATTCCACTTCCTCTGCCAGCAGCAGCATGTTTGACAGCAGGAACAGAAGTGTGTGATATTTCCATGAAATCAGCCACCCAGGCCCAGCAGAAATGGCCTGTCATCTTCAAGATAAGAGCATTGGAGGCACCAGAGTTTAAAGTGGTGGGTGAAGGTTGCTTTGGGAGCTCATGAGGAAGAAGATGTCCTTGTGCAATTGTGCAGAATCCCTGCCTGTTGAGGTTTCAGGAAGGGAGGAAATGGGGCACTCTAGAAGTGGAGCCAAAAAAAGAAGCCAGTGTCACCTTAGGACTCAGGGCACACCTACACTTAAAACACAGCATTGGCATAGCTGTGCTGCTGTAACGCTTTAGTGGAGATGCTCTAAGCTGGTAGGAGAGAGGTCTCCTGTCGGTTTAGTTAATTTACCTTCCCGGGAGGTGGTAACTTTGTCGGAGGGAGAAGCTCCCCCTCCGCTATAGCACTGTCTACATGGGAGTTTAGGTTGGCATAACTACGTCATTCATGGGTGTGGATTATTCATACCCCTGAGTGATGTAGTTATACTGATATAGATTTGTAGTGTAGACCAGACCTCAGGGGAAGAATAACCCATCCCTCCACCACTCCAAGCTCTGGAAGAAGGAACACATTCACGATAATTTTAGGTGGGGAAACTCACCAGAATGTTCTACTGGGATGGACAAATCGTATTTTACACTGAAGCACAAATAGAAGTAAAAAACAGAAGAATTGGCCTTTGGTTTCAAAGAATTCCTAGAGGGCCCTTTACCTGGCTGCAACTGGATTCCCTTCATCGGCTTTTCTGACTTGTTTATATCTCAGTCCAGTTGAGCACTTATGCATGCACTTAAATCCTATTGGTGTGCATACCACTTCTCAGGCAAAACAGTAGGTCTCCAGCATTGTCCCCACCACATCTCTGTTCTTCTGTCTTCAGAGAGATAGGAGTGGAACGCCATTCCCTCAGGATTCTGCCCTCTTGGAGGGGAGCAGCAGTCCACCAGAGAGGTCTCCTCCAAAATTTCCGTTGCATCCCATTCTAAGTATATCAATTTGATATTGGTTGAAGGCTGCTCTGAACCTTAACTATACCAGTTCATATTCTGATAGAAAAGTCTTTCACTCATTCAGGGCTTGATCCTGCAAGATGCTGAGCACACTCTCAGCCCAGCAAAGGGATAGCTCAATGGTTTGAACATTAGCCTGTTAAACCCAGGGTTGTAAGTTCAGGTCTCAAAAGGGCTATTTGGGGCAAAAATTTGTCTGGGGATTAGTCCTACTTTGAGCAGAGGATTGGATTAAATGACCTCCTGAGGTTCCTTTTAACTTCGATATTCTATACTTAATGTTCAGCAAGTGAGCAGTACCATTGTAATGGAAGTATTTATGTGTCTACAGTTAAGCATGTCCTTAAATGTTCTTGTTGGATTGAGTGCAGAATCAAGCTACGTATGTATCATTTAGTTGATATAACAATTAGGGCCATGCTCAGACCTGGTGTTAATGGTGTATTGTTGATCCAAATCAAGGGAGTTGTCTCTGTTTACACCAAGCCTGGATTTAACCATACATATTTAGTCCCATTTATTATGATTAAAGCAAGTCTTAAAATGTGTAGATCCGAGAAATAAAGGGAAGCATGAAAAGCTATTGAAATTTAAACTGGTGCTAAAATCTTTTAGCTAGGAAATGAAGCTGGCATAGGGGGGAGGGATAGCTCAGGGATTTGAGCATTGGCCTACTAAACCCAGGGTTGTGAGTTCAATCCCTGAGGGGGCCATTAAGGGAACTGGGGTAAAAATCTGGGGATGGTCCTGCTTGGAGCAGGGGGTTAGACTAGATGACCTCCTGAGGTCCCTCTTAACCCTAATAGTCTATGATTCTCTATGAGAAGAATCACAAGTACCTGACTCTGCCAGCTAAACAACATGCACACATTTTGCAGGTAATTCCATACAAGTGTTATGTTAAGCATCTTCTGTGATGTTACAGAACCCATTTGAGATCAACAGCTTTAAGCACATTGAATTCTTTGAGCTAAGGCTTTAAATAATCAGAATCACATCATTTGGCATTATTTAATCATCTGTCCCTGGGGCCTATAAATAGCCATCTCTGTCCACCTTTTCTAAACACTTCAAATACTTAGAGTCCTGCAAATCTGTGGATATCCGCTTATAGCCACAGATCATTTTTGCAGATCAGGAATTGGATGCGGATACAAATTTTGTATCTGTGCAGGGCTCTACAACTACTGTTTAAAAAGATTAGTTCAGGTTTATTACTTTGCTGGTGCTGAGATTCTCCAGACGGCCTCATTTCACCACTGAGTTATACCAGTTTTGTACTGGCATGACTTTGCTGACTTCCTGCCCACTGACTTCAGTAGAGTGCATGATGGTGTAACACATTGGCGAATCAGGTTCAACTTGTAGATTTTTGATATATGTAGTGTTGTAGTAGCCATGTCGGTCCCAGGATATTAGAGAGACAAGGTGGGTGAGGTAATATCTTTTATTGGACCATCGTCTGTTGATGAGAGAGACAACCTTTCAAGCTACACAGAGCTCTTCTTCAGGTCTGGGAAAGGTACTCAGTGGTACAGCTAAATGCAAGATGGAACAGATAGTTTAGAATAAGTAGTTAGTACATATTCCAAGGGACCATTCAAGGTGAAGTGGCCTGCTAACACGCCGGTAGTCATAAGACAAAATATGGTGGTTACAGCTTGATAAGCACATAAATCTGGCATCTTTATCAAGATCACGATTCTTGGAGTCTAGCAATGTTATACATTTAATTTTTATTTTTAATTTTTTGACGCAACTCTTGAACTGAGCAATAATGCTTCAATAGACTTTTGCCTTTGATGCATATTTCTGCTCAGATGTTATACAGTTGTATTTGTGGATCGGATTACTATTTGTTATTGTGATGACTTTCCGGTAGAGTTTTCGCATGAAGATTGTACGACAGAGACACTGAGCTATGATTGCACAGACTATAACTGTCAGAGAATTTATGGGCAGAGTAGCTCAAAGAGCTTTACTGAGAACACTTTGCCTAAAATAGGAACTTAATTCTTAGAACCATGGTGTAAGACTAGAAAGATTAGCAATGCGGTTTAAACTCTTATGTGATGAGTGAGAGCTGAGTGTGGAATTTTAGCCAACTGTGAGGAATAAAGGCTGCTATCCACTGCTCATCATTTAAGAATGACAAATGATGACAACATCCTGAATACTGTGCTGATGCCAAGACGGTAGCCGGAAAAAGTGAAAGTGCTTCCAAGAGTTTGAGAGTCATATGTCATTGAGAAGAGTCAAGGCTGTAGGTGGGTGCTGTACTAGAAGTGAGGAAGGGATGCAGCTGATGTGGGCTTCAGTTTTTAATCTCTCTACAGTATTCTACAAGTGCTTTGTGAAGCAATTCAAAAAAAGAATTTCTTTGTCACTATGGGGGGAACTGGTAGTGACCCCTATACTTCTGTTGCCCGATACCTTCCATTATAACAGATTCTTGTGATCTTTTTTTCAGAAGCTTTAATATCTCTGTTGTTTGCAGCAGAGAGAAAAGCCTTGGGCTAGAGAAGCACCTTTTCTTTGTCCCATAAAATTCCATTTGAGTTTAGCAGAGTTGTAAACTGTTAAATTGCCATTTCCCTTTCCTTCACTTGCCTTCTGCTGGATAACGTTGTCAGCATGACAAAATAACCAAACATATGAACATTCTAATGTGTTGTCCATGCCACCACTAACACAGCAGAACACATTATACTAGGAATGCCTGGGAGCTTCTGACACATCTGGAGGAAAGACCTGTTCCTTCATCCCAGCCACACCCCCTGGACCCAGCGTATGGCTGAGTCACATTCCCCCCTAAGGGAGTATCATGGTGGGCAGGACCTCCCCCAGCTTCTGGGAGAGGGAGAGACAAGGGAGAGATGGGCTGAGCTCCTCCCATAATACCCCAAATGGGACAAGCTCATGGTCCCAGTAACTCACCCACTCATTGAGGCATGCCACATGGGGCATAAGCACATTCTGTCTTTTCCATAGGACCCCTGCCTCATTCAGTGCTCAGGGTGGATGCACAAAGGGATAGAATTGAGGTTGCTTGGGCAACAGTAAATGTCATTTTCTTACTTTTGAATACTTGATTTGCAATGTAAATACTTTCCATTTAACATAATTATTTGTATATGGGATGTATAACTTGAGGAAATGTAGCCTATTAATTAGCACAAGGGACAGAGAGTCAGGACTAGGATTAAAGTTATAGTCCTGATCATTAAACTGATTTATGGCCTTGGGGGAAGGCATTGCACCCCTCTGCGCCTCATTTTAACTGGCCTTTATAGTGGGTACAATCATATACATCTGTGTTGGGGTATATGAGCTAGTCTTAGGGTTGTGAAAGCATCATAGTAGCAGTGATGACACCCATTGGAAGCCAAAGTAATGGGGCTGGGAGTGACAGCAATAAAGCAATGTATTTTTTCACGTTTTAAACAGGAAGGGGTGAGCAGCAGAAGCGTCCCACTGGAAACAGGGGGACTGATGTCCGCATAGGCACTTCTTTCACTTTTGTCTTTAAATGTGTAAAAGCAGTACCAAGTTGACATCAGTTAATGTTTAAGGGCATTATAATCATAGTAAATATTGAAAAGAAATAAAATAAAGATTTGGAAGGATATAAACCTGCATGCTTCAGGGCATAAGCCTACCTCTGCCAGGTATTAGGAAGAAATGTTTCCAAAGTTATCTCCTACTAAGTTCTTCTGGAGACAATTGTTACTGGCTAGATGGCCAACTGGATTGACCCAGTATGGCAATTTCTATGGTCCATTAGATGCTATACGAATTCAAAGTATTATACAATCTTTCTTGGCTTTCAAATTTAGGTTTCTAAGGATGCAGTCTCATGTTTCTTACTCACTTTTTTTCAAGAGCTTACTCATTCTTTTCAGCCGGGCTACTCACTTGGGTAATAGCTTCAGGACCACTGGGGCTGGTTCAATGCCTACTGGCTTCCTTAAGAATTGGATTGGGCCCTTCACACTCCGCTGAAATAGCATGCGTATTGCAGGCTTGCTGAGGAAAAGTTACTGATTTCAAGAGCCTACAGGTTCATCCATCAATGAATGTCGCGGACACTTATTGCTTACTCTGCCTCCACTGAGCTAGAACACTTCAGTTAACCTATTTTTCAGAGTGTTTCCAGGTTCATGAGAACCGTGTACATAAATCCATGAGCACAACTGAAATCCCAGACTAGTAGTGCCGAACTCTTCAAAATAAATAGATAAATAAATAAAAACAATATCATACTGCAAGGAGAATGCCTAAGATACCAAACTTTGGCTAAAAGTAAATAGATCCTTTTTTTCTTAACTACCAGCACTATCTCATGCTAGGCTGGATTTAGCAATGGGTATTAGAATATATGAAACTGCTATTGGTTAAAATGTTATAAAATGTCCCCTGGATGTTTCTCACAGGTTCATATTTTTCAGCTGTGGTTCTCAGTCATGATATACAGTCCCCTTGTGCTACCATAGTGTGGGAACAGGGTAGTATGGAAAATATACCCTCATAATATATGAATCTTACTCTTACTGCAACCCTAGACAAAAACAATAATCCTAATGCATGAAAATCTATATTAAAACACACGTTTCATTGTATTAAAAAGGCATATTTTGAACTAAGGTAGTGATTTATTTATTGCTCACCTTCCCTCACCTCTACCTGTTTCAGAGACCTGGGACTGTGAGCAATTGAAGCCATGGACTGTCCTTTCTTGAAAGTCTGGACATTGCCTAGCACATCATGGATGTTACAATGAATACAAAATAAAGTGTAGGTAAACTGTAAAGCCTCCCACATTTGGACAATAATCTTTCAGTTCACATTGCATGTTTAGATCCATAAAGCTTTTCTCAGCCGACTTTATTTTTCCTCAAAGCCCACTCCACTCTACTGCATCCATATTATCCAAAATTTCCTTTAGCTTAAGGATTCCCAGTGACCTCTGATCACAGAGGTTCTGATTATCACTGTAACAAGCCCTGTGACTGACCTCTCTGGAAGTGAGCTGATATCACAGGCATATCTTATATCCTCTAGCTACGAAAATCTATGCAGGGGACAAGAAACGTGAGTTTTCAGACTGGAAGAGTTTTGGTCAGTCACATAAAAAATGGCAGCATATATGGGAGAGACCAAGACTTGGGGATGCACTAAAGGATGCATCAACAGGACAAGCAAACAGTCATGGGGGATCACATGTCCCTCATTTCCTCCAGTCTATATGTTCCATGTAAAATGGATAGGGCTCTTGGCTTTTGGCTTCTCAATCCACAGATATCTCATATGCCACCTTTAGAAAATACACAGCTGCTGCCTTCCCAATGGCTGCTGCCTCTGAATCTTCCTCCACACATGGAGAAGGCCCACTGCTTAACATAGTTGGCAGTGTTTTACTTGATTCTTCACACTATTGTGCCGGTCACAGGGCTGACAGGAAATTTTTCTGTTGACTTGGTAAATAATCAGATTCAACATAGACACCCTTGAGAGAAGAAGAGTTACTTTCCTGACTTATCACACTTAAGATATCTTCTTTCTGGCAAATGTTCAAAACAATGAGGAGAAATCTGTCTTTAAAGCTGATTCTGTTTGAAACACTTCTAACTGTTGAAAGGGTTTAGTTAGCAGTCTTAACCTTTCCCCTACACTGCCTTGAGCACAAGAGGAACTTCTAGAACTGTTTCAGGGAACAGAAGAAAGTCAACAGGCAAGTCAAATGTTATTTCAGTCCACCATTGTTTACAACATTTCTCTATCAACACAGATACTGACATACTTAATCTGAGGTGTTATATTAATTAGGCTTCACATTTGTTCCCAAAATGAAGAGATAAATTCCTTTTTTCCAAATGATTGGACTATAGCTTTAGTTGGAATACATCTCTGAAATGAGGTACAGTCATTGAAATGACTTCAGCTTCTGTCTAGGGAAATACAAAAATAAATATCTACTGACCTGTGGGAAAATATTATTCTGAATATCACGATGAAGTCATGGGAGTTGATTGGGGGGAAAAAGCCACACAGAGAATTAGTTTGGTTTTTAAATTAAATATACTGTTTGCTATTCTGACTCAGATGTACTGTGTTGCTAGTAGGTGTTCTAAACGAAATGTGTACAGAAAATACAAAATTTCATAGCAAAGGGTTATTGGCAAAATAGCATATTAATAATTTCCTTTCATCCTGTGTAAAGACACCATTGCATCTACCCTTACCACACCAAGAAACAATAAGTTAGTAGGAGCAAACTAGGAGACCATTCTTACCATTATGACCATTCTTACCATTCTGTTAATACAATGGTGTTTTTACAAGTGGACTTCTACAGCAGCGTTATGATGGTTGTTACATGCTTTTACTGTAACACTGTTCATACCTATTTCTTGTTAAAATAAAAAACGTAAGTATGCTGCTATGGATTATAATGGCACCTCTACTATTGTGTGAATTGTGACTGCCAATAGAAAAACCATTTATATAAAAATGGGCTAAATCTTGGTCCTTGACCTCAAATCAAACCAAAACCTTTTATATGGTTCATATTTTTCATGGAAGAATGTTCTCTGCTTCCTTTGTTGATCCCAACAGCTATCTTAAGGGGAGTAAATTTGAGTAAGTGCTGCAGGATTAGGCCTACAACTTTGCCTTATTATCCTGAGCTTATTACACTGTAATGGAAACAATATTACAATGGATTATAAATATATTAAAACTACCAAAGATGAAAAAAATACAATCTATAATGACAATAGTGTGACCACAGCAGAAGAGTTTCCTCTGGGTTTCATTGCAGACCTTTCCCACAAGTTAATTGAATTACATGTTACTCTATGAAAAGAGAATATAACTCAGCTAATAGTTTTTTCTTTCAACGAACATGATGTCTAGCAGGCTCTTTGTAATGACACTGAAAATTATTTAGCTCCATGTACACTAGCAACTGAGCCACTTTTAACATCAACCCAGGCGGACTCTCACGTTGACAATCATTCTCAAGAGTCAATACGTTTTCTATAGTTGCTGGATAGTAAGGATTCCCCTATTCTCTAACACGGCAGCTAATCAACTCCTATACTGAACTCAGAAACAATGTGGTGGAGGTGCATGTGCTAGCATAGTAAATAGCATCTACTGTGTGGATTTAGCTGTCAGAAAAATCAATGGTTCATCGCAGCCCTATGTTTTTAGCAAACAGTACACTATAAAGAGCCCAGGATTCCATATGCTATCTTATTTAGAGATTGAGAGCAATCTATTTTCCCTCTTGTCTTTAAAAACAAAGTGGAAGAGGATGGATGAGCCTCAGAAAGATTCAGATTGGCATCCAAAAATTGGGAGAAAAGCTTGTCATAATATTTCATTCCTTTCGCTTCTATTCCAGGGCAAATAAATTACCTGCATTATTCATACACCTTCTTTACAACTTCAAGGTTAGGTGGGTGAAGGCAGTTACAGGGTGGAAAGCGGACCTAGCATTTCCTGATGCCTCTTAGGCCTGAATTGCATAAAAGCCTGATTTGGGGGACTTGACTTGGATTTTTGCTGGACTTTGGAATGTGTAGGAACCCTACAGACAGGATCTGTTATTAACTGGGCCTGCAAGTTTACCCTAATTGTCGAGCTCAATTATGAAAAGTGAGTGAAAGTTCATAAAATGTCACAACCCGTAACAACAAATGTTGATGGGGGAGAGTTGCTAAATGGAGACAAATTGAATTAATAATAATAAAAAAAAGACTTCCTGTTACAATTCAACGACTGTACTGAGATGATGCCAGATAAACAAGAAAAGTGTGAGGCCAGACATTAATAAACCAAAACTGGTGTGTCATAAACTAGGCCTAACTGATGGACAAAATAATGAAAGGGTGGGCTATTCTGCCCATCACACCCTTCTAGAATCCTTAAAAGACTTTAGGGGAGGGGAGCAAATGAAGCATGAATACAACAATTGCTGACTGAAAGAAGGGGAAGGTATGAGCTTCATTCATCACGGCTGCCACCCCAACAGTCCCCTGGAACCTTGAGCTCCACTGTGACATCACTGAGCCTTCATCATCCTGACCAGACCAGGCCAAGAGAGAGACCCAGATGACATCACCACCTCCACTGGGATGTGAGACTTGCGTGTCATTTTCCTTCACCACCTTATTTCTTTTCCTTTTATCTTTCTACTTGTGCCTTCTGTTTAATAAGAGCCTGGCTTAGCCGACCAAAACTGTGTATTTTGCAATACTGCCATGAACTGTGACCAGAAAGAGACAGCTAAAAGCAACGTGCTAAACAGTCTCATGTAGGTACAAGTTTGCCAGGTCTCAGAGTGGTTGATTAGACCACGTGCCATGCCCTGTTTCTCCAGCAGTGAAATTGAAAGTGAGAGTCAACACCAGAGACAGAAGCTGAATGTTCTATCTTTGCTGTTTTTTTAACCCCTTCTTCCATTTGTTCTCCCCCCCATATAAAATTGCATGCAACTTGCAGTGCCTGGGCAGCCTTTTCAGCCTGATTGCTTTTGAATTTATAGCAGTACTAAGAAGAGCAAACAGATGTCAGGAACAGATGCAAATCCATCTGAACTAAGTAATTCTAAAAGTCGGGCAGATAGAATGAGGAAGTCCTAGCAAATCATAGGAAATTCAGTGAGTGTTGGCCTCTTTCCAGAAATCCTCATGCAAACATACTCCAGGGAAAGTGATTCCTACTGACCTGGGTTGGCTTTAGCACTTTTTGCTAAGTCTGAAGGAACCACTGGGCAGCTAAGATGGTGAAATTGACAGCAGGCAGAGGGAGCAGATACGTACCACAAGGATCAGCCCCAGGACTGTCATACAATGAAATTTAAATTGAGAATTATTTCTCACTTGTTCAGCAAAAGTGGTTTGTGTGATGTGGTACAGACGTATACCAGTGGTTCCCAAACTTGTTCCACCACTTCTGCAGGGAAAGCCTCTAGTGTGCCGGGCCAGTTTGCGTACCTGCTGCGTCCGAAAGTTCAGCTGATCGCAGCTCCCAGTGGCCACGGTTCGCTGCTCTAGGCCAATGGGAGCTGTTGGAAACGGGAGCTGTGGCCACTGGGAGCCATGATCGGCTGAACCTATGGATGCGGCAAGTACACAAACCGGCCCGGCCTGCCAGGGGCTTTCCCTGCAGAAGTGGCGGAACAACTTTGGGAACCACTGACATAGAAGCAGAAAATGTTCTTGCTCCAAGAAGCTTGTAGGCAAAGGGATTGAACCTGGAACACTCTCCACCCTTTGGGAAGCTCATTCACTTGAGAAGATTAGGTTCTAGAAACCAGACTTTTAAAGGTGTTTAGATGCTGAGTGGAATTGAGCAGGCTCAAGCCACAAAATGGAGACCTGAATTTTTAACAATTCAAAGTTAAGAAATGTTCAGATGTTTGATTCAGCCCCTTGTGATTAGAAATGGGTGGGACATTTTCAGAACTCTAGATCTGGGTTTTAAACAATTCCTAAATTCAAAGGAGCTTGGTTTGGGCCTATCTCTAGTTCTGAGTGTAACAGACAATTGACATTCCTTGTTAGTCTGAAGTTAGCACGACTGTTCTCCATATCTACATGATGTAGAATAGAATAGCCTGCATATTCAAAAGCGAGTTAAAAAGCATCCTGGACAGTTAGCTCATTTTAAATACAATGTTAAGGGACTACTTACAGTGATATTTAGCAAGGACTCTCAGGTTCCATCTATGAACCAAGCAACCATCTATGAACTTTTTATTTTAAAAAATTATGTGGAAGCTTTTCATGAATGGTGGTCAGGAATGCTATATTAGACAAACTGCAATTGTCTCTTCCACATATTGTCTATTGATATAGCCAAGTCTTCATTTAAAATACAGAATTAAATAAAAGAAACCTAAATTCACTGCCACAGCTTGGGGCAGAAATACCAGCTTCAATGAAAAACTTTATATTTGCAATGACTCCTGTTTCGCAGTTGACTAAGAGACATTTAGAAATGCTTGCCACTATACAAAGGTTTTGAACACAGATGTTGTGCACTGTGGATGAAGCTTTCTTTTTAAAGTCTCCAGTCTGGGCTCTTCACCTCTCCTCTCCCACAGTTACCTCCCACCCATGGGAGCAGGGCCGGCTCTAGCTATTTCGCCATCCCAAGCACGGCGGCATGCCGCAGGGGGCGCTCTACTGCTTGCCGGTCCCGCGGCTCCGGTGGATCTCCCGCAGGCGTTCCTGCGGAGGGTCCGCTGGTCCTGTGGCTCCGGTGGACCTTCTGCAGGCATGCCTGCGGATGCTCCACCGGAGCCGCGGGACCAGCAGACCCTCCGCAGGAACGCTGACGGGAGGTCCACCGGAGCTGCCTCTCTCCCTTCCCACAACCGGCAGAGCACCCCCCGTGGCATGGCGCCCCAAGCACGCGCTTGGCATGCTGTGGCCTGGAGCCAGCCCTGCATGGGAGTGCTGATTGCATGGAACTACAGCTTTTATCTTAATATGCATGGGCTCAAAGTGCAAAGCTGCCTCTTTTATACTATAGACATCACTTTTAAACAAAATTTGTGTAATTGCCATTTGAATTGTACTATTTGGACAGGAAGAAAATGTTAGTAAATCTGGGATTATTTTTGCATGTGAATATTGAAGACTTCCCAATAACAGTAAAATTTCTATATTTATTCTTCAATTTCACCAGTGAGGTGTTTTGTTTTTTTTTAATGGTCAGAAGCCCAGCTAACTTCATAATAGCTCCTGGAAATCACTGGTTGGCACTATGATAATCTCATCTTAAAGTAATTGCCTCTTGTTACTCAGCCCAGTAGTTTCCAAGTTTCCAAGTGGAAGACCAATAAAATGAAGCATTTCAGAAACAAAATTTGGCATGTATTATGGAAAAGGGTGAGAAACAAACATTTTTATGCAAACAACCATTCTCTTATGTAATAAGGATAAATAATGAGAACAAACATTGAAATGCTGGAAGTGCAATCACTCCCATGGAACTTGATTCATATGTTTTCTCTCTGGATTGTCTACATTACAAAAAGGGTTGTCAGCATAGCTATACCAACAAATCTCCCTAGTGGAGACACATCTTATACTGGCAAGTGTAGATAAACACCTCCCCACTGGACATAAGCTATACTGGCAACAAGACCTTGCTGGTTAAATTGTTTCTGTATTTTTTTTAAATGACATAACTATGTCATTTAGGAGTATGATTTCAACCCCTTCCCCCCCATATTCCTAACCTGTAAAATTTTGTAGTGCAGAACTAGCCTGTGTTTTCACATCTCACTTATCACTGTGATGGCTGAATGTTTCATAGTATACACCCAAATTCATGTATCAAGAGTGGTAGCCGTGTTTGTCTGGATCTGTAAAAGCGGCAAAGGGTTCTGTGGCACCTTATAGACTAACAAACATATTGGAGCATGAGCTTTCGTGGGTGAATACCCACTTCATCGGATGCATGTAGTGGAAATTTCCAGAGGCAGGTATAAATATGCAAGCAAGAATCAGGCTAGAGATAACAAGGTCAGTTCAATCAGGGAGGATGAGGCCTTCCTCTAGCAGTTGAGGTGTGAACACCAAGGGAGGAGAAACTGCTTTTGTAGTTGGCAAGCCGTTCACAGTCTTTGTTTAATCCTGAGCTGATGGTGTCAAATTTGCAGATGAGCTGAAGCTCAGCAGTTTCTCTTTGAAGTCTGGTCCTGAAGTTTTTTTGCTGCAGGATGGCTACTTTTAAATCTGCTATTGTGTGTCCAGGAAGACTGAATTGTTCTCCTACAGGTTTTCATATATTGTCATTCCTAATATCTGATTTGTGTCCATTTATCCTTTTCCGTAGAGACTGTCCAGTTTGGCCAATGTACATAGCAGAGGGGCATTGCTGGCATATGATGGTGTACATTACATTGGTGGGCATGTGAGTGAATGAACCGGTGATGGTACGGCTGATCTGGTTAGGTTCTGTGATGGTGTCGCTGGTGTAGATATGTGGGCAGAGTTGGCATCGAGGTTTGTTGCATGGATTGGTTCCTGAGTTGGAGTTACTATAGTGCGATGAGTAGTTGCTGGTGAGAATATGTTTCAGGTTGGCAGGTTGTCTGTGGGCAAGGACTGGCCTGCCACCCAAGGCCTCTGAAAATGTGGGATCGTTGTCCAGTATGGGTTGTAGATCACTGATGATGCATTGGAGGGGTTTTAGCTGGGGACTGTATGTGATGGCCAGTGGAGTTCTATTGGTTTCTTTCTTGGGCTTGTCTTGCAGTAGGAGGCTTCTGGGTACATGTCTGGCTCTGTTGATCTGTTTCCTTATTTCTTTGTATGGGTATCGTAGTTTTGAGAATGCTTGGTGAAGATTTTGTAGGTGTTGGTCTCTGTCTGAGGGGTTGGAGCAGATGCAGTTGTACCTAGGTGCTTGGCTGTAGACAATGGATCATGTGGTGTGGCTGGGATGGAAGCTGGAGGCATGAAGGTAGGCATTGCAGCTGATGGGTTTTTGGTATAAGGTGGTGTTAACGTGACCCTCGCTTATTTGCTCCGTGGTATCTAGGAAGTGGACCTCCCATGTAGATTGGTCCAGGCTGAGGTTGTAGGTGGGGTGGAAGCTGTTGAAATCGTGGTCGAATTTTTCCAGGGTTTCCTTCCCATGGGTCTAGATGCTGAAGATGTCATCGATGTAGCATAGGTAGAGAAGGGGAGTGAGTGGACGAGAGCTGAGGAAGTGTTGTTCCAGGTCAGGCATAAAAATGCTGGCATATTGTGGGCCCATGCGGGTGCTCATAGCGGTGCCACTGGTCATCAAATTTGAAATAATTCTGTGTGAGGATAAAAAGTCATGGAGCTCAGCAACCAGCTGTGCTGTGGCATCGTCAGGGATACTGTTCCTGACAGTTTGTATTCCATCTGTGTGTGGGATGTTTGTGTAGAGAGCCTCCACATCCATGGTGGCTAGGATGGTGTTTTCTGGAAGGTCACTAATTCACTGTAGTTTTCTCAGGAAATCAGTGGTGTTACGGAGATAGCTGGGAGTGCTGGTGGCATACCCAAATTCATGTTTACTGAGCCAGAATATTGAACATAATTAGTTTGATTTAGAATTCAGATTTGCACTTAAATTTACAACTGATTCTCTGGCGTGAATTATTCTTTACAAGAATGGGATTTAATCTTTACAATGCATGATGATTACTACTACAGTGAGACTTAAACATGGCTGTTAAGAGCTTTATGTTGAGCAAAGAGGTTATTGTTGTTACACTTATGGTATTTCTGATATTCCAAGTGTGACATCAGTTCCAACTTTCAAGTTTCCCCAACACCAGCCTATACCAGCTTCTGCATAACAACCATGGTTCCCATTCTGACTAGCTTGAGAATACCATGGTATTTCTGAATCCTCCTGGAACACAGACTATCAGAAATGTCATGATAAACCCTCTTTTGTAAGATTTCCAGCTCTGTTTCTAGAGCAGTGGATTAGACAGATTCAGAGAATCCCTGTAAAAGCAAATCTCCAAACTGAACTGCTGAACCTTCCCAGATTTCCCTCTCACTAATGGCAAGGTTATGTTACACTTGTAGTTTCACTAAAAATTCTTAGGGTCCAATTCTGCTGCCATGTACATCAGTGGGAGGGGTTTCCCATTCTCTTCAAAGGAAGCAGGTCTGAGCTTTTGTTGACATAGGGAAATGTGCCTGGGATACAACATAAAAGAAGGGAGAGACTGTCTTTGATTAATTTGATCTTTCAAGTGAAATAAGATGAGAGTTCTTCACAGTTGTTCCCATATTGCTTAACTCTGTTTCTTTGGAAAACATCTTGAGTTTCATAGATACACAGACTTTTTTTTACATCCAGAAGGAACCATTAGATCACCTAATCTGACCTCCTGGAAAACACAGGTCATAGACTTTCATCCAGTAACAGTCCATCAGTCTCACAAGCAATAAAATACATCCTTTACAACTTGAAGGCAAAACAAAACATATTGTGGATTTATACTTTTAGTAGAATCATCTTTGTGACTGGTTAGTATGTGGGTATAACATATACTCATATCTGTCCATCACACTTCAGCCATCTAGTTATGGCTGCTCTGAAGAGCTTCTTTGGCAAAAATTTGCATGACTCATGGAAAAAATCATCAGTTATTATTGTTAATAAAAGGGCAACAAACTATCAGCCAGACAATTCAAGTACACCTCTACCTCGATATAACGCTGTCTTTGGGAGCCAAAAAATCTTACCGCATTATAGGTGAAACCGTATTATATTGAACTTGCTTTGATCCACCAGAGTGCGCAGCCCTGCCCCCCTGGAGCACTGCTTTACTGCGTTATATCCAAATTCGTGTTATATTGGGTGGTGTTATATTGAGGTAGCGATGTAGAAAGTTTTGTTTAATCTCAATTAGTGTGAGAGTGTATTTGGCAGCTCCATGAAAATCTATTGCTGCAATATGAATTCCATTATTCAAACCACATCAGCTAGGACTGAGTCTAAACTGAGGATGTATTTAGTGATTGTTTTTGTAAGCATTAACTAGAGAATATTTCACTCTTTTGTGCTGGGCATTGGTAAGCAGAAGGTGAAGGGTAAACTGGAAAACAAAGCACTTTTAGCACTTGTCTTCCTGTGGGAGGGACGTAATGCAGTTGCACAGAGTTGAGCAGCTTGTAGGAGGAAGAAGAAAACGTGTGCACAAAGCATGCAAGGCTAACAATATATGAACAATCTGCTGGTGGGGAAAAAAAATTCTTATCTGAAATTGAAATCCTTCAGTTGAACTAGCAAACATCTGGGCTACATTACCTGCAATAAATAAGTGCCCTGGCACTTGAAAGAGATCTTGGTATAACTACATAGCTCTAACCCCTTAAAAAAACCAAACCTCTGAGCATTTGAAGTAAGCTGATATAATTTTCTTTTTCAGATAAATATAAATATTCCTGCCAAAGTCAGATTGCTACCCTTCATCCATGAATATATAGTATATCAACAAAGGGACAGAATGTACTGCAGAATGTACTGAGAAGCAAATAGTTTAATAAATAACTCTCTTGTTATATGCAAGATTTTAAAACCTCAGAAATGTCAAGGCAGGGCTTGGGTGAGAAGAGGATTTAATCTCTTGCTTCAGTTTGAGGTGAAACTTCTTAAAATTTTACCTCTCAGCAGGGGCTAGAAATATTTCTGTTGGCTGAAGTCTCGTCTCCAGCCTTTCTGAATTTCCAAGACAGCATGCAACAATGGATGGTGTTTGCCAATGCTATAAATGAGGTTCCCCAACTACAGATTTTATTTAAATTCAATGAGACAGTTATTGTTGGATCAATAAAACTAATTCATTATGAAATAGGATATGTATGGTGAGTGGTAATTGAGTTACTATTCAGCCTTTATTCTGCTTAAACCTACACTCACTATATGAAACCATGCAAGACTCTTTGCACAGAGGAGCAGAGGCAGTCTCTGCTCCAAAGACTTTACAATGTAACACAGACTTGTTGTCATTGATCATGCCTGCTTCAGAGGACCTCCTCACACATACCAGGTGCAATGCATTCAGTATATCCCTGCTCTCTAGCCATGCACCCTCTAATGTCTGGCCCCTTTTGGAATTACAATGTCTTTCCAAGCACTCACTTTACTAGCTCAGCCTTAGCCTGCCTGGGCTACTTTAGTGACTGGGCACCAGGAGTCTCTAAGGCCTTGTCTACGTTACAAGGGGAGAGTGAGCTAAGTTATGCAACTTCAGCTACGTGAATAACATAGTTGAAGTCGATGTACTTAGATCTACTTACTGTGGGGTCCACACTATGCTATGTCAACAGGAGACACCATCCCATTGACTCCCCTTGTGCTTCTCATTCAGGTGGAGTACAGGAGTCAATGGGAGAGGGATCTGTGGTCAATTTAGTGGGTCTTCACTAGACCTGCAAAATCGACTGATGATGAATCGATCGCCACGTGTTGATCCCCTGGTAAGTGTAGACAAGATATTAGTCATCTTTTCTTCCCATAAGCTTTCTCTTAATCCTTGTGACAGATATGACAGTATCTTGGGCAAACCTGATGCAATTAAGTTAAATCTGATTGAATTATGTTTAACATAATTAACAAATTAACATCTTTGTGGTACATTGTGTAAACCTTCTGCCCCTCTGAGTTGGCAGCAACAGGGGCCAGGTTCAGTATCCAGAGGTTCCGTTTCAATAACACAATGCATAATCAGCTCGAGCCCCCACCCAGTGACCTGAGACACTTACACACCACACCCTGCTGGGCACCTCTAGGAGGCAATACTTCCCCTCTCTCAAGCACGGAGTCTGAGTGTAGCAAAATCCTTTTAAAAAAGGAAGGAAACAATGCAGCATCCCACTGGAGAAAACCACAAACAGGATTATAACACAAACGATAAGCAAAAACCCACCTCCAAGTACGTTTGGCAATGTCCTTTCCCCCGTAGGGTCTTAAGCCCAACCACCCCAAAGTCCAACAACTCGAAAGTCTCTGGTCAGTGCCACCCCAGAATTCAAAAGTTTATCTGCAGAGTTTTACTCGCCTCAGCCTGGGTGGAAATGGAGGGGGGAGTCCACACAAGGTGTTAAGGGCACCTTACGTGGGCCAGGGCCAACTGCTCTGCCTCTCCATGGAGTTCTGCTGCAGCCTTCACCACAACCAGCTCCACTACACCAGCTGTGCTGCTCCTCCAGCCGTCCCTGCAAACCGCTTCACTCCGCTCACTGTTCCATGGGCTGCTCCAACATGCTACAAACTGCTCCACTCTGCCAGCCGCTTAACAATAGGTCTTCAGGCTACCCCACTAGTTAACATGGCACTCAGTGATCTCAGCTCAGCTCTTTCAGTGATTTCAGCTCTTAGTAGTGGAGCCCTGGTGCTGGTGCACCATTGGCCCAACATTAATTCAGCTCCGCAGTCTCTAGATGAACTCCTAATGGAATCAAAATTAGCTCTACTCTTTTACAGTGGAGAGAGGAGGATGTGCAATTGGTGTTCCAGGCCCTCAAAAGGGGCCCATACCATCAAGTACACACACCAGTCCCCAACCTCTCTCAATTCACTGGGTTTTGGAACCCATGTCCCTTGTCTAGCAAGTGTCACTTAATTTATATGAGACATCTCTGTCATAAAGCAGTCTCGTAGTTCCTCATTCACATAATCAGGTGGAAACACTTTATTTATCCTGCCCCAATAACAAAGAAATTGGGGATCCCAGAGCTGTCAAAATAATGATCCCAGGCTGCCTTGGGCTATGCTGGGTGTGTCCATGCAAATACCTGAGATTTCACACTTCCTGAAATTCTTTCCACATTTCCCATAATTCACCACCAGCTGTCAGGGTAGAGCTCATCCTGACTCTGCTTACATCTGTATTAAAAATGCAAAAGTTTTGTATAGTTTTGGGTTTGTATGGAATTCTTTAGCAGGAAGACAGGATTAATGCAATCTCTGGGAGATATTAAGAACTTGAAAGGACTTTTGGGGACAATATGTCTGAAGTGGATTTCCTAGGAAATACCTGGGGGTGAGAGAATGCAAATGACCCACTTCAAATTCATCCTCTGGAAGCTGTGCCCTGGGAGAGAGACTGATTGTGTACTGATCACCTGCTCCTGAAAACTCCAGATCAAAGACCCTCTGGATTGTATAGAAGAAAGACTAGACTTTGTCTCAAGTGACATCTTTACATCTCTGTCTCTTTCTTATTTCCTGGGCCAGATTTATCCGTTGTTTATTTTCCTTCTTTGGCTTTTACAACACTGTTGTTTTCCACTCAGATATTTTTAGAAGCTCTGTTGTAGTCTGAGTCAAAGGAAATAATTCATCTCTATGTGCATAGGGCTCTTTCAGCAATCTTTATGAGACAGGATAATGCATATCAACCATTCTTTGAATGACCAAGTGATTTCCCCAAGAGAATCAGAATGGAACAAAATGTCTTGGGTAATGAATCTTTTGGGCTTTAATCAACAACTGCATACTGGAGAATAGCAGTGACACATGTTTTTTTTAAAACTGAAAAAATTAATTACACTGAAGGAAAAATTCTGTTTTCAGCTATAAGAATCGGCTCTGTCCACAGTGGCTATTTGGCCCATTGCACTGAGGCAGCAGCATATTTTTACTTGAAGGAATGCTTATCCAAAGGGAAAAGCACAGTTCAGGGACTATTTCATTCAATAAATAGATAAGTAATTGGAATTGCTAGTTGCAAATCAGCTACAAAGGGGAGAAAGCGATTTATTTATTTATTTGGCATCCGCTCTATCGGTTGTCAAACAATTTTATTAGGACTAAGCTATAAATATTTATAAAAGAGTATCTGTAACCTTGCTGAGTAAAAATAGAAAGAACAGTCTAATCAGGAACCGCAAGAATCTGTAACTACTGAAAGCTAAAGCACATACATTTCAGTGATTGTAGGAAGAAGAACATAATTTATTCTGAAGGGCCTGTTGGTATGGTATGGGTCCTTAAGGCTTCCAAACTGGAATAATGGCAGAAGGACCCTTTCTGTTTCACTGGGAGGAGACAAATTATTTCCCCCCAGACTCGCTTCAAAAAAGACCTGAAAGTGAAATAACCTCCCCCTCCACCTCTGTATGTTGATTCAAGTGATTACAATCATCCTTGATGCCTACAATGAAACAGTGAATGATGGAGTCAAATTGGAAACAAAATGGAAACATTTTAATGAACACTCACCTGCGTGTCTCTTTTCTCTTTGGGCTAAACCATGCTATCTAGCCATTGGCCTGTGTTGGTGATAGGGTACCATCTTTCGCTCAGTCTTTCCTGAGCAGCCTAGCATGGAGGGAACAATGTGGGTGGCAATACCCTTTTTCCTGCATGCTTTGGGGTAATATTTCTCTCTGAGGGAAGAATATAGAGGGATTAGGCCCTCTGCTTCTTGAATGCTGGGACAGCCCTCACAAAAGGCTAAGAGGGTTTCCTGGTGCTGTCTTCCCCACCACCCGACACCCATACAATGGCTTTGACCTCTGGAAGTTCCTCGTCCTTTATTTCTGTCCTGGGCTTTGGTCTGTCCAATCTATAAGTAAATATGGCACATTGATGGGTACTTATGTTTATGGAACAATTTTAACTTGATCCTGGTGTTAATAATTAAATGAAACCCAACCTTGGAACAATTAGTTTCTATCTGAATTGTGAAAGTGTGTATGCGTACGTGTGTGCACGTGCATGAGAGAAACAGACATGCATGATTGCTCTGGGGTGAAAGGGAGAATACGCTGTCTCTGTTGGGCCTTTGTTTATGGTTATTTAAAGGACTGAGACAGTAAGTCTGGTATAAAAAGGACAGATGGAGAAAGGGAGATGGGTCAACAAACTGAGGGTTGCAGATGAAGCACATTGTCAGAGCTATTGTAAGGCAGGACTGGAACAGCAAGAGTGCTGCAGATCAAGAGTAAGTTTCATAGGCAAAGAAGTGTGTGGAAGTTTTCTCAGCACTTGCCTCTCTCTCTCAGTAAACCCCAAACTGGCCAGTCGGTTTCTTATTGAGCTCCACATTCTAAGAAAAAGGAAACAAAATCAAGGAATCTCCCTGAGTCACTCTAAATGAGCATGATTAATGAAATGTGCATGAAATCTTAATATCCCTTCAGATTAATTTTTTGGTCGTGGAGTTTATATTTAAAGCCATGTAATCACCAATTACAGGCAGTTCCAAGAACACGGAATATATTTTCCATGTCGGATACCTTTTTTGGTATTGCTTCTAAAACCTTGACAACAACAACAATAATTGTCGTTCAAATGGAGTGACAACTGAACATAGGGAAGGAGGGTGCGATGCATTAAAGTGGAAGCTCTTAGAAATGAATGCAATATTTTAATTTGACTGCCATATAGAAGAGATGACATACTTCTGCACAGGAAAAACTTTACAGTAAGAAGGTGCTTGTGAATTTATGGCTTCTTTCTCACCAGCAATGCAGGAAAAAGCATTGTTTACTGTGACTCAAGTGAGTTTCCTTAACTGGGGAAGAAATGGTGCAAAATAACCTTGAAAATACAGAGACCGAACTATTAAAGAGCAACTGCTTCCTACAGTTACCTCCTGTCACAGCCTCGTTTTAAATTTCAGCAAAAATTTCCTGCCTCAAAATTATCAAGTGCATCACCAATTTAGTTAACAAACAAAGAGACTAATTTTGCTCTTGGGTGCACAAAAGAGTAACTTTTGGTTAAGTAGCAGAAAATAGTTTGTGGTGTATTTTACAGATACATAGTTATATATACATTCCCTTTCTAGCATCCTGAGGAGCTGCACCAGAAACTGCAAACAATAATTCAAGCCCTCCTGTCCATACACACTAAATGGACTGTTTCCAGAGCTCATTATAGTCACAGAATAAGACATTTTACTTGACATACCAACTCAACATTCAGGCCAGCACTCGTTTAAAATTTCAAGCCACATCTGTAAGTGAAAGCTCTTTTCTAAGCCCTCTTGTGCACTAAAATCATAATGGTTCCTTCTGAATCACTATGACATCAATGCAAATGTATCTAATATTAAGCAATGCTAGGAATGCAAAGGATCTAGGTTGTGTCCCTTCCATCAGTATCTTAACAACACTTCAGTAGCTAATACACTATGTATGGAAAAGCTGTGATTTCATTTTGCAATAGACTCATAGACTCATAGACTCTAGGACTGGAAGGGACCTCGAGAGGTCATCGAGTCCAGTCCCCTGCCCTCATGGCAGGACCAAATACTGTCTAGACCATCCCTAATAGACATTTATCTAACCTACTCTTAAATATCTCCAGAGATGGAGATTCCACAACTTCCCTAGGCAATCTATTCCAGTGTTTAACTACCCTGACAGTTAGGAACTTTTTCCTAATGTCCAGCCTAAATCTCCCTTGCTGCAGTTTAAGCCCATTGCTTCTTGTTCTATCATTGGAGGCTAAGGTGAACAAGTTTCCTCCCTCCTCCTGATGACACCCTTTTAGATACCTGAAAACTGCTATCATGTCCCCTCTCAGTCTTCTCTTTTCCAAACTAAACAAACCCAATTCCTTCAGCCTTCCTTCATAGGTCATGTTCTCAAGACCTTTAATCATTCTTGTTGCTCTTCTCTGGACCCTCTTCAATTTCTCCACATCTTTCTTGAAATGCGGTGCCCAGAACTGGACACAATACTTCAGTTGAGGCCTAACCAGCGCAGAGTAAAGCAGAAGAATGACTTCTCATGTCTTGTTTACAACACACCTGTTAATGCATCCCAGAATCACGTTTGCTTTTTTTGCAACAGTATCACACTGTTGACTCATATTAAGCTTGTGGTCTACTATGACCCCTAGATCTCTTTCTGTCGTACTCCTTCCTAGACAGTCTCTTCTCATTCTGTATGTGTGAAACTGATTGTTCCTTCCTAGGTGGAGCACTTTGCACTTATCTTTATTGAACTTCATCCTGTTTACCTCAGACCATTTCTCCAATTTGTCCAGATCATTTTGAATTTTGACCCTGTCCTCCAAAGCAGTTGCAATCCCTCCCAGTTTGGTATCGTCCGCAAACTTAATAAGCGTACTTTCTATGCCAACATCTAAATCGTTGATGAAGATATTGAACAGAACCGGTCCCAAAACAGACCCCTGCGGAACCCCACTTATTATACCTTTCCAGCAGGCTTGGGAGATAGAAAGTATTGCAGATTATTTTCTGAATTGCGGTGCAATGACACCCATTTTTGTTATATTCAAAAGCCCCTGTGATTCAATGTGATTGCTAGAAATTAGCATGATCACAATAATAATAAAATGTCTATGCAATTTTTAAAAGAATTGTAAAACTATAGGAACTACTTAGGCACAGTTGTCTTCACTGTAAGATGTTTTAAGACTAATGCAAAAGATTTGAACAGCAGCTATGTTATTTCCTTATGGAATCCTCCAAGTCTGGACATACTGCTAAAAGAATAAAACTGAGGAATAATTGGTAGAAGAACAAAGGTTTGAATAAAAGGTGGATGGAGAGCAAAATACTGTATTAGTTTTAACAGCCTAAGACCTCCAACCATGGTTTCAGTTAAGATGGAACCAGAAAAAAAAAAGATATGATTGAACACAGAAAAATATGACCTATATAATTGGCATTTTTAGAGCATCAGTCACCAGGGCACTTAGATTTTGGAGATTAGCCTCCAGATTTGCCCCTGCACCCAGGTATTTGCATACCAGTATTGTGTACCGGAGTGCATGTGTACCGGAGATGTACATTCCAACTTACATACACAGCATTGGGGCTAGCTTTCAAAGTTTGGCCTATATAGTCACTAATAAGGATGTTGGTGCTGTTCATGAAAGGAGGAGAAAAATAGATTTATTTCCTGAGCTGTGATTAATAGATTTATGATAAGGTGGAGTATTAAATAACCAGGGAGAGATTTCACGTAGAGGCTTCTCTTTCCAGGCAGAGCATAAGAGATTTATTTAAAAAGATGTGTTCTGATTTTATCATAGTTCTGGATAACTGCTGGAAACTGTTTGCCACTGCTATGCAGAGGAGATAAAGTACCAACTCCTCCCTTCAACCTGAGAAAGTCCAGTGAAATCAGTTTAATCTTTCCAGTTCAGTCTGGAGTGAATGGCAATCCATAGTTTAGAAATCTACTGTATAACCTGAGTTGCACTTTGGCTCATTAATAATGTTATATAGCAAGTAAAATGAGAAAGTAACTAAACATAAGGATACAGAACTGATTTATAGCCAGTTGAAAATCTATTAGTAGCACTGGCTCTTGAAACATTACCCTGTTTGATTCTACTAAGCTTATGAATTTATTGGATTGCACTGTATTTGGATTTATGGAATGGACCTTGTTATTTGAGAATTTATGGTGGTGATACACAAAGTAGTGATTCAATACACAAAAGTTCTCTCATGGTTGCTAATATTTTTCATGGCTAACTGACTTGATGAATAGTAAGGCAGAGGAATACTTTGTGCTAATTACATGAGTGAATGTTTAGGTAAGTATTGCCTATCCCATGCATTGAAAAATTATGAATTCAAGTCCCCCAAAATATGAGATTGGCCTATATATCACGAGGTTTTTTTTTAAAAAAAAGGTTTTGGGTTCCCTTTATTTGACTTTTGGTTTTTGAGCTGTTAGGGTGCATTCAAGCTATGTTTTCATGCTTTCCTCTACAACCATGAGGCCTAAAAACTTTGTTTTAAATTAATGCTTACTGTCTCACATGATCACATGACTCCAGGACCTGGGGCTTAAAGAAGACACTAATTATCATGATTTTTGCAAGAAAAATCACAAGAGTTGGAAATTCTGCTTCATATACAACACACACACACACACCTATTTCAAGGAAACAGAGAACTGTTTTTGTCAGTAATGCTCAGAGACTAGTTGTATTATTTTTGACATTTTTAAAAAAAATAGAATTTAAACACAATGTGGTCAAATCAGATTGAAGCTGGAATAAGGAGAAAAGACAGCTACTAAGTATAGCTTTCTAAGAGAGAACCATTTGCCAAGCTGGGAGGCAGCCCAGTCCACAAAAGTAACTAGCCAAAATAAGTTGTTAAGGCCTAAATGTAGATCACCGGGTGCCAACACTGTTAGGGGGGAGGTTGGAGAGAGAGAAACAGAGACCAGGATAAATAAAACAGTCTTATTAGAATCAGATATGAAGTTGTGAGCAGAAACCATGAAACCACACAGACAGGCATTCAGTGTCAATTTGGCCCAGAGACATGCTAAAGAATAGTTGAGCTGTCAGCCAACTAATGCTACAATGCGACATTGCCCTTTTGATCAATTATTGATACTTACCTTTCAAGTTAACATGATATAGTTTGTAACCATCCATGTTGTTACTGAGAAGTTAGTTCTCTGAATCCACATTGTATAGGGTAGGCAGCAGTGCAGCGAGGTTTGTTGTGGAGATGAGCAAAGCAGTTTGGATAGGAATCCACTAGAAACTGAAATTATTTCAACATTTGAAAAAAATTTAACTAACTTTCCTCTTTCCTCTATTATTTTGTCATGTTTGCACTTCCGCTGTAATTACTGGCTCCTGTCAGGAAGCAAAATAATCCAAATACTGTGGGAAAAGCTGTTCTTGTGGTACTTGCAGCCTGATTGGAAGAAGAAACTATTTACTCGAAATCTCATGAGATTTTTAGTTTGCTGACATAAGACCTAGGATAAAGTTGAGGCAAGTACCCAATAGCTGGTAAGCACATAAGAAAAAAAAATCTGAATTTCTGAAGTTTAGCCATGCCTTATTTGCAGATATTTAGATGTGCAAAATATTCAACACAAAATAAATAAATAAATAAACTGTAGGTCTTGCTGTTTTCCCCATTTTCATTACACCTAAGAAATGGGCCTATTTTAGAGTGAAGATGAGTCTCCCCCAACCCTCCCCCAAACAAACAAAAAGCCCCACAAGAGAAAATGCACATTTTTTACAAGATTATGATACATAAAGAGCCATGTTATTAAAATTTCACATAAAGCAGACGTTAGATATGGGGACCACAAAGTCATCCAAAATGGCAAAACGTTTTTCATAAAATGTAATGCAAAGCTTTTGCACAGTAGTGTGATATCTTTTCTAGTACTAGATCTTGGATAAATAGTTTGATTTGATACCATGTACATCAGCATGTTTATTTTGTATGAAACTGCCTTTTGTGGATAATCAGAACTGGTCAACCAGATAATGTAACTGGTCAAGATTTTGTTAGCCAGTAATGCATTTTCCCAAGAAGCAGCATACGTTAGCCTGAACATCTCCTTAAGTGATCCACTTGCTCTTGCAATTTCAGGATGTAATTGTGAATGACTATCTGAATTAATTTCACTGAGGTGAAAAAAACCCAGTTGGGTTTCTGCCAGTGGTTGCTTTCTGTGCCACCCAGGACCATCTCAGGAATGGTTGGCACAGCCTGATGCACCACAGTTTGACAGTTGTGTACAGCACAGCTAATTTTGGTTTCATAGCAACAATAAAAACCTAGTTTTAGTCTAAACGCACTGCATTTGAGGTGGTATATTTTTCCCAGGTGAGATGTTAAATGATAATGATTAGAACCAGGCAAATAATATGTAACTAGTCAGTTATTAATAGATTTCTTTTTTCTTTGTTTAAAAATTGTCCACCAGCAGATTGTGATTTTTCTCAAATTTGTCATTTCAGTTTATTTGAGTTAATTTTGAAAATGGTCTGTAGCTTGTTCAAGAACAGGTTGTTCCAAGCATTAGGTACAACACAAGCATTTATGAGATGACACACAACTCACAAGGCATGTTTCTGTCCCGATTGGATGAAAATAACTCTTAGAATCAGGTTTCCAATGTCAATATTCTGAATTGCAAGTTCAAAATTAACTTTCTGCAAAGATTTCTGAAAATTTTTCTTAAAATTCATTGTTCTGATGAACTTTACTGCCAGTTAAACTGTTTGCTTAAACATGCACAGAAAACAAAGTTCAGAGGGCCAAATCAATATAGTCCAATACAATCAAGGCAAGTTTGTTTAAAACATGGAATGGGTATTGGCAGATTTTTTTTTACAGTATTCACAGAACTGTGTAAATGATATAGAAGATTGTAAAGACTTAACATGCTATTAGTGTTCTCAGAAAGCTTGATACAGGCTATCGTAAGTTTACTAGGTAGCTCATTATGCTAGGGATAGCGATCTGGATATTGATCCAGAGCAGGTGATCCAGCCCTATAGGCCAGGTCTACGCTACACACTTACTTCAATATAACATCACTCAGGGGTGTGAAAAATACACAATCCTGAGTGATGTTGTTGTTCCAACCTTAACCTCCTGTGTAGACAGTGCTATGTAAGCAGAAGAGCTTCTCCCACCAACGTAGCTAGCACCTCTCGTGGAGGTGGAATAAATAAGCTGATTCAAGAGCTCTCTCCTGTCAGCTTAAAACATCTTCATCAAAGTGGTACAGTGGCACAGCTGCATCATTGCAGTTGCACTGATGCAGTGTTTGTAGTATAGACCTGCCCGTGCATAAAACTACAGGGTTGGGCCACTATTTCAACATATCTAGTACACGATAGGCAGAATGGGCAATACGTCCAGATTAACTCACTTCAAAAACCTTTAATGTTTCCAATTTGGAAATTATCAAACATGTAACTGTTAAGCTTAAGGACATATGAAATTACTAGTTTGCATTTAATACTGGAAGTAATTTAGAAACCTAATTAAGAATAGAAAGCCCCTTTTCCATAACATGCTACTTCATTCAGCCATTCCACTTAATTTTCATTTCACAAAGTACTCTGTAAGAAAGGTTGACATTATTTATTCTTCACTCACAACTGGAAAAGGAAGGGTTGTTGTGTACACTAAGCATTTTTCAATAGCAGAACTTTAATTACATTGTCCTCTTTCAAATGGATTATTGACTTCCAGTCATCACAGTCATTAATTACAGCTCAGTAAGTCTAAAAATGAACAGGCTACAGACACATGGAGTGATGACCAGACACCGCAGCCTTACAACTTATTATTAAAAGCATTTATTTACATATCAATAGTAAAGTACTTTTAGGACAGATTTTTAACAGATTTGAATTGGGGAAACTCAATTTACAGGAACCTATTTGAAAAGTTGGCATTTCATCTTGTGTTATGTACAAACAACGAAGATGTTCAAGATTCTCAAAGACATTTCTTTTCAAGACCATAAAGAAATATAGTCATTATTATTATTTAATTATTATTATTATTATTACACTAGTACCTATAAGTCCCAGTCACTTCTGCAAATGTTGGCCAAAAGTTCATTCAGTGGCTTGCTGTCAAAGCAAAGTTGAAAAATATGAACTGGAAATATGGTTGTAGTCTTCCTACAGAGTGTCATCGACTTTCTGTTTTTATAATCAGTTAAGCACATGGGAGAATTTCATTATTGCAAAAATACTTTGATCCTTTTATAATGTCGGACTCTATCTTGCTCCCACCAAAATCAATGGTAAGATCAGGCCTTAACGGTATAAATAGTTCAAATGTGACCATTAAAACCAAGGCCAACCTGGAATACTCTTTTCTCTTGGCAGTCTGCCCTGAGGCTAAGGAAGTTCTGAAAGGGATAATTCATTAGTTAGATGCATTGACAGATTACTGAATTTCTGAGTTTTAAAGGAAGCTCCTAAATATGGAGATTGCACTATTCAAGGTTTGTTAAGTGGCTTTAATGATGCATTTCAAAACCCAGCCATTATTACTTCTGTTACATGTTAGCTATCACATGTAAGCAAACAGGAATACTGTGTATTCATCACACTTAAAAAAAATGAATATCAACCCATTTCCCTGTTGTTAAGCCCTGCCTGAAAAATCCCACAGCACAACTTCTCCTTCCATGTTGACTGGTGTCTACACTGAGCCACCGCACTGTGTAAAGTGAGTGATAACATACAAGGAGATAACATGGAGGGCAGCTATTAATTGCTTTTTAAATTCAAGTAGCCCCCTCTTTTCCTTCCCTCCTCCTTTTGCAGCCTCCACTGCTTTTTCCAAGAACACTGTGGTCACACATTGTTTTCGAAAACATTACTGCTTCTCCCATGCTGAAGAAGAACATTTCAACATTGCGCAGAAGGTCAGTCAAGACTCTTGACAACAATCAAAACAAAGCCATAATGCCAGCAAAACTCCTTCTGCTCATTTTCAATCTTTGTCCTTTATAACGTGGCATTTAACTTTCCGGAAGAAGCATTTTATTTACATGGAAAATAAATGTAAGGGACCTTAAATGTTTTGCCCTTGAACTCTTATTGAGTGTTGAAATGTAGCAATGGTGAAGTTGTAGAACGAGTAGACTCTGATGTGTACCTAGCAAGCTTGACCAGTGCCAACAGTTCCATCAAAGATGAGCTTAAAATGAGATTGTGTTTTAGCTACAATCTCTGCACAGAAATTGATTAAATTATAGACCAATGAAAACACTACATTTGGTACCAAGTGAAAATTTATCAAATTAGTGTATTAACAGTATTATTCTATGGTCTGGAAGCAGCTGCATTAAATGAAACAGACATCAGAAGGTTGGAGGCAGTAGGGATGGGAGTTCTTCAGAAGATAACAGGTGTGAAGTGGAATAATTTTAAGACAAATGAAGAAGTTAGAAGGGGACTAGGCTGTGAAATCAGTGCATGGGACTGGCTACAGTTGAAAAGGTTATGGTGGTTGGGACATTGCAGAAGACAAACAGATGATAAGCCACCAAAGAAAATAATTCAAGTACAATCAAGATCAGTCTGACCTAGATACTGACCACCAACTAGATGGCAGGACATCACACATAGGACATGACCAGATGTGACTTCATAGAGGAACAAGCCATGGACAGGAATGGATGGTGACTCTATGAATGCAAAGATGCTCTGGGATGAAAGAGAAAGATTGAACTCTTGACTACCTGTGGCTATTAAGGCTGGTTTGAAAGAGGTAAGACATTTAAGATATTTTAAAGCTCAGTTAGGCGAACTATGGTTACAAAACAAACTCCTACACGGTGATGGAGTTTCCATATAATATACCTGCATTAGGTTTGACACAGAGAGATAATTATGTTTTTCTAGCAGGAAATGTTGCCATTAGCCTCAGATGCAAACAGGGAGCCAGGCTTCAAGCACTGTAAATCAGTATAGTTTCACTGAAGTCAATGTAGTTACACCAGTTGAGGATCTGACCATCAGTTTGTAAAGGTAAAACCTGTATTATAGTTAACTGGTACACTAACATTAGGGCAACTTTCTATAGTGTGGGAGAAACAACAGTTACATTATTCAGCAGGAAATCCAAGTTCTTTAGAGTAAAGTAAACCCACCATCTTTGCTGATTAATCTGACCAGATGAGAGCATTTCAGATAACTCTATGCATAACTCATATTCATAGGTGGAAACTCATGACTTGCACAGAATTGCATGCTCTACTGGTTCTTTTTTGGCTCAGAATGGTGGTAGCAGTGGCTGCTGACACATGTTTTCAGGGCTGATAGAGGGAGCGGGAAGGAAGGAGGTCAATTCATTCCTTATTTCATTAACATGATGGAAATGTGCTTTCTATATGATGTAAATGTCCAAAGCTTTCCATTTCAAATAGAGAAAGGTTTTCTTATTAAAAGACATCACTACAGTTTGGCCTATGGCGCATTGTATTTGGAAATTCAAATACTAGGTGAAATTCACCCAGGTGCAGAGAGGCTGCACAAGACATTAAATAGGGCTTAAATGGAATGTAAGGGGTACATGGGCCTTGTGAGTATCCTCTCCACTGGCAGATGGTGAATTTCAACAACTGATAACGTACATTGTGGTAGCACCTAGATGCTCCAATCACTGTACAAACATGTAAAAAGACATTTCTTGTCCTAGAGAGCTCACAGTATAAGATTTTGACAATGTGCAACAAGTGGATAAACAGACAAATGGGGATAAGGTAGGAGACAGGTAGCAGTAAAGATGTAAATGTCTACATAAATTAATAGTCTCTGTGGTGATAATAGTCACAGGTCTGCACCAGCTTAGCCAATACTTGGTAGGAGTGATCTGTAGGAATCATAGAGGTAGGTTTTAAAAGAGGGATTTAAAGGAAAAAGATAATAAAAAGAAACACATCACATCTTTGCAGCAACTTAAGAGCTCATTTTATGAAGTAAAAAATCTACACATTCATGGAGGGGCAATGGACTGGAAATGATTCAGCATGAAAAGAGGTTAATTTAAGTTACGGTCACGGGGTGTGGGAGTGGGAAGGAAATAGAATCAAGGACAGAGATGATCATTTCCTAGGAATGTCTGGTAATTAGTCACAGTTTTTATAGCCTAGAAAGGCTGACCAGTAAATCTATGACTATTATTGCAGCATGGAACTGGAAACCAAATGCAAGTGCAATACAATCTCCTGATTACAGGCACACGCTGCTTCCCCGCCAGGTGGGTTTTATTTTTAATCCCACTTTCAGTAGCATTTCTCTTTCTTTCTGACTGGTTTAAACCAATCATCAATGCCTGCCAAATCTGCATTTCTGACTCTTCTTACTATAATAGTCCAAAGCAGCAGCAGGTAGCAAAGGATATTTAGTTCTGCTCCTGGATATTTAGTTCTGCAGGTCCTTCCCCTTCCTAATATTGATTATGATGAGCAAAGGGTGGGAAGGATCCTATTTAGAAAGGGGGGTAGATTAGTTGGGTCCCAGTCAGCACAAATTGGTCACTATAACCATAACTTTTCTAAGGGAGGCTCCTGTCCCCTTTAAGGTTCTTACTGCAGCCTTGCCACTGGTCCTTGTGCACACAGCTGTGCAGTGGAATAAAATGATGCACACCTGCAACTAAGATAAAGAAGAAGGTAGAGTTTAAATGGATGCATGATCCTGTTTACACAGCATTATTGGAGGAGCAGCAATAAAGACAAAGCCACAAAACCATACGATTGTCACATCTGCAATCCCTGGGCTGTAGAAGTGGCTGCCGCTCATTACATACCTCCTGCGTGGATTCTGGCTAGTGGATGCACACAGTTTGCCTTTCTCCCTAGCTTGCCCACATCACCAGGCATACTGCTATGGAGAGGGCTTGCAGAAATGCAGCTCTCTCTCATCCCCAAGGCTCACTGAAATCATGGCATTTTTACTGCTTAGGAGCATATGAACATAGGAGTCGACAGGCTGGGTCAGACCAGTTGTTCATCTAGTTTAGTTTATCATCTCTGACAGTGTTCAGCACTAGCTGCTTCAGAGGAAGTTGCAAGAAGCCCTGCCGAGGGCAGTTATAGAATAAACATCCCCCAGTGAAAGTTTTCTTCTTTCCCCCAATCATTAGAGTTGGTTTAAGATGGTTAGAGGCTATCTTACAAAAGGAGGCTTGCACAAGAAGCATTGTCTCCATAAGAAGAGAGGCCACTGCATTGCATGCAAGCCTGAGGGCAGCATCAAGGGTAACATGCAGACCTTAATGCTGTATTGTATGCTTTGATGTTTACACCATTAAAATCTCCCTTGTAATGTAATGTAATGACTGTAGTGCAGTCATTAATGTTTGAATTTCCTGGCTGAGAAAGAATTGGAAAAAGTGATGCATTTCATCAGAAAAGGCAGCCACCTGAATGTCCAGCCCTCAAAAGCGGCTCAACAAATGAACTTCAGTGCAAAATTTGAAAGAAACTCCCTTCCCTCCCCCCCAGTATTTTCGCTGAGAACTAGGGTGAGAAATTTCAATCCAAAATGTAATTAGTTCAGACACCTCAGAATATTTCACATTAGTGGTAGCTCAATCTTAACAATAGCATTGTTCTTATGCGGCTAAAATAAATGATTACAGGGTAAATATTGCCTTGATTGTGCCTATCTCCTAAACCATTATCAAAATATAGTCTATTTATTAACATATCCACGAAACGACAACTTAAAAATTATACCTGACCATACATCCTCAATATACATGTCATCTGGGATTTTCAAAGCTGCGTATGGGAGTTGGACACTGAATTTCCATTCAAATTAATGTAACTGGGCAATCAGTCACTCAAGTCATTTGCAAATCTCAATTGACATGTATTTCTAGTCTGGCTTTTTGTGGAAAAAATGTGTGAAGCCTTGCAGTTGGGTACTTTAAGCAAATAAAACCTACATTATGTAAAAGCAAGAGAGAGCCACAAGAAAGGAAGTAAACCCGTTACTAAATATTAAATCTGTCTATCTGATGGCAGGTCAATTTTATTTCAGAATTTTACCTGTTTTATGAGTGTATTTTTCCAAAGGTTTTTTAAATTAAAGTTCACTGAACATTCTAAAGTTACCATGCAGACAATGTGTTTTTTCAATAGTTGTGCCTTGTTTTTATTTTTTAGCCTGCTACGGACTAAACTGGATTACTCCATTGCTGCGCTAAATACTGTTGCCAAACTGATGCACAACATTTTAATAATACTTGGATTCTTTGCTTCTAAATTACAGTCATCTGCAAATTATTTTAAATAAAAAGCAGAAGACAAAAGAGGGTTAAATATTTCTGGGTCATGGGTTCTTGAACAGAAAATAACTCAGCACTAAGAAAGATTACTCAATTAGAATGATTATAGAACCCTAGTAACTAGTGAACAGCTGTGTCCACATGTTGTCTCTCTCAAGTTGTAGAAGCAGTTCTTGTGCTGATACAGAGGCTGCTGACAACTCACAAACATGCAATGCCAAAGACTTCTTTCTGATTGTTAATCAGTTTCTTTCAACACCTCTTCAATCTGCTTTGTAATCAGATCTTCAGAGAATACACATACATACACAACTGAGAAAAGTCCTGTTCTTTCATGCTTTACCAATAGAAGGCATTTCTGATATAATTTAGTGCTTATGAAACAAAAATGTATTTATACACTGCTGAGTGACCAATGTAGATGAAGAGGAATAGGCATAATGATGCAAGCAGTTGACATGGAAACTGTTGCTCAGGCAAACAGCTATTATCATCTAACAAACATTTCAAGAAAAATAAATATTGGGTTGTACATTGAGCAAATACTTTAGCTTTAGAGAATGCATCTGACTTTCACTTTTCTGATTGAGAGGTTGCAGGTATGTTTAGGGCTCAGTCCTCCACTAAAGAAATTGAAGGCACTTTTGTAATCAATGTCAACTAGATCATTACCAAGCCGTAACATTGCTTAGTTAAATGCATCTGTTGGTATGTCCATGAATGTGTATATCATAGCAATTACCCTGGTCTATATACACAACACGTCTTCTGCGAAAACCTGTGGTTGTAGAAACTCCCAATTTAAAAGGAAATGATTGCAAGTTAAGTTCTGGTACATATTGGCCTTTAAAGCAAAAAAAACGTATTGAAAGTGAGACTTTGATTCCATTCACACAGCAATTTTTACCATGCCTCTAAATGCTTAGGACAACAGTCTGTCCGAAATATGCTTCCTAATCAGTTAATAACAAGTTAAACTTATCTAGGAGCTACCTCAGTTAGCTGGGTTCCATTAAGTGGTTAGACACACAGGCAGGGTACATCTACCCTGCAGCTGGGATGGGCTTCCCAGCATCAATAGTCAGATAAACACTTGCTCTGCTCAAACTAGAGCACTAAAAATAGTGGTGAGGCTGGGGGTAGCCGAGCAGTACAACTTAGGCTAGTTTCCTGAGTGTGTACCCAGAGGGTCTGGGTAAGCTGCCACACATGCTGCCCCTGGTTACATGCTACTTTTAGTGCACTAATTCAAGCAGAGCTAGTGCATGTCTGTCTACTCATGCTGGGAAGCCTAGTGTAGACATACCCATCGAATGTTAGCTGTTTAGAATGGAGGTGGTCAGTCTAGTCCTCTTGTGTCCCATAACTGGGCAGTTAGACATCCCATAATATTCTTTCCCACGCTGTGAGGGTATTGCTCCAGTAATCACTCCACTTTGAAATAGGAGTACATCAGTGCACACTTGGGGCAAGCCTACACTACAAAATGAAGTCAATGTAAGCTATGTCAATTTACAGCCACCACAGTAATTAAACCTCTTTTGCACGTCCATGCTGTGCTCCTTGTGCCGGCAGTGCATGTCCTCATCAGGAGCATTTGCACCAATTTAACTGTCAGCATGTGGCATTGTGGGACAGCTTCTGAAAGGCAGCTACATTCAATGTAAGGAATGCAGTGTCTACACTGAAGCTACGTCAACCCAACTACACTGATGTAAGCACTATGCTTCTCTTAGAGGTGGAGTTATTAAGTCAGTGTAGTGAGCGAGTTACATCAGGAGAGCTGCATTTTACTGTAGAGTCTAGACTCTTACAGAATTGGGTCGATGTGAGCTGCCTTATGTTGACCTAACTCTGTAGTGTAGACCAGGGCTTGGAAAATTTTAGTGTTCAAGTGCAGCGTCCACTGTGGCAGATAGTGCAGGGCCTACTAATGTGCTGTAGCTTTACAGCTCACCTTGCCCGGCACTAAATATTCACCTAGACAATCCCTATGATACGTAGCACCCTATATTTGTTAGTATTGTTATGACTTGGCCAAAACCTTGTCATGGACTGAGTTAAAACCCCATTGAGATTGGTAGGTGTAAACTCACCTTCAGTTAATATAATGTAAGCAGAAGCCCCCCGTAAGATAAAAGGTGTGTGTGAACCTGCCCAGGAGCTTTTGGCTGAGTATTGTTTGGGCAGAGCGTGGCAGGAGAAAGGAGCATAGGCAGAAAGGGGAAAGAAAGCATAAACTGAGATCAGACAAGAAGGGACAGCCTAAAAAAGCAGCTGAAAACACAGGGCTGACTCTGGAAGAAACCTGGGAAGAAGTTTTTTGGGCTGGGCTGCAGGCTGAAGAGAATGCTGTTAGTGCTGTCAGCTAAAGAAGTTGGTTCTTGCTATTTGAGTCCCTCAGGTCTCTGAGACACAGGGCTTTGTGCATTCTTTGTAAACAAACAAAACTGCATGAAAGAAACCCCTGACTAACACAAATTTCTGCTCTCAACTGGAATACCCACAGGGCCCCAGACTTGAACTAGTTGCTCAGGTTGAAAAGGGACAATAGTATATTCAGCATAGATAATGTGAACATTTAGAGCCAAACACATTAGTAAGGATTAAAAAAAACAAAAAACAAAAAAGAAGTTTGGAAGCTAACCCCTAACTGAAGAGTAAGGAGGAGACTTTGCCTATGGGCAAGTGATAATTGTTCACTTAATGGTTTTTGCAACCTTCTCTAAATGGTGTTGACCACTATTGGAGATATAAGATTGTGCTAGATGGATCACTGGCTCTGATCTAGAATGGCAATTTCTATGTTCCAAGTGTTAAAAGTTTTATTACTGTGTATTTTATAAAATCATTTTTAGAACTAGACACTACTGATTGCCACATTGTCAATAGCCCCCTAAAATAATTAGTCATGAATGAGTCAATCTAAGGTGACTTTACAATCAACAGTTCATATACTTGAGCTGCAATGTGACAGAAAGTTAAGCTGTAACTGACAGCCAATGAGTCCATGATCAATTGTATAGCTTTTGGTCCAATCACTGATTTGTGTTTGTGGTTTTTTTTCCTAATCATGAAACATACAAAAACCTAAATATTAGAAAAAACTCAAACCAGAAATAAGGCAAACATTGATATCAGTAGGGGTAATTAGCTATTCAAACAGTTTCCTGAGGTATGTAGCAGATTCTCTATAACCTGTGGTCTTTAAATAAAAACCGGATGTCTTTCTACATGATATTATTTGATTCAGCCATAAGTAAGTGAGCTCGATGCAGGAATGATGTTCTCTGTTATGCCGGAATTCAGAAGAGATGATCAGAAGGGTCTTTTCAGTCTTTAAACTCTTTGAACCAATATGTACCACACAAAGGTTACATATTACAAGAAAGCCTGAGAGCAGTGTTTCTCTACCACTGGGATACAACTACAAAGAAGTGGGGGGCATGAAAGCTAATTAAGGGGGCGGGAGAGGAGATATTGAAGCAAAGAGCCAAAGAAAATCTCAATCTACTTCAAACTTACCTTTCAAGATTAAGTATCTTATCACCTTTTCAAAAAAAAACACATATAAAACTAAAGATTATATGTTTTACTCTTATTTTTATAGCAAATGTAAGAGGGGTGCAAATATTTTAATTCAAAAGCTTGAAAAAAATCCACCTTAAGGAAAAGCCTCAAAAAACATTTGGGAAAGAAGACAAAAGCATTGCCTTCTTCCTTGTTTTCAGTCTTCATTTAATGAAATCTAATAGATTTCTTGAAAAATCTTTGTGTTCATCTGAACCGTCTCAGCTAAACCATTCCGTGTATTTATCACCTCATCAATAGCTGACGAATTAATGACATCCTACTTAATTTTCAGACATAGATTCACTTAATAGTTTATGCACAATTAAAGCTCTTCCCTTATTCTTTCAAATGTAATGAAATAGTAACCTTCATTGAAAAGCCCTTGCTGGCTGATCTTAACTGGTTTTTGCCCATTACAGTGGCTGATTTTTTGTTATTTAGTTTGTCTCTATAAATCTTCCCATTTAATCCTGGGATTAACCTTGCTGGTTTTCTCCACAATGAGGTACAATGTTATGACTACAGGTAGTCTGTTGCATGAGATACTGGAGGTACATGTCAATTTAGAGAGATCATACACAGTTACCTCAATTTAGTTTTAGCCTTCTAGGCCTGAGTTGGGCCTATGTTGGGAAATGTTAAAATGAACATGCATGAAATAATTTTTCACACATTGCTGGAGAGCTGCAGCAGGAACACTGAGTGAATTTTATTTGCATTTTCTTCTACTAAGCAGTGGATTAATATACACATAATAGCTACATTAGTAGAATGTCAGAAAAAGGCATAGCAAGTAAACCTACTGAGAAATGTTAAATCTGCCAATCTGATGTCAGTAGGTAGCTCTGCACACCACAGGTACAACCAGCACAATCAGAACTCTTGGGAGAGGCCGAGGACTGAGAGGGCATGGAGACTCTGAACCCTAGAAGTGGTGCCCCCAGGTCATTGTTGGGAAATACTGATGCGCAGCATAAAGAAAATTGAATTCACGCTACCTGTGCTTTCCCTGTTCTGTGCTTAAAAGATAGATGATCAGTATCCACAGACGTCAGACCAACATCTTTCAGAAATACTATATTAAATACACACATCAAATCTACATACGTTGGAAATGTTGTTGATCCCAAAAGGAATTCTGTATGTATTCTGGGATGGGGCAGTCTTCTGTCCTGGAAGCAAGGACTTTTATACCTCTTGAGGGACACTGAATTAAACTGTAGGAAATCCATGTGAAAATTAAATTTCAGAAAATGCTTGATATGCACATGCTTAACAATGAATTATATTGATTGCCAGATGCATTGTATAACCAAACACTGCTGAGTTTTCTCTGCTGTGTTTTCCCCTCGCTTTCCAAGTTTGTATTTCTCTGCCAGTCTAAGTTTGTTACTAGTACATTTAACTTGTTTACATATGTTGTCTTCTAGGAAATTTACAAAAACAATCCATTGCCCTCAATTGTCCTGACATGGCCTGGCTCATCTTACAAATCTTTCCCTTTGCCTGCAGCACATACGTTTTTCATCCACTACTGTATCTTATTAAGTGAATGTTATCCTCCCATCCCCAGGGTGGTTTTGAACACATACACGTGATAGTTATACAATCTTTTGGATGAAAGCAGAATACGCCCTTCTATTTCTTAGATGCTTCATGTTTCTCCATAAGTTATATATTCAGTTACATGCAGAACAAGGTCAAATATACGTTCTTTCTTGGAATTAAAACTAGATTCATTAATATAGAGTAAGGTGCTATGACTAGAGCATCCCATTCTCAGGTTGATAAAGACAACCTGGAAATTGATGAAAGTGATGATTTATCTTTCACACTGTGTTGATGAGACAATCTTTACCTAACACAGGGTCCCAGGGCATTTGGTCATGGTGACATTACATTGCTCTTTGCTCATCTTATTAATACTGAAATATTGTAGAATTTAGCTGGTCATGCAATACAACCAGGATAATTTTAATTTAATAACAACAATATTATGCAACTGCACAAAAATGTATTCTCACTGTTGCCACCTGGCATTTGCTGATAGGATGACAGTGTAACTTTGCATAGGACTAAGTAGTAAAAGTATTTCAACATTATGACCAGTATGGCTGGTCTTATGTTCTTAACACAAATATTATTGCGACCTAAGTCATGAAACTCAGATTGCATCAGGAGACTAGAATTTAGTAGATATCATTATACCTGAGGGCAACAAATAGTCACCATGAAAAAAGTTTTGGTAAAAATGTTGCTAGAATTAAACATTAGCAATAGAGCTGGTCAAAAAAAACAAGTAAATCATCCAGAAAAATTATATATTCCACCTTATTTTTATTGAAATTTTGACAATATTTTCTAGTTGAAATTTCTGATTTAAAATTTTTGTGACTAGCCATCATTTGCAACAAAGTGTCCCATTTTGAAATTATGGGATACAAAATGTCACAATTCATGAGATATACTAACTAGTCAGAAAACCTATTGCCAGACTAAGTGGCATTGTGGCTGACTGGAGGGGGCAAAATAGGATTGGAAATAATTAGTAACTTCCAAAAAGCAACATGAAATGGTCCATGAAGGGACTAGGAGCTTTGTTATGTGATGATGTGGAACTTTGCATGTATTTGGTGGTTTTCTTTGCAGCGCCATTCAAGCAGCACTCCTTAGTATGATACTGTAGCCTCTGAAATGTACACTGCCTGCTCCTGGGATACCATTCTCAGAAGCATTGCTAGGAGTAGCAAGAGCCATGCCTCCATTGGTTAATGGCATCCTATAGTCAGAGCAGAGAACCTGGAGTCAGAAGTCCTGGCTTCCACTCCCCCTTCTGCCATTTAACTTCTATGTGACCCTGTAGCACTGCGGACTCACCCCTGAGGTGCCTTCTGCTGGTTGTCCTCGGGAATTAGCTCTTCCAGCATCTGGAGCGCCCTCTACAGGTCAGTGATCTGCCTTACCACTGGCCTGTGTCCCTCCCAGGACCCCGTGCCCCTTTTACCTGGGGTGTTGCCCCTCTGGCAGTAACCTTTCACAGCCTCAGGGTCTCCCCCTCTCAGGCTAACCCCCACCCATTATCCCCACGTCACCTCAGTGTTAGGCTTCTACCAGTCCCTATCTTGCCCCCGCTCACTGGGGCGGACTGCAGCGTAAGCCACTCAGCATAGGCAAAGGGGATCCGGACCTGCTGCCTCTGCCTACCCATGGGCTGCCCCCTGCTTTCCTAGGCCGGAGTTCCCCAGCTCCCTTGGCCTTTCCCCAGCCCTGCTCCAATCTAGGTTCCCTGCTTGGCACCTTGGAGCCAGACTCTTCTCCCTCTACAGGCAGAGGGAGACTGCCTGGGCCTCAGGCTCACAGCCTTTTATAGGGGCCAGCTGGGCCTGCTTTCCCCCAATCAGCCCAGGCTTCTTGCCCCAGCCTCAGCCCTCTCCTGGGCTGTTTCAAGCCCAACAGGGTAGGAGCAAGTAACCACTCCACTACAGACCCAGTTTGCTCTACAGTAGGAGCCTTTTACTGTAAGAGGAATACCAGTATACTATATTGGAAAGGTGCTTCTAGTGCGAGTGAAGCTATACCAGCAAAGGTGTGCTAGTATAGCTGGTTTGCCAGTACTGACTTGTCCCCATGCCCCAACCATAAAAGTGCAGCTTTGCCAGTACAGCTGCATCTATACTAGGGACTTCTGTCAGCCTACCTATGTCAGCTAACTATCACACTTCTCCACGCCCCTCACAAACATAGCTGTTCTGGCAGAAGTCTGTAGTGTAGATCGGGTCTAGGGGTGTCCACCTGATAAATGAGCATTCTGATAATTAGCAAACTGCAGCCCTGGTGAAAAGTGTCTGTCAATCTCTCCTTTGTACGTATATATTAAAAAAAAAGAGTAAAACAGCACATGCCAGTTCCAGCTTCCCCTTTTCCCTATGACTCCACCAGCCATTTAGAAATAATACTTTACTAGGGTGGTCCATAGAGCCAGAGATATGTGGAGCCATGGCATCTGGCTAGCTTCTGGTACACCTTTAATCATACACTAGGGGCTAGATTTTCTCCTGCAATCTAGCACCTTTTCACTACTCTGGTTGGAGGAGGTGTAACCCACACACCTCCTGGGTGTGGTGCTCTGTCCCACCTAGTGTCACTGAGACTACTTAGAGAGAGATTAATAAATCTGCTACAGCCTTAGCTAACAGCCATGTGGCTTGTATCTTATGCAGTAAAGGCTCTTGCATTTAGCTCCAAAGGTCCCAGGTTTAATCCCACCCACCAACCACTGGGGTCTGTTAGCATTACAGAGGCGTGCAGGGAGAGACGGGGATGTAACAGGCATGATGTTGCTGCAACTAGTCATTGTACTTTAAAGAAGCCCTGAGTCTGCTGTAAAGTATGCTGGGAACGGAGCTGATGTGTAACTGGGCCTTAAATCAAGGAGCCACAATTGGATCCTCTGTAGCCTCTCATCCCTTCTTCACCTCAGCTGTGCCCAGCAGGCATCAGACACAGCTGAGAACCTAGTCCCTTGGTCTTCAAATATATTTATGCACAGTAACAGTATTTAATGACTAGTTTCAATAATCACACTAGGCAAAAGTTGAGGATCAGGATGCATGTCCTCCTTTCCCCCCAACTCTTGATCTAAAGTGAAGATTTTGGTTTATAAAGTGTGAGAGGAAATATTAGAAATGCTGACAGTTAAATTAAGCAACTGAACAGCATGTGTTTATTTTTAGTCTGAAAAAGTGGATTTTCCCTTCCTCCTGCTGAGGCTCTGCTGTCACAGCCCTGCTGGTAACGTGCGTGTTTCTGAAAACTTTGTGAACAAGTAAATGTTAGCCATGCTTAGGTGGACCTTTGCCTTGGCTTCTGACCCTTTCATAGTTATTTTTGGCAAAAGAGTTCCATACAATAATAAGCAGTGGAGCTGAAATCTACTAGAACTGCAGATGAAGTAGAGAAGGGCCATGCTTTTTGATGAAAGTTCTTTCAGATGGCTTTTCCCAAAGGAAACCTTCCTTTTATTTAGGCTGCTATTCGTTATATGATATGATCTGCAGACTCCTGTAAACTCAGTCCCAGGAGACAGGTTTACTATACCCAGCACACATATTCTTGTTAGAGTCACTGAACATTTCTTTTAGCTCATTCCATGAGTGAAAACTTCGAAGATTTAGAAGTAATGATATGGGTCTAATACCATAGAACTCTGTCTGATTTTTGAGAGTCAAAAATACCTTTACTCAAAGTCACAGATGCCTTCTACCTTCGCTGAACAGCTAATTCATCCTGCAACTAGAATTTCAGGCCCAGAAGTTTTGTGCAGAAGGCTGAAGCCATGTTAGATGGGAACAGCACATTCCAGAGAAGTGTCTCATGTACATATCTGGTCTTTGGCCCACTCACACCCCTAGCCCTCTGCTCTGAAACAATAATACTATATCTGTTAATAAATACTGTAAATTGGACTAAAAAACAGAGCATATGTACCAGGCAATGAGGAGTTTATTATGGGCATCTTGTCTGTGTGTGTGTATGAGAAAGAGAGAGAGAGACACACACACTTTAAACACAGCCATTTCCTGTTAAGATGTACAAAACATGATCAGCATCTAAGATTGCATCTTCTTCTTGAATACAGAACTACTGTGAAAACACTGTTACCTAATAAAATCTTTCATGTCAGCAGAAATTTAATCAAATTTGTCCATAAAAATATTTTATACCGGGGTGTCAGAGAAAGTTTCAATGTGTTTTTTGTGATACATTTTCATGGTTGAGCAGAGCTCATTTGGTTTTGTTTTATGGTTAAATTTGCATGTGATTTCTTCAGGATCCCTGATTGGTTGAGCTTATTTCATTTGGTCACAAAGGTAAGTCATTTGATGCTTATTGGAACTAAATGCTAGTCTCTCTGTGGAACTCAGTTTATCCTGTGAAACATCTGCTGTTCCTTACATTCCAGAAAAGCAGCTCTTCTGCTGTTTCACCTGTTTAATCTAATGTGCTTAATTTTCATTTGCTGATGCATAATTATGTCATTGTCTGAAAATAGTTTTAGTGGAGGTACTTTTATTATGTGACTTTTCTGTATTTTCTTTCTACTATCATTAAAAAAAGTATTCTTCATTACCACTGTCTGTTTCTTTTAGTTTTGGTGTTAATCTGATAGGAATAGAAGTGGTCAAAATTCAGGGCAACTGCACCTATATTCTGCCTTTATGGTCCAGCAAGGGCACCTGTTCTAGGCTCCTGGCTCCTCAGCTGTCACCTGTCTTGGATGGACACTCACGTCTGTCTTTCTCCTGACCAAGGTATTTTTAGACTGCACAGCTCCCAGCCTACACTGTGAACTCCTCAGCAAAGTCAGACTGCCTAAGCAGGCCTGCTTTACTTTTCTCCTCAGAGATGGAGAACTGTGTAAGTGCCACAGTTAAGTTACCACACAGTTCTTTGCAAGCAAGCACATTTATTCTTAAAGTAAAAGCTCTAGAGAAAAAATATTAAAAACAATAAAAGAATCTACACATATGCTAATAAGTTTGCTACAGATCACACCCTTACTCCAAGAAGAGCTCTGGATGGTGATTAATAATTCAAACCCCCCCCCAAGAGATTTTCCTATGGGCAAAAGTTCAGCACAGCTCAGAACAAGCACACTCATGAGTCAGTGAATTCCTCCTTTACCCACTTTGGGACTTTGAAGAAACTGTGAATAGATAATCAGCCAGACAATGTGTTACACCCCACCCCCCAAGGTGAAGCTTCAAAAGACTTGAGTTCTTGCATACACAGAATAGGTCATTTGCATGCCCCTTAAAAGAAGTTATAATCCCACGATACATACATAGTTGCATTTTAATATAATAAACTTCTTAAAAACAAACAATTCAATAAGTTTTGTCTAAAGTATTGCAGGATAGTGTCAGATCTGTCACATAGGACATGAGCCAAAGCCTTTGACTTTAACAGGCATGGGCCAGGCACACAGGTTTCTAAACACTTCTGAGGATCTAGGCCTAACTCCCATTGAAATCAATGGAAGTACCTTTGAGTACTGTGTCAGTAATTTACATACTTTATTTATGTTTCCCCCATTATTTAGTCTAGAAAACAATTAAAATTGCCATATTTTATTGTTTTGAAACAAGAAACATTGCATACATCTGTTAATGAAAGACAACTATGAAGAAATATCTATGAGGCTGTTGACAGTATGATCAGAGGAAATTAGTTTCAGTTCAAATGCAGCTTTAAATATCTAGACTTCACATTCCATTTTTTCCAGTGTTATCGGATCTGGAATAGGTCACTCACCACTTACTAATGATGTGTCTTTGTATTTCTGCATCAGTTCCACGGTTTTATATCTCGAGTTTTTAATCACATTTATATTGATATTATATTAGAAAAGACTGATGTCTGACTATTAAGGAAATGAAGGTGATAAATATAAAGATGCTTCACTGGATATTAGCATAAATGTGTTTGCTTCTGGTTCATTTTTATGAGAGGCTGGTGGGAAGGAAACTGAAATAAAACCATACAACTATATTTTTAATATATTGTTTTATGAATTCACAATAGTTCTGAAGTGGTCTGTTATGATCCCAGCCTCTAACTCTCTGGCAAAACCTCCTTTGTCGTGTGTATCTACCCAGAGAAAACATATGAGATCACCAAACACTCTAATCCAAATGTTGGCTCTGCCATGCATGTGCTGTGCAAATGGCAAACATCTTGTCAATGGGACAGTCATTACAGAGCCATATTAACTCGTGCTATTCACCTCACCATCCACCAGGGAAACAGGAGAGCCTGCCACAGAGAGCATTTTCTGCCCCACTTCCAAATATCCAGATTCCAGTGTGAATGGAAGAGCATGCAGTGGAGGTGCATTCAGAGCAACTCAGCTGGCTGTCTCAAGGTGTGCACTGTTTCTCCCCCAGTAGGGTGGACTTGGCACTGCCAAGGGGCTTGCAGCTTGGGTCCCGTTGAATTTTTCCTGCAGATTTAAATCATGAACTATAAGGCATTTAATATGGATAAGCCTTATATCTGATAAAGTTCAGTTATTTGAACGGTAAAAAAACCCAAGACAATGCAGGTTCCCTGGTTTCCCATTATGTATAAAAACCATAATACAGTTTTTTTTCTGTGGATCTCAAAGCACATTACAAAAGGAGGTCAGTATCATTTTCCCCATTTTATGGTCGATAAATGGAGGCACAGACTGGGGAAGCAACTTGCCCAAGATCAGCCAGCAGCAGAGTTAGGAGTTGAATCCAGGTCTTCTAAGGTCAGTGCCCTAGCTATTAGGCAATACTGCCACCTCAGGTCTGTTGTAAGGCCTTCGTATTCCATATGTCAGGGTTCCCTGCCCACTTTGAACTCTGGGGTACAGATGTGGGGACCTGCATGAAAGATCCTCTAAGTTTATTTCTACCAGCTTAGGTTAAAAACTTCCCCAGGGCACAAATCCTTCCTTGTCCTTGGATGAGTACTGCTGCCACCACCAAGTGAGTTAGACAAAGATTCAGGAAAAGAACCACTTGGAGTTTCTGTTTCCCCAAAATATCCCCCCAAGTCCATTCACCTCCTTTCCTGGGAAGGCTTGAGAGTGACCAAGGTGAGCATAGACCAGATCTTTGGGTTTTTAGGACTAAAAACCCAATCAGATTCTTAAAAAATATAACTTTATTATAAAGAAAAAGTAAAAGAAACACCTCTATAAAATCAGGATGGAAGGTAATTTACAGGGTAATCAGATTCAAAACACAGGATTTCCCCTCTAGGCAAAACTTTAAAGTTACAAAAACAGGGTTAAACCTCCCTCTTAGCACAGGGAAAATTCACAAGATAAAACAAAAGATAATCTAATGCATTTCCTTGCTATTATTTACTATTTCTGTAATATTAGATGCTTAGTTCAGATATGGCTTAGGGAGATGTATTTTCCCTGCCCTAGTTCCTCGCTGACCCAGAGAGAACCAAGGAACCCAAAGCAAAAACCTTCCCCCACAGATTTGAAAGTATCTTCTCCCCTTATTGGTCCTTTTGGTCAGGTGCCAACCTGGTTATTTGAGCTTCTTAACCCTTTACAGGTAAAGGAGGGATTTTATACTGCCCTTAGCTGTATGTTTATGACACCATGGCTTATTATTTTCTCAGTATTTGGTAGTACATATATTTAAAAACACAGCTGTCCAGTGCACTTATTAAACTATAGTAGGAAGTGCATGTTAGCAGGGTTCCCAGATAAAAGAAAAATAAATATAAGTGCACTGTTGTATCTTTAAAACTGAGTCTTCCCTTCATCTCTCTTCTCCCTTTTTAATGAACTTAAAATATACAGTTATAATTGAATATCCTCTTATTACATTAGGGAAATATCTCCGAACCACTGGCAAAGTCAAGAGGCTCAATCAGGATGAGAGAACATAGCCTTCTAAGACCCCAGTCCTGCTAGTAAAGCCATGCTAGCATACTCTAGTGCCTATGAGGAGTTCCAGTCACTTCAGTGAATCTCTGTGTGGGTTTAAGTGTCTGTCCACACAAATCCAGTTACAGAACTGGGGCCTAAATGCCAGAACTATTATGATCTAGAGTTTGGAACATGAAGTGTTGATACCAGAGGCTATTATGAGTCATCACCTTCAGTATCAGCTAAGATTCTTCTCTTGCTCTCCTTCCCCATCAGTCTACAACCTCTTCTCCCTCCTTCCTGTCCCTGGTTTTTGTTCAGCTGCTCTTTCCTTTCAAAGGGGAGAAGTACAGGAATACCTCCTTTACCTTTTGTACCAGAATCTCTTTCAGTGTTTGTGCCATCTATGCCACAGAAGAAGGGGGAAGGTTCTGGTAGCAATCTCCCAATCCTCATGCTTTAATGAGGGACTCAGTGGTTCCTGCAATGATGACCTCTCTCATTGAGAAGGGATTTCTCTTGCTCACAAACAATGCTCTTCTCCCTGCCAGAGAAAGCAGCGCACTGATCTCAGGCAGTAGCACTCTACGGTTCAATCAGACAGGGAAAGCTCTTTTGATTGCAGATATGCTCATTCTGCTTCTAGAGAATATAGTTCTGCTTCTAGAGGCTATAGTTCTGCAGCAGAATAGGTGCCTCTACTGCCTCACCTCCTTTTTTAGGGGCTGGTAAGAATCGCTCATGGGAACATAGTCTATTCTCTTCTAGCAACCATATAGGCACTAGCTTCATTAAGGAAGCAGGAAAGAGGTTGGGTAAAGGCAGGGTCATACTTTCTTCCCTGCTCTGCACCATCTACCAGAGCTGGCCAGGTGCAGAGAAGTGCATGCTGCACTTTTTTCAAGGGTAATTATGACATTCGAGGGTGCAATCTAGACCAGTGAGGGGCTGTGTCATCACTACCCTGCAATCTGGGGTGCCTCACAATGCATTGCTGCTGTGGCTCCCAACCTGAGCCCCTCCCAAACAGCATGCAGGTTACACCCTGAGTGTCTGTGTATACCTGCAGCCTGCCAGGACACTCCAGTCATAGTCTGGCGTCCACCAGCCTTGGTTACTACTTGCAGTGTGACCCACCCTCAACACACTTAGTCCCTAGTTTCCTCCCAAAATGTGTGTTTTTCATTGTTCAGCCCTCTTCTAGCCCAAGTGCACTATATCCACTGGATCACCCTTGTCCACATGTTTGCTATTGTTTCAACCAATTTGCCTGGGATTGAAGTTAGGTTTACCAGCCTGTAATTGTTACGACCATTGTTACTATAGCTACCCTCTAGTCATTTGGTACAGAGGCTGATTGAAGTGATGGTTACATACCACAGAGTACAAGGTCCTTTGAGTAATCTCTACACTTCATGCATACCAAAAGCCAGCCTGAGTGTCTTATGCCAACCATTTGTAAGTACCCATCGTCTATTTGGTGCTACAAAGAATTCAAGCTACAGATGTGTTCTGAAGCTTACACTGGAGTGGTGATGTGCCTGGTCTTGCAAGGTTTGATAAAGAATGCGTTCTAATTTCAGAGCACCTGCAGACGGTCTCATTAGTACCACAATAATCCTCGTAGGACTCATCTAGTATAGCTGTCCCAACAGTATACAATCAGTGGCCTGAAAATGAAAACCTGCTGCTGTATTTTATTAATTCTGGGTACTCTGTTGCTCTCTCCATGTTATTTATTTGTACTCAGGTGGGTAATTCAAAGTCTCCAAAATCAATTAACAGCTTAATTGGAGTTGCAAAGAAATAATGTAATTGGGAACGTTATGGTCCAATAAAAAGAATTACGTTACACTTCAAATTGATTCCAGCCAGGAGGAAGCTAGGTGAAAGACTTATTTTTCAATATTACAAAAACCCAAATACAAAATTAAAGAGAACCTCCTCAGTGGAAAATAAAAGTCAAGAGCCCAATAGTTACTCTGGTGCGAATCCAGAATAACTGTAATAAAGTCAAAAGGAGTTACTTCTGATTTACAAAGTGCAAGTCACAGCAGAATTTGACCCCAAATAAACTCCTCCAGTGCCAGTCCCAAGCCCAGATCAAAAAGGAGGAGGGTTGGTCCACGGGGCAGCTTCCCATCACTGTAAAAAAAATTCTAGCTACAGAAACTACACATATAAACCAAAAAAATCATGGCCTGAGGAGGCTGAAAAGTGTTCAGATGCATGTATGACAATGGATGATCAAATCCATCAGGAAGTCACCCACTTGATGGTCCAAATTCTGACGGCCAAAAAGAGTACATCCATACCTACCAGGAATGTATGAACTCTAAATAGTACAAAAAAATTAACACAGGTAATTAAAGAAATGGATAGATATAAAATTGACATCCTAGGATGTTGTGAAGTTAGATGGAAAGGTCAAGGTATGATAACATCTGGAGAAAAAGCAATGTTATATTCAGTTGGAACCAAACATGAGAGAGGTATAGGAATCATCATGAATAAGCGCTTCAAAGAAATCAAGCCAATATCAGATAAGCTACTGGCAGCTAGATTCCACTCTTGGCACATTAAGTGCACCATAGTCCTGGCATATGCTCCAACAAACAATGCAGATGAAGAGGACAAAGAGAGATTCTATACAGAATTGAACAATGTAATGAAAGAAATACCAAACCACGATCTTGTCCTGGTTCTGGGAGATTTTGGTGCCCAGCTCGGAAATGAAAGAAGAGGTTGGGAAACAGTCATCAGCCCACATACACAACTGGAACAATAACAGATAATGGCACAAGACTTCATGAATTTTGTGCCGAAAACAATCTTGGCATCTGCAATTCTTTCTTCCAACATAAAAACCATACACAAACAGACATGGATTTCATGGCCGTGCACAAAATAAGATCAATTATATCTGTATTAGAGGTGGAAAACATCAGTGTTAGACACGAGTATTCAGAGGAGCAGATATAGGAAGCAAGCACTACTTGTTGAAAGCAAATATCAAACTGAAGTTTAAAGCGCTCAGAAAGAAAGAACACACACTCAAATTATTCAATACGTAGAAACTACAATATTGCAGGATATGAAAAGAGTACCAAATAGAGGTCAAGAACAGATCTGAGGCCCTTGAAGATGTGGAAGAAAATTAAGTGGAAAAATACAGGGATCTTTTCAAAACAGCTATGTTAGAAGCAGCTGAAAAGATAATTGGTAGAAAGAGCGCGAACAATAAAGAACAGTGGATCTCAGAAGAAACATGGAAAATTATAGACAAAAGAAGAAAACAAAAGGCTCTAGTACTACAACATGTGACTGAAGGAACAAAACAAACCTACAGGAACCTTGAGAAAGCAGTAAAGAAACAATGCAAAAGAGATAAGCGAAATTGGATAGAAAATAAGGCTAGTGAAACTGAAGAAGCAGGGGAAAGAAATGATAAAAGAACAGTCTACATGATCCTAAAACAGTTAACAGGGTATGGATCAAAATTCATATGTGTCCCAGTGAAAGGAAAACAAAGAAAAATTTTGAAAACACAGGAGGAAAACAAAAATAGATGGGTGGAACACTTCAAAGAAGTGCTAAGCCAACCAGAACTTAATACAAGACTGGAATTTAACAACAATAAACCATTAGACCTAGATATAGATGTACCTGAGGTAAAAATAAAAGTAGCAAAAGAAGCATTGCAGAAGCTGAAAAACAACAAGGCACCTCGGTTGGACAGCATTCATCCTGAGATGCTTAAATATGGAGGCGAAGATGTGGAATCAGTCGTCTGTTCGCTGTGCAACAAAATGTGGACAGAAGAGAAAGTGCCAGAAGAATGGATTTTGGTATCTTAATCAAGTTACCAAAGAAAGATGATCTAAACAATTGTTCAAATTGGAGGGGAGTAACATTTTTATCTGTCGCAGGAAAAACAGAATGAAAGGAAAGATGGATACCATCCTATGTGAACAACAAACTGGAACAAGGAAGATCATGCACAGATGCTATTTTCACCCTGAGACGGATTATTAAGAACAAAATTGAAGTCCGGGGCAGCCTTGCCATCAATTTTGTGGACTTTCAAAAGGTATTTGATAGGGTAAACACACAAACAATGTGGAAAATTGTGGAACAATATGGAATTCCAACAAAATTAATCAACATTATGAAGGCATTCTACACCAACTCAAAATGCTACATTAAAATGGAAAATGGATTGAGTAAGCCATTCAACGTCAAGACAGGTATATAGGGCAGGAGTGCACCTTTCTCTGTTTTTGTTTATGCTAGTCATCGACTAGAGATTAAAACAATGTGACAGTGATACATATAGCCTAAAATGGAACAATTCACTGCTATTTGATCTAGACTTTGCTGACGACATTGCTCTTATCAATAAAGATGCCAATGGACTACAAAAATGCACAAACCAAGTAAAAGAAGTAATGGAGAAGATAGGTTTGAGATACAATGCAAAGAAATGTAAAGTCATATTAATGGGGACTACAGGGACAGAAATCAAAATTGAAGTAGAGAAACTGGAGAAAGTGGACAATTTTACATATCTTGGAAGTACCATCAGTCAAGATGGTACTAGTTCTGAGGAAATAATAAGAACAATTGGGAAGGCAAACACTGCATTTGGAAGACTCAAAAACATCTCCTTCAAGAAAAAACAAAGCAATTGTTATCACCATCACAACATATAGCAGTGAGATATGGCAACTTACCAAGAAAGATATGCAAAAGCTGGATGCATTTAATCACAAATGTCTGAGGAATATTGGGAATAATATACAGAGATAGGAAGATGAATGAAGAAGTCAGAAGAATTACTGGACAGGGCACCCTCTAACAAATAATCTACAAAAGAAGACATCAGTGGCTGTGACGTGCTGAGAATGGACTACTCTAAGTCACAGCAATGGCTGTATATACTCAGCTAGGATTCAGCCCACTACTGCTAGTGAAGTGTCCCAGAAGAAATTTGATGGAGTCTTGCAGCATGGACATGCTATACTTTACAGACACTATTTAATTTTTATGTATTTATCTGATGCTTACATCATAGGTCTGTCTGCTTGGGGTGAACTGAAAAACCATTCATTCTAGTGTTACTCTGAAGTCAATAAATCCCAATATAGAAGATCATGAACTCTGAAGGCTTTAGAATTAGCACATGTAGGAGACAAGGCCACTCGACTTGATTTTATCTGATTTGTAGAGAATAGTCTGCCGATCAATTTCATGCATGAGCTAAACCACACTAGTGATTGTACCCTGGGAATAAATGATGGACCTACAAATTTGAGGAATCAAATTATCCAAATTACTAATGCAAGATTCAAATTAATTCTAGACAAGTAAAATCTACCATTGATCGTGGAAGCATATCTGAGCAGCCTATGTTGAAAGGTGTCACTCTTCATAGGTTTATAGTTTTCGAGGCCAAACTTGTCTACTATTCTTTCCAGGTTCTTAATACCACTTATCCATTTATTCTGAATGGAATTAAGAGTAAGTGTGATTGTAGACAGGATATATCAGGGGATTTTCAATGGAAGACAAAGGGTGGAACTAGTTTGTGATGCAAGTTGGTAATCTCAGTCCAAGAACAACCACCACAATAGTTGTTCCACTGAGGGCACTAAGGGAAATAGAGGCCATATGTCTTGAATGCACATAGAAACCCAAGTGTCATCTTAATTCTTGGAGGTGATCCCATGAAAGCAGGGTTGAAGGTGGGGAGCTTGTACTGTTACTGTAGGCATTAAAGAGGTATTGTCAATAAATAGAGGGCTGATCTTCAGTAGGAACTTACATTTGCATAGCTACATCTCTCAGGGGTGTGAAAAATCCACACCGCTGAGAGATGTACCTATGATGAGGATCATAGGTGCTCTGGCTGTTTGACATTGGGAGAGAGACTGCGGGTGAGCTAACTTTTATGAGACAGAGGAAAGTCTTTTTTGTTACGCTGAGGCTCTAGAACAAGGGTCATCAACCTTTCAGAAGTGCTGTGCCGAGTCTTCATTTATTCTCTCTAATTTAAGGTTTCGCGTGCCGGTAATACATTTTAACGTTTTTAGAAGGTCTCTTTCTATAAGTCTAATATATAAATAAACTATTGTTGTATGTAAAGTAAATAAGGTTTTTATAATGTTTAAGAAGATTAATTTAAAATTAAATTAAAATGCAGACCCCCTCGGACTGGTGGCCAGGACCTGGGCAGCGTGAGTGCCACTGAAAATCAGCTCGCATGCCGCCTTTGGCACATGTGCCATAGGTTGCCTACCTGTGCTCTAGAAAGTGGGTTATATGTTTATTTTATATGCAACCATTTGTTTCCATTAATTCTACTTGCTTAACAAATCTCTTTTCATTATTAAGTAAAAACTTCTTGTTTATAGTAAAAACATGTGTCAGTGCTGTGTGTCAAGCGGAGCTGTGATTTATGGTGTAACCTGTGAGCTGGGGTATACTGTTCGTTTAGGAGCAGAGCACGAAGGAGTTCTGTGGGTGTTCAGTGGATAAGGGGCTGGGCACTCTAGGGGAATAATCAGGGGAGCTGTGGGTAGGAGTGTGCCTATCATTAACCTGTACAAAAGAGAGTGGGGCCTACCAAAGCGTGGAAGGCAGGGCTTGTGTTGCCAGGGACTGATGGAGTTGGGGAACTCACCAACAGCAGGCACAGACAAGGGTTCCTTATGCTAAACACAGGTGGTAGCAAGGTGCCTCACAAGCTAGGGTACTCCAAGGAAGCATCCCATCCTCACTTAATTACTGTTACATAAATTTTGCTTTCAATTGTTTGTTATCACAATCCCTGAGAAAATGTCATGTTTTCTGAGTGTTAGTGGTGTTGCAGTTCTCACCTGATGCATTTGCTCCATCCAAGACAATATCTATATTTAGAGTTTCTAAGAAATAGTTCTGCTGAGTAAAGATTTTATAACCAGGGCTGGCTTCATGGTATTGCTTTGCCCTGCTGTGATTTGTCCTCATTTCTCACTGCCTGTGCTGATCAATACTGAACATTCTGCACAGCTCCTAACAAAATTACTGATTTGTAACAATATTTGAACAGACTCTACAGCTCTTTTCTTTTCCAAAAAGGACGGCTGCTCTTGTATCTGAGGTAATGCAGCCAGAAGCGACAGAACAGCTGGAAAACAAGGACTAGAGAATCATAAACAAGCTGTGAGTAAAGGAGTACACTGGAGTTGTTAACTATAACAGTCAGAGCCACTAATAACGGTGACCTCACTATAATTAAATGCAACATCCTTGGGGCAGGACTAGTACTAGAAACCTGTGCCCTGACATTAAACTTTAGAAAGTGGATTTTAAAAAAAAATGTTTTAAAGAGATTAGTCAAAGAACCTGGAGTCAAGAGCAAGGAAGTGAAAATCCTTAGATTTATCATGGAAATTCTATAATTTGAGTCACAAGTGCTATACAAATCTCTAAACCAAAACAGAAAGCAAGAAAACGAGAAAAAGATATAGCAGGGTTAAGTGGAAAGGTAGAACAGTAGTTTGACTACTGTAGAGTTTCCATGCATTATCCTTTGAAACAATGGGTTCTGGCCATTGTTACAGAAAAGAGGATGGACTAGATGGACCACTGGTCTGAGCCTGTATGACAACTGTTATGTTCCCAATAATGCCACAGCAACTCATGGAAGCCAGGTGAAACACGGCAATTCTGAAATGCTCACAAATATGAGCAAAAGAAAGCCCTAGTTAATGTTAAAAAAAAAAAGTCTAAATAAGTCTCCTCTTCTCAATAGTTGAAATAAACTACCCAACTTTGACTCGGCAGAAAATTCCAGGTTTCATTTAGCTACTAGAATTATCTTAAAATGAAAATATTCAATCAATTTTATATTTCTTATAAGCAGTTCAACTGAAGGAAGGCAATTTAGGGCATGACTGCTCTTGTAGAACAAGCTGAATGACATTAGAAAACAAGATTTAGAAAGCTCATCTCATTATTTTTATGGGAAGAGGTTATTCTTGATGCCTCTAGGTGCTGCAATGACCTCTGGCCAGAACTCTCAGCTACAGCCTGCTTCGGCTGCAGTAACCTTAAGAGCAGTTTTTCATGACAGTGGTAAAAAGGCTGGACTCCTACATGCAATAGCAGCTTGGCATCGGTGCCGCTGAACCATCATTGCTGTAATAGAGATTACATCTTCCAGTGTAGTCACATCCCAAAAGTTATCAGGCCTCATGTTTAATGTTTAATGAAAGGGCACATAAATTGCAAATATATTTGTCAGAATGGACAATTCTATCAGCTGTAGTGGCAAGATGAGAAGAGCTGTGGCTTTCCTTTGTGAAGAGCTGAGAGGGAGAATATTTATTACAATGGCTAGTAAGCCACCTATGGCAAGAATCAATTATCTGAATTTTTACACTGGCTGCTCTTCAATCAATGAATTGTTTACAGCTTTAACTACAAAAATTGGTAGTAATCCTTCAAGACTGATTAGAGTTTAGTTTCAGACTTGATAGGATACTAAAGATGTGGACAGTCAAGTATCAGAGGGGTAGCCATGTTAGTCTGGATCTGTAAAAGCAGCAAAGAGTCCTGTGGCACCTTATAGACTAACAGACGTTTTGGAGCATGAGCTGTCATGGGCGAATACCCACTTCATTGGATGCAGCCCACGAAAGCTCATGCTCCAAAACGTCTGTTAGTCTATAAGGTGCCACAGGACTCTTTGCTGCTTTTAAAGATGTGGAGTTTTTTTCTTAATCAATTACTAATTTGTTGCTGGGGGACTAGGTGGTTCTGGGTACTGAGAGCCTTTCACATCAGCTTGTCAGGTCAAATCCAGCCTGAGATTTGTAGTGACAAGGCTGTCACTAGGCTGAGGGCTCTCTGGCAGTCTTTGTGAAACATGGTTGGTGGTCTCACTCCAGTTGAGACCTGGGTGAATACAGCAAAAACATATTTGCAAAGGAAATTTTGCAATCTCTTTTGTTCACTAACAGTCTGAGGAGTGAATTCTTTATTTGCAAGAATGTTTATGAAAAGTGAAAGTGTCATGATACTTATGTAGATAATTATGTATGAGAGCATCAGCACTGGAAGTAGTCACAGCCAGTTTGGGAAGCTCTTTTTACTATGTGCACAATAGATTTATGATACTAATGTTTACAGGTGAGTTACAAGCAAGAAAGGGGGAGCCTGTTTATGAAGTTTAGGTCATCTAATCAGACAACAGAAGCAGTACCATGTGACTTAGATGACCAATCATACAATCAATTTTTAAAGGCATTCAAATTGCTGGAGAGCCTGCTGGGAACATAGGCCCTTGCAAACACTACTCAGTACATTGAGTGGTGTTATCTAAGCAAAAGGACCATGAAATGGAACATCTACATTTTAATCCTGGTTTGGGATCCCATAGTGATTTTCAAGAAGTTTCTTAATCTGTTTGAATTTCCTCATCTTGTGAGTGGACCTAAACTTCGGAAAGCTGTTAAAAACCCATAGTTAATGTCTACAGGGGTGAATGGAAGATTGAAAGAGCTACGTAATTGTTAAGTAAACTACATGTGTTAATTATATAAATGCATCTTGCTATATCAGTTTTGTGGAATTTCTTAACAATATATATTGCATACATAAGAACAGCCGTACTGGGTCAGACCAAAGGTCCATCTAGCCCAGTATCCTGTCTACCAACAGTGACCAATGCCAGGTGCCCCAGCGGGAGTGAACCTAACAGGCAATGATCAAGTGATCTCTCTCCTGCCATCCATCTCCAGCCTCTGACAAACAGAGGCTAGGGACACCATTCCTTATCCATCCTGGCTAATTGCCTTTTATGGACTTAACCACCATGAATTTATCCAGTTCTCCTTTAAACGCTGTTATAGTCCTAGCCTTCACAACCTCCTCAGGTAAGGAGTTCCACAAGTTGATGTGCGCTGTGTGAAGAACTTCCTTTTATTTGTTTTAAACCTGATGGCCATGAATTTCATTTGGTGGCCCCTAGTTCTTGTATTACGGGAACAAATAAATAACTTTTCCTTATTTACTTTCTCACATCACTCATGATTTTATAGACTTCTATTATATCCCCCCTTATTCTCCTCTTTTCCAAGCTGAAAAGTCCCAGCCTCTTTAATTTCTCCTCATATGGGACCTGTTCCAAACCCCTACTCATTTTAGTTGCCTGTCTCTGAACCTTTTCTAATGCCAGTATTTATTTTTTGAGATGAGGAGATCACATCTATATTCAAGATGTGGGCGTACCATGGATTTATATAAGGGCAATAAGATACTCTCTGTCTTATTTTCCATCCCCTTTTTAATGATTCCTAACATCCTGTTTGCTTTTTTGATCTCCACTGCACACTGCGTGAACGTCTTCAGAGAACTATACACGATGACGCCAAGATCTTTTTCATGATTCGTTGTAGCTAAATTATCACCCATCATATTGTATGTATAGTTGGAGTTATTTTTTCTAATGTGCATTACTTTACATTTATCCACATTAAATTTTATTTGCCATTTTGTTGCCCGATCACTTAGTTTTGTGAGATCTTTTTGAAGTTCTTCACAGTCTGCTTTGGTCTTAACTATCTTGAGCAGTTTAGAATCATCTGCAAACTTTGCCACCTCACTTTTTACCCCTTTCGCCAGATCATTTATGAATAAGTTGAATAGGATTGGTCCTAGGACTGACCCTTGGGGGAACACCACTTGTTACCCTTCGCCATTCTGAGAATTTACCATTTATTCCTACCCTTTGTTCCCTGTCTTTTAACCAGTTCTCAGTCCATGAAAGGACCTTCCTTCTTATCCCATGACAACTTAATTTACATAAGAGCCTTTGGTGAGGGACCTTGTCAAAGGCTTTCTGGAAATCTAAGTACACTATGTCCACTGGACCCCTCTTGTCCACATGTTTGTTGACCCCTTCAAAGAACTCTAATAGATTAGTAAGACACGATTTCCCTTTACAGAAACCATGTTGACTTTTGCCCAACAGTTTATGTTCTTCTATGTGTCTGACAATTTTTTTCTTTACTATTTGCCCGGTACTGACGTTAGACTTACCGGTCTGTAATTGCTGGGATCACCTCTACAGCCATTTTTAAATATTGGCATTACATTAGCTATCTTCCAGTCATTGGGTACAGAAGCCGATTTAAAGGACAGGTTACAAACCATAATTAATAGTTCAGCAACTTCACATATGAGTTCTTTCAGAACTCTTGGGTGAATGCCATCTCGTCCTGGTGACATGTTACTGTTAAGTTTATCAATTAATTCCAAAATCTCCTTTAGTGACACCTTAGTCTGTGAAAATTCCTCCAATTTGTCACCTACAAAAGCCGGCTCAGGTTTGGGAATCTCCCTAACATCCTCAGCTGTGAAGACTGAAGCAAAGAATCCATTTAGTTCCTCCACAATGCCCCACTGATTGCTTAGCAGGCTTCCTGCTTCTGATATACTTAAAAAAAACATTTTGTTATTACCGTTTGAGTTTTTGGCTAGCTGTTCTTCAAACTCCTCTTTGGCTTTTCTTATTACATTTTTACACTTAATCAGACAGTGTTTATGTTCCTTTCTATTTACCTCACTAAGATTTGACTTCCACTTTTTAAAAGATATCTTTTTATCTCACTGCTTCTTTTACATGGTTGTTAAGCCACAGTGGCTCTTTTTTAGTTCTTTTACTGTGTTTTTTAATTTGGGGTGTACATTTAAGTTGGGCTTCTATTATGGTGTCTTTGAAGAGCATCCATGCAGCTTTCAGAGATTTCACTTTAGTCACTGTACCTTTTAATTTCTGTTTTACTAACCTCCTCATTTTTGCATAGATCCACTTTCTGAAATTAAATGCTACAGTGTTGGGCTGTTGAGGTGTTCTTCCCATCACAGGGATGTTAAATGTTAATATATTATGGTCACTATTTCCAAGTGGTCCTGTTATAGTTACCTCTTGGACCAGCTCCTTCGCTCCACTCAGAATTAAATCAAGAGTTGCCTCTCCCTTTGTGGGTTCCCATACCTACTGCTCCAAGAAGCAGTCATTTAAAGTATCGAGAAATTTTGTCTCTGCATTTTGTCATGTTCCCAGTCAATATGGGGATAATTCGAGTGTACATATATAAATGATGTGCAACCTTTGGCATTTGAGATTTTAGTGCCGCAAATGTATAAGGTATTGTACACTGGGTAAATATTCAGACTAATGAATAACGGAGCTCTAGTTCCATTGTATAGCACCTTGCATGCTGGCAGCACAAATATGGAGAATACAAAAGAATGAAAATATCACAGGATACTCACTAAACTCCAAAGCATATTTTGTATTGCCATGATTTACAGCTTTACAAGCTGATCCTGCACCTTTTCCTCATGCATTTGAAGTTGATCAGTGAGACTACTCATGATTAAGAATTAGAGCTGGTCAACATTTTCCAGCTGATTTTTTTTTAAATCAAAACGCCACATTGATAAGATTGTTTTTTTGCAATTCCCCCACAAAAACAGTTTTGCCAGCTATTGAGCTATCAAAATGTTCCTAGTTTTGAAATATTGATAAGCTATTGAAATTCTGAATGTTGACCAAAAAGGACTGTCATTCACAATTTTGCACTTCGCCCTCCCCCCTGCACACACCATTTATGCATGAGCAAGTACGTCAGGACTGAACACTTGGGAAGGCAAAGCTGTCAGAGAGCTCTAAATATTGGAGTTATGAATGTGATTAATTTCATATCAAGGAGAAGCTGTAGACGTATTAATGCCCTAGGAAAGTATTACTAGATGAATTTGCTTTAATGCAAATACATTTGGAGCACTTTGGTAAGAGCTATTGAAGTGGATCATCATTGCTGTTCAAAGCTCCTGAGTTGCACTTGTGGGTGGAGGGCTAGCAGATGAAGGCACAAGCCGATGATTATATAAAAACTCCTGTTGATTATTGAGTATGTTTTCCATTCATATACAATCGATTCCTTTTTCTTCCCCCTGAGCAGTGTAGTTATATATTACTTAGGAACTCTCCTTCTCTCCCCACTTCTCCCCAAGAGTTACATTCATGAGCACACTGTTGTCACTGGCTTGCCAGGACACCACTGAAAAGGACATATACATTTCAAAGGTAGTTTCCTACTTAAAAGAAATGAAAGCAAATTGCATCAAACGCTATAGACAATCTCCATCGATAAGTCTCCTTTCAAGATCAAGCTTTCTGTGAGTCTCCGCTCTGATGTGTATCTACTCTGCTACTTCGACAGTATCAGCTAAAGTTTACCCTTGTGGTTTAGCTCAGAGTAGAACTGGAACTAAGCCAGAAAGATCAGCTCCAGACCTGGAAGATAAGTCCCTAAATTAAAAGATATTAGAGTGATGTTGGTTTGGCCCTTTATAAATATGGCTGTTAGCTCTGAAAAAGCAGACTGGTTCTGACCCATCTGTTATTAACAGGTTTCCTGAAAGTGTTCCCACTTTGCAAACGGAGACAATCAGCAGGGGTCATGGTAAAAACTATAATTCAAGGCCTAATAAAAGCACCAATCTGAGCGATAAAATTTCAAAAAAAAGGGATACTGACTTGGAAATACTAATGAAGCAACCTATAGAATAGCAAGTCACCTGAAGTAACTATTGCCACATGAGATTAGAACTCAGTTATCTGTGGTGAGTTGTTTTTTTAATTTGTCTATCTTAAAATTTACAACTTTAGAATGAATTCAGTGATTATAGCCATAATCTAGCACCTATTTAATGGATACTCTTAACACTATAGCATTTTATACTAGTGGTCTTAAGCCCTGTATTATTGCGTATTAGAGTTATTTAGATTGCAATAGCATTCAAATGGTATTAGGTGCTTTCCAAACAGTGGAAGATGCTGTGCAGTAAAGACCATATGCTGTAAGCACTGTAGGCTGTAATATTTTAGAGCATTTGTGTAGAAAAATGTAGGATATTTTTATATAAGAGTAAAAAGTTTATTTTATTTGGGCATTTGATAAATGACCTTTGAAGAGAAGGTTCTGAGATAAGCATAAAATAGATTATAGCAAATAGAAAATTTCCATACATAATACAGAATTTCAATGAGCCCCTTAGATTTAAAAAGATCCAAACAAATCCTCAGGGAACATCCTGAGACCAGGCCCATAAGCTTGTGAGCACTAACCTTGCTGTGCAGGGTGGCTTTTCATTTTTCTTTTTTCTTTTGCTAAAATCTGGAAGCACTGGTTCTTAGTGCAACTGAGTTGACGACCAACATGTAAGAGTCAATGGCAGCTGAAAAAATAAGTCAGTTACAAGAAAGACTCAACACTATGGAGAATCTGGTTCTATAGTGTTTTAGATACTGTAGAGAAACCCTGACTGGTCCATATTGTGACATCCTTATTAATAAGGAATGGTCTTTTCCAGGAAAGATGAGTGCAATTGTTCCTAGGTAGGCCCTGTGAAATTATGCATAATATTCTTCAGCTTGGAGAATGACATGATTTTGTTCTTATTTTGTCCATCTATGTTTAGATATATTAAAAAACTTAAATAAAACCCTCCATTACTCTAGGTGCACTGAAAAATCAATGTAATACCCATGTTAATAGAACTCAGTAGCATTCCCTGGATCGTGGCTTTATATTTTCCTACATTAAATAAAAGGTAAATGATTGCCACTCTGCAGTGCAAATATTGATGTTACTCAGGGAAATTGACATACTTTCTGACATTCCAGCCCTGCCTTGGTTTTATTGCTTGCTCCTTCAGACGTGATTGAGACACATCCATATTAGCACTTTAATATTGTTAGTAGGTGGATCATTTCATTATTGTATTACTTTTTACATGTTGAAATAGTCATAGCAAAGCTTTATTGTTCAGAACAATTATGATCCTGGTACAGATGACTGGTCATGAAAAAGATAAAAGTATGATTTCTATGGCTTTTCGAAAGATTATGCAAATACAATTCATATGCTCTGATAAGTGACAAGCCATATGCATATGCAACATGATTGAATTTGCAGTTGTAGGAAACAACATTTTATTAGGACTGGAATAGAACTATCCATTAAAATTGTTTGTTGATAGAAAAAAAAAGGATTTGATTCATTTTCATAAAATGTCTGCTTCCAATAGAAAAATTGGACTTTTTGTTGAAAAACAAAAAGCCTAAAAGCTTCAGTTTTCAGCCAGAAGCCTTGTGGTTTATTTTTATCCTTGTTTGTTTTCAGTATGTTAGACAAAGTCAAAATTTCCCCATGGGAAATTTCTATAAAACATTTTACCCACTGTGTTGATTATTTTGCACTGAGTTGAACCTAGTACAGTTATAGAATTTATTTTGTTCATTTACTGTAGATCAGAAGAAGAACACAGTAATTTAGGGAGTTAACTGTATTGTTCTAATTTCGCCTGGCTTATGAGTCTAGGACTAACTCAGAGACAACTTAGATACAAAGCACCCCATTTTCACAGCACCAAGCCTAAAATTTGGATCCTAAACCACACCTGGACAAGGATTTAGGAGCCTAACTTCAGGTACTCTTTTTGAAAATGGTGACTTACATGGTATGTAAATGTCAATGGATTTTGAATCACTTTAAAGAGTGTACTGTACCTTCACTATACAGTATTGTTTTTCCTATTATGACACCAAGATAGATACTGGGCCAAACCCTGTGGGTCTCTGCTTTGACCACTGGCTTTAAAGAGATTTGCCTGTGACTCTGGGGCTGTAGGATTGAGCCCAATATTTGTGCATTTAGTAAGAAGAAGGGTTGAGAGAGGGACTGTATCCTATCAAAATATTAAACCAAATATCTGGCATGGCACAGCACATATTTGCGAGGTGGCTCAGCAGTGCTAGGAATTGTCTTTAAATAAGCTGGCACAATACTGTTGGATTTGTGACTTGCTAAGCAGTTAGTTAGCCCTGAGCTGATACAGGGAAGGAGTGTAGCTGAGCAGAAAACATTGGACAAGGAGTGTTTGCATAGTGCATAGTCAGTAATAAGAGCACAATGAGGGGAATCAATCCTGCATCCACCTAGTCAATGGCAAATGGACACTGAGGTACAGTTCTTTAGCTAGAGCCAATACTCCCTTCTCTTTCCCAGATTCTGAGTCACTGCGGAGCTGCCTGGAACTGGACAGGCAAAAGTGAAACAATCTTCTATATTGTCAAGCTGGTTCAAGCAATAGAAGTACTAGCTATTGCTCCTCTTCCCCCACCCACCCTTTTAAAAGAGTTTGTAATACCACTGGAACACACTTTGCTTTTGGTTATGCCCCTATCACATCACACAACTGTAGGAAAAGACCTTACTAATGTTCAAGTGTGCTTCTGTTTTCCTGCATCTTATACTGCAATGCACAAGGCTCAGATATTAACGCAGGGTAGATATGATAGCATTAGTTCCAGAGCTTTGCCATGGCTTGTTTTTGTGTTGCAACCACAATAAATTGCTTTGAGTCTGATACAGCAGGGTGGATAAAGCTGTACATAATGTGACAAATAGTTTTTCAATTGTAATTATACAACACAACTAGTGTGTTTTTTGTTGGACAACACCCTAATGAAATTGGATATGGAGGCAATGGGGAGTAGGGAGTAGAACAGCATGGTTCTAGAAGTACTGGTTGATATAAAAAGAAACAGGATTAAGAATCCATAAAAAAGGGCATAACAAATTCTCTGTAGGGTCACAGACTTAGTCTTTAATTATGAAGTCTTTCCTTCACAGCTCTCAAGTGTAGGCATAGATGGGGGAACTGAAATTCAAAGATGTTAGATGAATTGCCCATGGTCCATCATGAGCGAGTAAGGATCAAAGCTAAGAATGAGATCCAAAGCTCACTGAAGGCAGTGGTGCAATTCCAACTGATTCCAATGGGCTTTTGCATCAGGTCCTTATTGGAGAAGACTATCACAGTTGGATTTCATCATCTCCATGTCATACAACTATAATGGACCTTTTCCAGTCCCACAAAATGAAGCTGTCATTTACATTATCTTGAATAATATAATTGGATAATGTGTTTTGGTCAAGGATCAAGTCATATTTTGATAAAGGATGTCATGTGTTTCCTTTTTCAAACACACTCTAAGGTCAGAGTTTATATTTGAAAACAAGCAAACTATGTTACCCTGGAATAACACAAAAAAATTTAACTTTATTTTGGGGAGGATCACAAACCCACACTCAATGCTGCACAAAAACAATATCAGATTTTCCCGAAAGCTGAGAGAGAGAGAGAGAGAGAGCCGGACAACTCATTGAAAAGAAGTTACATCTGAACACCACTTTAACAAAGCAGTTCCATGCTGAAAGCCAGATTCACCATTGGCACAGGCCCTAGCAGTCAGCCTCCAGCAGCAGATAGTCTTGCTGGAAGAGGGGTTGTGGCAGTTTCACTGCATTGGGGGCGTCCCAGCGCAGCCCCAAAAGTGAACAGCCTACTGCAGTGCAATTGGAACAGTGCACTCCATGTGTAACCTTTCCCAAAAGGGTATTATCCCTTATGGAAAAACTCAATACAATTCTTTAATATGATATAAAAAGCAAGCCCCATAACCCTTTAGAAATAAGCTTATTCTCTATTAAATTATAGGATATGCTAGAGTAATTTATCAGGAATGCTCTTAAAATTCCATAGACTCATATTGGTGTAATCAGGATTAAACTATATAAGAATTTGATAGGGGATGGGAGTCTCTGGTGTAGACAGAAGTTGCCCTCCCAGCAGATATTTCTTCCCACCCACTTCTGCACTGAGAAGGGTGGCAGTGGACACCTTCTCTGGTGATTCCTCCGTAGGCAGCTGGTGCCAGGAGGTAGAATCTGAACCTCCCTGGACAAGCAGGGGCATATAGAGTCCCAAGCCCATGAGAGATTCAGACTATTGATTCTCTAGTGTACCATAAAGCAAAAACAGCACGAGAGGGGAGATAGGAATACTCACCATCTGTCTAGAGGGCTTTGCAGAAGGGACAAACAAATGAGCACTTTTGCCACCTTCAGATAATGAAAAGAGGAAGAAAAGGAGCCACTGTTCAGCAGTGCAACAGCAGCTAATTTAATTACTTCTGTTCTTGAAAGAAGCTGAGTTTTGCAGTGGATGCAATGATTATATTGAGTGTAAAAGGTTTTGGTCATTATTTCTGGGGAGATAAGGCAGGACTAATGCTTTTTATGATATGAGCATTGAGAGTTAACAGTAGTAGTAGGAGATCAAATAGAGGATTTAAAGAGATGTGGTCCAAAGGAAGTTGGGTGAACATAAGATGCTTATAGATGAAATAGGATTCGTTTTAAAGCCAGAGCAAGTGACAGCAGAGAGGCAGAGGGGCAGCTGTGAATGTTACAAGGGAAGTGGATTAGATACATTGCACAGGAAAGTGTATTTAAAATTAAAAGATGGTGAGTCAGCTTTTGATCTAAGTTAAACTGGCGTCAACTAGGAACCTCTGATATCATTGGAGTTACTCCATATTTACACTAGTGTAACTGAAATCAGAACATGGTCCAAAAATAGACTAACATATCAAGCATTGGATCAAAATAAAGGGACAGATTTTTGACAGGTGTAAACCAACATAGCTCCACTGGTGATTTACACCAGTAAGATCTGTTTCAAGGACTGATTCAGCTCCCACTGAAGTCATTTGGAGTTTTTCCATTGATTTCATTGAGACGTGGATTGGGCAAATAGAAACAGTTCAGGCCCCACTAAGGCTTCACTTCAAGCTAAACTGTGATTGAGTTCTAAGGAGGTCTTACTGGGCACCTAATGTAGTAGCTATCTGAGGAGTGTACAATATCTAGTTCATACTCAACTCTTATATATGTACAATGCACACTATTTCCTTCAAATACAGACGGGGGAAAATGGAAGCTGAATCATATCTGTAGCTGTAGGAAGATATTAGGACAGGACAACTGACGTTGGGGCTAAATTAAGACATTATTTGCACCTGACCTAAACATGAACCGAGCTCAAAATAAACCTCAAGTTATCCAAACATTTTGAATCTTCACTGATTTCCCAATTTCACTTGACTCAGTGCTGGCATTTTCTCCTAACAACTCCTCAGTAGCAATTAATAGGTGACCTTTCTTCTCATGTCCAACAAACTCAAATGGTGAGATCAAGAAATAGACTAGGATGCTTGTTACTAGAGAACTTCTTTCTGGGAGTATTTTCCCTTTAGTGCCTATTATATCAGCAGCAAGCTACAAAGCTGCAGAAAAGGACATGGGGATTACAGTGGATGAGAAGCTGGATACGAGTCAGCAGTGTGCCCTTGTTGCCAAGAAGGCCAAAGGCATATTGGGCTGTATTAGTAGGAGCATTGCCAGCAGATCGAGGGAAGTGATTATTCCCTTCTGTTCGGCACTGGTGAGGCCACACCTGGAGTATTGCATCCAGTTTTAGTCACCCCACTACAGAAGGGATGTGGACAAATTGGAGAGAGTCCAGCAGAAGAAACAAAAATTATTAGGGGGCTGGGGCACATGACTTACGAGGAAAGGCTGAAGGAACTGGAGTTATTTGTCTGCAGAAGTAAAGAGTGAGGTGGGATTTGATAGTAGCCTTCTCTACCCCGCTATAATGTGACCTGATACAACACGGGTTAGTGTACAGTGTGGTAGCAGCAGGGCTCCAGCGGCACTTTAAAGGGTCCGGGGCTCTGGCTGCTGTGGGAAGTCCTGGACCCTTTAAGTCACCGCTGGAGCCCTGCCACTGCTACCCTGGGCCTGCGGTAGTGGGGTTTGCTGGCAATTTAAAGGACCCGGGCTCCCCGCAGAGGCCGAAGCTCTTTAAATCACCGCTGGAGCCCTGCTGCCCCTACCCCGATATAACGGGGTTTCAGCTATAATGCAGTAGAGATTTTTGGCTGCCCACAGCCACATTATAGCGGGGTACTGGTGTACCTGAAGAGGGGTTCCAAAGAGGATGGAGCTAGGCTGCTCTCAGTGGTGGTAGATGACAGAACAAGAAGCAACAGTCTCAAGTTGCAGTGGGGAATGTCTAGATTGGATGTTAGGAAACACTATTTCACTAGGAGTGTGGTGAAGCACTGGAATGCGTTATCTATTCTAGGGAGGTGGTGGAATATCCATCCTTAGAGGTTTTTAAAGCCTAGCTTGACAAAGTCCTGGCTGGGATGTCCTGCTTTGCTTTGAGCAGAGGATTGGACTAGATGACCTCCTGAGGTCTCTTCCAACCCTAATATTCTATGATTCTAAGCTTCAGGCAACAATCTGTTTGCATAGCCATTATAACTTACATTATTCAGACTTTGTGCACACAATAAAAAAAGTAGACTATATCCTATTAAGTTTTGTGAACCTATTTGCATAAAATTGCACAAAGACAATTAGGAATTAGCTAGGAAGCACTTAGATATCAAAGTGCTGGGTGCTTTGAAAAAACCTTAAGATTGTTGACTTACATCAGAAATTATGAATATGAGTTCATGTGTCCAAGATAAAGCAGGCCACCTTTATGTTTCCACCCCCAGGTGTACATCAAATAAGATGCTGAAAATATGTAGTATTGGACAGCAAGCCTTCAGGAAACAGCAGTGGCTTATATCAGTGTTGAATGTTGATTTACCCACATGATTCTCTCAAACTTCTCTTGCAGGTAGTGCTGCCTGGATGCAGCCCCAGGATAATATATATAACTGCTTTCATAGGGACAATCTGATCCCATTGTACCTCTCCAATACAGTCTCCCCAGCATGTCTTGGGCAGACAGGGAATCCAGTATGCACGTGGGGTTGTGTCTCAAATACTCTCCCACGTGGCTCCACTTAGGGCATGTCTATACACTAGAAGTGCTACAAGTTGCAATGCTGCAGCTATGCCACAGTACACTGCAGTGTAGGCACTTGCTACAGTGACAGGAGGTGTTTCCTGTTGCTGTAGTAAATCCACTCCTTTGAGAGATGGTTCTTAGGTTGGAAACAGTTCTTCCACTTACCCCCACTGTAGATGGAGGTAAGTAAAGTCACCCTAACTATGTTGTATCCGGATGTGAAATTTTTCACAACCCTGAATAACATAGCTATTTCAACTTAAGTTTTAAATGTAGACCAGGCCCTAGGGTGCCATCTACTTTCTTAATGCACGTTGTAGGACAGGGGTCGGCAACCTCTGGCACATGGCTCTCCAGGGTAAGCACCCTGACAGGCCGGGCCAGTTTGTTTACCTGCCGTCTCGGCAGGTTTGGTGGACCACGGCTCCCATTGGCCGTGGTTCGCCGTCCCAGGCCAATGGGAGTGGCAGGAAGTGGCGTGGGCGAGGGATATGCTGGCTGATGCTTTCTGCCACCCCCATTGACCTGAGACGGCGAACCATGGCCAATAGGAACCGCGATCGGCTGAACTTGCTGACACGGCAAGTAAACAAACTGGCCCAGCCCACCAGGGTGCTTACACTGGCGAGCCGCGTGCCAGAGGTTGCTGACCCCTGTTGTAGGATATGCTATGAGAGTACACCTTTAAAAATGCATTTAAAAAAAATCTCAGTTATAGTGTTTGTGTACTATTGACAAAGCAAGCAGACACAAAGTAAGATAAAATTAGAGATGGGATCCTCAGAAAAAATGATGGCATTTTAATACCTTGATGTTTGAGGGTGTTCAACTCTTGGGTTAAAGTCTGGTATATATAGAGGCAGGGCCCAGCTCAGTTTCAGAGGGAGCCAGGCTATTGGTTTACCGAAGTTTTGAAAAGTTTTTCAAAATATTTTCCTGTTTTTTTCAAACCATCTTTAATTTTCACAATAGATCAATTATTGGCCTTCAAAAACCTAACTTCTGTGTCAGATGTGGACATTTGCTTCAACAATATAGTCACAATGGAATTTTCTAGCATAAAACAAAATGTGGTTTATGGATTTTATGGAAACTATCAGTGCCAAGGAATCAATTCTTGAATAGCCATTGTACAGAAAAACAGAGCCGTTACATGAATGCACTATGAACAATGAGCAATTGTCACATTTACCATTCTCCTTTTCACATGCCCATCTGGCTCACTGGCAATACACCTGGTTACACAAAGCCTGGGAAAATGCTTTGAACAGACCTTGAGTTAAATGGTGTTTCATATGTATCCTAGTGTATCAGTTAGACAAGGAAACAGGTTTGGATAAAATAAAAAGGTCTGAACCTTTGTCCCATTTTTGGCTCAGAATGGAACTGAATCTTTTCAGAAGCTAGATTAGCCTTTTAAAAATCAGTCCTGGCCCTATTGAAGTTGAGGGAAGTTTTGCTATTGACTTCAGTGGGGAGTGGGGGTGGGGATGTTAAGATTTCACCAAACTAGCTAGACCACAAGGAGATGTGACAAGACATGGAGAAAAACAATTCTTACTGTTGTTCCATCATGAGTGGGAGGAGGAACTACTGGAAGTCTCACCAGAAAGCTTATGTGCATGTAATTTCCAGCATCAAGATTGGTTCAGGAAAGTACCTAACTCCCAAACCTGCAGGGCTAGATGGTGCTTCTTAGGCACAGTCGAGAGTAAGAGTTAGTACAAAGTTGTACCGCCTCATATGGAACACATGGGAGTGTGCCCCCCACGCAGTCCTTTTATAGTGGTGGTTCTCATACCTTGGTACAGGTGACCCCTCTCACACAGCAAGCCTCTGAGTGCGACTCCTCTTATAAATTAAAACACTTTTAAATATATTTAACACCATTATAAATGCTGGAGGCAAAGTGGGGGTTGGGGATAGAGACTGACAGCTTGTGGCCCCTCCTCTCATATACTAACCTTGTGACCCCCGAGGGGTCCTGGCCCCGTTTGAGAAACACTGTTTTATAGTGTGCAACCTGGCCCCCTTCCAGCTCTTCTCTGTTTTCTCTTTGGGGCATGCACCCTTGGGTGAACAAGGATGGAAGACACCCTGTGCTACAATCCTTCCAGGCCATTGTAGGCTGGAGCTTCACAGCCTTTACTAAGGCACCAATCAGGGCCGGTGCAAGGAAGTTTCGTGCCCTAGGCGAAACTTCCACCTTGCACCCCCCCAGCTAACCCCGCCCCCCCCACGGCAGCTAACTCAGACCACCACCCAGGGACCCCCCCTGCAGCAGCTACTCCCCCCACCGTGACAGCTAACCCATCTCCCCCTCGTCCCCCTATGGCAGCCAACCCTGCCTGGGGAGACCTCCTGCAGAAACTAACCCTGCCTGAGTAGCCTGCCCAGCTCACCTCGGCTCTGCCTCCTCCACTGAGCACGTCGGCGCTGCTCTAATTCTCCTCCCCGCCCAGGTTTGCGGCGCTGATTGGAGGAGACTTAGAGCTGGGCCGTGTGCTCAGCGGAGAAGGCAGAGTGGAGGTGAGCTGGGGCAGGGCAATCCTCTCCGCGTCCCCCCCCTGCTCACCTCCACCTCCTCGCCTGAGGAGGCTTTTAGGTGCCCTCAACCAGTAGGCACCCTCGGCAGCCTCCTAGTTTGCCTAAATGGTTGCACCGACCCTGGTGCCAATTAACAGGCCTGTCTCAGCTGCTCACTCAGAGACTGCACAGCTCAGTTATGCAGCCCATGTACAGACAAACAACCAGCAGATGGACTAAATACACCACCGCCTACTACCTCCAAGCAGAGTCCATAACTATTCCCTCCTGGTTTCAGTATCCAAGTGATGGATTTGGATATCTTTTAAGCCACCGTCCTTTAAAAATTGGATCTGAACAGACAAACTGTCTCCTTAGTAATTCTGTACTGAACAATTAACAAAACATACAAGCCCCAGTTTACTATTGCCCTACACCCTGGGTAGCCATTTATACCAGTGCAAAGGGGGTCTAAATTCCTATCAAGTCAGGCTTGCAGTATTTTACACTTACTTTGTAAGTGACTATCTAAAGTACAAGAAAGTAGGGAATCAGGCCCACAGTGTTCAGAAGCCCTGTGCACTTCTCCTTTCCTCCTTTTTAGCTTTCTAAAAAGGAGCAGATTGAAGACTTGTCAGAAATCCCTATTTTGTTGGCAGGCCTTTGTTAGAAAAAGTTGTCTGCGGGATTTATTCTTTCCCTATATATATATATTTACAAAGGTATTCTGTAAATGGACACTGATATAAGATACTTCTAATTCCTCCATCACACCTTCTGCAGTAGTCTCTTGACCAGCAAAGGCTTTTTATTCTCCTCGCTGATCATCATTCATGGGCCTATGCTGGAAGCTTGACTCAAAGCCCATTCAGGATTTCAGGGGATGGGAGAAGGTTGTAGAGTCTGCATCTGAGCTGACATTTCACCTCTCCTTTCTTCTCCCACGATCTAGTTTCTTAGTGGTTTCAAACCTGGAATGGGCCTATCTTCTGGTGTCAGTTCAGATGCAGCCAAAATCTGGCAAGAACATGTCAGGAAATGCAATTCTACTCTCCAGCCTCAGTGGATCTAACAAGAAAGCAATGAAATCTCTCAAACATGTTTAAACACTCCCCACCCCCCAGTCTAGCCCTGATTATCCTAATGGTCAGGCTCAAGGCCTAAGCCTAATAGAGATCTAATTATGGACTCTATTTGGCTTTTCTTTGGGAAGACCAGAGCCCTATGGGGTACTAGGAAGAGAGTGCTGGGCCTGGGATTGAAATTTTGACTGAATCCTACATGAGTGTAAATAGAGGGAGGGGAAGGAATGTCCCTTGTGCCATTACCTACCCTTCCTATGCACCTGTGCAGTGGCTGAGCTCAGTCTGGACCCACTTGCACATACTTTGGTACTACTTTGTTCTTTAGATTAAGAGTAAAGACAGAGGAAGGATCCCCTATACAGTATTATAGGCACTGCCGCTTTCTGTCAGGATAGATGAATTTCATTTGAAGCTGGCATCAGAGTGCAGGTTTAGTGTATGATATTTCATGATTGTCCAGCTAGCAGCAGCCCTCTTGTTTCTAAGTGGTATAATAGGATAGCCTAATTTTGGCAATTAATTCATCTTTGACTACTAGCGGTAAATATGCCCATGGCCTGTGATGGGATGTTAGATGGTGGGATCTGAGTTACTACAGAGAATTCTTTCCTGGGTATCTGGCTGGTGAATCTTACCCACATGCTCAGGGTTTAGCTGATCACCATATTTAGGGTTGGGAAGGAATTTTTCTCGAGGGCAGATTGGCAGAAGCCCTGGGGGGTTTTCACCTTCCTCTGCAGCATGGGGCATGGGTCACTTGCTGAAGGATTCTCTGCACTTTGAAGTCTTTAAACCATGATTTGAGGACTTCAGTGGCTCAGATACAGGATTGATATAGGAGTGGGTGGGTTAGATTCTGTGGCCTGTGTTGTGCAGGAGGTCAGACTAGATCATGATAATGGTCCCTCCTGACCTTAAAGTCTATGAACTCTGCGAACTAAGAAGCTGATTTTTTTACATGTCATTTTTCACTGTGAGTAGGGAAAAGTGTCATGTCCTCAGGCTTTATGTAGTTCAGTCCATTCTGTTTTTATGGCCTGTCCTTAATTCCCACTATCATACAATGGTACACTGCCAATTGCAGGCCAAAGAAAAAGAGATGAACACCAAATGCTACTCAGTTAATGATGAAAACAGGCCAAACCAATTAGATAAGATAAATTGCACATGAATAAAGCTCAATGAGTTGCAGTCAAAGATAAGCTTTTTCTTATCATCCAGAGGTATCAGAGAAAATACTCATCTACCCCTCCCCGTAATGAAAGATTAATCTGGTAACATTATCCTTAACATGCTACTGCAACACTGAGATTTGTCAGCAATGCATAGTCCTCAATAACTGAAAGAGACATTAACAATAAATAATAAAGATGTTGCAGTGATGTAGTACTGGGCACTCATTAAAATAATAATTGAAAGAGCACTTCATTGAGCAGGATTATGTTTCAAAAAGAGAAAGGGTGAGTGTTATTGCCTGAAGTCTAATCAAATGTGCCTAATTAAGATCTTCAACTTAATAACACCATTATGCATTACAAATTTTGATCAAATTGGTTTGATTTGTTCTGAGGACAGATGCTGTTTACAGATGAGGAAGCAGATTGTCGGAGCAGTGCTGTTGGAGCTAGCATGAGCTGTGAATTATCACAGTGCTAAGTTTCTAAATGAGTAAACTTTTGAATATAGGACAGCGCGGCTAGAAAAAGATTTTTTCCCCTAACATCCAGAGAAGTTGAAGGATTATTTCTTGAAGCCTTCCCTGTGTTGATAGTCCTGTATATGAAGTGCCTTGGATTCAGACTCATGGGTGCAGCTATCCTCTGCTTCAGTGTTTCCCAAACTTGGGATGCTGCTTGTTTAGGGAAAGCCCCTGGCGGGCCTGGCTGGTTTGTTTACCTGCTGCATCTGCAGGTCCGTCCGATCGCAGCTCCCACTGGCCGTGGTTTGCTGCTCCAGGCCAATGGGAGCTGCTGGAAACAATGGCCAGTACATCCCTCGGCCCAGGCTGTTTCCTGCAGCTCCCATTGGCCTGGAGCAGCGAACCATGGCCAGTGGGAGCCGCGATCAGCCAGACCTGCCGATGTGGCAGGTAAACAAACCAGCGTGGCCCACCAGGGGCTTTCCCTAAATAAGCAGCATCCCAAGTTTGGGAAACACTGCTCTGCTTGATACAGCACTTGGACCAAGGAGCAGTAAATATGGCTTTAAGCCACCTTTGCACTCCCTGCATTCTTGGGCTGCCCAGGTGCCAGTTCATCAGTGCAGTATAGAGCAACCTCAGGATTGCTCTAAGTTTTGCTCAGCTGAGAACCTCCAACAGGGTTTTCTGGCAACCAAGAATAACCGGCGTACAGTAGCACTTAGGCGAGGCCTGCTCTCTGAAGCCATGTCCCCGGCACATTGTGGCTATAGACCAGTGTAAAATTTCTGTCCCATCCAGGGAAACCCTTCTGCTGCTGGCATTCTCCAGGGGCTGAGGCAAGGCTATGAATCAAGCCCCTTGTCTCTAAAACCCTCACTAACCCATTAACATAGAATACTCTCATATTCATTTCCTAAAAATGAGCCTCATGCTTCCTTCTGCATGTGTGGCATAGAAAGGATTGAAAGAAGGAGGAATGGTATTAAGGGGCAAGAAGAGCCTAGTCCACATGGCATGCTGCCTTCTCCCCTGATCCTGAGAACACCCCTTCTACACGAGCACAGGGAGAGGCCCTAATCATTTTGCTGCCCATTTCTGCCACCTTCCTCTCCACTGAGTAGCCAAGCAAACAAACAAAATGCACAGATAGCTAATCAGTAGAGCAAAACCAGACAGCCCATCAGAGGGAAGGGGAAAAGTTGGGTGGCACAGTGATACCACCAGGGCCGGTGCAAGGAAGTTTCGTTCCCTAGGTGAAACTTCCACCTTGTGCCCCCCTCTCCAGCTCTGCAGCAGTTCCCCACCCCCCATCCTGAGGTGCCCCCACCCCCATGGCAGCTCCCCCCTGCCCTGAGGCTCCCCTCTGAGAGCCGTGTAGCACCTCCCCACCCCAGCTCACCTCAGCTCCATGTCCTCCCAGAGCACACTTCCCCACTCTAATTCTCCTCCAATGCTTGCGGCGCCAAACAGCTGATTGGCGCTGCAAGCCTGGGAGGCAGGAGAAGTGGAGCAGCGACCACGCACTTGGGGAGGAACCGCTGTAAAAAAAAAATTGGGGGCACCACTTTTTGGTGCCCCTGAATCTTGGCGCCCTAGGCAACCGCCTAGTTTGCCTTAATGGTAGCACCGGCCCTGGATACCACATACCCAGGGTGACCACCTTACTTGCTTGCCTCTAGAACCAGCCATGATGAGCACAGTACAGACGTATGTGCTACTAGCGCTGCTGCAGCAGGACTTCCATCCATCTGTCAGGGCAAACTAGACTAGCAGCCCCTTTTTACTTTCAGCCTTGTTATGAAGGGAAAGGCTTATCCTAAGAGAAATGTCCTTTTCTGGTTCTTGGTTGCTTGTCCTTATAAATGCACAGATTGGAGGGACTGCTGGCAATTTAATTTTCCTCTTTCCTTATTTCTTTAAGAGCTTTTTCTCATTGATTTTTCAGACAAACAAAAGGCAAGTGCAGGCCAGCTGTCCTCATGCCATGCTCTGGCAACTTTAAGTTTAAAGGCAATTTGGCAATAAGGATTTAAGTCATAGGGTAGGGTTTCTGGCTTTAGTTCTCTACAAAGGTTTTTACCTAAAATTCTGGGAGCTAGAAATGAATTTGAATGGCAAATATTAAACCCAGCTTAATTGACTGTGATAGCATTTTTAACGATCCAGGCATGTTTCACAACCACAGCAGAAACATTTTGCTGACTAGCCCATAATTTTCAAACACTTCATCTCAAACTCAGCACAGTTTGTCTCCATTTAGCTCAGATTGTTTCCCCCAGTTCCATCTGTGGGGATAACGAAATTAAAGTCAAATTACAAATAGTGTTAGAGATGGAGAAACCAATGTGAGTTCATTTTACAAAAGGTGGCAAGCCATTTTGACAAACTATTAGGATTTTTATGCTGAGAGAAAAACTCATTATCTCTCGGATCTGATTCTCTGATAGCAACTGGGATTTAGTTATTGATGTGAGTTTTAGAGATGCAGTGACCTTTCATAAATCTATTCACTGAAGAAGTATCCTGTTTTTAAAAAGCTGAATTCCCATTAGTCCTGTGGTCTTCCACATCATGCCAGATGGAAAAGATGGCTCAGAATATTCTGGGAGTTTTTGCTGTACAAGCCTGGTCATTTTTCTTTGAGGGAGGTGTGTGTTGATCCTCTTCCTATTTGGCTAAATTTCCCTTTTATATTTAACTGTGTCCTGGTGTTTGTCTGTTAGAGGTATTTGAGCAGAGAAAGCTCAGGGCTGATAGTTCCCCAGCTGGACTGCACAGAGGTAATTTCAGCATGAATCTCCCTCCCCTATTCAGTAGGGAGATGGTTCAGCTCTCTATGCAGCACTGTCCCTCTGGCCTACAGCCTGCTGAGGTCTCTCCACAAGACTGAGGGGAGACCAGAGGTATGCCTCCACTACCTGGAACTCCCATCCCTATGAGGAATGTGGCAGAAAGATGATGTGACTTTACATCTTTAGTTTTTCTGCAGCCCCATCCCCTCAGAGCTTGGGAATCCATTTTGACGGATGGTTGTCCAGTAGATAGCAACCATCTCATCACTACCTGGTGGTGCAGTTCCAATGAAGTCATGCTACAATGAGAAGGCCTTCTACAAACACTTCGAGACCTGTGGGTTTTGGGGGCAGAACCACAGCTCATTTCTCAGGGAGGAGGATGTTAAACCCCACCATCAAAGGAATGAAGAATGTCCCCCAAATCAAGGTAATCCTGATGAAGTTCTCTTCCTCAGGACTCCTCTGCTAATGGGTATTTCTGCAGGGGTTGGAGGTAAGGGGGCACAGTGAGCTCCAGTATTAACATTTCTTATTATTTGACTGTTTTCCCATTGTTATCAAGAGATATGGGATCAGGTTTTCAGTCCCCCTAAATTCCGGCAAAGGACTTTGTCACTCAGCACTGCTCCATGGAAAGGGAGGGCTTTTCCTTCCTCATTCATAACTCCTTGCTTGCAGTTCTTCATGGAACCACCATTTGATTCTGGATATACTAAGCACATTGAGCTATGCTAAAAGAATGCATTTTACCAGACATACTGGGCACATTATTCACCAATGAGAAACTTAAGCTGAAGATTTTGCCTGATTTTGAAGTGTTTTGTAAAGCTCAGAAATAACATTACATAGAATCATCTAACTAAACTACTGGGAAAAGTGCTAAGAATAATAATATCACTGTCTGATTTTTAAAATTAAAATATTCCAATGAAAATCCTATTGTGCTCTAATTCTGTAGTCTTTACTTAGGCAAAGATCCCAGTGCCATCAGTGGGAGCTTTACCCCGAGTAAGGACTTCAAAATAAGTCCCAGTGAGTGGAAACCTGCCGTATTTTATTTTGACAGCTTGCTGTCCTTCATATTGAACTGGCAAAACTACTCCCTTACCTGTGAGTACATTCCTCCTCTGTAAAATTTAGGCTGCCAAACAAACAAACACTAGGAAGAACTCAAATGATAAAATATGCTTTAAATTCAAATGTCTGTTCAGATTTTTTCACAATATCATTACTTTTCCCTGAAGCTGACTGCAGTCGCATCTCAGGAACACGTAGGGTGATGTTAATAGAAATAAAAATTTTATTAATGTTAATGTTTAAAATTAAATATACACAAGTTAAGAGGGAAGGAACTGTACATCTGGGGTAAAGCTTGAGTTATGAGGGATTACAAGTATTGTTTACGAGGATGAAGAGATACATACATATCACATAACCAGCATAGACCTAGATTGGGGTTCGGGAGTTTTTAGAGCACCAGTGGATAAGTGGGCTTGGGTACACCATCCATGGAATGTATTAAGAGTCTAAGTCAGTATCGGTGTAGCGAATAAGTACATGGGTGGGGTGCATCCCTTGGTTTGTCAGGGAAGGAAGTGGGTTATTTCCCTGGCCTGTGGTCTCAATGACTCAATGTGGTATTGATGGTGTCCTGTGATGTGTTCCGTATAAATGTCTCTGGACCACCTGATGGCGTCGGACACCATGATCTGTCTCATGAGCCAGGAGTAGTGTCAACAGACTCCACACGCTCTCAGTAACGGCTCATTGTGGGGGTCCCACGAGTCCAGGGGTCCCATGATCAGTCAATATGGCTAAGTTTAGTAAGAATTTCAACATTTAACTGTATAAAGAATTCCAACCAAGTCCACTCACCACTAGGTGTCCCCTTGTGGCCAGGTATGACATCACAGCTATCACTGGATTAACAGCCCTTGCTGATCATCACTCCATCACTATGGCAGTTTCTCTGCCTGGTAACTCAGGCCTCCAGGCAGGTCACCATCTTAATTTCATCCCTAAGAGTCCACAACTGTTTTTAACAGAAACAAAAAAGCCTTTCTGGGGCTCTTCTGCAGCCAGTCATCAGTTCAACCTCCTGAACCCCTGCTAGGCTCTACCACCATTGCAAAGGGCTTGTACATCACCTCGTTGGGGCCAGTAGGGGAACCCAGCTGCATCCTTGACTGCATTCCAGCCCAGGGCCCTGTATTGCTCAGCTCAGTCTGTTTCTTTACCCATATTGCAGTTTTTCCAGGGCTACTTTCTACCTCACCTCTTTACTTCCCCTCTAGGCCTCAGAGTCTCCTCCCTGCCTGGAGAGCTTGCTTTACTCAGTTTCTTACAGCTTCCTTTCCTGCTCTGAGCTTTTCCCGAGATTCAGGACCCTGTAAGAGCCTTCTTACTCCCAGACTAACTTTTTTTCTCTCCAGCTCTTTCACTAAAGAGTCTCTATTGACAATTAACCCTGGATCCTTTTATGCAGGATTCAAGTGACTCCTTACAGGTGGGGCTCATCCTGTAATCAAGGTTGGCATATGCCTAGGCTCTCTGCACCAAGGCCAGGACACGCTGTTAAATGAATCATAATGTTTACATTTCATCTTAGTTACAGGAACGAGATTTTTAATGAGAAATTGAGGTCCATACTTGCACAAAATACAGTAAGTTCAGTTCATAGCATAGAATATTGAACATCCACTTTTCTGTCAGTCCATATGAAAGGAATATGTTAGTTCTATCAAACTGAAAGCTTTCTACAAGCAGAGGATCTGATCCAGAGCCTACTGAAGTCAGTGGAAAGACTCCCTTTAACTTCAGTGGGCTTTGGATTAGACCCAAAGAGAATTACATTCTAACTGTGAAGCCATGGTCTCCTTTCTCTCTTTTTTTCAATATGCAGAAGACCATCAATGATTAAAGTGGGGAAGGCTCAGAAGATGCTCGACATCTAAGGGTGAGGCTTTTGGGTTGTTTGTTATTTAAGTAGAATTTCTTACTTTGTAATAAATATTTTTGTATTAAGGAATGGGAATTGGCCAAAGCTTCATATCTGACTTCAAAATTCAGTTCTCATGGAATGAACTTCCACTAATGTTACTTTGGGGAAAACCAGCCCTTTTATGCTCTGATGCAATGAGCTCACACTGGCTGCTTTCGGGTGTACTACCCTTAAACGAGAAATATGAGAAAAGAAAAAGCTAGAGCTATAGCTTAGGCAGTATGTTGGGAGTGGCTGCTAGTTGACTGGCCAGTAAAATGGAACGGTTATGTAAATATCCTCCTGAGTGATTTTGCATTTCTATAGCACTTTCCATCAGAGGCGCTTCCAGCACTTTACAAACATTAATGAATTAAGGCTCGCTACGCCCTTATTAGATAACTATTACCAGGCTTGAGCTGGCAAGACATCTCGATACAAAACTTTCCATGGGCTCAATGAGATTTCCTCAGACGGAGCGTGCAGCAGTGTACCCAGAATCTCAGTTTTACAGATGGGGGAACTGAGGAACAAAGGGTCAAATCAATAACAAAATTTGATCAATAGCAAAATTCACATTGACTTCAGGGTGACCCAAATCCAGCACAGAGAGATGAAGACCAAAATTTTCAAATGGCTCATCTAATTTTGGGGTGGCTCCACTTTTTGGTGCTCAACATGAAGCACCTACAGCCTGATTTAGGGTGATCAGATGTCCCGATTTTATAGGGACAGTCCTGATTTTCGGTCTTTTTCTTACATAGGCTCCTATTACCCCCCACTGCTGTCCGATTTTTCACATTTGCTGTCTGGTCACCCTAGCCTGATTCCCAAAGGTACTGAGCACCCACAACTCCCATTGACTTTACTTGGGGTTGAGGGTACTCAGCACTTCCGAAAATCAGGCCAAGGTATCTCAAGTTGGGCACCCAAATGGCCATTTTTGCATAAGCGCTTTGCACATTGTCATGGTCAGCTGAGAAAAGAATTCAGCTCTCCTGACTCTCAGACCTGTGGTTTAACTGCAGACTGTTCTGCTGCCCATTTTTGTAGATAAATACAATGATTGGAGGGATGGGAGAGGAAGGATTCCCATACAAGATGAAATTTAAAGGAGTCTAAGTAATGTGTTCAGGGAGCAAAATAACAGCTAGTATAAAGACAACCAGATGGGTATGACTATTTACACTGTCCCATAACAGAACAGCAAGAGGAATTAATCAGTGGAATTACAGGGCATTTAAAATAGAACAAAGGAAATGCCTATTATGCAACATGTAATTAACTTCTGGAACCCACTGCCACAAATATTTAATGGAACCCACTTCTAAGCACAGTTCTATAAATAATAGGTACAAACTGTCTTAGTAAGAGGGATAGTCTATCTGTAACAATGATGTCGACAACAGCAACGATAATTATTAGTAAATTGTTATAATTATTGCTGGAAGAAGTTAAAATCAGTGTGGGTAGGGAAAGAACTGTGTGCCCATGCCTTTGTCAGTTTATGTAAACGCACACAAGCACTGTACATGCCTTTTCTGACCCCTGGGACTCAACTAGAATCCTCCTCCATGGTCCTAGTTACAGAAGGTTTGCAAAGTGATCTCTTCATAGGTACTGGGAGAAACCAGAACAGGAATGGCTGAATTCCACCTTTAGCTACTGCTGCTGGGCAAGCGTTTTTCTGGTGAGCTCTTACATGCAGTGCTTCCTTGAATTTGGCCTGTTTTCTAAAGCAATGAACAGATTGCTCTGATATTGTTTCTTTCACAGGAAGCAAACCAGAGTCATCTTTGTTGGAACTGGAGCTGCTCTGTAATAATTTATGAATGCTGTGTGTTCATCTGGTTTTGGGGATGTTTACAGTATGAATATTTTGGTTTAGTAGGGGCTGTAAGGAAAAACAACTAGAAAGAGAAGAGAAATTACTCAAGATAAGTCACTTCTCTGCAGCCACTTGAACATTGTTAAGAAAAGACCCAGGAATACTCGAGATCAAAAGAACTATAGCAGTTTAAAAAGGGATTTTTTTCTCCAGAGAGAGGGGAGTTGTATGGAGGAGTTAATCGGAGGAAGCAGACTGAGAGGCAGGCATCCATTGGGATATCTGAAGAAATTAGGCCTACCTGCTTATTATCAGAGGCTGTTTAGATACAATAGACGCATGTGTAGGCTGTTTAGATACAATAGACGCATGTGTAGGCTGTTTGAGAGACAAGGTGGATGAGATGCATCTTTTATTGGACCAACTTCTGAAGATGGTACAATACAGATATTACTTCACCTTGTCTCTCTAATATCCTGGAACCAATGCAGCTACAACAACACTTCAAAACAATGAAGGCTGTTTGTTATTTTTAAATCCTTTTTCCTCTTATGCTTTTCTCCTACTGCAAAATAACAATACTTACGTTTAATAAGGCTGTCTGGACACTATATTCATCATTGGTCAGAGATTCCTGAAGGGAAGAATTGCAGGCACCGAACCCAGTCGGACCTACTGGATAAACACAGTTGGTACACTGGGTGTTGTAGCCCAGGGCCCAGTCTAAGAATGGGAGAATCATGGTATTCCACCCTAGGAAAGGTAAAGGCATGAGCACTAACATGGGAGGAGGTAGACTCATTGAGCCCAGGGACAGAGGTGTAGCTAGCCCTTTATTTGTGACGGTTTCATAGCCAACGGCTCACAACTTGTATCATTTTACCAACTCCTCTCCTGCTTCTGTGCAATAATATTATGTGCAGCTGAGGTTCACCTAAAATATCTTGAGAGGAAACAAATTCTTTTCTGTACCTTACAGAACCAGATGAGCTTAGGCCTGAGGGATGATACTGTCCCTTCTTTGCTGTGTTGGAGCAGGCTCTGAAGATATCCAAATCCTGAAATTAAAAAGCTTATGAAAAAAGACTGTTGGATAAAAATTCACTTATGACAAGTGTGAGTGCGAGTGTAATGATTCTTATAATGTTATTTGGGAAGGCCAAAGATAGCCATTTCTGAATGAATCACCGAAAGATACTAAAAACAAAGCTCACTGAACACTCCAAACCTAGTAAGGATCTGGAAACTAGTGCTTAAGAAGAAGAGGACATGGTTAGAAAGGATCTTGTCCACACATGGTGCTGAACTGTTCAAATGCCCAACTGCCCCATCTCCATTGCCAGAGCTCCTCCAGCTCTGGTCTGCTTCCAAATCAGCTTGGCAATTGAGTCTCCTGACTACAGAGTTGTAGTTAGAAGCAACATTATCATGCCGAAACTCATTTTCTTTTGCTAAACTAGATGAAAAAGAAAATTGGACCAACAGCCCATGTGATGTTGGTCTTATGGATTATCTGCAGTTATCTGACAGCTGACAACAAACACTTTTTTAGTAATTGACAGTATGAAGATACCCAGAGGGTTTGAACAGGAGAGAAGTTTGGTATTGCCTTTGAAGCTATTGAGAAAATCTTCTGTGCTCTATCCTGGAATTTAACTCTGGCTTTGGAAGTGTTTATCATATGGTAAAGCATAGTTTTCAGAGAAACTTCAGATTTCTTCAGAAACCTAAATGGTAGGTGCCTTTTACTGGTTCATAGGGGACCCTGAGGTTCAGTGGTTGTGGCGGTGGGGCTGGAATAAAGATTCCACCTTCTGCTCCTTGTTTTGTCACTCCTCGCTGTGAACGGTGAGGCTGTTATCCTGCAAAGACCTACAGGGGGAAATGAAGCAAAGGCCCAACTTATGGCAGCCTGGACACTGTGCCAGAGGCTGAAGCTTCCCTGTAACTACTGAATAGGAACAGCATAAGGAACACCTCTAATCCCTCCCTGCACTGAAGCCTGCCCAAGCATGGGGATGAATCTGGCTCAGAGAGCTTGATTCTCCACTGCCCTGCACCTTGTGTAGCTGTTTAAACCCGTGGAAAGTGAAATATTACCATGATGTTTTACCTCCAATTTTCACTTGCTTTCCACAGGCTTCACCAAGGTGCCAAGCAGTGAGGAACGAATCCCTAAAGACTAACATTCATTTCAGAGCAGGATTTGACATTTGGGTTTTAAAAGTGCCACTTGTCAACACTGTCTGATATAATTATTATTTATTTATTTTTATAGCTTATACAAAAGACCTTTTTTCCCCTCTAAAACATTACTTCAGTGTAAAGTAGAACCAGCCACCAGATTCACTGTGCAGAAGGATAAGGTACACCTCATCAGGCTCAGAACTGTTTTTTTGCTTTCATAGATCAAATTTGCCCTAAAAAACCCCTTCAGGTATAAATGACAGAAAGAGACATTTGGGAAATAAATATGCTTGAAGGGTCAGAGTTTTTCATATTTTATATTTTATGTTTAATTATTATTATTTATTATTATTATTATTCAAAGTATGTCTTATCAACAATGTTACAAACACTGATGGGAATGAAGACTAAATCAAGAAAGAGAAGCAAGGGGAGGAGGATCACACTGACAGCCATTTATCATCACTTTTCAGTATGCTAGATGGCTATTTTCCTGGTATGTCCCATGTTCTTGGTGCCATTTGGAAAAAGCACCAAATAAGGTAAAGCTGCAAAGACAAAGAACACAAATTCTCAAGAGGAAAATACTTAGACAGAGAGCAACTCTCCTGTAATGTTTCCCAACAGACATTACAAATGTCTTACATTTTGAAAGTGCAATGCCCAGTGTGACGAAGCGTGATGTCCAAATGCTGTGATCTGTCAAGAGAAATGCCCAGATGCTTCATCACTGGAAGAGATCTATGGCTTTTCACATGAAGCAATGATCTCTCTGGCCTTTCATGTACATAAAATTCAGAAAGAAAGCCAGGCCTTTTCACACAATCAGCTCTTCACACAACTAATCCATTCATCAAGAACTTGGCTGACCTATGAAAGCCTTTTTATCATAGACACAGGTCAGGCTGCAGAAAGTGGTACAGCCGTGAATGTTTCATGCAAATAAATCTCTCACCATCAGCCACCATACATCTGGCCATCTCTCATCTTGGTTCATTACAGCAAAACATGGTTCTCTCTGACTGGAAAATTTAAGAAGCTCTCATACTGGATTAACTGCTTTAAGAGAAAAGAAAGCATTGGCTGGTTAAAAGGATGACTAACGGCAAACTGAGCTTTTCCTCTGTAAGTACATGGGTTCAACTCCAGCCCAAGTCAAGAGAATGAAAGATGTTAACATTCTCTGGAAGCAAATGAATCTCTCACCTTGCAAACCCATTGAACAAGTGTCCACGTAACAAAAAGTACCAATGTGTTTGACACAAATTGGCCCTTTTCTTGGCATGCTCAGCAGAGAAAGGGCAAGCATTGAAACTGATTTACTCCCTTACTGGACAGTATCTCACTACCAGGTCTGGGCTTGGTTCATATAGGTGAGAAAGTACAACCTGGTGCTTGCCTGTATTTGTTCCATGGATAAACAGAGGAGTTAGATCTCCAAGATTATCAATCTGTCACTTCACATCACCACTTAATTAACCAAATTTGGGGTTAAACTGGTTCAGAGGGTTCAGGTCTCCATTCTGGTCCCGCTACTCAGCCAAAATTATCTTGATCTCTGCTTATGGGATGTCTTGCCAGTTGCCACTACACCAGAATCTCTCTCATCCATTCCTTAAAACTGCATTTTCCTTTCTTTCAAGAGATAGATGTTCATTCTACTTTTTTAATGCCTAAAAAGCAGTTTAAGATCTTCAGATGAAAGATACCATACAAGTGCAATAAGGATTGTTAACCCAACCTTGAGTTCCTTGGAATTAGATAGACCTGAATCATAACTAGGCTCCATAGGTATGCACTGCCAGGTAAGATGCAAAGCCCTCCCAGCATGCATTTATAAACTTAGGACATAGGCAATGACCACCTGTATGCTGTTGGCTTTATAGGCAGATCTTTATTTTAATGCTGGCAAAGACAAAAGGAAGTTGCAAGAATGGCTGATCTCATGGGATTCACCACAGAGCTTTTCAGCAACTTTAAACCTTACACTTAGCTTGGATTTGACATCAAATTTGAATTCTGAACCCCAAGCTGCTGACCCTACTCCAGATCCAGATCAGATCTGGCTTGATCAGCCCATCTCTATTTAAACTGATATTGTGCAGCAACTACATTCTGAACTGGACGTAAAAAGGGAGGGAACACATGCTGTAATAGTCTATAATTAAACTAGATGCCATTTAATTTCCACAGAAATGCCTGACTGTGGGAAAGAATATTTGCCCCTGAAATGGATGACGTTGGATTAATAACATCAAGCTGTATATGCTAGCTCAACATGCCTGTGCTCTTTTTTTGGAAGTCATCAGTGCTTTCGTATGGCCAATGTGAGACATAAAAAAATGGGCAGGCCTTGCTCTGACTGCAGAGACTCTCTGAGTAAGCGAAAGACATCACCAAATGTGTGCTAAAACACTAGCATCTTATTTTTCACAAAACAGCACTATTATTAATTATGACAACTAGCAAACTCTGGGAGGGAACTGGTTTTCGTTGGCAATACTCAGTATAAAAATGAAAATAAAAACCACCCAAAAACAAAAAACAAGATTGAGGGGAGTGATGAAAAATGAAAGAGAGTTGGTCTGACACACTTTGTAGCCTTGAAAGTGAAAACCCAAATGGTCTGAAGATGGAGGCTTTTCATTCAAGTGAAATATCAATTATCAGGATACTCGTCTTATCCTGCTCAAAGGAAAGTTGTAAAATTTCTCATATTCACTGGTTTCAAGGTATGCTACTATCTTTTCAGATACAGATTGTTTGGTATGTGCAGCTAAATCCCAGTACATGCTGTTTGACCTCTGGCCAAATTCACTTCCAAGAGACTGGCTTTTCAATCTTGAACAAATTATGACTCAGTCAACTTTTATGCTGTAGCAAATCTATGTTTTCTGGTGAAGGATATTGGAAGGATACTGCAACTCCAGCCAATTTTCTCCCTCCATACCCTCTACAACATCCTAACCCTCTGAAGGAGAGTTTTGCTCTGGATATACATTGAGCTATTACATACACTGAGAATGCTTTTCTAGTTGTCCCCTCTAATGCACACAGAGAAACAGCTGTAGATGTTAGCTGATCCATTTAGTCTACTTGGCTCCCTGGCCTGAGTGATGACTATATGGATTGCTTAATTAGCACTAAACTCAGGAAACAGAACAGGGACAAACAAGGAAGAGGATGTAATAAATGTTTATCCAGTCATAAAGAGAAGTAATAAATGGAGATGAAGAAAGAGCTGAGATATGGAGGACACTTGGATATCTGATAGACACAGTCTCTCTTCTATACTCTGTAGACAGCTTTATCACATGGAGATAGACTTAGGCTCTAGCAGGCTTGCTGGATACAAAGATGAACACATCATGGAAAGGCTTCAGGATGGATTAGTGGAACAACTTATGATGTAGCCGACAGAAAATGAAAGTTTGAAACTAAGGCTGGAACATCTTAGCATAGTTGAAAAGGTATCTGGATAGTCACTGCTGGAGCCTTTGAAAAGTGGTGTATAAAATTGTTGGGGAAAAGGAAAGAAAGGACCTCTCTTTCTCAAAGAGCAAACAAGGCCCAGAGAATTGCACCCCGTGAAGTAAGGGAACCAGTTCATGGAAGATCAAGGGGTGGTTTGAATAAGGAAGGGAGACTGATTCTTCTTCAAAGATCTTTCTGAGTCAATTGGATGGGAAGTGACATGGGAGCTGAGGAGAATGCTGCTACACTGGTACTGAGAATACTGGTATAGTCAACATTTTTTCAAGCCCCAAATGCATAGGCATCCCAATCTGTACTCCCACAACCTCTTACTTTGTACTCTGGTTTAACAGCTTTCATTTTATTCTACTTGATTATATAAGCCTAATTCTATTCTTATCAGTTTCTCATTTTCTCTTTTCTTCTCTTATTATCTTGGATCACTTCTCTTTCATTCCACTTTTTCTCTCAGTCTGCTATTCCTTGTGTTCTCCAAGAATCATTTAAGTTCTATGTTTAATTTATCTGTTAATATACAAGAATAAATTAGTCCCTTGAGGCATTTTCTGGATTTAGAAACATTAACATTTTTTGTACTTATTCTTAAAGCACGTTACAAACATTAATTAATCCTCACAAGAATCCTGTGAGTTAATTAAATATCCTTATTTTACAAATGGAGAAATGGAGGTAGAGAGGTTTACTGACTTATCCAAAGCCTTGTTTGTTCCTGTTATATTTCCTGAGGGAACTGGATTCCTGGCTCCTAGTCCTGCACTCAACCTTGCTCTCATTTGTAAATTAACAATCCTATCTGCCAAGCCTTAGATGTAGGAAAAATACATAAAATGATTACTGCAGGACACATAAAATGAAATGAGATTAATTTCTTCAAACACAAATACAATTTCTGTAACTTCTGTTTCAGTTTTTTGTATGCCATGTAAATAATTTGCAACCGATTAAGTGAGACAGCACCAGGTCTTTATGAGTTGGATGTAAACATGGGATAACTGCCAATCGCAGGTATTACCAAGAGAATAACAGAGAATTGAGAAAGGGGATTCAACATTCAAATGTAAAAACTGATTTCTTCTATTTATTACCAGAAAAAGAATTACATGTAATTCATAGGTAAAAGCAAAAATTGTGAAAGGAAACATTTTTGCCATAAGAGCAGATATACAGGGACATTTCCAGCTCCGATATCTATGATTAAATCTCTGCTCCTTCCTGAATTTTCTCTGCTTTATTTTTCTTTATGCAAATAAGTGATAAGAAATCTCTCATTATTTGGCAGCAGAAATGAATAGAAAACCAGGCGGTTGTCTAAAAATTAAGAAATGTGGGCTGGTGGGGGTTTGCAAGAGATTTGAAAATAGCAGAAATAATAAAATCAGGGAATAGTGGCCAAAAGCAAATGAGCTATTCAATAAGAGACTGGTTCACAGCACACTGAAGTCAGATCATCAACAGGAATGGGAGAAGGGAGTATAATGAAGTAATACACTAGAACTTCACTCAAAACTCAGTTCAATATGATTGTTTCTCAGTGTCTGAAAATGCTCAGGAATCCTTTTGTTTTTCTTCATTTTCCATTTATTAAGAAGTTTTAAACTTTTAGGTTTCAACTGAAACCAGAAACAGAAATGCCAAAATGCCACAAGACAGCCTGTTCCTGAAATGTTTATGACACAGTAGGAAGCAGAAAATGCCTGAACTTCCTCAAGAGAACCCAGTCTCATGAGATTTCCTTCTCAATTGTACATACTAACCATATAAGCCTCAGAGCAGCATCCTAACTCTTGGGTACTTCTGCAAATTAACTTTTGATCATCGCCAATTGTTAAACAAGGTGGAAACGCAGCCTGGGAAGTGATCAAGAAAATGTAAGTGGAAATGGAGCAGGGTAGAAGATCCAGGAAGTCATCTGATGTGCTCATTTGACAGTCTCCTTCTGTATCCCTTTCAGTTGCCTCTGCATCCTACTTTTATTGTGGGCTTTAGAATGTACTCTTGAATCTTCTGTGTATCATATTTTTAAAAATCTCTTTCTCTGTCATCAGTGTTGAGAAAAAGCCAGAACTGGGCTCTGTTGTTCAGAAAGGGAAATCCTAAGTCATAAACCAATAATGTGAAGAAGTCATTTCTGGACAGATTGTCTTTCTGGCTATTCTACTGAAAATATAAGGCTCTATTGCATTATCTAAAATGACAGTGGCTATCCAGTTTAAAAAGAAGTGCGTCCTTCAGGCTAAGGTCACTTAACATCATATCACCCAGAGTAACACCTTATATCATTCAGTCCATCTTACTGGTCTGGTGACAAGATGCCAGATTCCATAATTTCAACTGTCTAGGACAGAGGAGTCCAAACATCCTTTGGAGGTGACACATAGGCTAACCGAAGGGAGTCAGTAGAAATAACAACCATTTTAATTCACAATTTCTATTCCCATTTGTGATCATCTCAGTCAGTCAGTCAGCCCTGAGCAGGCTATTTCTGTACTTCATCATGTTGGGTTACATATCATATTATCTATCACACACATTTTAATGAGATTGCATATCATCGTGACATAATATAATTCAGTAGAGCAGAAATAAGATTTTTAAAAATAACATATTCTTTGACCTTTTTTTTAAAAATACTTAAAGTGTAATAGTATCACAATTGCACATAAAATATTAAGTATTTGATATTTGTACAAATATGCTCTCTTTTTCCATAATAAAAAATAATTTCAAATGACAAATATACCTTCTGAGATATTGTTTTGGGGAACTTCTTCACCATGAAAATGTAACTCATTTCTCCCCCCTTTTCTCCTTATCACTTGGTGCAATGGCCAAATAAACTATCTGATCAGTTGGCCCACAGTCTGCAGAACCATTTCCAAGAAGTACTGAGACATCCACCAAATCAACAGATGTGATTATACTTTGATCCTGTATTCCAGTTCCTCTGAGAAAAGTTGAATGACATTAAGAAAGAAGATCCCATCTCACCAATTTTAACATACACAGTGCTTAATATTGGCTATAGAACTGCTTGTCTTGAATAGCTACATTAAGCAATGTTTTACTTAAGCTCCACCTCTTTAGAAATTTTTCGAGTGTCATAATTTAGCACTAATGAATTACATCTCATGGATTTTTTTTAAGTTTTCTTAATCCCATTTTCATAAGTGCCAAGAAAGATTTTAGCTACTATTATTATCTTAAATACACATCTTACTTTAGACTCAATCCATTCTACAGTATTGACTCATAAAATTAAATAAAAGTTGTTTTTACATTAAATTACATCTGAATTATACATTTTATTTGAGCTGGTCAACATTTTCTGGATTTTGAATTTTTATAGAAAATTTTCATTTTTTTGGCCATCTCTATATTTTATGTTGTCTGATTATTTGGATCAAGTACAAATCCAACATTTGAAATGCCCAAAATATGTTTAAGTAGTTTGTTGTCTGACCATCTCATCTATAACAGATATTTGAACAATTAACTGTCTTCTCTTTTGAATTACAGAGGTATAGAAAAATAGATCATCATTTTCCATTGAAATACCTCCCCGGAAAAGAGTATGTTAGAATATTGTATTTTTCCAATCTCACTTTCAATGCTCTCAATTTTGATTTTTCAATTTCTTTTGAAATAACTTTTTAAAAATATTTGATTTCTACTGCTGTAGCATTCTGGCTACTGAAACATTCTACCCACAGGCAGCAAAATCCTGATAAATTACATGAATGACTGGGGGAGTCATTATGAATTAATGAAATTTTCAATTTTCAAGGAAGCGAAAGAATACAGTAGAAAGCTAAGATAATGCATGACAAAATGTATGGGGTTAATTTATTTTGGCAACTGCAGTTTAATTTCAATTAGTTATATTAATAATTCACAATGTACTGCAGCCTATTTAATAAAAACTGTATAAGGTCTCACTCTGCTAATAATATTGTGATAGATGAGGGAGAGCATTTTTGTGAGGGGCAAGTAAAGTGGGTATCAGTGTTTGTCTCTATCTTTTACAATCTGATGATTCAATGGAGGCACTGAGCTCTTTCAATATCTATTGAAGTCAGTGAGAGTTGAGGGCACTCAGCACTTTGCAGGATAGAGCCCTGATCTATTTCAATCACTTGTATCTGCAAAGTTGTGCTGGAAAAGAATCTCAGAAACAGGCTACCACAGTACAGTATGTCAGTGTTTCTGCTTCCAGTTCCTGCTGGAACTGGGCAGCGCCAAGTGGGGCAAACACGGAATATAATGGGGCTAAAGAGTTACCAAAACTTTTCCAAACCTTACAAAGCAGCAAAGAGTCCTGTGGCACCTTATAGACTAACAGACGTATTGGAGCATGAGCTTTCGTGGGTGAATACCCACTTCGTCAGATTCATGTCTAACTAACATGGCTATCCCTCTGATACCAAACCTTATAGTGTTGGATGGAGTGTCAGGTCAACAGTTACTTTCTTCAGAGTGGCTGTTTCATCCCCAAATAAGTTCCCGTTGTACCATGAAGGCACAGCCATGGGTATATAGGCAGTATGGAGAACCTCCTGTCCATCCCGGGTGAGATCTGAGAAGATGTGGAATTCCTTTTGGAACTCTCAGGCATGCTAGGGAAGTGTATAAATCACACCATTCCACAATTGGGCCTATTAGGGTGCAGGCTAGCCATGGACCCACCTACTCCCTGTTCCCGTAGACTGTCTGGCATCTCAGTGATGCTTCGAGAGATCAGTCCCTAAGCTTCCCCAAACATAGAGAGTGATTGTCCCCTGGACCTTGTGTAGGCTCCTTTGCATACTCCCATTTCATGGACCCATGCAAGGACTAGGCATAATCTGTCACTCAATCTGTATATCCTTATTGATGCATGTTAACAAATGATTACTTTCTAACTAGAGAAGCATGGATCCAAATATTCCTTGAAATGTATTATCTCTGCTCACTCTAATTGCATTCAAAATCCAGACTTTTCAACTAGCCCCTATTTCTGTGATGGACTGAATCTAAACTGCTGATCCGAATATCCCTGAACTTTGAGAAAATTCTAATGCAGACCTAGACTTTGCAGCTCGGGGTGTTCTCTGGTTTTCCCACACTGATGAACTAAGAGAAAATAAAACCTTCCATTGTTGATTTTTAGTTAGCTTCTTCCTAACACATTTGCTTCTGATTAAAACCCCTTCATCCCTGTCCCCTGCAACATTTATTTTCTTTAGTGTGTGAAGCAAACTCAGGAAATAAATATTAATTTTCACTTTGTTCCCTCTTCTGAGATATTCTTGACAGGATGGAACAGCTTGTGTGGGAATATCTGATTATATAGAATGTCTTCATAAGGCTGTTTGACATAATTTGTTAGTTCCCCCATCTGCACATGGAGCTATAATAGAAACTAATGCCTGGGAAAAATGAACATTCAATGTATTTTATTCATTTCTCGCATAGTAGGTAAGTGTGTGACAAAGTGCCATTAGAATGATACATTACATCTGTTTTAGCACATTAATTTGGCATTCATAGATTAAAATAAGTGGCATAGACCATTTAGTAACCTCCTCTCTGGCAAAAACAGTCACAGACTAAACAAGAGATAAGATTAGAAAAATTTGACATGATTTTACTTTTATGATTGGGATTATTCAAGGTAAGTTTTTCCATTAGTTTGTGGACTGTATATTCTCTGAGGTTAGGACCATTCCTTCTTATTTGCATAGTAAAGACCTAGCACACTTTAGGTTGCTGCAAAAGCAAAAAAGGAAAGAAATTTAAAGTGCACTAAAAATTGAATAATTCAACATATAACTTTTTTGTGCTAAACAGATAGATTGATAGATAGCTAGTGTTTAGCACGAAAAACCTGTTTGCATGTGAGCACTCATGTAACAATAATGCTACTCATGATCACTTATAATGTTAACTCTCTTCCTCACATACCCCAGACTCACCTATTATTTATTGACAGCCCTTCATGTGTTATTTCTCACATAGGGTCTGATTCTATAAAGCATTACTACTGGGTGTTTATCTTTACTTACCCAGATTCTCCATACTGCTGATTTGAGGACCCCCAAGAGAAAACGTTTAACATATTAATTCATAAGTTGATGAACGCCATTTTACATATTACATATTAGCATTATATATTATTATTTTTAATAATAATAATAAGTGAGTAGGTGTTTTATAGTAAACATAAGAAGACATGGTTCTTGCTCTGAAGAACTTACAACCTAAGGGCCAGATTCTGCAAACTCAAGGCCTGATCCAAAGCCCGTTGAAATCAGTGACCACTTTTTCACTGACTTCAATGAAATTTGGATCAGGCCCTTACTGATAAAAATGGTGCTTCCTAGGAATAAATATTTGGTGCCCTAGGCCCTAGTTTTAGGTATGATTTAAATGTAAAGAGGTAAAAAGCAGTAGAGAAGGGAAGAGATAAAGAAAGACAAAGGTTACAGTGCTATGGTATATGTAAGAAGATTAAAAAAATCTGAGGATGTCCTCCTTTTCAGGGGTGGCTCTATGTTTTTTGCCGCCCTAAGCACGGTAGTCAGGCAGCTTTGGTGGCGTTTCTGCAGGAGGTCTGCCAGTAACGCGGATTCGGCGGCGGTTCTGTGGGTGATCTGCCGGTCCTGCGCCTTCGGCGTACCCACCACCAAATTGTCGCCGAAGTCATGGGACTGGCGGACCTCCCGCAGAAACGCGCTGAAGGCTGCCTGACTCCTGCCCTCATAACAACCGACACACCGCCCCCTTTCCCCCCCCCCAGCTTGCTGCCCCAGGAACGTGCTTGCTGTGCTGATGCCTGGAGCTCCCCTGCTCCTTTTGGGAGGAAGTGGGTATATTTTTAAGTAAACAATATGCATTTATACTATGGGAAGGGGTGGGGTTGGAATGGATTTTAAATGGCCATTTCTTGTCTTTTCTTGTTTCAGAATAACCTCATTCTTGCATCCAGAATATCATGGGACTGTTCCTCATTTGCACTAAAGCTCTTATTACTAAATTACTGAATTTAAACCCATCTTTAAGACCTTTCATGCTGCCACAGTTGTGTAAAGGAGAATCAGAACCCATGTTTCAGCAGCTGACCCCACAGTCAGAGGCGGCTCCAGGCTCCAGCATGCCAAGCTCATGCTTGGGGCGGCATGCTGCAGAGGGCGCTCTGCCGGGAGAGCGGCAGGCAGAGCTCTGGTGGACCTCCCACAGGCATGACTGCGGAGAGTCCGCTGGTCCTGTGGCTTCGGTGGAGGCTGCAGGAGGTCCACTGAAGCCACGGGACCAGCACCCCCTGTGCATGCCGCCGTGCTTGGTGCGGCAAAATGTCTACAGCCGCCCCTGCCCTCAGTGAATTTCTGTTCATTTTGATAGATGTTTGGAATGTACAGCACCAGGCATGCTGGGCTGTATTAGAGAGAAACTCTTTCTGCACCCTGCTCAGGACTGAAGACTTAGAATAATATTTCTAACTAGTCTTTATTTATTGTATTTACTTCAATGTATAATGGCTATCATTCTTCTTATTCAACAGGCACCCAGTCCTGGACTGTTCTTTTACACAAGTTAAAACTTACAAACTCAGATCAATAATAAATAATAACCTCCTCATTGTGCCATAAATACATATCTCAGTGCTCCAGACAACAACTAAAGACTTGTCTTCCTTCAGGAAACTTCTACCCAAATGCATAGAAGGAGGAATTACTTTGCAGATTAGACTTGACCCTGGAATTTCATATGGGGTCCAATACCCATTGAAATCAAGGGAAGACGTGCATTGTCTTTGGTAGTGTTATGAGGTGTTGGATCAAGGCCTATGTGAATAAAAGATATCTGACTGTCACATGTTAGAAGGTCCACCTAAAAGACACATCAAGAAAATAAATGTTATTCTAGCACAGCAGTCTGGTGGACTGTTTTCCCCTGTTTGTTTTCTGATATGAACATGATGTTGACCTGCAGCTCTCCTAATAATTTTTATTGGCTAGTAAAATATTTAGTTATACCTGCCCTTAGTGGAAGGAGCTGGGATTCAGTCCTCCATTCTACAGGTTTCAGAGCTGAATACTTGGAAACAAAGCCAACTTTGAAAAACAGCATATTAAAGCTGATACGGCTGGTTAATGGCTGAAATGTGCAGTGGAAATCATGATGAAATGAACTAGTGAAATGCAGAGCCTGTGACTAATCTGTTGAGATTTTAATATAATGAAAGTGAATATGAGCCAACCGTGTAGCTTGGTGCTTCTGGCCTGTCATTTGGGAAACCCAAATTTGGATTTATCGTCAAGACTACAATTGCCAGTAGCAACGGAGTGCAGGGATAAAATGCTTGATCTCTAGGGAGGGAAGGGAACTATTATACTGTTGCTGAATAATCTGTACCAGCCTACCTCAAAAGTACTGTAGCACTAATGGTGTAATCAAACTGCCATGTAGCTGCCCTTTAGAAGAGAAGGTGCCAGTTTGAACCTGACCCAGTGAGGGGCTGAGTGCCTCCGACAAGAGGTTGAGCATCCTCAGCTTCCACTGACTCTGCTTAGAGTTCAGAGCACTCAGCACCTTACAGGAGGTGCTCAGCACTTTGCAGGATGGAGCCCTGACATCCAGGAATTAGGGACAAATCAGTCAGTTAAAGTGAATAAATGACAGCGGGTCAATTTACAGTGTAAATTACCAAGATGAAAGGGGTCGGTGAAAAATGAGCTCCTTTGCCTGAAAGGAGAAAGATTAGGCTGCCAGGCACATGCACTGTGGCTAGTGTAGCTGTCTTGTATGCTCCCCTGAGCTGTCCCAAACAACAGAAAGTGGAGATAAACACAGCCAGAGGCATTTGAGATTGTCTGAGGTGACCTTGTTGTCAGGTTCTAGGAGAAAGCTCTTCAGGCCTGGTGGCAGAGGTAACACCCTTGGACATTCTGCCTTAGGGCCAGGCTTCGGTAAGTTCTGGAAGTGATATAAGGTTTACCCACTGGCTTTTGATAACTGTAACTATCAACATGAAGGCAATTTGACTACAGAGAGTTGTGGGTTTTGACCAGGTAACAGTGTGGTATATGTTGTGTGGTACTTTTTGTGTTCCATGTACTGCACCTTTGATTTTTCCAAGCACTCTTTCTAACCTTGTGTGCAGAACTGCCATTTTCATGTGAGATTTCAGTACAGACTATGAGAGAAGACACACACACACACACACACACACACACACACACACACACACACACTCTCTCTCTCTCTCTGTCTCACAAAGACTTTACTTTTATTCTTTCTTTTCTGGTGTTCCCTCAATATAAAACAAAGGCCATTTTGACTGAAAATATCAGAAGTGGGTGTCGGGGCTGCCTGGAGAAACTGATGCTTAGTGGGTTTTTTTAAAGAGACAAGTTGAAAAATTCTTAAATATAGTACTAACCATCCATGAACTCCTTCATTTTCATTCGCCATACATATTTCTCAGTTCATTATTCAGGTCTGATCAGTGTTTTATAGCTTTCTGTTCTGTCTTTGTAATTTAGCAAAGCTGGTCAGCTAAAGAAAAGAGGGTACAAGTTATGTAAAAAAAAATACTTCACAGAAGATTTAAAAAATAATCAGCACATAAATCAGGCAGTAAATCTAAAGCATTGATATGATGTTGACTAGTGTCTCTCTGGAGGCCAACATATTCATAACTGACCAGCACATGCAATACGTGACAGCGTGTGACATTCATACTGAATTATATATCTATTTTAGGTCTTTATATGGCAATCTTCAATGTACTGTAATGTACCTTATAATCTTTAATGTATTCATCTTCACAACACCCTGTGAGGCAGGCAGTGCAATTATCCCCATTTAACAGATGGGGAACTGAGGCACAGAGAGACTAAGGCCTAAATACCTTTGAGACTCAGGGCCTAAGTGACTTGCCCAGGAGCACACACAGAAAGTTTGTGGCAGAGCAGAGAAACAAACACAGCTCTCTAGAGTCCCAGGCTAACAGCTTAACCATTAGACTGTACTTTCCTGTGGACTGATGAAAGCAGGGGAGTTGGGGCACAATTGTACTGGGGCCCTCCCAAAAATCTGTAACATCTGTGTAAATACAGTGAAATAGGAGGATATGGGGACCCCATAAACATGATGCAGTGGGGTCCTACATTTTTCTTGATGGGTTGTGCTGCTATTATGCAGCATATTTATAAACCCTACGTTCAATATGACAAATTTCTGTTCCCAGGAATATTTATGATTTGTTTAAAGTAATCCCATCAAAATGACACCAGCAAACCCTGCTTTTCCCACCCCCTCAGAACAGAGGAAAATGAACTGAGAGAGAACTTGGAAAGTTCTCCTTTGATTGTTCCACCCATGTGCGTGAAAGGTGCCGAATGCAATGTCACTTTATCCATTACAGTGGCATTTAGCAGGCTTCAGCCTAAAATTCTCCGTGAGGTAGGGAGAAAGATGGGGAATTGTAAGAATTTCAAAATTACCTGAACTAAAAATTTCCCTTCATAAAAAAAAATACAGATTAGAAAGGGAAAAAATTATGACGGACTCACTTCTTAGTCATTACTTAACCACTTCTGTAGCAGGGTATTATTTATAAAGTGCTCTTGGAGCACCCTTTCCTCATTCTCCTTAATTGCCACAGGCTTCTGTTGCTTAAAAGGGGGAAGTTAATTATTTTTTCCGATATATCCAACACTTCAGCTTTGAACATCACAAACTTCTCCTTCATTTTGTTCTATATCTCTTTTGTGTCTATGAAATCCTTTTATACATTCAGAGCAGCCCAGCAATGATGCAGTCTCCCTCCTTCAGCCAAGTACAATGTGAAAATAAGCCTTCATTGCTGGGTTATCACAGTTTACAATAACAAACCATGCCTTTTGATTAAGAAATCATGTCTGTATTCTGTCTGGAATGTGTATATGTGCAGTGATGGACTTTAGTTGCCTAGTGCCACGAGCTGAAAGAAGGAAACATGTCTTCTCAGTAAGCTGAAGGGAAAATGCTTGTTTTACTTAGGAAAGCAACATTAGAAAATAAGTTTTATTCAATAAATATTTAAAATATAACTTACTATTTGCCAACATTTAATTTATAACTTGGTTACTACTCAAACTCCCTCTTATCTTTTAACTTCTTCCTGCCTCTCCTGCCTGCTATCTTGAATGCTTAAACTACTGAAGCCTAAATGAGCTTGGCTGACTGACTGTGTAGCTGACCAGAGAGCTTGGCTTCCTTTATATAGCTGTCCTGTAGACTATTTGTGTCAAGACAGTGTGTGAAATTACTCTTCTGCTCGTAAGAATCAGCTACCATAGGCTGGAGGCCAAAAATATTACGGGATGTGTGATGGGCTTGGTCACAGAGACCCCGTTGGGACTGTCACCTGATATGCTGAAACTATCTCTGAGTCCATTTTCTTTGATGGACTGGGACTCCAGATCCCTGTCTTGTTGAGCCAGACATGCTAGCTCGCTGCAACACAGACCCAGGGTCTGAACCATGTCCCCAAAGCTTCAGACTTAACTGAAAACAGCTCAGCAAGTACTCCTGTCTCCAGCATCCAGACACTCAGCTCCCAATGGGATCCAAACCCCAAATAAATCTGTTTTACTCTGTATAAAGCTTATACGGAGTAAACTCATAAATTGTCTGTAACACTGGTAGAAAGATATGCACAGCTGTTTTCTCCCCCAGGTATGATCACTTACTCTGGGTTAATAAATAAACAAAAGTGATTTTATTAAATATAAAAAGTAGGATTTAAGTTGTTTCAAGTAATAACAGACAGAACAAAGTAAGTTACCAAGCAAAATAAAACAAAACAGGCAAGTCTAAGCCCAATACATTAAGAAACTGAATACAGGTAAAAGTCACCCTCAGAGATGTTCCAATAAGCTTATTTCACAGACTAGACTCCTTCCAAGTCTGGACCCAATCCTTTCTCCTGGTATAATCCTTTTTAGTTCCAGTTCAAGTGGTAACTAGGAGATTTCTCATGACTGGCAGCCCCCTTTGTTCTGTTCCATCCCCTTTTATAGCTTTGGCCCAAGGTGGGAATCTTTAGTCTCTCTGGGTTCCCATCCCTCCTTCTAAATGGAAAAACACTAGATTTAAGATGGGTTCCAGTATCATGTGACATGGTCACATGTCACTATAAGACCTCCATTCACATACACAGGAAGGCTTGCAGGTGAATAAACTCATTCACAACCGATCATCCTAGTCAATGGGAGCCATCAAGATTCCAAACCACTATTAATGGCCCACACTTTGCATAATTACAGTAGGACTTCAAAGAAATACTTCAAATTTCTAGCTCCAGATACAAGAATGATACATTCATACAAATAGGTTGAACACACTCAGGAGATTATAAGCTTTGTCATTATACCTTACAAGACACCTTTTGTATGAAGCATATTTCAGTTACACTATATTCACACTCATTAGCATATTTCCATAAAACATATGGAGTGCAACGTCACAGGATAACAAGAGCAGGTAAAGCAAACTAAAATGAAGGAGAAGCCAACTTGGAAATAAAGGGCTGCATTAAGGCTGCTCTCTTGTACTATAGAACAATGGTTGTCAACCAGAGATACACTCACCCCTGGGGTATGTAGAAGTCTTCCAAGGGATACACCAACTCATCTAGATATTTGCCTAGTTTTACAACAGGCTGCATCAAAAGCACTAGCGAAATCAGTACAAATTAAAATTTCATACAATGACTTGTTTATATTGCTCTATATACAATACACAGAAATGTAAGTACAATATTTATATCCAATTGATTTATTTTATAATTATATGGTAAAAATGAGAAAGTAAGCCATTGTTCAGTAATAGTATGCTGTGGCACTTTTATATTTTTATGTCTGATTTTGTAAGCAAATCGCTTGTAAGAGAGGTGAAACTTGGGATATGCAAGACAAATCAGACTCCTGAAATAAGTACAATAGTCTGGAAAGGTTGAGAGTCACTGCTGTAAAAGACTATAAAAAAGGTCTTCTTTCATCTCCAAGACTTAAGCTGTCATTGATCCTGGAACAAACTGTGAGCAATGGGAGCTAGCTGGGCTGGTATTCACTGGGATTTAAAGGCTTTGATAACTACTGAGTGGTAGAGATGCACAGGGTAGGAAACACAAATCCCTCCTGGTATGTGTGTGGTGTGCTTGTGTATGATGGGTGTGTACAGTTGTATTCTTTTTGTTATTGGTCTGAAAACTTTCCCCCTCCCTTTTACTGTGATGTGGGGTATCCCTGACTCATGAAGGTGGCACCCTTAGACTGGGAAAAGCAGTGTGACTGAGTAAGTCACTCGCAGGACAAAAATCTCAGCATCTTCAGAACAAAATGCATCTGATATAGCTTTCCTATGATAAATACATAAATAAAGACATATCGGATGGTGGTGGGGAAGGGAAGGAAGGGTGAAAAACTTCAGATAAAAAATCTGTAAAAATAGTTTCTAAACATGTTCCTGGATGTCATTGTGATGGGCACAATATATAAAGTATATAAATAAGTCAGATGAAAGAATAATGGAGTGCTTGTGAAAGCTGCCAACATAACATCACTAGAGACTGAAATCCACGATTTCTAAACCAGCGAATACAGCAAAGGCAGTAAGTGCAGTGTACATTTTCCCACATTGCCCTGCTAATGCACCTTAATCCTGCTTTGGGGTGACTTCTGGGGGAAAAGAGTAGAGCAATCTTTGCTGAGATTGCAAGAGGGCTAATATAGTGTGTTCGTGTGTGTGGGGGGGTGTAAATTGGGACAACTGTTCATCTGCAACTGAATTGAGCTCACCGTGTCATATAATCATAGGATCATAGGACTGAAAGGGACCTCGAGAGGTCATCTAGTCCTGTCCCCTGTGCTCATGGCAGGACTAAGTATTATCTAGACCATCTCTGACAGGTGTTTGTCTAGCCTTCTTTTAAAATCTCCAATGATGGAGATTCCACAACCTCCTTAGGCAATTAATTCCAGTGCGTAACCACCCTGACAGTTAGGAAGTTTTTCCTAATGTCCAACTTAAACCTCCCTTGCTGCAATTTAAGCCCATTGCTTCTTGTCCTATCCTCAGAGGTTAAGAAGAACAAATTTTCTCACTCCTCCTTGTAACAACCTTTTATGTACTTGAAAACTGTTATCATGTCCCCTCTCAGTCTTCTCTTTTCCAGACTAAACAAACCCATTTTTTTCAATCTTCTCTGATAAGTCATGTTTTCTAGACCTTTAATCATTTTTGTTGCTCTTCTCTGGACTTTCTCCAGTTTGTCACATTGTTCCTGAAATGTGGTGCCCAGAACTGAACACAATACTCCAGTTGAGGACTAATCACATAGGATATTTCTCCTCCAGTGGTTTAAAAACACCTTGTAAAAATCCACAGTGTGTTGGACAAAAAGTCCCAAAGAGCAGTTTACTGGTAAGTTCAAGACTGGTGAGCAGTTTCTTTGGATCTTGCAACCCCAGGGCCACATTACCGCAGTAATCCCATGGTGGGCAAAGATATTGAGTTATTTGAATAACTGGTTCAATTTTGATAGAACAAGGTGTGTTTTGCCTAAATTCCAACTGTTTCTCTAGATCCTTCTCCTGGTCCGCATAAGATCCTTTTGATCCTTCTGTGTGGTCAGGGATCTCTAGTTCAGGAAGGTACATGGCTCATCAGAATAAGCTAGCTGCTCACCACAGCATTAACTGCTCTGTGGGAATGTTAGAGTCCAAGATAATGCAGTTGCTGGGTCAGGCTTATTACAGAGTTACTACCATGCAGTAGTCTCGGAACAGGAAGATTTTGAAAAAAATATGCCTTGGATTGGATTTGTCCAGATGTGTGACTGACATTGATTTCCTGGGACCCAAGAGAGCTGTTTGTCTATGATAGCCTTTTACTTGGGCTAAGACCACTGTAGAATGGCCATTCTGTGCTTTTCACAAAGGTTGCAACAGCTAGCATGAGACTGTTATTTATTATCATAGCAAAGGCAGGCAAAACCTCCATTCATTACAGAGTGGCAAGGCCTGTGATATCCTATAAGAATGTAATGCTAGGATCACTGTCATGCTATGTGATTTATACTTAATTCATGATCAAATGCTCCAGGCTTGAAATGGAAGAGTATAAACACATTTGAAATATTTCAACAGGCTTTTCCTTTTTTTTCTTTTTCCTTGTAATGATAAACTACAACATGTGAAACACTGTGACATCTTGGGAATGTATTACACACTATGCAGGGGTCGGCAACCTTTCAGAAGTGGTGTGCCAAGTCTTCATTTATTCACTCTAATTTAAGGTTTAGGTGCTGGTAATACATTTTAATGTTTTAGAAGGTCTCGTTCTATAAGTCTATAATATATAACTAAACTATTGTTATATGTAAAATAAATAAGGTTTTAAAAATGTTTAAGAAGCTTCATTTAAAATTAAATTAAAATGCAGATCCCCCAGACCAGTGGCCAGGACCCCACAGTGTGAGTGCCACTGAAAATCAGCTCGCTTGCCGAACATGGCACGCGTGCAACAGGTTGCCTACTCCTGCACTATAGCAAGGATTCTAAGGGATCACAGTCTCAGTAGTTATAAAACATTGTTTCAAAATAATTTTACTGAGCAATAGCACTGTGCAGGGGATGAAAGTTCCATTTCACAAAGGACTTTGAGATTTTGACATTTGGTTTTGTTTCAAACTGGAATGAAACCTGAAAATTTCCAAATTCTCCACAAAGCAAAAGCCTCCCCAAAATTTTGTTCCTGATCATTTGAAACAATTCATTACAACAAAAAAACCAAAATGTTTTTGTTTGAATTTTGACTTTTTAATGTTGCATTATATTATAATATATGATGTTAAAATAAAATAAAAATAAAAAACAAAAAGTTGTTTCAAAACTAAAAATTGAAAAGTTTCATTCCAAAAATATCAAACTGGGACAATTCAATACTGTTAGAACTGTTTTTTCTAAACAAATTTCAAGCAAAATTAACCTGATTTCAGGAAGTATTTCAATTTTGAGCAAATCACATATTCCCACAGAATACGGTTCCAGTCAAGTTTCTCCAGCCAGCTCTACCTGGCCGGCATTTACTGCATATAGATTTACATTTCCATTGTAACTGGGCTGTTCTCAGAATACGTCACAAACTGCAGTTCATGTTCACACTAAATAGATTTTTTGGCAAAAGGTCAATATGGTCATTCGCATGGAAATACACAGACTGGGCCAAATTCTTGCTAGCAATGTATATATGTATATTGCAGGCGGCAACCACAGTCCTGTAAACAACACATATGAAACAGCCTGGACTGAGCAATAAACTCTACCTAGCCAGCTGCACTAATTATTCCTGTTCTTAGCACTAATACAATGCATGGGGAAGCTGGGCAAAATACAGAATCTATTAACTCTCTTTAATAAGCTAAGACTGCAGCAGGAGAGGAGCAAAGATGGAAGGTAGCAGTGAAAGCCCTATTTCCAAAGGGAATAGAGAGGCATAAGAAAAGAGAATAGCGTGTATATGTGCCTGGGCTGTTTGAGCACATGTATTGTATGTTCTCTGCACAAACCAGAATTTGACCCTATACATATAGGAAAACTTGTAATTTATTGGCAGTAATTTTCAAAGCACTGGGACTTGTGCTCCTATACAATTTAGATGTGGTTGGAAATCTCCCCCATGATTAATATATTACACTACTGATCAATTTTCAGATTTAAAATACATTAAATTAAACTCACTGGGTCTGCTTTTGATCTCATTTACTCCAGAGTAAATGAAGAGGAACACTATTGAAATCAATGAAGTAAAAGAGATTGAAAATGAGCAAAAGCAAAATCAGAATCAGGCCCAGTATAGCTAAATATATAATAATATATTGAAAGTGATGCAATAGATCATTGCATTGCAAAATATGTAATGACAAATTTAACAACAATCTGGATATTTTATATAAAATATATATAGTTAATTAATTACATGGAACATCATTCACCATTTTTAGCAAGCTATTATATACCAAACTAGTCTCTTTTAGCAATGTGCAACCATTTCTGTGAAAAACAAAATTAGCTGCAGAGACAATCCAAACAGACTGGGCCAATCACTGGGAGTTTGGACTGAGCAAGAACTGAGCAAGGACTGAACCCAAAGAAAGTAAGGGCCAGACTGTGGCTGACCCGTACAGGAGCTGTCCCCTGACTTGCACACCTGGTGTAAACTGCCGTCTCACTGCATGCAGATTAGGTGGGAGTGCACAACACTTCCAGCTTCCCCAAAGGGAAGAGTGTGAGGCCATGACACCATATCCCTTCTGCACAAGCCGTCAGACTGAAGCCAGCTTGGGGGAAAGTACACACTGTGCCCTTTCAAGGGGTGTAGCATTTACTGTCCGGGTATTGCTTCCCTAGGACTCTTGCAAGCATTCTGGATGCGTTAACACTGAGGCAAGCAGGAGGCCTCAGTGACCTGCTGCTTGTGCAGAGTCCCTTCTTGTATCCACCTACGTAGCCGCCTATGGATAAGCGGAAAATCCCAGCAGAAAGTGTTCACCGAGAGGGCGGTGAGCATGTAGATTTAGCTGCTAAGTAATGGCATTGAAATAAACACATATAAATGAAGCCAGTGACTACAGCAGACAGCAAGCCATTTTAATGAGGAAAATGGAGACAGGAAGATACAATGACAAAGCAGGAGGGAAGAGTGAGATAAATCTAAAGGGATCAGTCTTGTCAGAGAAAGTGCCGCAATTATTGTCTTACCAATTCAATTCCCCTGAATAAATATTATTGAAAGTGAATAACCTGGCAAAGACAAGGTATTATGTCAGGATGGCTGTATTGCTGCACTAAATTCATGCCCACATAAGGAGTCAGAATAATTTGGGTATCATCGGGGGATTTCTCTTGCAGCATTTGCCTCTCCCACTGCAAGATCTCCTGCCTTCGCTAAGCATTGCTATTTTCTAAGAAAGCCTGTTCTGATGTTAGAGATAGGGAAACTCTAATGGTTCCAGTTAGAGAGGCATCTAAAAATTCAGATGCACGGATGACTTCAAAGCAAATTGTCACTTGGGCCCTGCATTCCATGTTATCCCTGCAATTCTTGAGCAGGTCTTGTCTCTCTCTAAAACAGTCAAACTGAAGGGTGACAAAACAACTCAATGCAAGATTCCTTTCTGTCTCCAACAACTGGACCAAAATCCAAGGCAGCTGATAATGTGATTTCCTCCCCTCTTTGGTTTCCAGTGGGGCTTCAACACTGGTCTTCTTGTGGGATTCCTAATACTGTCTGTTTTGGACTGGATCAAAAACATTATGAAAACAACTCTTCTGCATGTTTCCGCATGTTCCTCTTTCAGTCCCAGCTGAAACAGGAAATGCAGCAACAAGGGAACATTAAAAAACAAACAAAAAACAAACAAACAAAAAAAACCTCTAAACTTTAGCCAAGTCTTACAAAAGGTTTGAGCTTTAGGCAGAGGTTTGAGCTCAACCATTCACTGCTTCTGGCAGATGGTGTCCAGGGCCAGATAAGGCAGCTAGCTGCCAATTCTACAGCAGCAGGGAGCCCCTAGGACATGTGGAACAGCGAAGCCAGTGTTTACTACTTATGTTCCTGGGACATGAGGTGTGGAGTGTGAGCTGTTATCTGTGTGGCTGACCTAGAGCGCTGTGGAGATAATAATTCAAGCCAACTGTGGAATCAAGATTTTTCTCCCTGTATCAGCGCTCAGGATAGGGCATAATGCAGGTCCCCCCTCCTCCCCCGCGTTTAACAGGAAAACTCCATCATCTTCCCCCTAACACTCAACAAAGCAGTTCCAGACTCATTACCTATTCTCTTACCTCCCCCTGTAGGACTAAGCTCCCCTCCTCTTCTGGTCTAGCAGAGCAGATTGTAGTAGGTGTGGCGACAGGGGAAGGTTGCACACTGAGTCTTGAGCCTTCCAGGTGAGGGGAGTGGGGTAATGAAAACAGATTCAGAAAGAGACTCAGATTTGGTTGTACCTCCCTAGATGTATGTACGTTTTATTTACTTGAATTGGACAACCTTAACTTTGGACAGCTAATGGTGGCAAAGTCTCTCGCTGGCCCTGACAAACCCTCCCCTCCTATGCTGTCAAATGTCTGTGCCTCTCTTATTTATCTGGCCTCATCTAAGTCCCTGCAAAGTTAGGAGGTCACTTTAACCCATCTCAGAGTGGGTTTGCTCTGTATCTGGGAAGCTGAATGGCAATGGGTTTATGTTTTATTTACGCCATTAACCTGTTACTCTAATTCAGGCTGGTTTATGACTAAACACAGAGGAAATGGGTTTGTTCTCTTTATTATCCTATTACTCCATAAAAGGATGTTGCAGGCATTTCTGTGTAATATTAAAATGACACAGTCAAGGTTTTAAAACAATTCCCTCCTGTTGTTTATATGAACCTCTTGAAAGATAGAAGCCAAAATTATCTTCCTTACCAAGGGCTTTATGACTGTTTCTGGTGTGGAGGGAAGCAAAACTACATCAATCATATGAAAACAGGCCTCAAGATGTGGCAGAGGAAAGGGCAGTAAGTAGCATGTTCCTCTCCCCTCCTGCATTACAGGACCTTCTTCCATTATTGATGCTCAATGGGATTTGGGTGGAATGCCAAGCATCAAGAGGGTCTGAGCTGAGAAACAGCCTGTTTTTGTAGAATGATGCTTTCCTATCAAATCTACACAAATTCCACTTACTTTCCTCTTGGATGTTAATGCAGCTGTGACCAAGTGCACTCCTGTATTCACACCCTACAGACCGCTGTAATAATCTTTGTACAACATATGCCTTGTGAGGTATCATTTGAAACTAATAACTCACTGGTCAATTATATCACAGTGAAAGTATGTAGCAACACTATATGTAAAGTTATGAACATAAGCTGAAGTTATGACTGATATGTGTTTGCCAGACAAGTCTCGGGAGTGAGTAAATCAGTTTCTCAGAAACAGAGGACAAGCTGACACCTCTAGCTAGGTATCAAAGTTGACTGGCAATCACCAGTCAAGTAGCCATTCTTTGGCAGCAAAGCGAGGCAGGAACAGATCAATTTCCATTTTAACAAACAACATGGAACATCTTTCAGGACTAGACCCCATGTCTCCATCCTCACAGCTGGAAGAACTTCATCTAGTGGGAACCTGTGACTGAATTATAAAAGTGAGGGTAAATCATTCTCTCATCCTTCTCGCTCTTTCACTTGAGAAAATGAAGGAACCAGCCTTTGGGCTTTGGGAGGGGTTCTGACCTGAGAATTTGGTCAGCCATGTTGCTGGGAACACATGGTAAGAATTTTACCTTTAACCAAGTCTAGCTTATTAAGTTTTAGTTACTAGAAAGCATTTTGATCTTTATTTCTCCTGGAACCATTTCTGACTTCAATTCCTTATACTTGTACTCACTTAAAACCTCTTTGTAGTTAAAGCAACTTGTTTTATTCTTTAACCAAAACTAAGCCAGTGCTGTCTTTAAACTGAACTGTGTGAGCAACTCTAATTAAAGTAGCAAACGGTTGTACATTGACCCCTCACAGGGGCAATGGACCTCTAATATCTAGACTGTCCAGGAGAGGGCTGGACAGTGCCACACACGGTGCTTTTGGGAAAATCCAGAACTAGGAGTATGTTGGGGTCACCCTGCAAATAGCAACCCAGGCTGGTGGAAGCCAGGCTGAAGCTATACATAGACACTCAGGGTGTGGCTTGCCTGCCGGCAGGCTGTTTCTGAACAGCCAAGAAGGGAGCTACCACAGCAAAGCAAGGTGAGGCACCTAAAGTTGCCAGGCAGCGGGTAACACAACCCCTCACTGATCTGGGCTGCACTCGCAGTGTGATAGCTGCTTTCTTGAATTTGCCTAGAGGGCAACCGGTTAATGTGCAGATGCAAATGAGAATCAATGAGGGTACAGATCTAGCTATGCTGTCAGGTGAGTGGGGAAGCCTCCTACCTTGCATAGAAGGGTATGCACACTAAGCAGATGTCCTGAGAGCCTGGCAGTTGGGATCAGGACTCCCCATTAATATAATGCACTCCAGGCAGTTGGACAGTTGTGTCCCCTCCATGCTGGCACTAATCCCTTCCTACTGAAGAGATAATCTGCTTCTCTATTCATTGCAATGAGATTTGCTATTTTACCTGAAAGTAGATGACATAAGCCATGCATTTTCCCTTTTCATCACTTGCCCACCCCATACACAAACACCTGTTTGAGGTGTAGGATTGTCCTTCCCTAGTAGACTGGCTTTTGATTTTTTTTTGGTGAGAAGAGATTAAAACATTTTAAAATACCACTCACATATAGAGAATTGCATTGACTTTGCAGACCCTTTGCTAAAAATCAGGTTATTTAAAATACACTCTAGTTTAATTAAACCTGTGGATATCAGAGTCCTAAATACACAAAAGATTGTGAACCATATTTTGACAGTAATCCTTTCATGACTCCTACTTAATTCTATTGTCTGCCTTCTCCATTTTACTGGGATGACTGGCAATTTACTATAGGCAAATGTGAGGATGAAATATTCATTGCTGGTTCAATATTGTCTAATTTGTATGGCTGTGTTGACATATGAGAATACTTTGCAGCAGTCTGAATTGTCAGTAATTGTGAATTAACGTGCAGAACCAGCTCTTTAATTCAAAGATGAGAACCAATAGATGAAAAATATCATGTGAACTGGCAGAATCACCATAAATTGCTCTAAGATTGTGGTTATCATTCAAAACAAACATTATAGGACAAATTTATCTGCACACACAAAAACTCCAGTCTGCATATGTAAATCCTGATTTGCAGGTGTATATAGATTTTTCATAACAACACACCTTTTCCTCTTACAAGATTGGTAGCTCCTGCTCTGTACGCTCTTTTCTGTTGTCCTATATTGTAAGTGGTTTTAATTCCACCCAAATTTGAAATCATTACCTTCAATAAGAACTCTGACATCATGATCTTTTATTATGCTTGGTAGTGGGGGAAACTTTTTGATAACAAGTCTTACCCCTGTGAACAAACCTTTTGAATTATTACTGAAGTTCATTGCATTGTGTCCTGATGTATTCACTCTTACCTCATTTGGTCTGCCTTTGAATATGTCCGTTCAATTATTTGTATTTCCTGCCACATTCTTCTGTCTCTAAGCCACTCTCTTTCACTCCATGTTATTTTTTCACCAGCACAAACATGTTCTCCATTTTTCAGGTTTGGGTCAATGGTGACTTTTGGGAACACATCCTTTGGGGACTTTGAGCATGACCATTTTCATTTTATTCCAAAGTTTGTTCAGGTTCTTCTCCTCTTTCTCCTGTGACAATGTGGCAAACCCATTCTTCACAGAAGTCATGTAGTCATGCAGCAGGTAGATAAAATATCAGCAGAATAACTAATGACGTTTGGTGACCACAGTATTGATCTCATGTGGAAGATTTGCAGTGATGTATGGATAACTAGCAATTGGCCAGACAACTGGATGAGAGGACTCTTTCCACCCTTACCAAAGAAAGGGTATATAACAGAGTGCAGTAATTATTGTATCATCTCCCTAATATTGCACATGAATAAAGTGCTGCTCTACATAATTCAGGATCTCAGGAAGTGAATGATAAAAGCAGAACTACCAGCATGGATGTATGTCCTCTGGAATGATGTTGAAGCATGCAGGGACATATGAATCTTTAGCGCATCTGGCATGTAAATATCTTGCGATGCTCACTACAACAGTGCCATGCGAATGCCTGTTCTCACTTTTGAGTGACATTGCAAACAAGAAGCGGGAAGCATTATCTCCAGCAAATTGTAACCAAACTTACTGTGAATAATTTGGACAATTGTATTGTCGATGTTAGGCCTCAAACTTCCGGAAGCTTCACAAAGTGAGCCTTGTAAAATTAGCTTTAAAAAGCAAGCTTTGCAAAAGGAAACAGACTTGTGGACAAAAAGCGATGCAACCAGATAACACATTATGCTGACTCCTCTAAAGTGAGGTAAGTTGTACTCCTCAGGCACAGCTTGTCTAACCCACATTAACCATATTTAACACAATTGTCTACAAGGAGATAAGTAAATGTAAATTATACAGTAAAAGCAACAGCACAAACCACAATGAGAATTTGGCTCACCCTGATTGGTCAGTCTGTTTTGGCCGACAGATAAGATAAAAAGAACGAAGGCACGGGACTGTGTGCATGTTTTGGTCATAAGAGACACTTGACCCACACCCCCTGAACTGAAAGGACGTGCACTTCTCGACCATCTGTACCTGGCCAGTGCGGGAACTGGCCAACTGAAGGGCAAAGTATTTTTGGATGAATGAAGGGTAAGGTTATGGAGTAAAGAAGTCTGGATTGCTTGAGCTGATTTGATCTCAAGTTGTGTTGACATTACAGTATTAAGAATAGTAGAGTAGGGATAATTTGACCTCAGGTTATATCATTACTGCAGTATTAAAAATAGTAGTAAGTACCTGATGCATAATATTACATGTACTAGTGCCTGCCTTCAGTATAATTTGCCATTTATATTAATCCTTATTTAGTGCTGGTCTTTAATTCTGCTTTTCTTATTTTGTCTGTTGCCTTTATAGCCGAAAGTCATTAAAAGCCTGTTTTGAGGAATAATCAGTAATTTTAGTTTCTCTTATATGGACACTGCTCAACCTCATTACATCTGTGTTGGGTAGTGGGAAGTAGCAATCACCCAGGGCATCACTTGGGCCCTGATGAATGTCTCTTTCTTCCTTTATCTCCGCACTATTTGTCTGAATGATTGGCTGAGTAGGACTGAGTGGACTTGTAGGCGCTAAAGTTTTACATTGTTTTATTTTTGAATGCAGTTTTTTTTTGTACATAATTCTACATTTGTACATTCAGCTTTCATGATAAAGGGATTGTACTACAGTACTTGTAATGGGGGAATTGAAAAATACTATTTCTTTTGTTTTTTTACAGGACAAATATTTTTAATAAAAATAAATATAAAGTGAGCACTGTACACTTTGTATTCTGTGTTGTAATTGAAATCAATATATTTGAAAATGTAGGAAATATCCAAAAATATTTAAATAAATGGTATTATTGTTTAACAGCGCGATTAATCATGTGATTAACTTCAATTAATTTTTTTAATCTCTTGACAGCCCTACTTAGTATCACACAATTTTTTGATTAAAAAACTAGAAAGATATAAAATTAACATGGCACACATTAAATAAATTAAAACTGGCTAACTGATAGGTCTTGAAATATGATTCCCAACCAGGAATCTTCATCGAGCAGGTGTGCTTCCAGAGGGGTTCCCAAGGACGGGTTCTTGGCCCTATGCTATTTAACATTTTTATCCATGACCTAGAAGAAAGCATAAATTATCACTGATTAAGTTGGCAGACAACACAAAAATTGGAGAAGTGATAAATATTGAATAGGACAGGTCACTGATTCAGAGCTATCTGGGTTGCCTGGTAAATAGTCATAAGCAAACAATATGTGTTTTAATATGATTAAATGTATACATCTAGAAACAAAGAATGCAGGCTATACTTGTAGGATGAGGTACTCCATCCTGAGAAGCAGTGATTCTGAAAAAGATTTGGGGGTCATGGTGGATAATCAGCTGAACATAAGATCCCAGTGTGACACTGTAGTGAAAAGAATTAATGTGATCCTGGGATGCTGTAATGGTGCGGGACTCCCCTGTGGCACCTCCTGCTGGTGTTTTGGGAATTAGCTCATTTCCAGCCTTGGAGCATCCTCTGCAGGCCAGTGTCCCACTGCTGCTAGGCCCCCGCATCCATCCCTGGACTCCGGTGCCCTGTTATCTGGGGTGCTGTCCCCCTGGCAGTAACCCCTCACTCTTGGGGTCTCCCCTCCCCAGGGAACCCCACCCCCTATCCCTCCCTCTACAGCTAGAGCAGGGGTCTCAAACTCAAATGACCACGAGGGCCACATGAGGACTAGTGCATTGAACCAAGGGGCACATCACTGACACCCCCCCTCGCTGCCTCTGGCCCTGCCCCCACTCCACCCCTTCCATTAGGCCCCGCTCTTGGCCCATCTCTTTCCACCCCTTCCCTGCCCCAATCCAACCCTTTTCCCCAAGTTCCCACCCCAACACTGCCCCCAGGGGGTGCAGGTGATGTGCAGGATGCGGCAGGGGGCTCAGGGCAGGGAGTTGGGGTGTAGGAGGGGTCTGGGATGTGGCAGGGGGCTCAGGGCAGAGAGTTGGGGTGCACGGTGCAGGCTCCAGCCTGGCACTGCTTACCTAGAGCAGCTCAGGGGTGGCAGCCGTGTGCACTGGGGCCAGGGCTGGAACCATGTCCGTGCAGCCCTTGGGGGAGTGGGAGGGGCGCAGGGTTCTGTGCGTGCACTGCTCTTGCCGCTCCTCCAGGTACCTCCCACGAAGCTCTCATTGGCCGCGGTTCTCTGTTCCTAGCCAATGGGAGCTGCAGGGGCCGGTGCCTGGAAGGAGGCAATGCAAGAAGCATGACTCCTTCCCCTTTCCCCCCAGCTTGAAGGGGTGTGCTGCCAGCTGCTTCAGACAGTGGCATGGGGCTCGCAACACTACAGGGGGCAATCCCGCGGGTAGGCAGAGGGGTGGCGGTGGGGGTCACACGCAAGAGTCCCATGGGCCACATGTTTGAGACCCCTGAGCTAGAGGAGACTGTGTGTCTGCTCCTGGCTTCCCTGTTTTTTATATAGGGCCAGCTGAGGCCTGATTGGGGCATGGCCTAGCTGCGGCTGCTTCCCCAATCAGCCTATTGCTGCTTCCCCCTGCAACAGCCCTCTCCCAGGGCTGTCTTTATACCCCTCAGAGCAGGAGTGGGTGACCACCCCACTACAGATGCATAAACAGGGGAATCTTGAGTACGTTATTTTACCTCCATAGTTGGCACTGGTGCAACTGCTACTGGAATATTGTGTTCAGTTCTGGCGTCTACAATTCAAGAAAGATGATGATGAATTGGAGACGGTTCAGAGAAGAGCCCCAAGAATGATTAAAGGATTAGAAAACATGATTTATAGTGATAGTCAAATAGCTCAATCTGTTTAGCTTAACAGAGAAGGTTAAGTGGTGATGTGATTACAGTCCATAAGTATCTACAAGAGGAACAAATATTTAATAATAAGCTCTTCCATCTAGTGGAGAAAGGTATAACGTAATGCAATGGCTTTAAGTTGAAGCTAGACAAATTCTGACTGGAAATGAGGCATACATTTTTAACAATGAGAGTAATTAAACACTGGAACAATTTACCAAGGGTCATGTTGGATTCTCCATGACTGACCATTTTTAAATCAAGATTGGATTTTTTTCTAAACCATATGCTTTAGGAATTATTTTGGGAAAGTTCAATGGCCTGCATTATACAGGAGATCTGACTAGATGATCACAATGGTCCCAGCTAGCCTTGATATTATGAATCTATGTATGCAAATCTAGTGCATTTACTTTTGAAAATATAACCCTCTATCTCACAATTATTTTTCCCCTGCATCACACGGCTCTGTGAAAACATTCACCAAGGAAGTCTTTTATCTTCGCTTTGATGTTTTAGTTGCTCACATATCAGTGGACAGTGGGGAAGTTTAATGAAAGGCTTGAAACATCCATTGACTGGGCAAACCTCCTCAGACAAGGTCCTCATAATTAAAACTGTTCTTGGTATTTCAGGCATTTTAAATGGCAGATGGCTTCAACTGCCAAGCTTCTTCAGTAGTCCAGGCATCACACAGATGATTATGGCTAAAAGATAATATTAATCCCAGTTAGTCTGGAATTAGGGCTGTAAAGAGAGCCTGCAGTCCTGCTTAGAAATGCCACTCCTTCGAGACTGATAAACTTGAAGATGTTTTCTCTTGGAGTTTTGCAGGCTTAGCTGCACTACAATCTCCACAGTTTCTGTACATAACTTCTTATGTTAGCCTCTCTTCATGCTGTATTTTCTATATCCCAATATTCCAGGAATGCCTTTATATCCTTCTTCTGCTGGTTTCCTGGAGATTTATGATCCTGATCCCCAAAATTTGGAACTGGATCTGAGCATCCTGGATGTTTGGAAGTGACCAGATTTGGAACATTGGTTTATGCCTATCTTGACCTTATACGTTTGCATTCAGCCGTTTTCTTTTTTTAGATATGTCTTTGTCTAATTTATCTAGATTACTATTATAATTTTAAAGAATAATTCATACCATTGCCTGACACACTGTGAGATGTCTTTTTCATCTTCCTGTGACTCCTGTTTTCCATGCACAATATTTCTGTTTGCTGTGATCCTGGGTTTTTTTTATTCTAAGTTTGTACAACATCATTATTTTCATCCATTTATCTTGTTACCTTTTCTAACAAGCCATCTTCCTTCCTCCGTCAGGTTCTTTCTTTGCAGGTCAAGGAGTAGGACAATTGTTATGAATAGTCATCATGAAAGCGTGCAAAACTCAGAGCCCTCAAAGAAGCTCGTATAATGAAGGCAGAATGAAATGAGGTTAATGGAAAATGTCATAGAGCTGCTTGTGATAATAAGGCTGATGTACAGAAAGAAGGGTAGTTTGTTTAAGGGACAGGTTTAAGAATGAGGAAGTATGAGTTATGTTGTAAATAACTGGACTACAAATTTACCCTAATTATGAGCTCAACTGTAAATAGTAAGTGTAAATTCATAATAACCTATAGCAGCAAATGTTAATGGAAAAAGGTACAGAAGCAAGGCAAGCTAAATTAGTCCAAACAAAAATGTGTTAACAAGTACTGTGTTAAAATTATGACTGGTAAACAAAAGGAGTAGCAGACAGGAAATCAATGAATCAAAATTGGTGTTTCAGAAATTAGGCCTGCTGGTGGTCTAAACAGTGAGAGCATGGAGTATTCCACCCAACACGCCCTTTTGGGGTTCTTAAAAAGAAGAGATTTTTGGGAAAAATTAGTAGAAGAAGCAGTTTTCTGCCAACACCTGCTGCAGGGAGCTTTATCATCATGGCTGCCACCTGATCATCTCCAGGGACCCTGGACCTTCTTCATGCTAACTCTGAGAGATATCCTGACTGGGCTAGGCCAGAGTGAGGGACCCAGGGTGACACTGCAATCTCCACTGGTTATGGCTAAATCCTGAACACCATTGGGGATGTGAGCCTTCATCTCCTCCCCCTCCCCATGTCTTTTTCCTTCCCCAACTTATTTGTTTTTTTCCCTATAATTTTGTCTTCTGTTTAATAAATCTGGCTTAGCCATCCCAGACCACATGTTTTGCAATGTTGGTGTGAGCCTGTGACCAAAGAGGCAACTAAAAGCAATGCCCCAAACAGTCCAATGGTGGTATGAGTTTGCCAGGTCTAGGAGTGGCCGATAAGACCTGTGATTGGCTTGTGTTTCTCCAGCAGGGAGGTTGCAAGTGAAAGTAAGCACCGGAGGCAGAAGCTGCGTTTTCCATCTTTGCTGTTCTTTTCTCTCCCCTTTTGTGTGTGTTTGTCTTGTTTTGTCTTCTTAGGAAATGGGATTGGACTTTAATATTAATAACAACAACTCCAGCCCTTTTCAACTAACTTCTTCTCTTCTCCCCAGAAAGGACAGTTATTACAATCTTTCATACCATCTCTATGTCTGTCAAAGAAGGCAGGTTTTCATTGTAAAAACTCTTGTCCAGCTAAAGGAAAAGGGAATGAGGGATGTTGTTAAAATGAGAGCCTTATTTAATACTTCACATCTCAAATGCTTTAACAATTTTTCCTTCTTTTCCATATCTTTAAGAAAAGGTTACAAGGGTTTTTAATGGTGTGTTCACCGGGTTGCTCTGCAGGCTGAATTCTTTTATACAAAACCCAAAACTTGTTCACATCTGTTTAGTGTTGGACAGTGACCAGATTATGTTAACAACTTTGTCTCTTTTAGGCCCAAATATTCCATATAAATTAATACAACAGTTCTATTTCACAGGCTTCCTGGGTGACCTTGAGTAAGTCACTAAGGTACTAAAAGGGTATTTGGGCACTTTAACACTCATTGAAATCAATGGATGTTAGGCTCCTAAGTCACTTTTAGGGTCTGGCCCTTAACCTCTCTATGCCACTGAATCCTGATTTGTTAAATAGAGATATTAATCCTTTCCAAGATGGTGTTTGAACCATTTGGGGGCTAGGCCTATCTCTTTGTTCTGTGTTTGCACAGCACCTAGCACAATAAGGTCCCGGTCTGTGTCGGGGGCTCCTAGGAATAACTACATTACCAAGAATAATAAATATACTAATGAGTTGTAAAGAACTAATAGCAAAAACATATCCACACCTATTGTAATTATGCAAAGTGTGGGCCATTGATGGTGGTTTAGAATCCTGATGGCTCCCATTGACTAGGACAATTGGTTGTAAATGGCTCTGTTTGTTTGCAAGCCTTCTTGACCAGCCCAGGAAGAATGGAGGCTGGGGGAGGGGGAGTCTCACAGAACATGTGACCATGTCACATGATGCTGAAATCCATCTTAAATCTGGTACTTTTCCATTTAGAAGGAGGGGTGGGAACCCAGAGAGACAAAAGTTTCCCATCTTGCACCAAAGCTATAAAAGGGGGTGGAACAGAACAAAGGGGGCTGCCAATCATCAGAAATCACATAGTTATCACCTGAGCTGGAACTAACAAGGACTGTACCAGGGGAAAGGATTAGGCCCAGACTAGGAAAGAGTCTAGTCTGTGAAAGAAGTTTATTGGAATATCTCTGAGGGTGAGATTTACCTTGATTCAGTTTCTTAATGTATTAGGCTTAGACTTGCGTGTTTTGTTTTATTTTACTTGGTAACTTACCTTGTTTTGTCTGCTATTACTTAAAACTACTTAAATCCTACTTTTTATACTTAATAAAATCACTTTTGTTTATTAATTAACCCAGAGTAAGTGATTAATACCTGGGAGAGCAAACAGCTGTGTCTCTCTCTCTATCAGTATTATAGAGGGCGGACAATTTATGAGTTTACCCTGTATAACCTTTATACAGAGTAAAACAAACCTATTTGGGGTTTGGATCCCATTGGGAACTGGGTGTCTGGGTGCTGGAGATAGGTGACCTGCTAAGCAGTTTTTGGTTAAAGTCTGCAGTTTTGGAGGCGTGGACTAGACCTGGATCTTTGTTGCAGCAGGTTAGCATGTCTGGTTCAACAAGACAGGGTTCTGGAGTCCGAAGCTGTCAGGGAAAATGGGCTCAGAGGCAATATCAGCACATCAGGTGACAGTCCCCAGGGGGTCTGTGACCAAATCTGTCACAACTATCTTGGATGGATTTTGGCTCTTCCAATAACAATCTGAGAAAGACCGTTGAAACGAAGATGTTGATTAAGAGGAAGATTGTCAAAAGCATCTATAGATTTTAATGACAAAAGTCAGCGGGACTTGTGCTCCTAAATCCTTTCAGGAGACATTTTCAATTTTTTTTTTAATATTAACAATAAATTAATATTAAAAAAAATTGTTTCTGATTTGGGGAGAATGTCTAACTAGGACTTGCCTGTTCCTAGTTACAATCAGCCCATAAACATAACAGAGCAGTCAAGCCTTTAACCAAATAATGAACAGTATTTAATATAAAGCGTTTTTTAAGTTTCATGGAGAACTGATGAGAAAGGACTGGCTGTCCAGAATGGACAAGTTCCAACAGCAGCATAAGGTATGAAGCTCTCCCTAGCAAACTACAGCTAGAGATCAGCACCAGCCTGGACATGTAAAGTTCATGGCAAGTGATTGAAGCTTTTCATTTTGGAATTGCCTAAATCTACATTCAGTGTTCATTAATCACTATTAGCTCTGTGCGAACTTCCTATCCTGTCAAAATATCAGTCTACCAAAGCAGATATTTGTTGTACCTTGTTTCTTTTATCTGTACTCAATTGTCACATCCTGCTAAGCATTTTAATTGATTTTCATTTAAAGGCAGCCTTCCTGACACTAATAACTATAAATGCAGCCATTATCCTCCCTGGGAGAAGAAAACTTGAGAGTCAGATATAAACCTCCTTCTCAAAGTTTTTTCAACAGAGAGACATGAAGTTTTGCCAAAACTATCACTTGGCTTTGCTTTAGCAAAGCTAAGCCAGCACAATACATAGTTCTAGGCATACCTTACACCAGGGCTGCCCAGAGGATTCCAGTGGCCTGGGGACTTCGGCAGCGGGGGACCCCCGCTTTGGCGGTAATTTGGCGGTGGGGGGTCCTTCCGCTCGGGAACACGCCGCCAAAGTGCCCTGAAGACCCGCAGCGCCCCCCTGCCCCCACCAAATTACTGCCGAAGCGGGACCCAGCACTTAGGCTGCGGTTGTCTCTTTGGCGGTAATTCGGAGGCGGGGGATCCTTCCATCTCAGAGCAGAAGGACCCCCCACCGCTGAAGATCCGGAGCGGAAGAAGCTCCGGGGGCCCGGGCCCGGTGAGAGTTTCTGGGGCCTCCGGAGCGAGTGAAGGACCCCACTCCAGGGGCCTGGGGCAAATTGCCCCACTTGCCCCCCCCAGGCGGCCCTGCCTTACACTGAATATTGTTCTTTTGTTTTTTAATCTACTAGGTAAAATGTTTGCCTGCTAATTGGAGTAACTGGATTGATCCTTTGTGCAATATCCAGGTACAGTGTTTTTCGCCAACATCAACATGGTCAAGAGACATCTACATAGAACACATCACCAGACATCAGCAATACAGGGAGATTTAGGTTGGACATTAGGAAAAAGTTCCTAACTGTCAAGGACACTGGAATAGATTGCCTAGGGAAGTTGTGGAATCTCCATCTCTGGAGATATTTAAGAGTAGGTTAGATAAATGTCTATTAGGGATGGTCTAGACAGTATTTGGTCCTGCCATGAGGGCAGGGGACTGGACTCGATGACCTCTCGAGGTCCCTTCCAGTCCTGGAGTCTATGAGTCTATGAACACCACGAGGGATGAGCTGGAGTTTCAATGAGAAATGCAGTGCGAAAAGTAACTGAAATACTTTCCCCATGGATTGTATTTTCCAAATGGACAATCTACCCTAAATGCTCCAATTACTGAGGGACAATCTACACTCATTCCTATATTTGCTTTCTACAACCAACTCTCTGTATAACTTTTCATGAATGATGTACCTGAGTATTCAGATTCTAATATTTAAACTGTATTGTTAAATTTATTCATCTTAATTTGGGTTATTGCTGATAATGCACTATATGTATTTTATGACTTTAAAAACAAACTTTGTATTTGTGGATAATCTAAGCACTTTCCCCAGATATACAGACACTTTTCTTAACCTGTGTACTATATAATTTTTTTTAACATTTGCCTTAATAAAATTTTAAAATTTGTTCATTGCCAAAACTGCAAGGTATTTACAATTAATTTTTTTACAGCTTCTAAAACACTCCAGAATTCAGCAGGAAAATTAGAAACCTCATTGCTCAACACACATGTTCTAACAGGATCTGCATCATATGTGAGCTATTCACCCAGGCTGAGGCTGCTATAGCTTAAGTGTTCTGGCTCTTTAAAGTTTCACACTCAAATACCATGCAAGGTGTTTTATATTTTAAACCTCCAAGGTGTTGAGCTACAGCCTAAAGAGTTAAATTAATCTAAGTTACAAATCAGCATTTATTTCTGTCTTAGCCCATCTCTGTTCTGCAAGACCAGTTGACATATGAGGGAACAGTTTGAAAAAGTGGTCCACATACAAAATCTGTGATCAGAAAGTCTGTCAGCCCCTCCACTGGAGAGAGGAAGGATGGCCCCATGGTTAGGGTACTAGCCAGAGACATGGGAGACTACTCTGCTCCAGATTACTTGGGCAAATCACTTAGGCCAGTTTTTAAAGGTATGTAGGCATCTAAAAATGCAAATAGGCACTTAGTGGGATTTTCAAAAGTGCCTAAATGCCTATCTCAGTTAACAGAATTAACAGAATTATGTACCTGGGCACTTCTGACACTCTCACTGGGTGCCTATCTGCCTCTTTAGGCACCTAAATACCTTTAAAAATCTAATCTTTTCTCAGTACCTCATTTCCCATCTGTAAAATGGGGCTAATAACATTACCCTACTGCACAGGGAGGATAACTAGTGCTTCCCTTCTGTGTGTCTGCCTGTTGTCTCTTGCCTGGCACTTGGATGGTAAATTCTTTGGGGACTATTTTTTTGTCTTTGTTTGTATAGCCCCTATTACAATGGGGTCCTGGTCCATGCTTGGGGCTCCTTGGGGCTACTCCTATACACAAAGTAAAGAATAATATATATATGATATATTCTTATATATTATATATTTGGACACCATCAAATTAGGCCTGAATAAAGATTGGGAGTGGCTGGGTCACTACAAAAAGTAATTTTCCCTCTGCTGATACTCACACCTTCCTGTCAACTGCTGGAAATGGGCCACCTTGCATTGGCCTTGTTAGCAATACAAAAGTAATTTCCCCTCCCTTGGTATTCACCTCTTCTTGTCAACTGTTAAGAATAGGCCACTTCCACCTTAATTGAATTGGCTTGTTAGCACTGATCCCCGCACTTGGTAAGGCAACTCTCACCTTTTCATGTGCTATAATATATATTTTTCTTACTGTATTTTTCACTCCATGCATCTGGTGAAGTGGGTTTTAGCCCACGAATGCTTGTGTCCAAATACATTTGTTACAGTCACTAAGGTGCCACAAGGACTCCTTGTTATATATAAATACTGTGTCATCAATCCCAAAGTTATAACGCACTTAACTGAGATTTCAAAAGTCATTTAAAGGAACCTTCCATGCCATGTTGTTACAAGGGGAAGACTTGTAACAATCGCTAATATATGTCAATAATTCTTGACGCACAGCCCCATCAATGATGTAAGTGCACAGCAGAGCTTTTGATCACCTAAAGTTTTTCAACTACTAGTCTAACAATCATTTGAAAGCTCTAGTGGATTTGAATTACTTCCAATAGTTTAGAGGGACACCTTGAAACTTGGTGTTTCAAGCAGTTCATGTGCCAACTGTTGATCCACATGAAGTGCCTCACAAATTTCACTTTGATTTTGGGTTTCAAAATGAATAACACCTGAGATTGTCTTGGTCTGGTATACAAGTGGAGAGATTTTACATGAAACCATAAATTGGCTCATGTTTGCAAATCTTTCAGTGAACCTGAGCTGAGTTTAATATTTTTAATGAGAGTCACATTTTTCTGTTTTTTTGACCCGCTCTCTGTGTAAGGAAATCTAAACGATGAAGCTTCATGTAGTTTCACAGTGATTATATCACTCATCCACTTACAGTGAGCATGCTTTAGCATTAGGATTTCCCTTGTCTGTCCAAAAATGATTTATTACAAATAAAACACATATCACTTTCTTATGCTGAAAGTAAGAAACAGAACATGTCCCTAAACATCTTTCCTTAAGAGTTACAAAGTAACTTTTAGATATTGTACAGAACAACATTGGGCATCAGCATTTTCTCCTTTCAACTCCCAGGCAGAAGTGAAAGTAAGCCGGTACGGTATGGTACGGTACGGCGTACCAGCAAGAGCCAGTACACTGTGCCGGACTGGACTGGCTTCCGTGGCCATGATTTAAAAGGCCCAGGGCTCCAGCTGCTGCGGGGAGCCCTGGGCCCTTTAAAGCGCCATTGGAGCTCCAGCAGCCATGCTTGGTGGGGATTTAAAGGGCCCGGTGCTCCTGCCACTGCAGGGAGCCCTGGGCCCTTTAATTCACCCCTGAGCCCCAGGGCTCCCAGCAGAGTGATTTAAAGGCCCTGAGGCTCCCAGATACAGCTGTAGCCGCAGGGCCTTTAAATCTTGAAAGGCCCTGCCTCTTCCAGTTGAGGCCACACCTCTTCATGTTGAGGCCACACCCCCACTTAGGACTCCAGTGTACCGGTAAGTCCTTTAAGTTACTTTCACCCTTGCTCCCAGGATACAATCAGAAACCACTCAAATGCACTGTGCTCTATAAATATGCAAGTTTTTTTCCAAGGCCTTTGGCCAAATTCTGCTTATTGTTACATTCATGTAACCACACTGAAGTCGGTAGGGTTGCACATGTGTGACTATGGGCAAAACTTGCCAGCTGCACTGATACAGCCTGGCTGCCATCTGAACCAGGTTTCCTCCTGCTTTTTGATCAGACCCAGGCCCAAAACCACAGGGAGCATTTCAGACCTGACGATTTGTAGTTACACTTTCTGACATTTGGGTGAGTGAACTTTGGATTTGAAGTTCTAGTTCAGGCCCATTTCTAATGAGAATTACATCATTGTTGCAGATACTGGGCCAGATTCTCCAGTCTGCCAAGGCCACTTAGCAACAAAGGCCACTTACAGTTTTGAAGCGCTGGTAGTTACAGCTGTGTTTGTACAGCTGTGTAGGGCCAGCACTACAGTGTGGCCACACTGACAGCTACCAACGCTGCAGTGTGGCCACATTTGCAGCACTTGCAGCGCTGTTGGGAGTGGTGCATTGTGGGCAGCTATCCCACAGAGCACCTCATCCCATTTTGGCGCTGTGGCTTGTGGGAAGGGGACGGAAGTGTGCGGGTCTTTCCGCTTCCTGTTCCAACGCCCCATGGTGCTTTGCTACACATTCCGAGCAGTTTGCCGGCATTGTGAGTCTGCAGCGCGATTTATGAGATTTCTGTTACAAATGGAGCCTGAGCTGCTGAGGACCTTGCTGATGAATGTTGCCAGCACATCACGCATGGCAGTGGAGCTATTCCTTCAGCTGCAAAGTGACAGTGAGGAATCAGATGATGATATTGAAACGCCTGACGCTCAAGACACTCAATTGCTTGTGGCAGTAACAGACGTGCTTAGCACCGTGGAACGGCGCCTTTGGGCTCGGGAAACCAGCACTCAGTGGTGGGATCACATCGTCCTGCAAGCATGGGATGACGAGCAGTGGCTGCAGAACTTTCAGATGAGAAAAGCCACTTTCATGGGACTGTGTGCTGAGCTCGCCCCTACCCTGCGGCGCAGGGACACGAGATTGAGAGCTGCCCTGCCAGTGGAGAAGCGGATGGCTATTGCAATCTGGAAGCTGGCAACTCCAGACAGCTACCGATCGGTGGCGAACCAGTTTGGAGTGGGGAAGTCCACCGTTGGAATGGTGCTGATGCAAGTTTGCACAGCCATTAATCGCACCCTGCTAAGAAGAACTGTGACTCTGGGGAACGTGCAGGACATTGTGGATGGCTTTGCACAAATGGGTTTCCCTAACTGTGGGGGGGCAATAGATGGGACGCATATTCCTATTCTGTCCCCACCCCACCTGGCATCAGAGTACATTAATCGCAAGGGGTATTTCTCCGTGGTTCTGCAAGCATTTGTGGATCACCGTGGGCGTTTCACTGACATTTACCCAGGATGGCCTGGAAAGGTGCATGATGCACGCATCTTTCGGAACAGTGCCCTGTTCAGGAAGCTGAGGGCCGGGACTTTTTTCCCAGACCGCAAGATCACAGTAGGGGACGTCGAAATGCCCACTGTGATCCTTGGAGACCCCACTTACCCCTTAATGCCATGGCTCATGAAACTGTATATAGGGAAGCTTGACAGGAGCAAGGACCGGTTCAACTACAGGCTGAGCCAGTGCAGAATGAGTGTGGAGTGTGCTTTTGGCCGTTTGAAAGGGTGCTGGAGGTGTCTTTATGGGAAGCTAGATTTGGGGGAAAGCAGCATCTCCGCTATTATATCCGCGTGCTGTACCCTCCATAATATTTGTGAAGGGAAGGGTGAAAGATTCAGTGAGGAATGGACCTCCGAGATTCGACGCCTAGAGGATGAATTTGCACAGCCAGAGAGCAGGGCTACTAGAGAGGCCCAGGAAAGGGCTTCAAGGATTAGGGATGCCTTAAGGGAGCAATTTGATGCTGAGAGCCAACAGTAATGTTTGGTGCCTTTGCTGTGCTCCTTTCTACCTTGGGGTACAATATTTACCACTTCCTGCAATAATAAAACGTATTGTAAAAGCCATAAAATCCTTTATTCAAAGTACAGTACATAAAAGGCCAGGAGGGTTAGGGTGGTGGACTGTACATTCAGAGGTTTGAATATGTCCTGTTTGGATTACTGTTCAATGTCTGCTGCACTTCAGGATTACTATGCTGCAGAGTAATGGGGGTGGAGTGCACAGGGTAAGAATTGTAGTTATCAGGGCTGGTAGGTGATCGTACAGGTGTTGGGGGCAGCTGGGGATAATAAGAAACTGGCTGCTGGAGAAAGGTGTTTTGTGCAAATACTGGGGAACAAGAAAGAGAGCTTTGGGAGGGGTGTGGGTTATCACGGTACAGATCTGCCTGCATGGCTACGAGAGACTCGAAAGAGTCAGTTTGGCGAGCCAGGAGACTTATCAGGTGCTTTGAGGTTTTTTTGGTAGCCAATTCCTTTCTCCTGCTTTCTGTTTGCCTCCACTCAGACATTTTCTCTCTCCATTCCTGCGTCTTCCTACTTTCTCTGTTGTAGTGAATCATAACTGCTTTGATCAATTCTTCTTTTGATTTTTGCGGATTTTTTCTCAAGTTCTGCAAGCGACGTGAGGCCGGTGATCCAGCTGCATTAGTCAAGGTCACTAAAAAAAACATAGATAGAAACATGTAATACACAGAGGCTACATTGTTTATTATCACACAGTGAAGGAGTTTTTAGACTTTTTGTAGCATCCTTCCCACATACCTAACATAACACAGAGAGGCCAGGGAAGCGAAGGCATGGCGAGCAATGGGGTGAGTGTTTCTGCCCCGACTGCACCTGGGAGGGGGAATTGACCGATGGGTCACTGGGGTTTATCTGCACTGGGTACAGGAGGTAGCTGGTGTCCTGCACAGGGGTCAGTAGTGAACAGGAAGGTGGCAAGCTGCTGGCGAGGGGGGGCAGTCCGCGTAACTGCCGACCTGCTGGTGAGGGGGGGGGAAACGCACAGCTGGGCTGGCTGCCTGCTGGAAAGGTGGAGGGAGAGACCGGAGCGCACCGCGGGGCTGGCTGCCTGCTGGAAAGGCGGGGGGGGGAGACCGGAGCGCATCGCGGGGCTGGCTGCCTGCTGGAAAGGAGGGGGGGAGACCAGAGCACACCACGGGGCTGGCTGCCTGCTGGAAAGTGGGGGGGGGGGAGACCGGAGCGCACCGCGTTGCTGGCTGCCTGCTGGAAAGGCGGGGGGGAGACCGGAGTGCATCGCGGGGCTGGCTGCCTGCTGGAAAGGAGGGGGGGAGACCGGAGTGCACCACGGGGCTGGCTGCCTGCTGGGAAGTGGGGGGGGAGACCGGAGCGCACTGCGGGGCTGGCTGCATGCTGGAAAGGAGAGGGGGGGGAGACCGGAGCGCACCGCGGGGCTGGCTATGTGCTGGAAGGGGGTGGGGAGACCGGAACGCACCGCGGGGCTGGGGGGGGACTGCGAACCTGGCGCCCTGCACTCAAGTATCCCTAAATTCTCAACAGGGTTTCCTACTGCCACATATATCACTGCTGTGTGTTACCTGGGAAGAGAGGGAGGGTCTTCTACAGCAATATGGATTCCGCCCTGGCCCCTATGCAGCTTGCCTGTGTGCAGCCATGGTCCCCCCACCCCTCGCTGCACAGCGGATCGGACGAGTTAGCCTGACCGGGACAAGGACCACGGTGGCTCTCCCTATAAACTTGTGAAAGCACATTGCCCACGCTCTGGCTGCAACTTTTCAAGAGATTACTGAGGCAGATTACAGAGACGTGATAGAGCAAATCAATGGGCTATTCCACGTTTAGGCATGCATGCAGGCAGCCATAACCCCAACCGTCCTCTCCCAAAACATACAAATCTGCTTACCCCGAGCATGCTCCTCAGCTTCTTCCTCACCAGCAACTTCCAGCTGCTGCGACTGGCTAGCCTCCTCCTGGCTTGAGAAGAGCTCCTGGCTGCATGCCTCCTGGGACTCTGGGGTGTCTCCCTCCACCCCAGTAGCCTCACTCTCGGCTTCCTCTACACCCTCCCCCACTTCTCCCTGCTCTGAACTATCCATCGTGCTCCTAGGATTGGCAGTGGGGTCACACCCAAGTATGGCATCCAGTTCCTTGTAAAAATGGCAGGTTGTGGGGGCAGCTCCTGAGCGGCGATTTCCCTCATGGGCTTTGCAGTAAGCACTCCTCAGCTCTTTTATTTTGACCCTGCACTGCAACGCATCCCGTTCATGGCCCCTTCTCAGCAAGGACTGTGATATCTGCCCATAGGTATCATAATTTCTCCGGCTGGAGCGCAGCTGTGCTTGCACAGCTTCCTCACCCCAAACACTGATGAGGTCCTGCAGCTCGGAACTGTTCCATGCTGGGGCTCGTCTGGGGCGTGGAGGCATGGTCGCTGATTGATTGAATGATTGATTGCACTCCACACCTGGCTGAGCAAACAGGAAGGGGATTTTTAAAATTCCCGGGGCATTTAAAGGTGGGGTCAGCTGAGCCCAGGGCAGTGGAGTGTGCATGATTACCAGAGAGGCTTCTAAGGTATGCTGGGATACCTCCTTATACCCCGGAGGTCAATAAAAGCGCTGGTGGGCGTCCACACTTGCTGACCAGCGCTGGATCACCAGCGCTGGAATCCCTACACCCGAGGCTCAACTGGGTGTACAGCCAGCACTGCAACCAGGGAGTTGCAGCGCTGGCCGTGCTTTGCAAGTGTGGCCACATCCTAAGTTGCAGCGCTGTAACCCCATACACCAGTGCTGCAACTCTCTAGTGTACCATGGCCATAGAATGGCCTTATACCAGACAGAGATTCTGAGTGGAGATTTCCTCTGATGGTTGGGGAATCTACAACTGGCATTGAACTGGTGGATGCAGCATGGGTGCCTCCTATGGTAGCTGTCACCTCACTCTCCGCACTAAGAGCATGTCAGGAGTAGCCTGGGGGCATATTGGAGATGGGAGAAGTCCACCATGCCTGATCTTTCCATGCAGCAGCACCAGCCTCACAAGTTAGGCTATGACTCTCCAATACATTTGGGCACAGCTTGGACATAGTGGAGAACTGGTGCCATTATTACCAATTATATCAACAGCACTAATAGCAAAAACATATTCACTAGTTTCAGAAATAATAATAAAAAAGACAGAAAATTAAAAAAATATACATTGCTATTTCGCTTTGTTAACTATTTGTTCCACACCACATTGTTCTTCTAAAATAACTACAATCAGACTCTTCATTTCTGAAGTCCCAGCTGAATTTCAATAGGTTCTCTTTGCCCGATGAAGAGAAATAATTGTGTCCCTCTTGAAAAGATGATGAAGAAGACTCTTAAGGACTCAAAACAGCTGTCTGTCATCATACACTCTTTGAAGCCGCCTTCAACAATGTCTCAAATGCCAGATCCACTTTCAAAATAAAGTTCTTTCTAGGGCTGTACCTTAAAAATGTGTAGGGAATTGTACTATGTAGGGATTACAGTTAAATTAGATGCCTCTTTACATTAGATTTTCCCCCCCAAAAAAAACCCATAACAAAGATCAAAGTCTTGTCTATGCATAAGAAGATGGAATTAAGATGTAGCATCCAAGTCAGATTTTACAGTTGAAGACACACACCAGGCCCATCCTGCAAGTTCCTTCTTGTACCCTCAAAATCCTATTACCAACCCAAAAGAGCTTCTGCTCATAGAGTGTGTCAAATGCAAGTGCAACAATCGTGAAAACTCATGGGGTGTAATTATTTTCAGTGATTGAAGGACACATTTAAAACTCAGGCAGTGGGAAACTCACTGTTTCCATTCCCCAGGGATTCCAGTGACAACATTTTCTTCATTTTCCATCCACTTGAGGTCCCCCCAAAATCACCTGAACTATTGAGTTTCTCTTGGCATCAATGCTTTGAGTTTAGCTTGGTTCAAGGAGTTACGTGCAGGGGCAGAGTTCCTCTATATGGAGTAACTTGCAGGGTAGAGGCCTAATATAGCACATTCAGGATTGTAATATTCCAGCACAAGGTAGGGCATTTGGGGACAGATTCTCATCTGTGAGGAATTCATGCTCAGTTAAGCTGAGGAGGGGTAAAGTGTCTCTAAGCCACCTGTAACAAAGTTATTATGCTGACTGGAGAGTGGAGGTTTTTTGGCTCACCCACTGACAGACCCAAAAGAGCACATCTCCTCCCAGATGACCAGGCTCCCTGTGTGAGGAGGTAATTTTGAGAGGAGGCTACTGGGTGTGTCTGTTCTTCCTCTCTCTGGAAGAGAAGGATATTGTTTAGCTAAAGCAATAGCAGAAGAGGGATCTGCCTCGGTACCCTCTACCAGTAATGAACAGGTGTAGCTCTTGGGTTACTGAACTCATGTCTCTCTATCTTTAGCTTGAGGCCTGTGTCTATTTGTATTAATTTGCAATAAGTATTGATTGTAAATTTGCATTCCTTTCCAACTTCCGCCTATCCTGGGGCCCTGGGTCGATTCACTTGTGTTTGCTGTGAATTACTGAACAGGAGCCATTGTACTGTAACATGGCCTGAAGCTCTAAAACATTTCAATCAAAATGTCCTGACATTAGTGTTTTATCCTTATGTTTGTAGTGTGGGTTTTTCCATAAGGGTGTATATGGGGAGATGGAAAGGTCAGAGCTGGTAAGGCTCTCGATATTTCAAAGGACACTCTGTGTAGAGAAAGAAACTGAGTCCCTTCTTATAGGAGCAGGTAGACATGGTAGCAAGAGAAGGCATGGATGGAATGTGCCAAAAGGAAGCTTTGAGTTTTGTTTCAGTTTTAAGACAAACTAGTGCATAGGTAGGGAGATAAAGGGTGAAACAGCTTACGACAGGATAAATCTGAAAGGCCAGAAAGCCAGGTAGAGGTCTGTCAGTACTATATAATCAGTACTATAATGGGGGCTCTGGGTGCCAAGGTGGGCCACCCCCCTTGGCCCACTGTGGGGTTGTTACACCCCATCACACAGTCATCAGGTTTTCCTGCTAATACAGGCAGTTGCAGCAAGCTGGGCTCCAGTCCCCTGTTGGGGCTGCGTAAACAAATAGTCTGTGGCCCCTGAGCCTCCGGGTTAGGTCTGACAACCCCAGCTGGAGTCCTGGCCCCCTTGGATGGGGCAGAACAATGACCAATCTGTAGCTCCTGGGTGGGGCAAAATGAACAAGCAGTCTATGGCCCCTAAGCATCCTGGCCAGGGCAGGCAGTAGCAACTGTGGAATCAGCCCCCTGGGCAGGACAAAACAGCAGTCAGTCCATGGCCCCTGGGTGGAGCAAAACAATCAGGTAATCTATGGCCCCTAAGCATTCTGGTGGGGAAGGTAGTAGCAATTGGGGGAATCAGCCCTTTTGGGAAGAGCAGACCAGCAATCCAACTGTAGCCCCCAGGCAGGACAAAGCAAACAAGCAGTCTATGGCTGGGGCAGGCAGTAGCAATAAGGGAATTGGCCCCCTGGGCAGAGCAAGGGTAAGTCTACACTAGGAAATTAGGTCAATTTTACGGAAGTCAATTTTTTGAAATTGATTTTTTTTACAGTCGATTGCATATGTTCACACTAAGCGCATTAAGTGGCTAACATCGACTTACGGAGCGGTGCACGGTGAGTAGCTATCCCACAGTTCCTGCAGTCTCCACCCTCCCTCCTTCGAAATAAAGTAACTATTGTTTTGAAACCATGCATTCTTTCTTTATTAATTAAAAAAAAATGAAATAATGGACATAGTAGCCCAGATGGGGTGAGGAAGGAGGGAAGGACAAGGCTATATTGCTTATTGTAGCCACATTAAAAATCAAACTATTTGAATGACAGCATTCTGTTGCTTGGGCCATCTTCAGGAGTGGAGTGGCTGGGTGCCTGGTGCCTCCCCCCAGCATTCTTGGGCGTCTGGGTGAGGAGGCTATGGAAAATGGGGAGGAGGGCAGGTGGTTATACAGTGGATGCACCGGGGGTCTGTGCTCTTGCTGGCTTTCCTGCAGCTCCAACAGATGCTTCATGTCTGTTTGCTCCCCCATTAGCTTCAGCATCACGTGTTGCCTCCACTCTTCATGCTCACTTAATTCTTTCCTGGCCTCTGCCACTGAATTAAGCTGTGCCCTATCAGTGCGGGAGGACTGCATGAGCTTGGAAAGCATGTCACTGTAAGTACATTTTTTTCGCCTTCTAATCTGCGATAACCTCAGGAACGGAGATGATAGGGGGAGCATAGTAACATTCTACGCTCTACGATTCTGGGGACACTGCAAGGTCACCTGTGCTGCTGAGTTCGCCACACTGACCAAACAGGAAATGAAATTCAAAAGTTCCCGGGGCTTTTCCTGTGTACCTGGCTAGAGCATCGGAGTTCAAAGTACTGTCCAGAGCGGTCACAATACAGCACTCTGGGATAGCTCCCGGAGGCTAATACTGTTGATTTGCATCCGCACTACCCCAAATTCGACCCAGCAAAGTCGATTTTAGTGCTACTCCCCTCACCGGGGAGGAGTACAGAAGTTGATTTTAAGATCCCTTTAGACTGACGGAATGGGGTTGTTTGTGTGAAGGCATTCATTTTTAAATCAACCTAATGCGGCTAAATTCGACCTAACCCCATATTGTAAACCAGGCCCAAAACAGCAACCCTTGGGCTGGGGCAGGTGGTAGCAATAAGGGAATTGGCCCCCTGGGCAGAGCAAAACAGCAATCAGTCTGTGGCCCTTGGGCAGGGCAAAACAAACAGTCTATAGCTCCTAAGCTCATGGGCTGGGATGTAGAGCAGACAGCAGCCATGCCTTGTGGCACGTGTGGGTGGTAGGGGAACCCAGCCCCACCCTCTCCCCGGGTTCCAACCCAGGGCCCTATGAAGCCAGGGAACTCCCCATTAGAGTTTCAGGCATCGGCTTCTACCACTTTCCCTGGGTCACTTCCTACCACAAGTTGCATCCAGCTGGTGGTGGCTTGGCTCCCCTGTCAGTTTCCGCAGTCAGTGAGTTGTCTGCAGCATAATCCGGGTCCTTGGGCTCTACCACCTGAAGCGTCACAGGCACCTCTACAGGAGCCTGCAGTACATGTCCTTCCTCCCCCATAGCCAGCCCCAACTGAGCTGGGCTGCTTTCTTTTATCTGGCTCTTTCACCTGGAGCATGTGAGGCAGGGAAAGGGGGCGTGGCCTCTTGGGCCCACAGTGACTGGTCCATCCCCATTGGTCAGGTGCGGGGTTAGTCACTCTGTCACAAGCACATCATGTTCTTTTAAAAGTTGCATGTGACAGCCATGCCTGTTTTTTCCTCTCAGATAAACAGGGTTTTAGTTTTGTTCAGATGTCTAAAGAGTGAAGTCAATGTTCTTAGGCAAAGTAACCCCAACCTGTTAGTGTCTGCAGAGCAGAGGTATATTTTGGTGCGCTCTATTCTAATTAGAAGGACAAGAGAAGATATCTCAACCTTTGTTTAGATTCTCTCTGATACACTCAGAGTATAGAGACATATTAGCTGGAAACAGACAATGTTTATGGTCTAGAGTATAATTTCAGGCACAGCCATGAACAAAGTGTGGTGTGTAAACAGCCCCACTTCAAGAGTAGCCCAAGGAAGCACAGTGAGTCACAATTTCCTTCCTTCTTACTCTAGGAAGCGCCATTAGTAATTTACGCCTGGCCTATCCGAACATTAAATTAGGATACTCCTTTGTCCTGGCTCAGTTGCACTGGCCAGAGAGGTTTTTAAATTAATAAAATATATCATCTGAATAAAGGTTAATTTGTACCCTTCCTTCCTGAGCATCACACATTTAATATTTGGCAATGTTGTGCTGCTGGAACACCTGACCAGAGGACCAATCAGGAGGCAAGATACTTTCAAATCTTGGTGGAGGGAAGCCTTTGTCTGTGCTTTTTGGGTTTTTTTTTTGTTCTCTCTTGGATCTAAGAAAGACCAGATGTATATACAGCCTCTTCTGTTCAATTTAGCAAGTACCAGTTAGAAAGGCAGTTTAGTCTTTTGATTGTTTTCTTTATTTGCAAATGTGTATTTTGCTGGAAGGATTGTATCTCTGTTTGCTGCAACTTGTATTTGTGCTGGGGGGAGGATTCTCTCTAGTGTCTATAAGCTGAAAGACCCTGTAACATTTTCCATCTTGATTTTACAGAGACAATTTTTACTTTTTTTTCTTTCTTTTATTAAAAACTTTTCTTTTTAAGAACCTGATTGATTTTTTTTATTTCTTGTGTAACACCCAAGGCGAGGGGGTCTGCACTCACCAGGGAATTGGTGGGAGAAAGGAGAGAAGGAGGGAGGAAAAGCCTGATTTCTCTCTGTGTTAGGATCACTCTCTCTCTCTCTCAGGGAGAGTCTGGGAGGGGGAGAGGGGGGGAAGGTGAATTTCCTCTCTGTTTTAAGATTCAAGGAGTTCAATCACAGGGATCTCCCAGTGTTACCCAGGGAAGGGAGAATCTGGGAGGAAGAAAGGAGGGCGGAATGGTTTATTTCCCTTTGTTGTGAGACCCAAGGGGTTTTGGGCCTTGGGGTCCCCAGGGAAGGGTTTGGGGGCCAGAAAGTGTCCCAAAACACTATATTTTTGGGTGGTGGCAGCTCTATCATTTCTAAGCTAGTAATTAAGCTTAGAGGGGTTCATGCAGGTACCCCAACTTTAGGACGCTAAGGTTCAGAGTGGGGAATCATACCCTGACAACACTCTTAAACATTCAGGATACTGACGTAATAACTCCCTGGTGCAAGATCACTGGCTTTATGCTACACTGAGAGCCTTCATTCAGTCCCTCCAGATACTGCATTCTCGGAAACCCTGAAAGCAACTTCTGGGGTGTAGGTGTCAGCACAAAACCAAAGCTGTAATGGCAGGAAAGCTGCTGTGTGGACACAAAATGAGCCAAATAACCTATAATAAATAGTTAAGCTGACTGTGACTCTGATTACACAATCATGGCTGTAGCTGTGGTGTGATCAAGATTTGAAACTGGTGAGGGGAAGGGGAAAACCATAACAAAACCCCATAGAATCATTGCTTTTCACTGATTCAGACCAAAGCATAAATTGTATATAATACCAGCAGACCTGCTAAGACTTAGGAACAACAGGCACTATCTATATTTCCAAAGATTTATTATGATTAATTATTATTATTTTATTATTTTGCTTTTCTGAGACTTGAAAATATTATTTTACAGTTTAAGGGAAATATATGTTTTGTTTCCCATTTGCTGTTTTTTTCTTCTCGAGGCTGGGCCAGACGGGAAAGGTGTGAGCACAACAGACAATCTACATAGACTGTAAGCTTGTTGGAGCAGGGACTGTCTTTTTATTCTGTGCTTGTACAGTGCTTAGCACAATGGGGTCTTGATCCAGCACTATAATGCAAATAAAGTACAACAACAATAATAGTATTCTTAGGGTGAAATCCTGGCCCCACTAATTTCACAGCAGCCAGGATCTCACCCTCAGTCTTTTATGACCTTAATGGGGTTAGGACTCTGAATTTCCAAAGGATAGTTTTAGATTTTAAATTTGTTTCAAAAATTTGGCTTCATTCCAATTTAAAAAATCCCCTAAATTTCAAAATTATCTGAGAAAAGGAATGGTGCTCCCAGCTCCAAGACAGTCTACCTGGCAGGCTGCCTCAGGGCCATAGATTGTGGGAAATCCTGTAGTCGTTGGTCCTGGGGCAGTCCACATGGCAGTCCGCCCAGAGCAAGAGATCCTGGAAACTTTGGCTCCTCTGAAACCTGACTGGTGGGCTGCCAAGGAGCTGGGCCAGGGAGCTGGCAGGAAATCAGGCAGGGTTTTGTCAGAACTTCAGTGAAATCGAATAATCTCTGCACAATGTTTCGATTTCACGGAATCGACAGTTCTAGTGGATAACTCATGCTAACTCTGCAGCAAAGATATGCTCTAAAAGTCAGCTGGGAGGCTGGGTTCCCTTTTCATTGCCCTGCAGCTTCACCAGGCACATTAACAGTATAGTCACATCCCTTAACTTAATCCAAAGGAAATGAGAAAAGTCAGTTAGGTACCTTGGGCACAGACTTCATTTTGATGCAGCCTCACAACAGTATTGATGGCAAGTCTTCAGAACTAGGAATCAGGAGAAAGTGTTTGTGGCGTTTTCTATGTATAAAATTTCAGGAAAATATTAATTTTTACAGAAATTGCATCATCTTCAAACCCTGAAGGCAGATTCCAAATGTGTCAGCAGCTATAATCAATAAAGGAGGGTTAAATGAACCTTTAGGGTATGTCTCTACAGCAAAGTAAAACCCATGGCTGGCTGTGACAGCCAACTCAGGCTTGTGCTGTGGGGCTGTGTCATTGTTGTATAGACTTCCAGGGCTCAGGCTGGAGCCCGAGTTCTGGGATCCTCCCACCTTGCAAGGTCCTAAATCCCAGACTCCAGCCCAGGATTGGGAGTTTATACAGCAATGAAACAGCCCCAATGCCCGAGCCCAGGCCAGCCACAGGTGTCTAGTCACTATGTAGACAGGGCCAGCTTCAGCGTTTTTGCCGCCCCAAGCGTCGGGAAAAAAAAAAAAGAAGCTGTGATTGGCGGTACTTCAGCGGCGGCTCTACCCTGCCGCTTCATTCTTTGGCAGCAATTCGGCGGTGAGTCCTTCCCTCCAAGAGGGACCCACTGCCAAATAGTTGGCCATGCTGCCCCTTTCCATTGGCCACTCCAGGCACCTGCTTGCAGTGCTGGTGCCAGGAGCCAGCCCTGTGTGTAGACATACTCTTAGGCATTCCAGCAGTGGCTCAGGAATTGACTAGTTACTCATCTCTAGTTGTCATGGTATAATTCCCCACTCTGAACCTTAGCGTCCAAAAGATGGGGTACCAGCATGAATTCCTCTAAGCTCAGTTACCAGCTTAGTACTTGTAGCGCTGCCACCAACAAGGAATTCCAGTGCCTGGTACACTCTGGTCCCCCAAAAACCTTGCCCGGGGACCCCCAAGACCCAGTCCCTCTGGATCTTAACACAAGGAAAGTAAACCCTTTCCCTCACTGTTGCCTCTCCCAGGCTTCCCCTCCCTGGGTTACCCTGGAAGATCACTGTGATTCAAACTCCTTGAATCTTAAAACAGAGAGGAAAATCCACCTTCCCCCCCTCCTTCTCTCTCCCCCTCCCAGACTCTCCCTGAGAGAGAAAGTAATCCTAACACAGAGAGAAATTAACCTTTCTCTCCCCCTTCCCTCCTTTCTCCACACCAATTCCCTGGTGGATCCAGACCCAGTCCCCTGGGGTCTCACCAGAATAAAAAAACAATCAGGTTCTTAAACAAGAAAAGCTTTTAATTAAAGAAAGAAAAAACAGTAAAAATTATCTTTGTAAATTTAAGATGGAATATGTTACAGGGTCTTTCAGCTATAGACACTGAGAATACCCTCCCAGCCTAAGTATACAAGTACAAATTAAAATCCTTTCAGCAAAATACAAATTTGAACTCCTTCCAGCCAAATACACATTTGCAAATAAGGAAAACAAACGTAAGCCTAACTCGCCTTATCTACCTAGTACTCACTATTCTGGACATATAAGAGACTGTCAAAGAGATTGGAGAGAAACCTGGTTGCACGTCTGGTCACTCTCAGAACCCAGAGAGAACAACAACCAAAAACTAACAGCACACACACAAAGACTTCCCTCCCTCAAGATTTGAAAGTATCTTGTCCCCTGATTGGTCCTGTGGTCAGGTGACAGCCAGGCTCACTGAACTTGTTAACCCTTTACAGGCAAAAGAGACATGAAGTACTCCTGTTCTATTAACCCTTAACTATTTGTTTATGACACTAGTGCACTATGCTTTATCTTCAGTTAATTACCCAGGGCTAATTGCTGACAATGAGAATGACAATAGCTTGGTTAGAGAGACAAGGTGGGCAAGGTAATACCATTTACTGGACCAACTTCTGTTGGTGAGAGAGACAAGCTTTTGAGTTTACGCAGAACTCTTCAGCTTGAAATCTTGACTCTCTCACCAACAAAAGTTGGTCCAGTTAAAGATATTGCCTCAACCACCTTGTCTCGTTAGTATCAACACAGCTACTACAATACTGCACACAAATAGGGTGATCATTTCTTAAAATTTAAAATTAGTTTTCCAGAGAAAAAATAAAGATCTGGGACTGATGTACAATCTCATGCTTCCTCGGAGCCTGCTCAGTGTTTTCCAGAACACAGGTCTTAAACCAGATCTACTGCATGCTGCAAATAGGGGATTCTGCTACCACGTGATAGCCTAAGTGCTGCCCCTTTGCAAATAATATAAGCCTGATTACACAAACAGTTTTTGTGGGAACATACAGTATTTTCAGGGTTTGTTTACAAAGGGTCCCTCAAGATTGGGAAGACTTAAGCTCTTTAATGAGAATCAAAGAAACAGATGTTCCTTCTCCGTCCTCAAGGCAGAAGTCTGCAAAAGAGCTATGGATCCTTCATTGGCTAGCAGCATTTTGTTTACTCTGGACAAGGTAAAATGCTCAATTGTTTGAAACAACTTTGGACAAGCATAAACATACATCCCAATGAGGAAGCTGTTCATTTCCCCATCTGGGGCTTTATTTTTTAAACATAAAGTAAAATAAAAAAATATGGCAGCATTTGCCATAGACAAAGCACTTGCATGCCTCCGGTAGGGTGTATTGCTCTCTGCTCTCTTGATCATTTTCTGCTGCATTTTGACTGCCAGCCTTTCAGTTGCATGAATCAGATTCAGGGAGTATTGGGGGCGGTGAAAGATTTGAGTGAATGGAAAACATTTGACTGACTCCTGTATACATTTCAACAGGATTTCTATTCGCCCAGGTAGCAAAACAATCCAGGTTTTTATGTTAAATAAACAAGATCTCTAAAATGAAAGAATGAAGATTAATTCATGGGCCAGATCCTCAGATGATGTAAATCAGTGTAGTTCCATTAAAGTTAACATGTGGCTCTTCATTTTTTTCTGCTCGTAATACAAAATAACCTTAATAGTATCAAAAAGTTGGGTTTAATCAAACACACAATTTCAGACCTCTTCACATTTTCCCCTTCCCAGACCTTTGGAGGGTTCAGTCCAAGAAAGAGTCAGACTTCTGCCCTTACATTGTTTCTGGGGTTCTGCTAACATTTTAGCTTATTTGTACTAAAAAGTGGCTTTTTAAAAAAAAATTAAAAATATTTCACACATTTATGGCACATTTCATCCAAGAATTTCAAAACACCTCAATCTGACAGGACTTCACATTGTCCCTGTAATTGTTATACCCATTTTACAGGTGAGCAAACTGAGTACTCCGAAACAATAAGGCTCTGATCCTGCAAAGGGATCTACCGGCACTGTCCTGTATGCAGGACTCAGCAGTAGGCAAGAGTGTTCCAATGTGCCATCTTGCTGCCCAGCACCTTATCACTGGGAACAGGTCCTTCAGCCAGGATTAGCTCTAAATCAATTTGGAAACACAAAATCTCTTGAATGTTTAATTGACGTGATAGTTACAGTATGGACACACAGATGGATCAGTCAAGTGGCAGGGTTTCACAGATACAGCATGAAGCTCCAAACAGGAGAAACCACTAGCATTCTTGTTTATTTGGTCTAACCTGGGAAAAGGCTGATTTTGTTTGGAGTCTGTAAGGTCAATAGGGAACTGCAGCTGCCTAATGAAATACATGCAATCAAGGGAGAGTTTGCTTATCACGAAATTGTCTTTGATTATTAGACAGTGACTGATGGTCTCATTATGGTTTGGGAATGTGTATACCCCTCCACCCTTTCAGTGATTATTCTTGCTGTTCTCTTGGCCTATTGGCCTTTTAGAAGGAAACTTTGGTTTAAAAAAGAGTGAAGGTGGCCAAGTGTGTTTCATTTTCATTCATTTCAGGTACTGAAAGAAAACTCTCAAAGAGATATGCAGTCATTGTGCTTCAAAGTCCCCTTTGGCATGGTCCAATGCCCATTACAATCAATGGGAGTCTTTTCATTGACTTTCAGTGGGTGCTGGATCATGTACTATTCAAGGAATGATATTTTGGGCTATAAACCCCCAAATTTGTTGTCCCTCCGAAAGTGGTTGCAGAATTCATGCATTTTCACTGCTGTTCCTCCCTCTTCCAAGTTCTTGCTAGAGCTGCTCAGAAATGTTTTGATGGAATGTTTGCCCATTGGAAAATGCCAGTTTGTCAAAATCAAAATGTTCTACAAAACTAGGCAGCTGCCCATCCATCCCCCCTCTCTGGTTCCTCAGAAGCTTGCCTGGTGGGGAGTTTAGGAGTCAGGGCTCCTACACACCCAGGCTCCTTGTTCTTCAGCGGCCCACCTGACTGGTCACTGAGGAGTTGGGCAGCTGGTTCCCTGGGCTGCCAAGTCCCCTGGCTGCCTTGCTGTCTAGGCATCCAGAGGGCCAGCTGGAAACATTAAAAAAATCCATTTTGGGGTCTTCTGAAATGGACTTTTTAAATTATTTCCATTCAGCAGGAAATTTTGCATTTCTGACTTTTTGTTTGGACCCAGAATGATTTTTTGGGGCGGGAAATGTGAAATTTTGTTCAGGAGAGAAATTCTGATACCTAACCAGCTGTAATAGTTATTGCATTTCTCCTGGCTCCATTTTGTCATGCCTCACAAGGGATTTGAGAGTTTGGAAAAGCAGAATTGTCCTATGGCAAGCAGAGTATATATTTTTTCAGGAATGAGAGACCAAAATGCAAAAGGAGATATTTTATGAATGATTGGTAATAAAGGTACTGCAATAAACACACAGTTCATCAGACACTCGGGCATGAAGAATAGATCAGAAAGGTCCTGTTGATCTAATCTGGCCCTTAAATATAAAGTTCAGCCCATAAACCGCAGTGTAGTCTCTCTTTTGAAACAAGCCAAATCATTAACAAGGGATTTTTATACTGGGGGAAATATCTCATCTGTCTTTCTTTTCATATGTCAGATCTTCAGCTGGTGTATCCAGAGTAGCTCCATTAACTTCAATGGAGTTATGCTGATTTATGCTAGCTAAGGATGTGGCTCATACTTTTAAAATCATCTTTCCTGCTATTTTTGCTAACTACCAAATAAAATTGTTCTTTAAATGAGGGTTTGTCTCACAGCCTATCTCAACCTTTGTCTTGATCCTGCTATGAAGCCTGGTTTAGGCTGTGTTCCAGTCACAACCATTTTCATGATAAACTCTTTTGTCATAGACCCAGAAGTGGTGACTTACTGTCAAGATAGAGCAAGTGAAGAAGAGAGAGAAAGCTCTCATTTAAACACAATTGCAAGAGCAGCAGCAGGCGAAATCGACATAAGAACTGGAATTGGAGTAAACTGCTTTTTGATTAATGCTCTTTTTTCAAGTTTATCCCAGTGTGAAAGACCATCCCTTTCAAACTTTGCCTCTTCCCTTTCTCTCATTCCACACATCCCAATTGTGTTCAAATGTTGCCTGTCCTTCCTCCAAAACGTTTCTGAGATCAGTCCTTTTCTTTCTATCCAGATACTCTAAACTCTCATCCACTCTCATCATATACTGACTCCATTATTATAACCTCTTCCTTGCTGGACTCCCTATCATTCCCCCCACCTCCAGTCCATCTAAAATGCACTGCTGAGATCATCTTCCTTGCTTATTGTTCTGACCACATCACCTCTCCTCTTTGAACACTTCCACTGGTTTACAATGGGAAGTTGGTCATAACCCTAACTACAGAGTTGTTACTGGTGGCTTCCTAAGAATATGCTGAAGAATGCAGTATTCAGAAGTGTATGAGCATCAAGAGACTTAAATGAACTTAGCTCATGAATGAGACCACGAACAAGCAGTGACCTTAGCAACACAATGGTTTGTTGCAGCAGCTGTATTAGACACAGCACTTTTACTTTTAATTACCAGGCATCTGAAGCGGCATCTTAATTTTTTTTTATACTGAGCAAGGGCTCGCTTGGAAATATACAATGTCTGTTTCATAATCATTGAAAGATTTAAGCACCATAGGAAATTAAATACAGAAATAAGAATTCATAAAATAATAAATAATCACCCCAAACTGGTCATTTCACAGTTTAGGCCAGTGATCTGTGCTAACCTCAGTAGTTTTAATATGTAGATCTCCATCACTTGACCAAGGAAGGTAAATACCATTATCTTCATCCTACTGATGGAGAAAGTAAAGAGAGATGTAGTGACTAGCTCAGTAGGGGAAGGAGGGGTTAGATGGGTGGAGCCTCAGAGGATGGCAGGAAGCTTCATTAAGAGAAGGGGAGGAATTTTGGGATGGGTGAGGATTGATTGGGAACAGGGTTAGGGAGTTAACAAACCTTTGGATAGGACCAGGAGGCTACTGAGCTCCCCTATGTGATTCCTGTACAGCTGTTTACATTCTGTAAGACTGATGTCATGTCCAGGGGGCATCTCTTCCTGATTCCTTACTGGGCCTTTTGGAACAATCAAAGAAGAGACTGTCTTCAGAAGGTGCATCCTTGGTCTTACACTGCATCCAGACTACAGGAGTTCATGGAGTGATGGGCAGAGACTCATGCAGTTCAGACATGATAAATATATTTGGAAGTCAGGTACCTTGCTATCAAGTCTCAGTGCCTTGATTTAAGGTGCTCACAGCAGCTGAGGACATATATTTTCATATAAGTAACAGTGCAGTTCGGAGAAACTACTGTATCCCAGACTCATGATTGGCTCCCTTTTCTTTTTCATTCCTTTCCATTACAGATGGACCTGAACCAAAAGCCCAGATTTGAACTCCTCCAGGAATTTTGCGACATTCAGAATCCCAGCCTGAATTTGAATTGTTGAGCATAAGCCCATCCTTAAAGCTCATAGGAACTGACTGAGCTGCTTTCTTTGTCCTCCACCAGTGGGTACAGCTAAGATCATTGCCAGGAACTTAAAAAAGGAAATCATTGAAATATTATTATAGTTTAAATTTCCATTTTCCTCTTCATGAGCCATAAATTAATGTGATTCTGTTAAAAAAAAAGTCTTAATTTAAATGTGGACCTGGGCTGCTGATCTTTAACTGACAACAAATGGTTCTTTATCTTGGCTTTTGATTGCCAAGATGTATTTAAATCAGTCCACATCTTTCATTGAAATGGCCCTTCCAGTCAAGCTGGTTTAATTTTATGCTTCACTTCACAGCCACAACTTCATTGTACACACGTTTGTTCCCAAATCTAGCTCTTCTGTGAAATATATTGGCCTCTGCTACAGAACTGAGTTATGCAACAAAGAAAACCCCTGGAGTATTCTTGCCTAGCATTTCACAAAGACACGTTCACACTTAGCATGGAGATCTCTAATTGACGGTCAGATTGCACCTTGTTTAGTGTGGGTGAGCAATAGCTTGTGCAACTGTAATCATTAATGGAGTTCATCTGGATTTACACCAGTATAAGGAGAGTAGAATTTGGCCAAAACCAAACAGCACTTTTCCCTCCAGGTACTGAATTAATACTCTAGTTGATGTTGGGATACTGCGGTTTGTGAGGGCTTTCATCAGATGAGATGTAAGATCAAGGTGCCAGACGCTTCCGGTTATTAAAGGGCCCATAAAATTTTCACATGAGGAGAAATGATAACCTGGATGTTCTGCTTAAATACTTATCTGGGTTACTAAAGTTCTTTATAACACCTAAATTCCCCCAAGTTAAATTGGTAATGTTCTCTACTAACTGTTCTGTTGATGTGAACTGTTAGGTGGTTGCTGCGTTTTCAGCAGCAGAGGCTGTATTTCAGCCATGGTGTCACAGCCTGCTCACTGCTATTGCACCCCCTCTTGGTCAGTCTGGGGAATAGCTGAATCCAGGTCCAAAGCCTCCTTTCCACCTCTTGGCACATGCACACCGTGCCTTCTCTTTCTGGCTCTCAGTCAGGCAAGATGATCTGTGTTCATGGCTTAGCCTCTGGCCAAGTCACATGTGTCCTCCCCTTCCAGCGTATCAAAGTCTCTTTTGATGAATAACTCAGGCAGTCTTCCCATTCACTGCCCAGCTGGTCCCACTTCCCCAGGCCTTCCCTCTACTCCAGGTTCCAGCTTAGGGACCCTCTAATCAGCAGCCTAGGTCTATTCTATTCTGCACCTTACTGCATTTTCCCTGAGTCTTTCCTAACCTTCTAGCTTCCACCCCCAAAAAACCTTCTCTGGGTTTGCTAGCCCCAAAACTCCCCTGCCAGGGAGTAACTGTAGGCTGCTTTGGGCTCTGTAGCCCCAAAACACCCCACCCTTCTCCCACAGAGTCCTGTCCTTCCTTGCATTGCATTGCACAGCATAACACACCTGCTGCCAACTTCCTGTCTTTATAAACCCAGCCCAGCTCGTTCCTTCTCAGCTGGTGGGCTCCTGCATTATTCAGTCAGGGAATTACTGAAACCACCCAATTCCCCTCAGCTGTGGCCTGTCTGGTTAATTGGTCCCCTTCTTAGCCTACATTAACTCCTTCAGGGCAAGTGTGGAGTGAAACCATCACAGATGACTAAGTGGCTTCTATATGTGTACTGCATAGGAAAGCACATCAGGATGAAGGGTGCTATATATGATCAAAGTAACAGTAAAGAGGTCATGAAATTTAGTATTTGAATTCACTAGTATCTGCTGTTGGACAAAGGGTCCTGGAGGTGGAAAGTCTCCAAGCAGGGGATGGGAGATAGGACTTCTGAAGTAGTCAGTGCTGGCCAGAGAGGGCACCTGGGTACTTTTCTTCACTAATAGTCTCAATAGCAATAAGAAAGACCAGATAATCTATAGTATAATGGTATGGGGGTAAGAGGAGGGTTTTTCGCCTTCCTCTGCAGCATGGGGCATGGGTCACTTGCTGGAGGATTCTCTGCAGCTTGAGGTCTTCAAACCACAATTTGAAGACTTCAGTAACTCAGACACAGGTTAAGGGTTTGTTACAGGAGTGGGTGAGTGAGATTCTGTGGCCTGCATTGTGCAGGAGGTCAGACTAGATGATCATAATGGTCCCTTCTGACCTTAAAGTCTATGAGTCAATGGGCACAGGATACTTTTTAAATGCTTACAGTCAAAGCAGCCCTAGGCATCCCAGAACCTGTTCTTACAGGGGTCAAATTCTCAAGGGCCCCTCATTTCAAGCAGTGTTTCCTGGTGCTTTGTTTTCCCCCCAGCTTCTGGGAGATGCAAGGCCCTGACCTTGGGCCAACTCTGCATATACAGTTTCTGCTCTTCATTTGGTTGACTCACTGTACTCTTGTCTGTAACTGGCATCTCTTATCCCCTGTTTATATCAGACAAGGTTAGAGAGTTGCTCTGCCTATTGAGAGGGACTAACTGAGTGGTATATATATTCCTGACATAATCCCACATATTCATTCCCTTCAGTGAAACCACCGAATGGACTGAATGAACACTAGGCTGTTCTACGAGTGAAGTCTGCATGACTGCATAAGAACATAAGAACATAAGAACGGCCGTACCGGGTCAAACCAAAGGTCCATCTAGCCCAGTATCTGTCTACTGACAGTGGCCAATGCCAGGTGCCCCAGAGGGAATGAACCTAACAGGCAATGATCAAGTGATCTCTCTCCTGCCATCCATCCCCATCCTGTGACGAACAGAGGCTAGGGACACCATTCCTTACCCATCCTGGCTAATAGCTATTTATGGACTTAACCACCATGAATTTATCCAGTTCTCTTTTAAACACTGTTATAGTCCTAGCCTTCACAACCTCCTCAGGTAAGGAGTTCCACAAGTTGACTGTGCACGTGAAGAAGAACTTTGCAGTGTGATAAACTTTTCTAGTTTGTTGGCACATATGGAAAAAATAAGAACAGCCTCTGTTTCAATTCTTTAATAGAAGGATATTTCAGGATATTGTGGGGTCTGAATTTTCACATTCTTTCCCAACACTAACAGATTCCTCAGTAATGTAGTATGGTACCAGTCATTTTGCTAATGCCATAAGTTATGGCTTACTAATTGTAGTCATGACAAAGTGCATTAGGAAAAATGTTAGCACAATCAGCTCATTCCATTTCCCCTCTGTTTCCCACCCCCAACCCCCAAGTAAATAAATAGATGCTGGGGCATATAGCGAACTATTAAACCAGCAGAGCTGGGGCTAAGTTCCACAGACCCCTGGCTCCCAGTCCATCGTCCTTCCCACCTGCCATAATTAACAGCCCTGCTAAATGAAGTTCTCTCTTTGTCTGCAGAACAAGCCCCCTGCAGTACATGCTCCTCTCCATTGTCTTGCTAATGAGGCGCAGCCATTTCTAGGAGATAGACGTAGTTCGATGGACCTGCTTACAAGTCACTTGTTCCTTCTGCTCATTGTGCCATTGTAGTGGCTTTTCTGGTGATATGTGCCTGTATAGGTCAGGTCTCATCTGCTAGGCACTATCTGAATAGGTACTGCTATAATTACTGTTATAAGAATTCTGGACTAGATCTTCTGCTGGTGTAAATCAGCACAGTTCCTTTGAATTCAATGGTGCTAAATTGGTTTATACCATCTGAGGTTCTGGCATGCTACAGTTTTAGGAAGGTCACACGTAGCCCTCTAGCCTTCTGCAGTTCGTAGTCAGGTAAAATTCTGATTGACTTCAGAGGGAGTTACATGCCTTTAAGAACTGCAGCATCATGACCAATGTGCTAAACATCACTAATGTGAAAACAGGGGCTTTATTTTATGTAGCTGCACTCCAAAAAAATGATCTCTTATAGATGCAGAGTGAGATCAGTAGTGTTCCTCATTTGCCTCTCTCTCTACAGTTCACACATGCACTGTTCAGAATCCAGTCCTCACTAAAAGCCAGATTATTCCACCCTCCTTCATGCTTGAATGTTTATATCAGACAAAGTGAGAGAGTTGCTCTATCTCATGGATCAGCAACCTTTGGCATGCGGCTCGCTAGGCAAGCCCCCGGGTGGGCTGGGCCAGTTTGTTTACCTGCCACGTTCACAGGTTCAGCCGATTGCAGCTCCCACTGGCTGCGGTTCACTGCTCCAGGCCAATAAGGGCTGCGGGAAGCAGCATGGGCTGAGGGATGTGCTGGCCGCCGCTTCCTGCTGCTCCCATTGGCCTGAAGCGGTGAACTACGGCCAGTGGAAGCCGCAACCGGCCCCACCTGCAGATGCAGCAGGTAAACAAACAGGCCCAGCCCACCAGGGGGCTTACCCTGGCGAGCCGCATGCCAAAGGTTGCCAAACCCTGCTCTGCCTATTGGGAGGCAGTAACTTACTTCCAAATAATTCCAAATGAAACTAAGGAGTGACGTAGCATGAGTAATAGGGGCAGAATCTGGCCCTGAATGATTTCTTTACTTTCTTCTTTGCTTTCTATAAATAACAAACTCTTTGTGCTGGCCTGGCACCTCTTCTCCCTGGAGAAATGGACTGACTAGATGCAGTTTAATTACAGCCCTCACAAGACATGGCTGGGCAGGGAAGATCATGCTGCTTGGATCTCAGCTTATGCTCAGTAACATCACAGAGACTGGTTCTTAATAAACACTGATATATACCCAAGCTGTCTGCTGGAAGAGAACCTTTGAACAGGAATAGTCATTGGAGCAGTGCAAATAGAAGGGTCCCAATGAATGAAAGCAGAAGTCACCAGGGATTTCCCTATACACACCCCTTGAATTTCCCTAATACTCCCTGCCCCAGTTTTGTTAACTAGTTACATGCAGTGTTGCCAATTTAGTGATTGTTTGGAAATTTGAATTGAAATTGAAACACTGATACACATTTTAAAAGCATATAAAGTGATAAAATAGATGTATCTGAAAAAGTATAATAGATTTGAAAAGTATGAACATAGACTAGCTTCCTAATACAGCTGTTGTTTTTTATGACAATGTCAGTTGTCGGAGAAAAACTCAGTTCTCGCTTTTTGTTTGGGTGCAGCAAAATCAAATACTTTATTATATCTCCAGCAATTGCAATAGAGGGAGGGAGTGTCCTAGGACACAAAGTCGCCCCAGTCCTGGACAGATCTCTCAACAGGTAAACATTACAGCAAGCATTTATACCTTTGTTACAGACAATAACAAGCAATAATACAGACAATAATAAGCAACAACTGCATTTTGTTTATACATAGGCCATCCTGTATCTTATTTTTCTCACTTCTGGAAGGTGCTAGTCTACATATTTGGTTATTAGTGCAAGGTCGTGACAATTTCTCACACAGTTCTTTTCCACTCGCCTCACACTATCCTCGCTTCTACAAGTCTCCACGTTGTTAGGGTTACAGCTGGCCTAACTCTTGCTAACAAACTGACATGCATTAAGATCCCCTACAAATCCATGTCAATTCTTTCCCTTCTTCCACACAGTGAATTCATTTCGGTGATGTTGGCCAACCTAATAATTTCAAATGATGATTTGTAAGCAAAGTCTAAATGAGCTCTTCCTGACAGCTAGTGATGAGCTCGGGGCTGGAGGGAAAGGCTTCAGGACCAGATTGTATTTACAGTCACATCAGGCCCACCTAGGTATCCAGCAAACAGAGCTGTGCTGCCCAAGTGATAGATTTTGGCAGGGGTTGGGTTACAAATCACTTGAATCGGGGGGAGGGTAATGAAATGTTGTTATTCTTATTGCATGAGTAAAAGGCAGTAGAACTGTACTTGGCCTGTGCTGATTGAGGGCATCAAGAGAGAGGGTGGGGACAGGTGTTTTGCTTGATGGTCTGCCTGAGTCATAAGTACTATTTGACCTGCCCCTCTCCACTCTTTAAAGCCAGAGCTGCTTAGGCGCCATAGATAGTCTTTTGTTTTGTTAAGTGACCACTACAGCTGAAATCACTGATAATCAGGTCTAAGTGCTTATACTTGCTTTGGGACAGTGTTTCTGTGGAAGAGACAGCCCAGCCTGAACTAGCAGCGAGGTTCCCCCACTGAAAGCTCAGCTGAAATTGATGAGAACTGGGTGGAACCTCAAGAGGCCAACTTGCAGAGGTCACAGTGGCAGGTGGCAGCAGAAGGTGACAGTGAAGGGCCACTGGCAACAGAGTTATGGAGTGAATGGTGGCACAACGAACAACACTGGCCAGAGTGAACAGTGAGCAACTGGAGGAACGAGTAAGGTGCATTCTTGCCCCCAACCTGGCAGGTGAACTCATGGGAAAGTACCTCTGAACTCTGAGTCTCCACTGACCAAAGATAACACCGGTGAGTGTTAATGAGGCTGTTAAGAATGCTGGAGACACAACAGAGTTCATGTGAACAAACATGGTTGTGGCATCACACTTTCTATTTAAGCAAGAGATACCACACACTACAAACTGGAGGCCAATGTTAAGTGCATTGTCACTTGTTAATCCTGAAGTTGAACACTGGTTCTCAACAAGACCAGCAAATGCTCACTATCTTTCTGCAAGAAACTCAACTGACTGGCTAGAAGCATGAGGTACAACAGTGGAAGACTCAACAGTTGAGAAAATGAAGAACTCTCTCACCACATTCAAAAAATTTGCATACTGGGCTGATGAATGCACCAATGCAAATGGGCATCAAGTATTAAGTCATTGTGTACGTTATCTTGATGTCAGGGGTAGGCCAGTAGATGCATTTCTAGATGTTCAAGTTATAGAAGACACATCAGCGGCATCTGTGACAACCCACATCTTAGAAGAGTTAAATGCTTGTCAATTGGACCCTAAACAGATGGCTGCTTGTGCATTTGATGGAGCTGCAAATTTTTCTGGAAGACATGGTGGAGTACAAGCTTTGCTCAGAGAAAAGTGTAACCCTAATCTCTCCAATACACACTGCAGAGGCCATCTACTTCAACTAGCATTCGTGCAAGCTGCAGACTCTTCAACAGACATTAAAAAAGCTATAAATTTAATGTTTTCATTATATTCTTTTTTTCAGCAAGAGTCCACAAAGACTGAATATTTTGGAAAATATAGAAGGTATACTGGGACTGAAGTTCAAATTAGTCCAACCTGGGAAAATCTTCTGGCTTTCTCTTAAGCGATCCTTGGTTGTTCTCTTAAAATTACTCCAGCCATTATTACTGGCTTTGGAAAGTATCTACCAAGATGGGATGGATTTAAGTAGTGAGGCTGGTGGATTACTTTTGCTACTATGGTCAGAGAAGACTATTGCCATTCTCTCTTGTAAATTGTGACACAGTAGGGAGCGGGGCGGAGTGACCTGTGAATGTCGTCTACTTTTACTGGGACTGTCTGCATGGGGGATGGGATAGGAGGGAGTGACTTTACTTGAGTGACAATACCTAAGCCTGTAACCTGAGTCGGGAGGGGGAGGGTGCCAGGTGACACCTTCTGCCCGGGAAACTGGACAAAGGCTGGAGAAGGAGCGAGGGGAAGGCTGGGTAAAACTGCTGAAGGGGGGTTTGCAGTTTGAAACAGTCTGGGAAAATGGAGGGAACCCCAAGGCTGCGGTCTAAGCACCTTACCCCCTTTACCCCCGAGGGACTTAACTAAGGGGTCCTGGTTGTGTCTACAAGCTCTGTTTGGAACTGTGTTCCTGTCATCTAATAAATTGCCCATTTTACTGGCTGGCTAAGAGTCATGGTAAATCACTGGAAGTGAGGGTGCAGGTCCCAGACTCCCACACACTCCGTGATATAAGTCTACTGTTGAAACCACTTGGATCATTAAACAATGCCATCCAGGCATCTGCTACAATAGCAATAGAAACTGTCCAGCAATAGAAACTACATTTGGATCAACCAGAAAAAGTATTCATTGAAAAAATACTTGAAGAAGCAAAGACTTCAGGCCAGAAGTTGACTAATGAAGGCATTTATACTGAAGCCTTAAGTGAAGAGAACAAGAAGTGTTTGTTAAGACAACTGAAAAAGTACACAGACTTGATTCTTAAAAATCTACCACACTGACTTCCAGATTCTACTCAACCTCTATGTAGTTTTTACAGATCCCTGTCCTATAAAACATTGACAGTTGAGTGGAGTGAGGTGCTACCAGCAATGGGGCTGCCATGTGCTCAGGACAGAATAGAGAATTTGAACACATAGTGGAATATCATATGATGAATGAACAAAGATTTGACTTCAACTTCTTTTTTATCATCACTAGTAGCTCGACCTGATCTTTATGCTATGTTGCCCGGAGTGAAAGAAGGAGGAATTCATCTCTTACTACTCCCAGTTGAGTGTTCTTTTTCATCACTAAATAGAATGTTGTGTTCTGAAAGAAGTCGTCTTCTGTCTGATCATGTGAATGAACTAATGAGCATATCAACTGAAGGAATGGAAGTACCAGACACACGAAAAGCTACCAAAGATGAACACAATGCATTCAAGAAGTTCATTAACAGAGTTGTGCAAAATTATAACAAGAAACCAAGAAGGATTAGATGTAGTGCTTCATAGAAGGCTTGAGTAGCCAACTTTAATGTGTGATGATTTTAAAACATGAGTTAAATCTAATAAAATGGTCATGAAACATTTTTCAGTTTTTACTATCGTACCATACTGCCCACCTTCACCCTCATGGTCTCATCCCTCATCGGCCCTGACCCCACTTCCCACCGCCCTTGAATTTAAACACCCCCCTGTAATTTCAATTCCTGGGGAAAACAGTGGGAGTCACTGAGTATCTCTCAGCTCAGACTGAACATTCTCACAGCAGCTAATGTGTGCCTGTAGCATTTGTGCAGATGATACATAGCAAAGAGCAGCTGGCAGGCTGTTACATTATTTCCTGTGACACAGAAATGATGTGGGGGAAAGAAAACTCAAGAAAAGAGCTCCTCTTTCCATTCTCAGCTGCTTACTCTGAAAATAAGACTGTATTGTTGGCTCACAACATTACTGTGCGAGTCTGAAGGTAACACCAGAATCATTGCTGCTGTGTTCTAATGTGATTTCCAGCTGAAAATGTTGATAAGTTCCAAGTGATGAAAGAAAGTAACAGAAATGTCTCAGATAATGTTTAACACCACAAGTGAGATGGTTGTCATCAGTGTCTTCTCAACACTAAAAATACTTTGTCTCCCTTTGATGTGTTCTTTGAAGTGCGGCTGGTTTGGATTTCTTGGTGTGCTGTGGTATGCACCTTGCGAATTGGAAGCTCATATTTATCAGCACCTCCTAGACAATACATTACTGAAGAATACAGAAGTATGTATTTTATGATTACACCGCAGACAACTGCAATGCAGTGGTGATGTCTGCTTGTTTTCCTCGGTGCTTCCCATGAAATGTGATACTTATTCAAATCCTCTTTCCAGTAAGCGCATCTCCTGGGTTAAAGCAAAGCTTATCACCAGCCAGAGTCATCTCTGGAGATCCCCTCTGGTAAAACTGCAGCCTGTAAACATGCAGAACTGCTGGGAGGGATAATGTCACTGAATAAGTCTTTAACTCACAACCAGAAAGTGAGACAACGCAAAATTCCTCTGGCATATGTTCCACTGTTTCTGTGGATACAGATTCCCTGATTTTATATGACAAACATTTCAGACCTATTTCTAATTTTCAATCTGCTGCATAAGCGATTTCTAGAATGTTCAACTATAATCTTACTTGTAGCCAGACCTCTGCAAAAGTGTCAGCTTTTTAAAAATGAGAAGACAGGATTTTTTTTAAAAATTGAAATTATGAATGCTGCTGATCATGTTATAAAAGAAGGTGAGCATGGAATATAATTTTTCAACAAGAATGTTTCCACAGAGAAAGCTATGCACATATGTTTTTCTGGGATGTGTCTATTTTGGCGGTTGTTTCTGGAGTGAAAAAGCTTCACTTTCCCATCTATTATTGTTTATTATGGTGGTTTTTAAAAGGACTCTCAACCAAGACCAGGGCCCCATTACACTACGCACTCTACATACATATTATAAGAAACAGTCTTACCCCAGATAGCTGCCAAGCTAAATGAACAAGACAGAAGGTGAGAAAAAGGAAGTATTACTATCCTCACTTCACAGATGGAAAACGGAAGGTCAGAGAAGTTAAGGGACTTGCCAAAGGTCAACAAGAAATTTGTAGCAAAGTTGGGAGCTGAAGCCAGATTTCCTGAGTCCCAGTCTAGGACTTTACCCATGTAACCAACCTTTCAAGGTAGAAGTGGAGTTTGCTCTTTACTTTCATGCTTTATATTTATCATATATGCCCAATTACTTCTCATGAGAAAGGCCTTCCCAGTATAAATGACCCCCAACTCATCCATTCCACCCTGTGGCAAAATGCTCAGAAAAAGATGAGCCTTTCACCATGGCCCCAAAGCTCAACTAACTCTGGCTTTTTTGAGTAAGCTAGGCAGGTGAATTCCGGAGTCCAAGATCCTCTGATGAGCATGTCCCAGTCCCAATCCCAATCCTCATATCTTTAAGTCTCAGAATGGTTGCATCATCTGTCTTCACAGAGATGCCTGCTCAGCCACAGCATGCCACAGGAAGGGTCTGTCATGGGGTGCTCTACTCACCACTGGATCGCCTCTTCATGGCCACAGCCAGGGATTAGCTCTGCCAGTCTGACTCCCCTTCCTGCAGATGTTCTCTCTCTCAGGACTCAACTGGTCCCCCTTTAGGTCTTGGGCTCTCTGGCCTAGTCACTTTTCACCTTCTAGAGCAGGGCGTGTGGGAGGGTTGAGTACCAAAGCCTCTCTGCACCCATCATCCCAGGCAGTGTTCCAATTCCCTGCCCCTCAATGATGTCACTTCCTCAGCGGCTAGTAGGAGATCCCTCCCCTCCCACACATACACACACCCTCTTCTCCAGGTTCCAGCCTAGGGACCCTACAACCAGTCACTAAGGTTGGCCCTGTCTCACTCCTTACTGCTATTTCCCAGGACTGCTTCCTATGTGGCCTCTATCAGGTTCCTTCTCCACCTTCCTCAAGGTATGCACTTCCCTCTAGGCCAAGCTCCATGCTCTCCCTAACCTCTAAGGGAATGACTGTAGACCTCCTCCCTGCCACACCTTTCTGCCCTCAGCTCCCTGGCTTTATACAAGCCCCACCTGTTACTGTCCAAATGAGCTTAATCTTTTAATTAGTCCTCATTGCTCCTTGGTTCCTCTTCCAGTTGCAGGTTAATTGGCCCACCTAGGCATCTTAACCCCTTCAGGGGCAGATGTGGGGTGCACAGCCCATTGCAGGGCCTATGTCTGGCACTGAAGGCCAAGTGTGATGGGCCAAGTTTGGCCAAGGCAGAAGTCAGAGGTCCACATTTACACAGAACAAGTGGGCCCAGTAACCTATACACCTCAAATGGAAGGGCTGCAACTAACAGGCTAGAAAAGAAACTATGGAGGAGCTTCAGAGCAGCTTCAGAGCAGCTTCATACCTAGCCCTGGGTTGAGGAGGAATGAATTTCACCTTTCCAACTGTTCCATATTCTCCCTGTTTAGACCCCAAATACTCACCAAATAGGTTTTATGACAGCTGCCTTCATTATCCTCATCCCACTCTTAAATTTACACCCAAACTCAACCAAGCCAGTATGGGCCAAATCCTTACCTGGTGTCAAATCTACACAGTTCCATTGAGTTCAATGAAGCTACTCTGATTTACATTAGCTGAGGATCTGGCCATATATATCTTTTGCACATGCATTTGTCTGCTCTGAATTGGATATAAGACCCCTCTTCTCCCTTGCATGAATTACATGAATTAACTGTTTTTTAAAACTATTATGCAAAATTGTGTATTGTGTCTGCAGGGGCCAGGCTCCAGAGACTGAGTCTATAAGGAATCCCTTAGTCAACTTTTTGCCGAAAAGAATAACATAGAGTAATCCCTTTTATTGGTAACAGACAGTGCAGCTCAAACAACAAAGGGATGAGGAAAAGTCTCTGCAGAAATGTAGAGCGTGAGATCTGTTAATGCTGGGGTGAAGTCTCAGGGAAAGGATGGACAAGAAACATGAGTTTGTTGCATAGACTAAGGTACATAGTTCAAGTTTATTTTGTTTCTTAAACTGTTTAGGATATAGAAAAGTTGAAGTGAATAAACATTTTGCCTCCCCAGAGCCTGCTTTCCTCTTTAGAATTGGGTGGAAAATGTTGAGGAAAAAGTAGGGCTGTCAAGCGATTAAAAAATTAATTGCACTGTTAAACAACAGTACAATACCATTTATTTTAAATATTTTTGGATATTTACTATCTTTTCAAATATATTAATTTCAATTACAACATGGAATACAAAGTGTACAGTGCTCGCTTTATATTTATTTTTATTACAAACACTTGCACTGTAAAAAACAAAAAAATATATATTTCAATTCACCTCATACAAGTACTGTAGTGCAATCTCTTTATCACGAAAGTTGAACTTACAAATGTAGAATTATGTATAAAAATGCATTAAAAATAGAACAATGTAAAACTTTAGACCCTATAAGTCCACTCAGTCCTACTTCTTGGTCAGCCAATCACTCAGACAAGCAAGGTTGGTTACAATTTGTAGGAGATGATGTTGCCTGCTTCTTGTTTAAAATGTCAGTTGAAAGTGAGAATGGTTGTTTGCATAGTACTGTTGCAGCGGGCGTTGCAATATATTTACGTGTCAGATGCGCTAAAGATTCATATGTCCCTTCATGATTCAACCACCATTCCAGAGGACACACATCCATGCTGATGGTGGGTTCTGCTTGATAACGATTCAAAGCACAGCAGACTGACGCAAGTTCATTTTCATCATCTGAGTCAGATGTCACCAGCTGAAGGTTGATTTTCTTTTTTGGTGGTTTCGGTTCTGTAGTTTCTGAATCAGACCGTTGCTCTTTTAAGACTTCTAAAAGCATGCTCCAAACCTCATCCCTTTCAGATTTTGGATGTCACTTCAGATTCTTAAGCCTTGGGTCAAGTGCTGTAGCTATTTTTAGAAATCTCACATCGGTATCATCTTTGCATTTTGTCAAATCTGCTGTGAAAGTGTTTTTAAAACAAATGTGCTGTGTCATCATGAGACTGCTATAACATGAAATATATGCAGAAAGCAAGTAAAACAGAACAGGAGATGTACAATTCTACCTCCAAGGAGTATAGTCACAAATTTAAGTGACACATTTTCATAATGAGCATCATCAGCATGGAAGTATGCCCTCTGGAATGGTGGCCAAAGAACAAAGGGGCATATGAACCTTTAGCGCATCTGGTACATAAATATCTTGCAACGCTGGCTACGAAAGTGCCATGTGAACGTCTGTTCTCACTTTCAGGTGACATGGTAAATAAGAAGCAGGAAGCAGTATCTCCTCTCAATGTAAACAAACTTGTTTATCTTAGCAATTGGCAGAATAAGAAGTAGGACTGAGTGGACTTGTGGGCTATAAAGTTTTATACTGTTTTGTTTTTGAGTGTAGCTATGTAACAAAAAAAAATCTGCATTTGTAAGTTACACTTTCATGATAAAGAGATTGCCCTACAGTACTTGTATGAGGTGAATTGAAAATTACTATTTCTTTTGTTTATCATTTTTACAGTGCATATATTTCTAATAAAAAATAATAATATAAAGTGAGCACTGTGCACTTTATATTCTGTGTTGTAATTGAAATCAATATTGAAAATGTAGTTAAACATCCAAAAATACTTCATAAATTTCAATTGATATTATATTGTTATAAGTGTGATTCATTTTTTTGAGTTAATTGCATGAGTTAACTGTAATTAATTGACAGCCCTAGGAAAAAGCATTGTCAGTGAAATATTGAAATTTTATTTCACAAACATTGTCACTTTTTTTTTTTCTGTTTTCCAACTACTCAAGCCTAAAAGACCATAAATTACTGGTAGGGGAGAGGATATAAAAAACATAGTCATGGCCTACATTTTTGAAAAGCAACTAGATATTTTAGATGCCCAATTTGAAGTGCATGAAAAGGGCCTCATTTTTAAAGTGGATGCTCAGCACTTTCTCAAAGTCAGGCCCCAAAGTAAGGTGTCTCAAGTTGGGTACCCAGAAACGGAGGCATCTAGAATCAACAGCCATTTCTGAAAAACTAGGCACAGCTTTTTATACTTGTGAGTACACCATTGTGTATGCAAAAATGTATGTATATATTTTTCACAAGCAATTACCATGTTTGTGCAATTGTAGTAACTACCTCGAGCAGTGTTTCCCAAACTTGGGACGCCGCTTGTGTAGGGAACGCCCCTGGCGGGGCCAGTTTGTTTACCTGCTGCGTCCTCAGGTTTGGCTAATCGCGGCTCCCACTGGCCACAGTTCGCTGCTCCAGCCCAATGGGAGCTGCTAGAAGCGGCAGCCAGTATGTCCCTCAGCCCACACGGCTTCCAGCAGCTCCCATTGGCCTGGAGAAAAGGGTTGCTCTCCTGAATAGAGGTCATAATTACTGCAGCAGGACTCACAAATGCCATAATTGTACATACACTTGCAAAAAGTATTTAATATTCTAAAACTATGGTCCGTTTGTTCTTCTCTAAGTACTGGTCTGAGTGTGGCCCAAGTCAGTAGAAAGATTGTTGAGTGGGTTACATGAAATGAGCTGGTATTTTTAATCTAGGGCCTTGTTTGGAGGATGTCATCACAATTGCCAATGTATTGGCAGTAGCACCGGAGATACCTAAGGTTGAATGAAAGTGGAGACTGAACTACACCATCTTACACCTAGAAGCAGGCTGACGAGGCGAGTAAACTACTAATGCTCATTTTGTATTATTCTGCTGGCACAGGACTTCAGTCTCTAGGGCTGTCAGTTATGAACATCAAATTTACTTTAAATAAATTGATTTCACAAAAAGCATACTTCACTGCAAAATAAAATCTAGAAATGAAAGAATGAGCAACCTGAAGTCAGAAAAGCAAATGCAGCTTGCCCTATTGAGTTGGTCTTTGCCATTTCTCACGTATGGTGTATCTACACTACAAATGAAGGTGTGACTGTAGTGATGGCATGACTACCCACAATAGCTTTAATCCAGCTGGCACTGGTAACATCTGTAGTGAAGATGTGGCAGCATGGGCTTCAGCACAGGCTAGCTACCCTAGTACAAGCCCACATGGAATCCTAGTACATACTTGAGTTGCTTGACCATGCTGAAGTCTGGGCTACCATGTCTTCAATGCTATTGTTACCTGTTCTAGTGAGATTAAAGCTAGTATGGGTATACCTACCTGTGCTACATTCACACCTTAATTTGCAGTCTAGACATACCATTAGGTAGAAAAAACTGCAAAACTCTCCTGACTGCACTGAATTTGTATAAGGGTCATGCATCATATAAAGGTTATGCATCACTGCAATGGAAGACAATGTATACTTACTTATTGCTCTTAAAAAAACACGTTATTTTTATCTAGCACAAACCATTGACAAAGTGTGAGAACAGAGAATGACCATAAAGACCTATTGACTCCTGCGTTTTGGGAAGAGAAACTATTTTATTGTTGACCCTTCCATAAGGGTGTCATTTTACAGTGGAATCAAGCAGTGACCCACCAACTGCAAGACAGGAGTTGCATGTCTGTTACTCTGTGCGATTGAGTCATGACTCACGGCACATACACACCAACAAGTGGACTCCCCAGGTTCTCAATGAGCGAAAATATGGAGAGGAGAAAAGCTTTCCCACCAGCAGGCATTTATTTGGTGCCCTCGTGTCAAAACCTTCACATGCAATAATTCCCATGGTCTGCTTCCATGCCTTCCTTAATTGCTCTTCATTTCAAAGCTGAACTTGCAATGATGAGAAAAAACCATGGGGACAGCCCAGAGGGATGGAGGCTGAGGAATAACATCTTTCATCTTGACTTGTATTTATGATCCCCAGTATGACAAGTCTCTGCTGTTGAGCATCTGCCCACGTCCTGCATATTTCTTAAAAATATATCTCTTAAATAGACAAAAACTTACAGTTGTGTATGAAGACTTGTGCGCACAGGATTCAAATGTTTTCCACATGCAGGGAGATGTGGCAGGTCTCAGCTCATATAGTACATTATGGCTTTTGAAGGACTGTGGGAGAGAGTTATGAAGCCAGTTAGGAGACTTACAGGGTGAAAGTGTTAGACCCATTTAGACTCTGATTTAGCAAAACATTTAAGTATGTGTTAAACTTTAAGCATTCAAGTTCAGTGTGCTTAAGTGCTTCACTGAATAGAGATCCGATTACTCATGTGCTTGAAGTTACATATGAGTTTAAATGCTTTGCTGAATCAGAGCCATAACAACTGAAGTGGAGAAAACATTTGTAATACTAATTTATTCATTAAGGGGCAGATCGTGATGCTCTTATTTATGCTGGTGAAGTCAATGTGAGTAGTTGCTCACCAACTTGAGCTCCACAGTGTGGCCCTCAATAATTTACAAACACACCAGAAGAGAGAGAGAGAGAGAGAGAGAGACAGAGAGAGAGATGGTTATCAGATAACAGAGCTTACCTTCCAGAGCAGCCTCAGGTCCCATGACCTTCGACTGAAACTAGAGCTGATCAGCATATTTAAAAGTGAAGCCCAAAACACTTAGCACTTTAAATCTTCAAGACACTTTTTACTCCCTAAGAAGGAGTCAAATATTCTGATCAGAGATGGAAAATTTGAGAAGAAAAACCAGGTAAAGAGGGAAGTCAGTGCTGGGATCAGCACGGAGAAGTTTTATTCCATAAAAGTAATAGTGAATTGACCAGGTGGTTCATAATGGGATAAAAATTAACAGTTCACTTCCACACACAAGTCCTGTTGCAGAACAGTTGCTGAAACTGCAGTCAAAATGGAAATCGCATAGCTGCAAGTATGCAGTGTTGTTATAGCCATGTTGATTCCAGGATATTAGAGAGACAAGGTGGGTGAGGTAATATATTTTATTGGACCAACTTCTGTTGAAAACCAACTTCCTGTTGAAAGCTTGTCTCTCTCACCAACAAAAGCTGGTCCAATAAAAGGTATTACCTCACCCACCTTCTCTCTCTAATACCTGCAAGTAGCAGCCAAAATAGTGAGGCATCCACTAAAATAGTTCATTGGAACATTCCTACAAGCAAAGTTCGGTAACTTTTTTTCTTACTTCATTAAATACCATTAAAAAAAAAAAAAGGATTCACGCTCACAAAACTCCCCCATCAATATTTGAATCCATAGAGACACATACATTAGCAGAGCATTCTGTCCCAAAATATTTGAACTATATCTAATGATCCAAGAAAACATACTATTTTTTATTCTCTCCACTTAAATACATCTTGTTGACTTCACAAGAAAAGCAAGAGAGAATCTTGCAGCTCCCTATCAAGTAGCTTGCAATCACCCAACTAAGGACACAGGATTTCCCACGTTGGGCCAGATCACTGGTCCAATCCCATTCTTCAGACAGTACCAATATAGCACTTATGTAGGACAGAATAGCAAAACCAGAGATTGCTCTTCATATGGAACAATGACCACTGACATCAGTGGGAGTGTTTCATTGACTCCAATGCTCATTAGATCAGCAGAAGCTAGTGATAGCCACACTGCAGACTCATTATGTTGAAGCCACTAGCAATGGACTCATGAGTTGAACTCTTGAGATACAGTGAAAACAAATATGATTGTATAATACATTGGCTTCTTACTTGGCTGTTTTATGGGCCCTCAGCACTGATTTTATGGTGGCTATAGTACTGCCTGCCACATCTCTCCTCCTCTTTCTTGTTTCCAGTGGATGGGCACTTCCTAACAGCCTCTGGCACCAGCTGGAGCATCTGGAGCAGAAATTAATCTTTTCCTGTTTTAAATTATATATTTAAATTTATGTTATTTTTTTAATAGCTGGTTTGAAGAGAGCTGGAGCCAGTTTCGGGGCTGGGATGATATCCTCTGCTATATTTGGAGGAGGAACAGTTTGTGGAATGAAGAACTATATTTGGGTTGCTAGGGACTTCCATGATGCAACTGCCTACCCTCAAAATGAAGGGAGTCTATGGTGCATTATGGGAGATGTAGTCCAACCAGGAGCCCAGTGTATAGAAGAGAATAGGAACATGACACACACAAACTACAACTCCCATGTGCATTTTGGGGACATTTCTGAAAAGTAATATTTCAGCATAAGGGCCAAATAGTTCAATTTAAAAATGTTTGCTGAAAAGTTAAAATATTCTGTGAAAAACATAAACAAATATATATATTTTTTCATTTTTGTAAAAATTTTCTGTGTGGGCAAAAAAAATTCTGAACAGCTCCAGGTATTATTCCAAGGCCTCTGAAATCCATGAGAATATTTTCGTTGGGTTTGATGGGCTTTGTATGAGACTCAGTCCCTCTCATCCCACTTAGGCCTTTTGAGAGCTAGAATCATTATTAGAGCTGGGCAGAAAATGGTTTTTCTATACCATAAAAATTTTACGTTTTCAAAAGTTTATCCCATGCCAGATTGGGACAAAATGTTGAAATCTCAAGGAAAAAAAAATCCCTAACTGAAAATCTGGGGAAAAAAATGCTGTTCAGATCTATTGAAACATTTTGATAGTTTTTGAAATATTTCATTTTCATTTCAACCATTTTAATCAAAAATTTAGTCTCATTAACTTATTTTTTTAAAACAAAAAGTCATTTTGAACTGAAAACTGGATTTTGTTCATTTTGAAAATGTCAAAAAGGGAGACTTTTCACAGTTTTGAAGCTTTTTTTTTTTTAAAAAAGTTTGAGTAGAGAAATAAATCCAAACCAACCCTTTCCTGCATAGAGATTCAATGTCAATGAATTGGCATGTAAGCCATGGTCCCATATCCTGTGGTGCTCTGCCTGCTCTAGCAATGGCTAGGCCAACTGGAGGTTGTTGAGCCTGCTACAGCCATGGCTAAAGGAGTTGGGGCTCATGCATTAAGATCCAGCAAGTCCCAAGTTCCACTCAGTGAGGTTGACATTATAGGTGTCTTTCAATGAAAAGTGTTTTGTTGAAAAAATCCTAAGCATGTTCCTACCTTGCTGATAGACACAGTATATTTTCATACTAAGCTGAGCAGTCACAACCCTGATTGATGATTTACCACCAATTTCTATTCAATTGCAGTAAGGTCTGTGACAATATTAAAAGAATTGTGCTGCTCAGAGCCAGTCACAGACCCTTTTATTTATAGCATTTATCTGTCTAAAAGCATATAAATTATTTAAAATAATTTGTACATAATCTCAGTCAAACAAAAGAGAGAGAGAGAAATATGTCTGGGTGCTGGGTGAGCCTGGGAAAATTGCAGAGCAGTCTTGCTTTTTTAGGGGAAATCAACTCTCTGGATTTACCCAGCTCTGGATTCTGAGTCTGGAGTTGATGAAGGGAAAAAATAAGCATGTGAAATTGCTAGTCTGAGATGCACCAAGTAGAAAGAACTCCAAATGTGAAATATTTAATTATCTTAGCTTGAGAAGCAGGAGGTTCCAAGCTCCCTTAGGAAAGAATCTCTCCCATGTAGCTATCACAAGCAACATGTGGGAAGGAGCAGTGGCAAATAAATCAGATTGTCAGGCCAAAATAACTTCTGCTGAACAAAATGTTGCAGCCACATTCTAGGTCAGTGGTTCTGAAAGCCAGTCCACCGCTTGTTCAGGCAAAGCCCCTGGCTGGCTGGGCCAGTTTGTTTACCTGCCATGCCTGCAGGTTCAGCCAGTCATGGCTCCCAGTGGCCGCAGTTAACCGCTCCAAGCCAATGGAGGATGAGGGAAGCGATGCGGGCTGAGAGATGTGCTGGCCGCCCTTTCCGCAGCTCCCATTGGCCTGGAGCGGCGAACCGTGGCCAGTGGGAGCCGTGATCGGCCGAATCTGTGGACAGGGCAGGTAAACAAACCGGCCTGGCACGCCAGGGTCTTTCCCTGAACAAGTGGCGGACCAGTTTTGAGAACCATTGTGCTAGGTGATAATAAGAAGAGATGGTGCTTGGTGAACACAGAGAGTTACAAACACACCTAGCAAACATGACTGCATGTCCGTGCCTGACTAGTGAAAAGATCTGTCAATCAAGACCTAGCCTATCTCTAGCCACCTGTCAGATCACAAAAGTTCTTGCTATATATAGATGTAAGCAGAGTCAGGATAAGCTCTACCCTGACATCTGGTGGAAAGAATTTCAGAGAGTGTACCCTATCCCAGACTGCCGAGCTGTGGGACTGCTTGGTGACAAATGACTCACCCTCAGTTGGGTGGTACTTGCTAGACAAAGGACATGGGTTCCAAAACCCAGTGAATAGAGAGAGAGGCTGGGGACAGGTATCTGTGCCTGGTGGTGCAGTCTCCTTGTGGAGCCAGAAGCACCAGTTCCACCCCCTCCTCTCTCTCCACTGTGGAATGTCCGAGTTGGTTTTTTATTCCCTTAAGAATCTAAATACAAGTTACTGAGCTGAACTTTGGGCTAATGGTGCACTAGCACTGGGGCTCCCCTACTAAGAGCTGAGATCACTAAGAGTTGAAATCACTAAAGAGCTGAAATTACTGAGCTGAGAGCACTGAGTACTGTGCTAACTAGTAGGGGAGCCTGAAGCTATACTGTGGAACAGAGCAGCTGGCGGAGTGGAGCAGTTGTGGGGACGGCTGGAGCGGATCACGGGACAGCTGGTGGCAGCAGAGCGGCTGGCAGAGCAGAGCAGCTGTGGGACGGGTGGTGCGGCCCACAGAGCGAACGGAGCTGAGCAGTTTGCAGGGAGAACTAGAGCAGCTCATGGAGCAGAGCAGCTGGTGGAGCAGAGCAGTTTCTGAGGACGGCTGGAGGAGCAGAATGGAGCGGCTGGTAAAGCGGAGCAGTTTGTGGAGAAGGCAGAAGCAGAACCCATGGAGAGGCAGGGCAGTTGGCCCCAGACCATATAAGGTGCCCCTTTCTACCCAGGCTGGGGGGAGGGACCTCTAGAGATAAACTCTCGAATTCTGGGGTGGCATTGACCAGAGACTTTTGGGTTGTTGGACTTCGGGGTGATTGGACTTAAAACCCTAAGGGGAAAAGGGACAGTGCCAAACGTACTTGGAGGTGGGTTTTTGTTTATGGTTTGTGTTATAACCCTGTTTGTGGTGTTTCTCCAATGAGATGCCGCATTGATTCCTTCCTTTATTAAAAAGATTTTGCTACACTCGGACTCTGTGCTTGCGAGGGGGAAGTATTGCCTCCTAGAGGCGCCCAGGGGTGTGTGGTATGTGAGTGTCCCAGGTCACTTGGTGGGGGCTCGATCCGGTTATGCATTGTGTTACTGAAACGGAACCCCTGGATACTGAACCCGGCCCTTGTTGCTGCCAACTCAGAGGGGCAGAAGGGTTACATATTGACGCAAACAATGGCTTACTAATCCCAGATTTCTAAACATTATATCACATAATCCACTCCCCCTTCTGTTCCTCTTCACTTCTGTGATGCTATTAGAAAGGAAAGAGTCCCTGAAAAGGGGTGTTGTAGATTTTCTGTGCTCAACGGATGCTCACTCTCATCATTCCCCTCCTTTCATCTGGCCACTGATGCTTAGCAACCAGAGATCAAGCTCATCTTGAACACACCCCGCATACAGCCTCCGACATCAGACCTATTGGTCATCAGAGGCAAATCACCAAGCTGTAATTTACTCTAAGTCTTCTCTTAACACATTAGTCACCCTGTTAGCTCCAGCTGTTTTGAGAGGTGCTGGATGGGCTTTTTAATTTTTTTCCTCTTTTAAGGCTTGTGATTTGATGCAGTTTCTCTTTCTCCTCTCTGGTGATAGAACTGGAAATTTGGTAATAATCAAAGCGTTCTTGTCTGGGAAACTAAAATAAGGCAGCAAGAATGGCTGCTGGACCCCTTTGAGACTGCTGAGAAAGAACTGAAAGGAAGTGAATCTTTACTCCAGCGTGGATGATTTCACTAGGGTCTTTTGGTCTCCGATGGAAGAAGCTTTAATTAGTAAAAGTCACAGAGAGGTCAAGAGAATCCCAGTTACCACCCAAAACATTTAGTAGAGTTGTCATCTATTTGCTGTGGTTTGTGCTTGACAGGGTGAAAGTCATGCTCCTTTTATTCATTATGAACCAAGTTCTGGAAAATTTTACGATCTCTGCAAACTTAAGTAACAAGCAAACCTTGTGGCGAACAACCTTAACCCTTAGAATGGATGGTTGTCAGTCACTAACCCACTACTGTAAATAAGCTCCAAAGGACAGATCCTCAGCTACTGTAGATCAGCAAAGCAACACTGGAATTAATCACACTAGCTGAGGATCTGGCCCTCAGTGAAGCACTTATGTGTATCCAGGGACCTCACGAATTTCCGCTGAAATGGAGGCACTTTTCAGACCACCACATAAACATCAATAAATGCCTAAAGTGGGAGTTCATAAGGTAAGGGAAGAGACGAAAAGCCAGTCACTCCTCAGAGGTATGACACTAGCATGAGCCCATGTGACAGAAAAGCGATTGAAAATGAAAGTCAGTTTCTATTCTAAAGTCCAAAATATTAAGAAGAGCCGGAAAGATGGTCTCTTCAAATGACTGGAAATAGTAAAAAGACTTTCCATTAAAATGCAAGGAGGCAAAAACTATGCATGACCCTGTGAAAAAGGAAAGTGATATCAGCAATAGTATCACATCATGTAGTAGCCGCAGATCAGAAATGGACAACATGGCAGATGGATACATGCATAGCACCTTAGGACACTGCAGAGCTATGTATTGGGTAGGTGCTTACATACTGTATCCACCACTAACAAGTGATATTTTACACTCTTTGTGGTTTGTCCTGCCAAGAAAGTATTTTTAAAGGTGAATTTGTGTGTAAGGGAGCACCGAGGAAGCAAACTATAAATACTTTTTCTACCTCTGAGGCTGGCATAAAACAAGACTGGTTAAAAAAGAAGCAAATTAAATCAACACAAAGAGACAGCAGAAAGAATCACTCATCATGGAATCTGATTTGCACGTTTGCTCTAAAGTAAAATGCAGGGGGAAAAAAGACAAAAAGAAACAATGCAAAAAAATGCTTTTCACACAGAAAAGAAAAAGGCAACCTCTGTGTCACACTGGAAGGTGCTGCAGTTCCAAGTGCCCATGTGACACCAGACTTCAACTTTGAGCTTCCTGCTCTCTCTCTCTCTCCATCCACTTTCAATTTTGCTAATCTGTGCTGGGTGAAAAGTATATTTCCTCATTAGCATGAACTCTCTAAGCAAGAGGCATTTTGGCAGTTCTGTCCTTTGAGGAGAGAAGCCACTGGATTTTCCTAATGGTGCTGAATTTATTCATGTTATCTAGAAAAGGGAAGCTCTAAGTGACGGTTTCCTTCCTATTGTATGTCCCACCCATCTCACAGAAACAGCTACTGATCTAGTTTTCTCCTGGCTTTGCTTCTTTCAGTGAAAACATTCTTCTGAAGAGAGAGCACCTGACTCATGGAAAATTCAAAACTGGTAAGTATCTTCTCTAGGGCTAGAAGTACTCCCTAAGAAATGGGATCATCATTTATTTTTGAGAGAAAATTGACACAAAAATCACATTATCAATCAAACACCCTTTCTTTAAAGCTTTCTACCTTTCTTTAAACCTTTATTTATCAAAGGTAAGCTAGAAGTAATGTATTAGTTATACAAACACTGGGTCTGATCCACTGTTCCATCCAGGCCCCTTTAAGCCACTCCAGTGTCATAAATAGGCCATAAACTAGGTGGAAATTGCCCCCAGGGCAAACTCCAGCAAAAGAGGACTTTCTGGCCATCACAGAGCTACCAGAATGGCTTGACTGCAATCCCCCTTCTCAGCCCCTGATGGACAAAGAATTCTAGGAGCAAGGCTGGAGTCCACCACACTTTGGCTGTTCTTAGCTAACAGATGACCACTAATGACTCATTGCTACCAGAGCATAAATTGAGGCAGATGTAAGGCTGTTCTAACTTATGCTGGAAGCCAGGCTAAAAACATGGGAGATACAAAGCTGGCTGAAAGCTGCCTTTGCCCTCACTCCCTTTCTTGCTCCAAGACAGGAATGGAGGAATAGGGAATTAGGCCCCTTTTGTTATTTATTTCATTCCAAAGAACAGAAAAGAAAACAAGACAACCTACCTTTTCTAGGAGGAAAAAAAATTCAGAAATGTTCAGACACTTAGTTTAAAGATCTAAAGTTTTTAGCAAGACACAGTTCTATGTTACTTCTGTCTAAGATTGTAAAGGTGCCTAAGGGAGTTAAGCACTCAAATCCTATTGAAATTGAAAGTGAACTGGGAATTTCGGAATTCCCAGGTGTAATGCTTAGGGCATTTTCAAATTCTTTCACCCCATTACTGAGACTTTCCAGAAAATATGGGCAGGTATCTCAGCCCAAACAGCTTTAAAAACAAATGGCTCCATTCTCTTGGCAGGAATGAGTTTCAACTCACAGAGTTTCTATGGGGAGCATGAAGAAACCAGAGATTCCACAACTGTTAATCCATGGCTCTCTCAAGACCCACACAGATAGCAAAAGACCTCTGGGAAGCAGGGCTGGATTAACTTTTTGTGGACCCAGCACCAAACATATTTGTGGGCTGCCATGGAGGCAGTGGAGCATGGTGTGGGGAGGTCAGTCTCCGGAGCGAGGGGCCAGCCAAAGGCAATGGGGCTTGGCATGGCAGGGGAAACTCCTCTCCGCCCAAAGCGAGGTTGCTATTTACAAACTGGCAGTTGCCAGACGCACAGTGACCTGCCTGGCCCTGTGCTGCCAGCATGCCCCGTCCCTCGGGGGCAGGCCCATGTCACACCACACTGCTCCCCCCACCCACCGCCCCCCGACTCCCTATGGACAGAGGCCTCCTGGGCCCACTATGCCCAGTGCCCCCCCAGACCCACCCACAAATGCACAGCGCCCTGCAAAACACCACCCCTGCCCGCAGCCCCACCACAACTGCCCCCACCCCGCACACAGAACCCCCACTCCCTAGTGCCCCAACACACACAGATCCTCCCTGCCCCTTCACAGCCCAGCACCCCCCATACTCCCAAGAGACCCACTCCCCCAAACTCTGCCTCCTGGCCACACTCACCAGCCCTACTGAGAGGCAACTGTGTCTGCTGGGTTGAGCTGGCAGCGCAGCCAGGGCTGGTCCCAGGGCCAGGAATGGCTCCATCCCCTCAGGAGTGGCACGATCAGTCAGGCCACTCCTGAGGGGATGGAGCCATTCCTGAAGCAAAGAATATCTGTATGGGGAGCTCTTTGCCTTCACTTTGCCATTGGTTCCCTTGACTTCTGTCTGCTCCGGGACAGCATAGCTCTTTCAGCAGCTGTGCTTCCAGAGGTCACCCTATCACAATTACCCTTAGAGCCCTTCCTGACTGGGGCTCCACAGCACAGAAAGGAAAGCAACATAAATGAATACATCCTCAGGCTATATTAAATGGCAATGCTGTTTCTGCAGGCCTGGGGGCAAATCCAGAGGAGTCAAATTCATAGAATATCAGGGTTGGAAGGGACCTCAGGAGGTCATCTAGTCCAACCCCCTGCTCAAAGCAGGGCTAATCCCCAGTTAAATCAAATTAGTCCCTGTCCATCCATTCCAGTTTCATGAAGCTGGAATCCTGTAGTTTAGAGTTAACAATGACTTCCTCAGGGTGGGCTTAAGAGGTACACTTGTCATAGAAACAGAACTGTCCCCTTCTGAAAACTTCAGTGAGGTAACACACCAAGGATGGATTTGGCCATATGTGATTAAAACCAGCACTTCTTGTTTTCACCCTTTACTCTTTGACATTTCAGCATAAAGCAAAAGCAACAAGCAGGGAAGAATCTTGCAGGAGAAGAGGTCAGTGTGCCTTGTACAAAGTGTGGACAAATAGTGACAAAGATGGATAGCCAAGGAAAGGTAGAACAGGGCAAAGTGTTCAACCTAAAGCAGTGATTCTCAAAGCCGGTCTGCTGCTTGTTCAGGGAAAGCCCCTGGCAGGCAGGGCTGGTTTGTTTACAAGGGATTAAGTGCAAGGGATTAAGGTTTAAGATTTATTTTGGGTGATACTTCAGTGAAGCATAGGCTTTGTGTGGCCCCTCAGCATGGGGTGAATTTCATCCCCTGTAGCACCTAGACATTTTACCTGACCACCTGTCTAGGGCAGTGATCTCTCCCTCTCTCTCTCTCACACACACACACACAAACACTTCCACCGGACTGTCTCTGTGTTTTTTGAACAATGATTGGAGATCCCATCGAGAGAATAACTTCTTGCTTTCAAACAAAGCAGAAAGCTGGATGCCAACCTCACAGCAGCTATCATTTCTCAACAGCTGGTTGGTCCCTTCCTGGTGGCTGTTAACTTTCCAGCTTTCTATTATAGCCCCAATGGGTGCAGTCAAGCCCATGGAGTCAATGGGCGATTAGCAGTCTGCAGGTTTTCATGGGTTTGTTGGAATTCTGGTGATGATTACAGAAGAACTGAAACATTCTGGTTACAGTATTTGCTGTTATTCAGGAAGTAAATTGCTGGGATGTGAAAATGAGGTAGCATGTCTGATTGCTGCTCTCCTCTGAGATTACTGAGAGACAAATTAGAGGAAGAAAGTCTTAATAGCAATCCAATATGGACTATTTCACTAGATCTTCAATTTCTTACTGAAGATTTTTTTTATTAAATGAAAATCTCCCTAAAGGTCAAGAAATTCCTAATTAACACCCACGTGCAGTATTATGCATTCAACAGCACTCTCGGCTATTTGCTGCAGTGTAGGCTTTCTTGAGCAAAACTACTTTGGGGAGTTCTCCTCATTGCAAATAAATTACAATATTTTAAGGCCTAGTTCTATAAATGGAAGTAATAACCTTAAAACAGACTTTTTAATGGAAGTATTGCATTAATTACAGCCCAATTTCAGGAGAGATTGTTAAAAGAAACTAAGAAATCCCATTTTAGGATATTTGGGGAATTTTGCCTTCAGTAGGACTTCACCGCATCCCAACACATATGCAAATATTTCCCAGATTATCCATAATATACCTGGCACTGCACACTCATGATGGAGGGGGCAGTGGATTCAGAAAGAGAAGCCAGAAAGCAGGCTGTACTGGTGTAGGGAACCACGGAAGACTGTGTTACAGCCTAGCTAGGGTAGTTTCGCTTTCTCGGCGGCCGGTCACTGTAGGACATGGCATGCCAGTTATAACCCGCTCCTAACTGGTTAGGACCAGTTTGCATGGCCTTCAGCCAAGGGGTGGACACAGACTGTGGAAAGCCCCTATTTGCTTATGTATGAGTTGTGTTTGTATTCTGTATATATAGCTGTATGGTCCCAGTCCCGCCCTTGGACTCCGTACCAGGCCGAGCTTCGATGCGCTGGGTTCCCCACCTCCATGACAGCAAGAGTCCCGGTTGTGGGTGTGTCACTTTACCTTCATTAAAGCCAATAACTCACAGTGTGTGTGGGCCTCGTTCTTGCAGAGCACCCTGGGTAGGCCCGTAGCCTCCCAAGAACCTTACAACTGGTGTCTGGACAGTATGGCTGTTGAAAGATTTCATTCATATGTTTTTAGGGTGATCAGATAGCAAGTATGAAAATTTGGGTGGGGGTGGGGGTAATAAGCCTCTCTATAAGAAAAAGCCCCTAATATCAGGTCTGTCCCTATAAAATCAGGATATCTGGTCTCCCTATATGTTTTGTTAAATGCATGTGATTTGACACAATACCAGTCAAAATAAATGAAGAGAGATATATAATGGCTCCAGGGCTGGATTAAGGCAACATAGAGCCCTCGACACACCATGACATGGCTCTGCCCAATATCATGGCCTCATCCTCCCTTTGGAGTGGTCATAGCAGTGGGAAGCCTTTCCCTCATAGAGTAGGGGCAGCAGGGCAGCCATAGAGTAGGGGCAGCAGAATGAGTACCCCGCTCTAAGAAACAGGAGGAGCAGCCTCAGGCATCGCTTCTACCAACCCCAGAGAGGCTAGGGTGTCAGCAGGAGGACCCCCAGTACTTACCCCAGGACTTGAGGTGTCTCTTCTGGGCTGGATGTGCTGGGCCTTCTGCACTCTTCTCTTCCAACCACTCATAAGGTCCTTGAAGAGAGAGCCCCAGAACATTGAGTGATTGGGGCAGTTCACACAAATATTGAGGTTCTGATGCAAACATATAACCCAAGAGCCAGCACTCTAGGCAGGCACCATTAGTGTCTGTTGCCTTAATCTGGCCCTGATTGGCTCATTCCTTAGCTTTGGCTGAGGAGCACACAATGCAACTCTGAAGAGGGACTTAATGCCACATTTGCACTCCCATGACCCTGGGCTGGCTGTGTGCTGGGCTGGTGATCCTGCATAATTTAAAGCAGCCCATAAACTCTTCTAAATTTCATCAGATGTGAAGGGTCTATTAAAGCAGCTGGAGATTGCTGGGGTGCAGGCACACCCAACCATGCCCTCTTTCATCTTTATCCTTTATGCCTGCAGCTGGGAGGTTAGTGATGTGTGAGCCATTGCACCAGTTCTATGCCATTCAAGGATCATCTTCTGCAGAAGTGAAGCTCCATGGCTGGTTAAGCTAGCTTAAATATTGTGTGCATCTCTCTATTTTTCTCTTTGCTGATTAATAGTCCTTGAAATAAATTACCCACTGCAGCCATTTTTGAGTATTGAGTTTATCCAGACTACTATGCTAAAGGCTATGATAGCTTTTGCCTAATTAAACAGAGTTTGTTTTCCAGAAAGCTAGAATAGTAGGGGTTTCTGAAATGCAGAAATACAGCACAGAGCATCCGCAGGCAGTGGGAGAATTTTTTCTAAGTGTGAAAATCTGTAGGAAATTCACATCTTAGATAATTGTATTTACTGCAGTTGTCTTACTGAAGTCCTAAAATATACAGGGTGTGATATGGCAAAGATCTGTAGGGATGAAACTACATTTACATGTGAACATGCACAACTTATTGTTTTGGAGGTAGAAGTCTGGGAAAATATTGACTTTAAACTGCCAACATCAATGTAGAGGGAGCTTTAAAGGAACAGATCCCTTTTTGATGTTAGTTATGAACTATGTTCTAATGCTGGAGAAACCCAGGGAGCCAGGGCTCCTAGAATAAAAAGGACATAAGACAGAGGTGTTGAACTGCATAAGACACAATGAAGATAGGAATGATTCAAAGGCATTAAATGGAAGAAGAACATTTTAAAAAGTAATTAACAGCAGAAAAAAATCTTATTAAGCACCTCTCTCTATCTTTAGGCAGAAACCTAAATATCTTTGAAAATCTGGCTTCTGCTACACGAGACTGCGAAAAGACATATATAACCAAAGGTAAAGCCATGGAGAATGTAAATCCAAGACATCTGGCAGATGAATACTGGGGCTGATTCAAAGCTCACTGAAATTAGTAGGAGTATCTCCATTGATGTTGTGGGCTTGGATCAGGTCCTCCCATCCAATACACACAGAGGTGTGTGTTAAGTGAATTTGGAACCAATTAGGTCATCTTATAAAGGTCATTGTGCAATATCTGGAAATATATTTAAAGCAGAAAACAAAGGCATGTTCCCAAGCTTCTGCTTCCACTCTTTGCTTTCATATAGTGATATAACTTTTCAAATAGACGCAGGAGAAATTAGGAATATAGGAACAGCTGTAGCAGGCTTCATTTAGTCCAGTATCCTGTCTCTGGCAGTAGCCAGTACTAGAAGCAAGAAATTCCATAAAGGACAAGTATGAAATAAATTGACCATGCGGGAAATTACTTCGTACCCCAGAGCAGTTAGCAGTTACCTGATGCTGAAGTTTCACAGGATGCCAATGAATAAGAATCCTTTTGTTTTACAGGGAAACTAATATTTATAATTTTGTTTGTCCCAGCTAAGCAATCGGGCATTGTGTTGTGGTTAAAGGAATGGCATCTGAAGAAAATGTTGCTGTGGGTTTGTAGGAAACTGCGACTGAGTAGTCTGGCCATTAAAGGTAGTAGTGCCTTGTAGTCAGTCCATGTGGCATGGCCTTTTAAGGATTTGAAAAGTCCAAACTAAGGATCTAAATGGGATGTGGAGGGAGAGGAAGCAGTTCTAGGTACTTGGGAGAAAATCCTGCCACTATACCTTTAAGGACCTGGGAGCCAGGAGCCTTGCAGAGAGGGAAAAATGTAGGGTATTATCAGACAGACTTTCTCTGCTGCCCCAAAGAGGCAGAAGCCCTCTGCTGGTAGGAGACAGGCTGGCTGGCAAAGGGGCCTCGAGTGACCCAGGATCCCATGATTGTCATCATCACTACTTTCAGAGAAAAGGCAGGCTATGGGGCTAAATAACTGCAATACAGGTGGATGTGTCCCTAGAGCAGGAGAGCAGGGAAGGTGGTTGAGGGTGTATGTGATGGCAAGGGGATAGACATAAGAACATAAACGTAAGAACATAAGCATGGCCGTACCGGGTCAGACCAAAGGTCCATCTAGCCCAGTATCTGTCTACCGACACTAGCCAATGCCAGGTGCCCCAGAGGGAGTGAACCTAACAGGCAATGATCAAGTGGTCTCTCTCCTGCCATCCATCTCCATCCTTTGTCAAACAGAGGCTAGGGACACCATTCCTTACCCATCCTGGCTAATAGCCATTTATGGACTTAACCACCATGAATTTATCCAGTTCTTTTTTAAACGCTGTTATAGTCCTAGCCTTCACAACCTCCTCAGGTAAGGAGTTCCACAAGTTAATTTTGCGCAGCAATAAGAAGAACTTCCTTTAATTTGTTTTAAACCTGCTGCCTATTAATTTCATTTGGTGACCCCTAGTTCTTGTATTATGGGAATAAGTGAATAACTTTTCCATATCCACTATCTCCACATCACTCATGATTTTATATACCTCTACCATATCCCCCCTTAGTCTCCTCTTTTCCAAGCTGAAGGATAGTTGTATCCAAAAATACATCCTTGTCAAATTTTGCTCTCAGTGGCAAATTTTGACATGATATGCAGCAGTTTATACTTCTTTGTTTAAAATACGATCCTATTAAAATGTTCATTCTGTATTGCAAGAACAGGGAGCAATTTCTGTGCTTTTCTCTCTTTTATTCTTTGGAAACTGTACCATATTAGGGATAAGAGTGTGTCATGCAATGGGACTATTTGTTTCAGTAACTGACACGATTAGTGACGTGCGGTAGGGCTACAATATCAGACATTAAACTCCTGGTGTATAAAGCACATCTTTCCTGTAAAACTAGGTTCTCAAGGTTTATCTTTAGGGTTGAAATAAATGGACCGTTTACAATCAGATCTTATCAGTATCTCATCAGCCATAAACAAATTGTGGAGAGGAACTTTTCCACTTGTAATATCTGTAAAGAACTGTTGTCTGCTAGGAAAAGCTAATGAAAGGACCTGATGTGAAAGCTTGCCTGGACTCAAAAGGTATGTTTACATCAGCCCATAGCAGTGAAAGATCGATAGATTTGGGCTTCCAGGACTCATGTAGACTAAGACAGTGCTTTGAAGTTGCAGCTTGGGCTCTGAAGCCCACTCCCCTCCTTAGGCTTCACAGCCCAAGGTCCAGCCCAAGGTGCAATGTTTAAACATTTATTTTTAGTGCATTAGCATGATTCCTGCAAGCCCAAGTCTGTTGACCTGGGCTGGGAGACTCATTGCTGCTGGCTGTGTAGACATTCTCAAAAAGGAATATCTCAGGAGACCTCTCTACCCAGCGAACACTTTATTAGGAGTCCATGCAATCCGCTAGCTTGCATTGCAATGTTAACTGACCACCATTCAGAGGGCCCTGATTCACCAAAGCACTTAAGCACATGCTTAACTTAAAGCATATTCTTAAATCACTCTCTATTCAGCAAAGCACATAAGAATGTGTTTAACTTAAAAAACTTGCTGCTGTAGTAAAATGTCAGTGATCCGTATATTTGCTCATTATTTATAAAGCATTTACACAATGTAAACTTTGAAAATCAAGAGCACAAATTTTAACCATTTCATCTTATTTGTTTTACATGGTAAAAGAGCAGTGGCAATTTCATGGAATGCTGTGAAATGCTTCATTAAATGATGGGAGAAGGTCATAGAGAAGGGAGGCAGTGCAGGGGGAGGTGGCATCATTGATGAGATTAAGAAAAGGAAATCTTCTCGTCCCAAATCCATTCCTCAACTCTTACAAACAACACTCCTCCACAAATGCCCAGCTGCAGGACAGCTCCCCACAACAACAGACCAGATCCTTGGTTCCCACAAAGCTCCCTTTCTGTTCCAAGGGATCTTAACTGGCAACTGCAAATTCCCCCATGCTTGCTTTGCATCATTTGCTCCTTTGCATCATTTGCTCCATTGTACAGGGTGGGTAGAAGGCACATGAGAGGCAGGATGGGGTGGAGGCAAAGCACAAAGCACTTTGGTTATCCTGCTATATTCGAACAGTGCCTATGAACCATTGCAGCCACTGTATGTGACAGCATCTCCCTGGTTTTTCTGACTTGTGCCAGAAAGCTGAATTCGCCCCCACCCAGCCTCAGGATCAGGTAGCTCCAATCCAGTTTAGCCTCCCCCACACCAGCTGCACCAAGCTTGAAACAGTGGAGGATTCAGCCTCGAATAAAAATAACTTTATTTTGTGATTTTAAACATACCTAGTGTTATCTTCCAACACAAAGGGGGAGAATCATAATTTCATGCTTCATGAAATTTGAGAAAGAGCAAGAGAGACAGAGACATCAATCAATCAGATACTACAGTGGTGAGCACCACAGAAAAGACCACAAGGAAATTAATAAACCCGTGTTCTGTACAGGGCTTGAATAGTGTGCAGTAAATAAAGCATGAGGACATTAGACAATGAGGATATAACAAGATATTGAATAGCTGCTCATTCTATTGTATAGAACATTGGAAAAAATCCCTTTTCAATTTCTTTTATTGTTGTCTCTCATTTTTGAGTAGTTGGAGAAGTAGTTGAGTAGTCCCATTTTCTGTCTAGTTTTATTATATATCTATCCATTTAAAGTAGACACTATAATACCCTCTTTCCCAGGAACCACAGAGCCAAAGCCAGCAGGCGGGTTAGAGGTGTTTGATAAGAGAATCACAGGGAGCTAGTGCTCATTGGACATTGGATATACTGAGCCAGTTTCAGCCTATGAAAAGTTTGCTGTGGGGATTTTGGGGGGAATGTATTACGGTGTCTGGATGTGGTGTGAAAATAAACTAAAGGGATAGTGGCTGGAGACTTTCTGTTACATAGGAGGAGGTTGGAACCTGTGATGTGCTCCCTCTAAAGTTGTAGTTAAAAGGATGGACATCCCGATTCCCCAGGAGGTTCAAGCTGTTATCACCAAAGGACTCAGTCAATATGAAGCCCTGCCTGTTCTTTCTCTACCAGAGTGCCCATACAGTAAGCATCATGCTAGTATCAGCCCTCAAGATTTAGGGCTGTTCTGCAGTCGCAGGTCTGGCAGCTTTGCCTGCATTGGCCCTGCCCAGTATAGAATTTGACACAGTTTCTGTGGTTCTTTCACGCTGTCACACACTGCTCCATTCCACCAATATGTCCACCACACTGTTGAGTCTGGTAGGAAATAGCTGGGTTTTCAAATACAATGAGTTTGTCTTGACAGTTTTCAGTTTTCCTGTGGGAGTCTCTAAACCCTTTCATCTCCTTTACACTTTTGTATTTCATATATTCAGAAAGGTTCTCCAATTCTGGCTCCATAGGAGTGCAGATCTAACATTTAATTTTCTTATCCAACAGTTTCCCCATAAGCACTGGTACTTTCGCAACAGGTCTGTGCTACAGTTGTGACATTAACGGGAAAACAATCCCACTATTCAATGACAGTGAAATGTTTGCATAACAAAGATGAGACTGACTGATAGATCTGTTCAAAGCTTGAAAAAAGGGAAGTTGTAGGGAGATAAACAGTCCAATAAAACACATAAGTTAAACAATTTTTCTTTTCTTTTCTGTTTGTTTAGAGAAGAAAAAAAGCCTTGCATGCAATTACAAAGATCCAAGATCCAAGTCCTGATAAGATTTGAAGGTGCTGCATAGACATGGATGATTACATTGATGAAAGCAAAACCCTTTCAAATATCTATTATTTACAAATTAATTTCTTTGAAAGAATTAGAAAACAACCAAGATTGCCAGGTGAAAGGACTCAATGAACTTACATGAGAAAAAAAATTAGAAGAGAGTTATTTTTAAGTACCTTTTAAGTTCATATAGAAAAATGTGCCTGATTTTCTTCTTAGACACAAGAAATCAACCAAAAGATTTGACAGGTAGCAAGGTCTGCTTTTCATTTCTCGCATGGAAAATTGGTTACACAAAAGTCTTAACATTCATGCTATTTTTTTATCTTACAATTTCTTGAGTTCTGTAACATGTTGAAAACAACCAACCTTTGGTAACATGACAGTGATAAGACATTGATGTAAAAGTATTTATTGACAGGCTGAATTTTTGGTTTTCCGATGATGGGTTCCATAACAAGAAGATTGTTTTCATTACCATATAGCTACTAAGGGGGCAACCCAATTCTCCTTACAAAGGGAGAGCTCCCATCGAGTGGACAGGACATTTGCCGAAGAAATAATGGCTTGAATTGTCCCAAACTAATTCCCATTAAAGCCAATGGCAAGACTCCCATTGATTTTAACGGAAGTTGAAGCAGGCCTTGCATGGCTTGTTATCTTGGGTCTAGTTCTGGTGGTAGGGTGGGAGAGAGAACCTCACTCTTTTGGGTGACAAGACTCAGCTCAATGATGCTTTTTGTTTAGTTGGGGTGTTTTGGCTTAGAAATGCCTAGCCTGTTTTATGGCATGTCTGCATATGTGTATAAACTAACATTGGTTAAAACCAATTTTTGCAAGCCCTTCATACAATACTCTCTTTTTCTTCTCTCTCCTCTTGCTCATCCACACAAAAGCTACAACTCATTGGCTGCCAATTGTACCACATTTCCAGATTATATCACCCTTGCCATACCCCTCCTTTTTTTAGTTGATTTTTGAATGCTTTCCTCCCCAGGGTGGTCTTATAAAGAGGCCGAAGAGTCTCAGTCATACAGAAAAGTATTCTGGCTTGAAAGAAGCCCTATGACAGACACAGTAAGCTGTCAGCTGTTAGACAAAATGGTGCTGGTTATAGGCAGAAGCAAATCCTGGACACTTTTCACATACCAGCTCCCCAAGAGGCCCACGCACTAGAATTTTCCTTGGATTTACTGGATAGAAAACTAAATCAGTGTGTGTACAGTTCAAGGTTTAAAGAAGATTACAAGAAATTGGCTGTTCCTTTCCAAGTATGAATTTGAAATCAGAGAGCACTACGTGCATCGCCGAGGTTGTGAAAATACCAAGCCATTCCAATTTTTTATTTAAAGAAAGCTGTTACTTCCTGCCACCACAAATAAGCAATGCATTCCTGTGAGGGCTGCATGATCTAGAGCAATTAGTCCTATAGACCAAACCCTCCATCCTTACCCAGGCAAAACTCCCACTAACTGCGGTATTTGGCTCGTAATGTGGGTTATCACCAAATCACACGCCAAAGAGAATAGGTGTAAGATGAATGGTGATAAAGAGCAGGCCTTTTGGAGTTTGAGGGCCAGACCCTGGGCTGCCATTGCAGATGTTTTTCATACTCCTGCCTGTGCAAAGCAACCCTAGAGCAAGCATAGCTGGCCACAGTTGAATCACTCCAATGCATAGAGATCTTCCAGTAGTATAGAGTTAGTTGACAGAGGGAATAACTGGGGCTACCCTTTGCTCCAGTATCAACCTTGCGTGGTTATTGGCAGCCAGTGTAATATAGAACTGCCTTAGAGCAGTTAGCCCCGACTCCTTAGTTTCACAATGAGCTCCTTGCCCTTAGACAAGAATCTGTGCCTACATTTGGAGTTACACATCACATGTGTTTCTTGAGTTACGCTCTTTCAGAAAAGAGCAATAAGGTGCAAAGACAGGAAAGATCCTCCCTGCATCTTAATAATCTCTAATTGCAAGCACAGATTATCTTTTCCTATTGCCTTATATTATCTCCACATAGTATGAAACTTTGTCTTTTAGTGCCTGTGTAAACCCAAGAGAGGCTGGTCACTTACAGTACTCACATTCACACCTAGTGGGCTCCTGCCACTGAATGCTGCTCTTGGCCTGTTGATAGAAGAAACCTCCATAAATAAATTTACATTGACTAGGGTAATTGTTGAGCCTCCCCAGTACACCCAAACCGTAGGGTGCCAATAACATGCCAGGTGTACGGAGGCAAGCATTGTAGGTGCTTCAGGAGCTGGACCTTGTGTTTCCCAGTAACCATTCAGATGCATGGACTAAGTGCAAAGGTGTTTTATTAGTGCTGTCAGGAAAGGGGAAGGTTGCAGATGTCCTAGGTACAGAGGCTTAAACAGTTCCAGTTCACACTGAGTGATAGTGGTTCTTGTTTGGGCTTTTGGGGGGCAGTCCAACTGAGAGTTAGGACTCTTCAAGCCTAGTGCCTGGGGTGCCCTTGCCAGTCTAGTCTCGGTTCCAGCAAACAGGAGCTTGTGGGCTTTCAGATCAAGCTCAGATAGTGTCTCTCAGTGGGTCCCCTCTGTGATGGATCTCTACCCAGTCACCACTGCTCCCCGATAAGTTCCACACAGATCTGCACCCAACTGTATGTCCCAGCCTGTTCCACATGTGGCTCTGTCCACAGTTCCTGGGGCTTCTCTCCAGGTCCCTGCTGCCATGCACTTCCCACACCCCAACAGAACCTGGCCGCTTCCTGGTTTAGGACCATTTTGCTTATCCAGCCAGGGGAAAAGGAAATGCAGTGGGGAAGCTGCTGATGGGAATTTTAATCCCCTGCTTTGCACACTTGGTGCAAATCAGCAAATGTACAAATTAATTCACACCAAATATTTCCAGATCTACAGTAAAATGCAAAGATTACTTAGTGATGGTTTCCATATAAAGCACTGAGAATATAAGAGTTGTAATTTATTCAAAAAATATTTCCTGTATATGAGTTAGTGAGAAAATATCTGTCCCGGGGGAACTAGTAAAAATCCCATTGCTTGAGTCATTTGTAAGTGAACTGGACAAGGTACTTGAGACTGTAAAATGGATAGTCCTGCTGTGGCATTGGGGTATAGGTAGAAAGAATTAAGGCCTAATGAATTACCTTTTGAAATCAATGGAAAGGCTCCTCCTAGCTTCAATGAACATTTGATTAGGTCCTAAAGCAGGGGTCGGCAACCTACAGCACGCTCTGGGGTTCCGGCTGCTGCCCCATTGCCAGCCGGGGTTCTGGCTGCTGGCCCCTCTCAGTGCCCGCTGCTGGCCTCGGACCCCCAGGGAACCCCAGGCTGGCAGTGGAATGAGCAAGCCCGTGGCTGAGACCCCGGCTGGCTGGAGCTGGCGGTCGGAACCCCAAAGTGGCGGCAGGCTGAGCAGCTCAGCCAGCTGCCAGCCTGGGGTTCCATTCACTCAGCCGGCGGCAGGCTGAGTGGGGCCGGTGGCAGGCTGAGTGGCTCAGTCTGCTGCCAGTCTGGGGTGCCGGCAACACTCAATAGGGTGCCAGCAGCACTCAGCCTGCTGCCAGTCTGGGGTTCTGGCTGCCAGCCCCGCTCAACCTCCTGCCAGCCTGGGTGAGTAGAACCCCAGGCTGGTAGCGGGCTGACCGGGGCCGGTGGCTGGGATCCCGGCTGGCAGGAGCTGGCAGACAGAACCGCAGGCCGGCAATGGGCTGAGCAGGGCCTGGGATCCTTGTCTGGGGTTCCAGCCACCAGCCCTGCTCAGCCCTCTGCCAGTCTGGGGTCCAGCTGCTGGCCCTGCTCAGCCCACTGCCAGTCTGGGGTTCCATTCACTCAGCTGGCAGCGAGCTGAGCAGGACCAGTGGCTGGGACCTTAGACCGACAGCGGGCTGAGCGTCTCAGTCTGCTGCTGGTCTCAGGTACTGGCCGCTGGCACCTCTCAGCCCACTGCCGGTCTGGGGTTCCGTCCGCCAGCTCCTGCCAGCCTGGGGTTCTGTTCCCCCAGGCTGGCAGAAGTCTGAATGGGGCCGGTGGCTGGGACCCCAACTGGCAAGGGGCCGGCAGCCAGAACCCCAGACCTGCAGCAGGCTGAGTACTGCTGGCACCCCAGATTGGCAGCAGACTGAGCTACTCAGCCCTCTGCTGGCCCCACTCAGCCAACTGCCAGCTGAGTGACTGGAACTCCAGTTTGGCAGTGGGCTGAGCAGGGCCAGCAGCTGGACCCCAGACCAGCAGCGGGCTGAGCGGGGCTAGTGGCTGGAACCCCAGACAAGGATCACACTAAATTGATAAGATCTGCATTTTAATTTTATTTTAAATGAAACTTCTTAAATATTTTAAAAACCTTATTTACTTTAAATACAACAATAGTTTACTTATATAATATAGACATAGAGAGAGACCTTCTACAAACGTTAAGATGTATTATTGGCAAGCAAAACCTTAAATTACAGTGAACTTGGCACACCACTTCTGAAAAGTTGCTGACCCTTGCCCTAAAGGGTGCTCTTTTCCATCTCTAACTCTCATGACTTTTATTAAAACCTCCCTTTTCACAAACATAGGGCCAAATTTCACCCAGAAAAATGGATGCACAAATTCCATTGTCTTCAGTGGGGTTTTTTGCATGCATGACTTGGGCCTGTTAAAAGTAAATTATAAGGAATTATCTATGGGGCTTGTTCACCTTGAAGGGCTGTTAGAAACTTCGCCAAACATTACCTTTTAAAAAGTGTGTCTGTTTAACAAATCAGCATGTGGATACACATACAAGATTTTCTTTTTTGTTATGTTGGTATAGTGCCTAGCAATAGGTCCTTGATTCGTGATTGGAGTCTCTAGGTGCTACCACACTACAAATAATAAATAATTTTAACATACACCTACACTGTGATGAAGAAGTGTTAAAAAATATTCACTCTTTTCATTTACATTTGAATGCACATAAGCCCACAAGAGATTTCCTATTCTTTTCAATTCCAAGCTCTTCTTATTAGACCAACATCACAGATTTTCTTTTAAGATCATTTAGTTTAAACAGTGTCTGATGCATTGAACTAAAGAATAGCCAAGCGATATCTCAGTGCCGGCTTAAAGAGTAAAATAAAGGTGGTTTTAGAATTTGTTATACACTTAGCATTAGAACCCGTGGGAAACTGGAACGCACAACTATCATGTAAGATGTGACTCCATTTGCCCTGTTTAAATAAACATTGGCACTAAAATTTGAGATTTTTCTCATGTCGTGGGAAGAGGCTGTAGCTGCTGAGTTTGCAGGGCCAACAGAATTTCTCCCTCTCCTTGTCTTATATCTCCCTCTAGTGGCTATGTTGCCCTTGTGACTAAGGCATCATAATTTAAAGCAACAAATTGACAGAAGATTTCCATGTGACACCTTTTATCCAGGGCCATATTTACACCATATGTGCTCCGAGGTACAGCATCATCAGCGTCGTCCCCTTCCTCCAGCTGACCTTCATGTTGCACACCGTTTTAGAGATGTAAGGCACCCCTAGAATGCTGACACCCCTAGGTACATGCCTACTGTGCCTAACTGGAAATCCGGCCCTGCTTTTAACTGGCCCACACTTCAGCCCTTAGCCTCCTAACTTCCAGGATGTGCTGAATCTTGTTCTTAATAACTTTCTCTGGAAAAACAGTTATGGCTAAAGTTTTGCAGTAGAAAGATCGAATTATACATCCTTGAGTGATGTAAATTTGAGAAACAGGTCTATCTTGCCAGGATCAAGAACAAATAATAATTTTCAACAATAGGCATGGAGAGACAACAAGATATATATGAAAATAGTTTTGTAATAATAATATAATGTTGCCTTTTTCCTATCCTGATTTCTTTTAGGATTAGGTGACGAACAGGAGAAGCAGAAAGATTATGATCTTAAACATCATGAACTTGAAAGTCGAACAGCATATCAGAACTGAATTTCCGTCTCATTAAAGGGATAGAATGGAGGGGTAATTTAGACCTGTATCCAAGATTCCAAAGGAATAAGACTATTTTAACATTCAAGCTGCTTCTTTTTCCCATTGTACTGAAAGGTTGTGGGTCAGTTGCAGTGGACCAGCCAATACAATCTCAAAAAAAAAAAAAAGTTGTACAGTAAAGAATTTAGGTTCTGAATAATTAATGTCTCTTGCTCTTTTCCAAGAATCTTAATAATATTTCCACCAGCATTAGTGATTTTACATCTTTTCATATGGCCGTACTCTAGCTAATGCCCAAGCAGATAATTCAACAAGAATAAATTATCTGTCAAATTTCAATTTGTTATTGTTTCATATGCTCCATGATATTCTCAACTGTATTTATTATTCAAAACGATTCATTTAATTTATTCTTGACTGATGCTCAGTCTTCTAATGGTTCATAAATTTTGAACGATAAACGCTCAGAATTTGCAAATCACACTGTATTTGTTAATTGTGTGAGTTGTGATATTGTTTCTGTTATCTGATTCATAATTGTCAATGTTACAACTGAATGTGCAATTCAAACATCATACTGTTTTGGTTAGTTATATAAAGCCTTCAATCTTACAGAAACAACTCCATCAGATTTATATAGCTAACCAACACACTGTAAATTTCATATTGTATGTTAGGTAGTGTTATTCTCCTTTCACAAATAATTTTGTATTAGTTATGTAACTAATCAGCACAGCAGGAATTCTCAGTGGAGATTTTTACAACTGGATATACAGTTTGAAATTCACTTTTGTTAGAGCTTACAACTTGGGCTCTTGAATGTTTATAGAAAGCAACTGGGTCCCAAACATGCTCAGATTAACATTTGCTTTTGAGTTTGAACAAATATCCAGGTCCCCCTGATCATCACCATCACTATTTGCTCATATTGTGCAAACCACTCACATGGGTGAGCCTCAAGATGTCAGCTTGTTTCTGCATCTCTCAATGAGTAGGATGCTCCCCACACAAGTTTCATTTCAAAGATCCTGTTTGACTGTGAAGTTTCATTGCAGCAGAGCAATCTAATCATACTGAAATCTTTCTAAATAAAACTCTGTCATCATTTATGAAGATGACAATTGGTTTCTAGTAGTCCCCAAAGTGCCGAGTGCTATACAAACTCAAAGGAAACACAAGCCTTTCTCCAACAGGCTTATCACATTCACACATGAGTATGCATTTGTACTGAGCATGCTCACTTCTTCTGCCCCAACAGAATTACCGCTATGGATAACATAACTGCAGCTGTGGTAATTTGCAGGATGATGTGAACACTAAATGGGGACTTTCTTTGTCCATCCCTAACTTGACAGACATCACAGGAGGTGGCTATTCCCCTTTCTTCCCACAAGAAGACATTGTACTTAAGTTACCTCATTTGCTGTTACAGTTTCTGCAGATATGATAGGAAGCCAATACAGTCTCTCTGGGTGACAGTTCATTGCACAGAGCCCTGTGTTCTGCAGCCACAGGGGGAATTTCCAGTATCCTCTGCTGTGCTATAACTGCTTTTCTGCTTCCGTTGTCAGAAACCTTGTCTACACTGTCACTCGGCGTACCCTTTATCAACAAGCGGTCACGAGTGCCGACAGTGGTTTAAGTACTGGTGCAGACAGAGGAAAACCACTCTCAGTACTGTGCCAAGAAGTTCTCAGTAGGAGTGCAAGAGGATGCACCACCACAGCCTCAGTTTGACCCCTAATTTATGCTTCTTGTTGGGTTGTTGCCAGAGCTAGTAGAGAGGCTCAGCGTTGAATGGACTAGAGAGGGAACTACCTCAAGTTCGAGACATGTTGGTGAGAAATGGGGAGGGTGAGGAGGAAGAAGCCTGTCTGTGAATTAACAGAGAATGCCACTCGTCCAGACTGTCTGGATGCTGAATGCTACAAGTTCCTCCAGAATAGGGAGGGAGTCTGATTTGCCTAAAACAAAATGTAGCGTTTGAACCATTGGTGTTGAAGAGAATATACCATTCAAAATGCTTGCTGCATATATAACCCACACACCTCCTGGTCTGGGGCATCAACATCAGAGAGATAGAGACAGAGAGGAGTCTGCTCGACAGCCTTAGCTAACAGTTAGTTGGCTTTTAGCTCATGTGGTAGAGACTCACACACTAAGCTCCAGAGACCCCAGGTTTGATCCCACCCTCCAATAACCGGGGTCTGTTGGTGTTACACATACTGTACAGCACATGATAGCAGCACCCCTCAGGTTTTGAGGTAAACACCCACAGCTCAGACAGAAGCCTGGGTGAATTGCAGGAGCTCATCTCCTCTAAGACTTTAGCAAGGTAAGTTATCCAAACATCATTTAATTTGACTGCTGTGACTCTCAGACACAAGAAGCTGGACAGACCTTATTTATCATGGCCCTTCTTATGGAGGATGCTCTTTAGAAGGCAGTTGAATATTAAAACACCCATCCTTTCCTCAACTCAGGTGGATGCTTGTGATAAAGTTAGTGATAGGATATGAAAAATGACACTGAAAGTCCTGGAGTTTTTTTGGCTGGTGGATCTAGTTGTTCGCATGCACCTACTTCTCAGGACTTGGCTTGATTACAAAAACATACCTATGAACAAATACATACAGACAGGGCCGGCTTTATGAACTGTGGGGCCCAATTCGAATATCTGGCGGCAGTCCGGGGCTTCAGTGGCACTTCAGCGGCGTGGGCGGGGGGTCTGCTCTGGGGCTTCAGCGGCACTTCGGTGGTGAGGGGGTCTGCTCCAGGTCTTCCATGGCGGTCCCCCTCCCCGAAATGCCTCAGAAGTCCTGGACCACCCCCACCCCTACCCCCAATGGGTGCCAGATGAGTAAAAAAATTTTTTTAAAATTAAAAAGGCGCCTTGGGCGCAGGGCTCTCTTAGGTGTGGGGCCCAATTCCCAGGAATCAGGGGAATCAGCCTAAAGTCGGCCTTGCATACGGATGCACATACACTCACACCTGCCCACCCAGATGTATACATGAAGTCCAGTTTGATTAATATTTGTTATGGCATGCACATAACAAGTGGACCTAAATATGCTTTATAAAGCCATGTGAGACCTTGCCTTCTTGAGGAAAACAAATCCCAACCTTCTCTAAACACAAAATTCACTTGACCAGCGCAGCTGTCCTGTCTCAAGAAGAGTAGGTTTTGCCTTGTAGACAGCAACTCCATTTTAATCTTGTGCATAGACTAATCTCTTTTTAAGGTCCTGCACCTAATGAAGCTTAGCGGCATATGATTACTTTCCAGATGGAGTGCATTCCTTAGCTGACTTGGAACCTTCCTCTCCTGTCAGAAAAAAACACTTCATTGTCTGGCTATTCAGGGCCACGTTACTGAGGTGTGGTCTGTCTTGGTTGTAGGGGCCACCAAAAAAATCTAGGCACTGTATTACTCTGGTGTATCTCATGCAGGGCTGCCAGTGAATAAAGACTATAAGAATGCTCTTGGATTCAAAGTTAAAGCCACCTTCCATCCAGCCAAAGTGATCAATGGTCTCTGTTATAATTTGTTATAATTTACGATAGGTGAACCTCATGATGTTCAGAAGCTCCGTTCAAAAAAAAAAATGCTGAAACTACTCTGAACTTACCCAAACTTCTGTGGTCACTAGATCCAGCTGGAAACTTCTCAAGACTGTGTCTGTTTGTGAGATCCCCAACACTGAGGCCAGAACCTCAGTCAGGACAAATAAGCTGTGAGAATTCCATTTCTCATGGTGTTTTGTTGGTTTGCCCTCTGGTCCCAGACCAAAGCTCAGAATGAGGGGGAATGAATTATTTAAAACTAGTTAAACAAAACTGATTTCAGCCTCAGGAAATGTTCCCTTTCTGTTCAGTTCTGGCAGAGGTTCAGGTTGTTCTTATTTTATCCAAACCGGTTTGCCCATCTTTAGTAAATGCTGCTTTCTCGTGGGCCAGAGGCTGCACTATTGAGTTTCAGCGGATATTACAGTCGTACCCTCTTTTCACCCTCTTCTGAATTGTGCACTTAATTGAACTGTTTTTTTGGCACTCCTCACTCCTATCAGCCCAGGGAATGAGAAAGCAGGATGTAAATTAAACACAATTGTTACACAGCATAGTGCAGCAGAGCAATCATTAGGCCATTGACTGGCCCCAAAATTCCATTTGATTTATAAACAATTAGCTTCTAAAGTGAGTGGCTCACTAGTTTTGTTCTGTTGTGTTTTTTTCCTGGAGCTTCCTATTTGAGAAGCAACCCCTCCCCTTCTTCTGTATGTCCCTTTAAGTGCTAAAAACACAGTCCGATTCATTCAGTTACTTTGCGTGAAGAAAAGTACGACTGGTATCGACCTGATGAGGTCAGTGAGGAGTTTCTCTCAGCCTCTGTCAAGCCTTCCCCTGACATTAGAAAGATAAGAGGCTGTGTCAATCAAATATGTGTTCCAGCCACAAATGACATTACTTCCTCTCAGTGGTTGTAGCATTGTAAAAAAACAACACACTTAATATTCATGTCTTGACTTGTTTTGGCTTAGAAGGGATTTTGCTCATACAAATGATATTTCACCACGTAAATTTCTCTAGTATGGTGAGGCAAGGCTGCATGACTTTTCAAGAAAATATGGTATTTCTAAAGTAAGTGAGAAACACAGGGCAAAGTCCCAGTATTACAGAATGTCTTGTGGAAACAAAAGCAAAATATTACTATACCTATGTGACGCTCTATACCTTGGGGGTACACTTCACACACCCATGTTCATCTTTATAAAATGATTGTGTGGAATCCAATGCAAAGTTTGGCATGTTGGGTGTCTTCGGAAGGCTCATGGTGCACGGGGCATTGTTGTTACAGTAATGCTAGAGGTGTTATATCCTTGGGGGCAACAGCTTTAGGAAGAAATCACTGGAGACACAGAGAGCTGTAAACCTTGGAGCAGCCATTTATCGCTACACATAGAACTAACCAACAGCCAGCCAAACAGGCTGGGCCATCCCCTAATAATCTGACTCAGTTGCCATAGCAACACAAGATTCTATTACCATGACAACCAAATACACAAGAGATTATAATTTCATGTATGTACTTATGAGGCTGAAACTGTATCCTCATGGCTTAAAAAAGCCTTGGCAAAAACTCTCCAAGAGCAGAGAGGCAGTTCACACCTCATCAGGGCAGATATGGGACAAACCCAGCCCAGCCTCACAGGAACAAAGGACGCTGGCCTAGGCAGCAACAAAATAATCTGTTAGACTCTCGAGGGAGTCACCCCCCTTTCTTTGGTCAGTTTGGAACTGTGACAAGGTAATGCTCACCTGAATCTAAAGCGGGGGGAAGGCAAGGCAAGAGAGAAGAAAGGACAAGGGAAAGACATGTGCCATGCTTTTCCTCTCTCTTCCACCTACATCTACAAACACCTCACCAAGCGACTGAAGCATTGATCAAAGGGGAGAGCCTGGCTGAAGAGCAACCAGGCAGCCTAGGGTGAGAAGTATCTAAGTTTGTAAGGACATTGAAAGTGTTAAGATCAGTTTAGAATGTATTTTGCTTTTATTTCATTTGACCAAATCTGACTTGTTATGCTTTGACTTATAATCACTTAAAATCTATATAGTTAACATATCTGTTTGTTTGTTCTACCTGAAGCAGTGTGTTTGGCTTGAAGCATGTCAGAGACTCCCCTTGGGATAACAAGCCTGGTACATATCAATTTCTTTGTCAAATTGATAAACTCATATAAGCTTGCAGTGTCCAGTGGGCATAAATGGACACTGCAAGACAGAGGTTCCTAGAGTTGTGTCTGGGACTGGAGATATTGGCTAGTGTCATTTGGTAGCACAATCCAAGGAGCAGCTTACATGCCAGAGGCTGTGCGTGAACAGCCCAGGAGCGGGGGATTCTCACAGCAGAGCAGGGTAAGGCTGGCTCCCAGAGTCAAGGATTGGAGTGACCTAGCAGATCACCAATCCAGATAAAACCGAGGGGAGGGGGGCATCACAACCTATGGAAAATATGCTTGTGTATATAATCATAAGTAATAAAGAAGTGTGGTATCGCTCTTTATGGACTCAACTTTCTCTAGCTGTAATTAAATTTGAGAGTGACACTCAGCTGAGATGTTTTGTTTGATGATCATAACAATATTTTTTTTTGTCATTACAGCCAGAGGAGTTGCCAATTTCCCGAAACATATAATGTGTTTATTTTAGATCAATCATATTTAAGGTGGCCATTAGAAAGGCCGAGTTATCCCAGAACACACCCACTGGATGAAGTTTAGGGATGTAGCATTTTGGAGGGAGAAGGCATAGAATTGCAAAATCCTCTTACAGACAGTATCCCAAATTTCTTATTCAACAACCTGATCCTGCAAGGACTGTCTCCCAGGCACAGTACTTACTACTGTGGTAGTTCCATCAAACAAAATGGGCATGGAACTTATTACGCTGACTGTCCCCGGGGCAGTCAATGGACTACTCGCAGTAGTAAGCACTACATCCTTGATTCATCAAGATACTTAAACATATGCCTAACTTTAAGCAAGCAAATAGTCCCATGATCTTATCGTTAAGTATGTTCTGAGGTACTTTGATGAATCAAGTAAGTGTGGCATCTTTAAAAAATGGCAGGCATTAATCAGAGGCAATAAAACTGACTGGCCTACTAAGTTTAATAATAGTAACAGGGTAAAAACAGAACTATCAAAAATGACTATTTCATAATGGAATTTCTAAAGTGCATGAGAAGAAAGGAGAGGTTAGGGTCTCAAACAAAACTCAAAGATCATTCTGAGAGCAGGGAATTATAAAAGCATTACTTTTGTCCTGTAGCAAGCTGGTCTCAGAGCTAACTTAGCTCACATCAAATATTAACTAACAGTTTTCTTAAAAAAAAAGAGAAAAAAAAAAGAATTTAACTGAAGAAAAGTAAATGTGGAATCAAAGTGTAACAAGCTGTCTTTTTTTTCACTTTTCTATTACATTGAACCTCTTCTTTCCTATTCTTTATCTGCATTTTGTTTATTTAGGCTCAGTCCTGTAATTTGATCCATGTGGATGGATTCCTGCACTACACAGATCACCAGTGACATCAGTGGAACTCCATGCTGGCATAAGGGTACACCCACAAGGGTCAGACTGCAGGTTGCAGTCCTCTGCCATCTGCTCAGTCTCATTTTATGAAGCTGGCAGAATGCCACATTCACAGGATGTGGTATGACACAGCTGTGCACCCACAGTCAAAACATATTTCCATGAGAGCCATTTCTACCGCAGTGTGTTTCCTTTTGAAGAAAATAGGAACTCTCCAGTCTTTTATAATTAGTTGATGGTGAGGTTTCTTAGTTTATTCACAGCTATTAGACTACAGGTGACCATGCACAGCTGTGGGTCTGAGCCAAGAGTCATCAAGCCCAGAGTCTTTCTGGCAAACTATGAATTTCCACTGTGGCTTTATTATAATTTTCATTTCATTATTGAGAATGAAGTTTCTTTGTACATTTCCCCCAGTCCTGTAATTAATCATCTGAAGAAAGGAAAAAACCCTATAGAGAAAGAAACACCAAAATATTTGATTATCTCATATAGTGATTTGCTCATTCCACTGAAAATTATTATGACTGAGACGATGAAATAAAATGGGATCTTCATCCACTTGAACTTTAATTTTATTTCTCTTTATAGGTTCAAAGGGAGCATGTAACTAAGGCCTACAAGTAGTTATTAAAAAAGTGACTAACAGAGGGCTAGCTGTTGTGGGTGAAATAGAAAATTACAGTAGGATCTTAGCAACAACAAGGATAACAGTGGGTGAATCTGCTCAGCATCTTAGTTGTCTGTACACAAATACAGGTAGTATGGAGAATAAACAGGAAGAACTGGAAGTTTTAAGTACATAAGCTAAATTGTGACTTAATGGCATCGCAGACACTTGGTGGGATAAATCTCATTACTGAAATATTGGTATAGAGATGTATAGCTTGTTCACAAAGTACAGTCGTGGAAAAGGGGAAGAGAAATGGCATTATACATCAAAAATATATTCACTTGTTCTAAGATCCAGAAGGAGGTGCAAGGCAGACCAATTGAAAGTCTTTCAGAGAAGATAAAAGATGAAAAAACAGGGGAGATATTATGGCAGAGGTCTACTAAAGACCACCAAATCAGGAGGAGGAGGTGGATGAGGAATTTCTAGAACAAATAAAAGAAATATGCAAAACAAAATACCTGGTAGTAATTTGGGACTTTAACTATCCAGACATCTGTTGGCAAAGTAATATGGGAAAACACAAAATGTCCAATAAGTTCTTGGAATGTGTAGGGGACAACTTCTAGTTTCATGAGGTGGAGGAAGTAACCAGGGGGACAGGAATATTTTATTTGATCTGACTAACAGAGAGGAATTGGTTACAAATCTGAAAGTTGATGACAATTTGGGGGAAAATGATCATGAAATGATCGGTTTCATGATTCAAAGGAAAGGCAGTAATAAGAGCAGCAAAATAAGAACAATGGACCTAAAATAAACCATATTTTTACAAACTCAGTCAACAGATAGGTAAGGTCCCATGGGAAGAAAATCTAAGGGAAAAAGGAGTTCAGGGGCACTGTTAGCAGTGCTGGGTTTACAATGGCTCCAGTGGCTCCATGGAGCCAGGCCCATGGTGAGAAGGGGTCCCATCCTGCTCCACTTGCACTGCATCTCGAGATCCCGCTGGCTCCCCCTGCTCTGCTGGCTCCTCTCCACTCCATGGCCAGACCCAAGGGCACCTCAGGCTCTGGGCAGTGTCTGCTTCCCACTACCTGTGGGACCCCACATCTCCCCGAAGCTGAGCCGCTTGGGACGGGTGTAGAAGCCCAGCCAGTCTCAGCTGGGGGCAGAGACAGCATGAAGGGCTTGGCTAGGCCCCTCTAGGCAAGTGCATCTTGAAGGAGCCGTCCAGGGCAGGCCCTGGCCTGGCTAATCGTGCCATTCCCGAGGGGCTTGAGCAATTCCTGGCCCTGAGACCGGCCCTGGCTGTGCTACCAGCTCAGCCTGGCAGACACTGTCACCTCCCAGCAGGACCGGTGAGTGCAGCTGGGAGAAAGGGCTTGGGGGAGTGGTTCTGTGGGGATTATGGGGGGGTGCTGGGCTGTGAAGGGGAGGGGAAGATCTGTGTGTATGGGGACAAAATCAAAAAGAAGGCTAGCTTACAAAATGAATTACACCTAGCAAAGGACATAAAAGGCAAAAAGAAGAGATTCTGTAAATACATTAGGAACAAGAGAAAGACAAAGGAAAGTGTAGGTCCTGGGAAAAGAGACCTAATAGATGAAATCGAGAAGACAGAGGTGTTTAGCGTTAACGTTTAGGTGTTTATTTTTGCTTCAGACTTCACTGAAAAAGTTGATTGTGACCTCATTGTCATGGGTGAGGTCCTATAGGACCAGAGAAGGGCAAACATAGTACCTACATTTAAAGAGTGGGGAAAAGGGGACCCAGGAATTATAGGTTAGTTAACCCATCTTCAATACCTGGAAAGATACTGGGACAAATTATTAAGTAACCAGTTTGTAAGCAGCAAGAGGATAATAGGGTTATAAGCAATAGCCAGCATGGATTTGTCAAGAACAAGTCATGCCAAAACAACTTAATTTATTTCTTTGACAGGGTTACTGATGTAGTGGATAGGGGGAAAGGAGTAGTCATGATATATCTTGATTTAAGTGAGGCTTTTGACACAGTCCTAAATGACATTGTCATATGCAAACTAAGGAAATGTAGCATTGATGAAATTACTATAAGATGGGTACAAAACTGGTTGAAAGACTGTATTCAAATTCATTGTTCACTGTCCAACTGAAAGGACATATCTAGCAGGTCTCACAGAGGTCAGTCCTGGGTCTGGTACAAGTCAATATTTTCATTAATTATTTGGATAATGGAGTGGAGAGTATGCTTATGAAATTTGCAGATGACACAATGCTGGGAGGAGTTGATAGCACTTTGGAGGACAGAATTAGATTTCAAAATGACCTTGACAAATCAGACAATTGGTCTGAAATCAACACAATGAAATTCAGTACAGACAAGTGCAAAGTACAACACTTAGGAAGAAAAAGTCAAATGCACAACTACAAAACAGGGAATAACTAGGCAGTTGCATGCTGAAAAGGATCTGAGAGTTATAGTGGATCACAAATTTAATATGTCAACAAAGTGATGCAATTGCAAAATATCATTCTTAGGTGTATTAGCGGGAGTATCATATATAAGACTTTATCCCTCTCTACTCAGCACTGGTGAGGCCGTAGCTGGAATATACCTCTGGGCACCACACTTTAAGAAAGATGCAGACAAATAGGGGAAGGTCCAGTGGAGAGCAACAAAAACGATAAAAAGCTTAGAGAACCTGACCCATGAGGAAATGTTAAAAAAATGGGTATGTTTAGTCTTGAGAAAAGAACACTGAGAGGGCCCTGATAACAGTCTTCAAATATGGTAAGAATTGTTATTAAGGGGAGTGTGATCAATTGTTTTCCACGTGCACTGAACATAGGACAAGTAGTACTCGCTTTATTTTGCAGCAAGAGAGATTTAGTTTAGAGACTAGCAAAAATCTTTCTAACTAGAAGAATAATTAAGCACTGGAACAGGCTTCTAAGGGAATTCTCCACCATTGGAGGTTTAAAGAACAGGATAGACAAATGCCTGTCAGGGATGGTCTAGGTATACTTGGTCCTGTCTCTGTGCAAGGGGCTGGACTAGATGACCTCTGCATTTCTATGATTCTATAAAAAGTCTATAGAAAGCTGGGGAGAGGGGAGCATATTCTATATTAGGTAATACTGATTCTCTTGAGAGAATCAAGGCTATGGTATTGTACTAGATCTTCAATTTGGCCCTGTCCATTCTGCACTAGGTCATGCAAAGAGGATGGTGAGCTGCCTTAACAGGGCAACTGGGAAATATCTTTGAATTGGGGGATTCCTATATGGCATAAAGTCAGTATAGCTGGTTCTATGCCCCCAACTCTTGTCCTTCCCCAAGCATAGTGGCATACTGGGGCCCCAAGAATACAATTCTAGGCAGTGCAAGTCTTAAACTGCTCTGACTTTTGCCGGGAATTAAATTAGGATTGTGAGGAGGTGGATGCAGCAGTGTGGTGGAAAGGAACTTACGCTTCAGGTGCTTCAAGAGGAGATCAGATGTCCATTCAGATCTGTCCAATCAAATTTCCTGAAACAATCCTTACAAAACATTACATTAGTTTTACATGGACTGTTGTTTCAGTAATCAATACCCATTGTTCTAGCATCTAGCTGTTAGGTTATAACCAGGATAATCTTGCCCTAAATGTCCAAGTCTATTGAAATAATAAAAAACTACAATGTCAGACTGTGAATAATTAATAGTAACACTATTTTGGTAAAATCAAACTGTGTTCTGTTGCAGTATTGAAATCTAACATGACTGTAAGGCAGTATCATGCTGCACCATGAACAGCTTGATCACAGGCGTTCCTAGAGGATATATTAAATCGATTCCAGTTATGCTCATATAATTGGAAAGATAATTCTAGCAAAAATTCTTCTTTAAACTCTTTTGATCATCTTTAGAAAATAGAAGTTTAACTGACATCAAACTCTTTTCATACTAAAACCCTGCACTCACTGATTTCAAGTTAAGCACAGCCTTAACTCGTAAGGGTGAAGAACATACATGCAATTTTTGTTGTGGGTTCTTCAGTTCTTCAATGTGAGACTGGGATTTCCCCTTCTAGTAGAAGATTCTTAATGCAGTCTGACAGCTTTGGCCTTTCATCTCTCATCATCAGGAAATGTAGAGCCTCTAGCTAGAATCAACACTGAATAGCAAATTTCTTGCTGATCCAGTAACAGAGAAAGCTTATTTGGCACTAGACTTTCTCCAGGAAATAATTATTTGACTATATCAAAGATTTTTTCCTCTAACACTGTATCAGTCAACCAAACTGTTGACTTGCAGAACAGCTATACTGGGCCAAATTTCAGCAAGTGGCCCTGTGACTCAGTGCACAGGATTGCAGCACCTCTAGGTCCCCATCCAATTGTCACAACATCGTGACAGAGGAGCTGCCGGGCCAAACCTTAGTGGCGTTGTGACCCCAGATGCCAGGTCACAATGCCACTCAGTTTGGGGCCCTCTCAAACAGGAGGTCGGGGGCAAACTCTCTCTCCTAGCAGTGATGGCAGCAGTGCACACTCCAAAGGAGGCATGTCTGGGTGGGTTGCGGGTTGATCGGGCTCTTGCCCATCCCTGTGAGCCACTTAGCACCAGAATAGCAATACTGAAGATGGAAAGCAAATATGCCTATTCTACACCTGTTCTTATAGGTGTTCTAGTAGGCACCACTTTGTTTCTGGGCCACTGAGCAGGACCGGCTCCAGGCACCAGCGAAGGAAGCAGATGCCTGGGGTGGCCAATAGAAAGGGATGGCACTCCGTCCGTTGTTGGGGCGACACGTTCAGGTCTTTGGTGGCAATTTGGCGGCGGGTCCTTCACTCCCTCTCATCCTCTTCAGCAGCACTTCGGTGGCAGCGCAATCTTTTTTTTTTCTTCCCCGCTTGGGGCGGCAAAAAAGCTGGAGCCGGCCCTGCCCCTAAGGGCATACATACTCACCCTCACCCCCAAACCCAGCCATACACTAATCCTAAGGGCTGTAATTTGTTTCTTGGATTGTAAATGACAACAAACTAAGTGACTACAGAAGAGCCTTGCTAATAGGCACTTCATTAATCCCCACAACAGGACTCGGCAGCCTCTTTTCTTCTCACATCAGGAGCATCTTGTCTATGAGGAGAAATTTGTGGATTTTTTGATCTCTCAGACCTCTCTGCCCAGAACTCAGTGAGATCCCCTTGGGTTCTTAAACATAATTGGATTATAAAATTGAAATTGGATTGTGGATGTTTCTGTTCCTTTTATGCACAGTTAGGCACTTATTAAGTACTTTGGGATTTCCTGGCTGGAAGCATTCTAAGAAAATGAAGTTTCCCATAATCCAGGGTTGCCAGCAACTGGTTTTTAGTCTTACCAGGCCCAGTGGTTTAATCAAACTGAATGAATGCCTGCCTTCCCACTCCCATTTTTTTTGCATTCAGTTGAAGCTGACTTTCGCTACACTGCAAAAGATGGCAATATGTGGGTAAACCAGGGTGAGGGAGAGCTCAGTGGTTTGAGCATTGGCCTGCTAAACCCAGGATTGTGAGTTCAGCCCTTGAGGGGGCAATTTGGGGATGTACTTAGGGACTCGTCCTGCTTCAAGCAGGGGGTTAGATTAGATGACCTCCTGAGGTCCCTTCCAACCCTGATATTCTATGAGCGGAATAGACTTGTCCTTATATCATTGACTTTTTAATTTACCAAACACAATCCAGGCCATCCCATATCCTTCAGTGCAGAATTTGTTTGCCATGAAAATAGCAGGGTGAAATGCTCTTTCTTACAGTCTGTTTTGCCTTTCTTTGGCACTCTTTGTGTTTGAGAAAATTGGCTTATGATTTCTCTGCTTCAGAAGGACAAAGGAGACAACAGCTTTCCCTCATAATTAGAATCATATCAAGAAGCCCACCAGAGAGGCCAAACAAGTTCTGCCAAACAAGCCTCTAGAGCAGTGGTTCTCAAACTTTGGCACCCTGAGGACCCCACATTATGATTTAATTTTTCTCATAGACCTTCAAGCCCTGTGCTCAGTCCCAGGCCCTGCCCCCAGTTCATCCCTTCCCCCAAAGCCCCATTCCAACCCTTCCTCTTCCTTACCTCTTTCTGCTCCCTCTCCCGAGCATGCCCCATCCCCACTCCTCCCCCTCCCTCCTAGCACCTCCTGCGTGCTGCTGAACAGCTGTTCTGTGGCCTGCAGGAGGCATTGGGAGGGAGTTGGAGGAGGAAGAATTGATCAGAGGGGCCAGCGGACCCCAGCTTGAAAAACCCTGCTCTAGAGAACTCACTATCTTCACCAAATCTATTCACTGGGAAACTGCAAATACCAGCATAGTACAAAAATCAGTAAGAAGAGCTAAAAGCCAAACTCAGGAGCAGATGAGAGGCAGTCCTGGAGCACGAAGAGATAGGAACAGCATAGGGCAGGCAGAGCAAGATAAGCAGGGGGAAGGGACAGGATGTGCTGCTCCACAGGGGCTGATCCAATGTCCATTGAAATCATAGGGAATCCTTTCATGGACTTTAATAGGTGCTGGATCAGGCCAAACAGTGTAAGAGCAAGTGACAGCTAACCTCCCCAGAGTAGCAGGGAGAGTTCCCCAAATGTTCAGTCCTGTGTGATGGTGCCACAAAGCACCCTGTTGCCCTGCTCCCCTTCTCCTGGAGTATTGTGTGTGAATATTCACTGTAGATACTTCCAGAGCTCTTGGTGAAACAGTGAGGCTCCATACTACCCTCTATCACATGCTCACTTGTCATGAAGCAGCCTAGAGCTATATATTCAAATGTGGCTGCTCAAGTCTACATCTATATTATTTGGAGCAGATTGAAACTTATTACATTTTATTTCAAAATGTTGATGTTTATTTTTTTTTAAAATATTAAATCCCAGGAAAAAATATCTGTTGACCACATCTCATTTTATTCTACTGCTGATATGGGATATTACCATTTGGAAAAAAAATAAGCAAAAAAATTTGCAACTTCCCTCAGAGATAAGTTAAAGAAGGATTTAGGTCCTAACTTTATACACTCTCATCTGAAAACTTTGACTAAGCTTAGTGAAGGTCCTTGATAACTAATTGGTTATCTAGAGACATAATCCGCTCCAGTCAAAACATCTTTGTGGTTTTATTTACATATTAGGGAGGGGAAAATGTTATGAGTCAGAAGAGGAACTTTCATTATTATGTATTAAATAAGAACCCTGCCAAAGCAGATAAGACTCCACACACATTGGAATACTTCCCCTAAAGCTGTCTGCAAGGCGTACTGCCTGACCCAGCAGAAGCCTGAAACTGCCTGGTTATTGTCACAGGAAAGTGAGCTGTCATAACAGTAATATGAGTATTAATTGCAGCACTTTTGTCAGGTACATCAGTAAAGCGGTGGCTACCAGCAAAGAAAATCCCTTCCAAAAACTCTAATAAGGTTCATCTAATGAAACCTCCAAAGCTGAATAAAGAACTCAAAGGAGCTTGGGAATTTTTACACTGAATTGCTTGTGTATTCCCTGTCAGAGGAAAGTGTTGTTAAGCCTAGTCTTCCTAGCTGGGTCTTTTTAGTGATAATATAACTAATACTAATGTTACAATATTTTCTGTTCCATTGAGTCTTCACCTTGGGAAGAATTACTGTGGTTAATGGATGGTGGGGGCGGCGGAGCTAAGGGTACTGGTGTGGGATTCGGATCCTGTCACTCCTGGTTCAGGATTGAGGCTCATTAGTGGGTGTGGGTAGGTGTGCATTGTTTCTGCCTGTGTTGTGCCTGTTCTGTGATTTAAGAGGGCTTCAGTTTCCAGGGCTCACCATCTGGTGCCTTTCACAACCACTAAATTCCAGAAGAGATGAGAAACTCTGGAAGAAATTTCATAGGTAGCATTAATGTTCTCTAGGATTAATTCATTCATGTTCTCTAGGATTAGTGACATCATAAATAGAGATGTTTGGGGTATTGTTTTTTACTTTTTGTCAAAAAAAAAAAAAGAAGTCAGGAAATGTCAGAATTGAGGCTGCTTTTGAGTGCTTGCCTTTGCAACCTTGATAACGTTCTTTTAACATAGTTTTGTGTGTGTAATTTCCTGGGTTTTTAAAAAAGAAATCTGAAAAAAACAGAAATTGCGTCATATTGACACTCTTGAGACATCAGAAAAATTAGACCTTTTAGATCCACCACACAGACCTCTTACACTTGAGCTAATGGAGTAATTGATAGCAGTAAGGTTGCATCTTACACATGGACCAGCACTAGAAGAGGATGAGACAGACACTTTGCCAGCAGCTTTCACAGATATTTGCTGACAGGAGAGGAATGGTTCCACTCCAGGCCCTGGAGGTGAGTGGTCACTAGTGGTTATAGGACATTCTTCCCTGGTGCCAACCCAGACTTGACCCCTTGTGCCCCATTCCCTTCAACCTGTCCCGATCCCATTTCTGCATGTTTCCCACCCCTGTCTCTTTGCCCCAATCCTATTTACCCTGCCTACACAGTGCCAGTCTCCATTACTCAGGCTTTTCAGCCCAATTCCAGGCTCCTTGCCCAGCCAGTCTTAGTCTCCCGCTCTGGGTTTACTGTTCACATCTCAGTCTCTTCTCACCACTCATACTCTCTCTCCCTCCCCACATCCAATCCCCGTTTATTTGCCCAGGCAGTCCCTGTCACAATTTCTTCCCCTCCCCACCACTCAAGTCCCAGTCTCATGAGTTTTCTTGACTCAAGTTTCTCTTCTCTCCTCTGTCTTTTTGTTTCCTTTGCATGCAAATTAGATGGCTTCCTCCTCCATGCTGCCTGGGTGCCAAGGGACAGGGTACAGGAGAGACAGACTTCCTGCTTTCAGTTCTGGTGCCTGACCCCACACCAGCCTGGAGCACCTGGGAGCGACAATTACAGCTTCTCTTTAGTCCTGGGCTGGAGCATGCACTGAGGCCCATTGCTCAGTGAGGAGGGAGAAACAGTAACAGGAAACTTGGAAATGGCAGAGATGCTTAATGACTTCTTTGTTTTGGTCTTCACTGAGAAGTCTGAAGGAATGTCTAACATAGTGAATGCTTATGGGAAGGGGGTAGGTTTAGAAGATAAAATAAAAAAAGAGCAAGTTAAAAATCACTTAGAAAAGTTAGAAGCCTGCAAGTCACCAGGGCCTGATGAAATGCATCCTAGAATACTCAAGGAGTTAATAGAGGAGGTATCTGAGCCTCTAGTTGTTATCTTTGGAAAGTCATGGGAGACGGGAGAGATTCCAGAAGACTGGAAAAAGGCAAATATAGTGCCCATCTATAAAAAGGGAAATAAAAACAACCCAGGAAACTACAAACCAGTTAGTTTAACTTCTGTGCCAGGGTAGATAATGGAGCAAGTAATTAAAGAAATCATCTGCAAACACTTGGAAGGTGGTAAGGTGATAGGGAATAGCCAGCATGGATTTGTACAGAACAAATCACATCAAACCAATCTGATAGCTTTCTCTGATAGGATAACGAGTCTTATGGATAAGGGAGAAGCAGTGGATGTGGTATACCTAGACTTTAGTAAGGCATTTGATACAGTCTTGCATGATATCCTTATCGATAAACTAGGCAAATACAATTTAGATGGGGCTACTATAAGGTGGGTGCATAACTGGCTGGATAACCATACTCAGAGAGTAGTTATTAATGGCTCCCAATCCTGCTGGAAAGGTATAAGAAGCGGGGTTCCGCAAGGGTCTGTTTTGGGACAGGCTCTGTTCATAATCTTCATCAACGACTTAGATGTTGGCATAGAAAGTACACTTATTAAGTTTGCAGATGATACCAAACTGGGAGGGATTGCAACTGCTTTGGAGGATAGGGTCAAAATTCAAAATGATCTAGACAAATTGGAGAAATGGTCTGAGGTAAACCGGATGAAGTTCAATTAAGATGAATGCAAAGTGCTCCACTTAGGAAGGAACAATCAGTTTCACACATACAGAATGGGAAGAGACTATCTAGGAAGGAGTATGGCAGAAAGAGATCTAGGGGTCATGGTGGACCACAAGCTAAATATGAGTCAACAGTGTGATACTGTTGCAAAAAAAGCAAACGTGATTCTGGGATGCATTAAGAGGTGTGTTGTAAACAAGACACGAGAAGTCATTCTTCCGCTCTACTCTGTGCTGGTTAGGCCTCAACTGGAGTATTGTGTCCAGTTCTGGGCACCGCATTTCAAGAAATGTGTGGAGAAATTGGAGAGGGTCCAGAGAAGAGCAACAAGAATGACTGAAGGTCTTGAGAACATGACCTATGAAGGAAGGCTGAAAGAATTGGGTTTATTTAGTTTGGAAAAGAGAAGACTGAGAGGGGACATGATAGCAGTTTTCAGTATCTAAAAGGGTGTCATCAGGAGGAGGGAGAAAACTTGTTCACCTTAGCCTCCAATGATAGAACAAGAAGCAATGGGCTTAAACTGCAGCAAGGGAGATTTAGGTTGGACATTAGGAAAAAGTTCCTAACTGTCAGAGTAGTTAAACACTGGAATAAATTGCCTAGGGAGGTTGTGGAATCTCCATCTCTGGAGATATTTAAGAGTAGGTTAGATAAATGTCTATCAGAGATGGTCTAGACAGTATTTGGTCCTGCCATGAGAGCAGGGGACTGGACTCGATGACCTCTCGAGGTCCCTTCCAGTCCTAGAGTCTATGAATCTATGAATCTATAAACAGTTGCTCTGTGGGGATAGTGTATGTGCAGTGAAGTCACAGGCAGGATCTGTGAGGGGATGGAGAATGCTCAGTTGCTCTGTGAAATGGCACATGTTCTGTCTGGTCATCACTAGTAGTTGTCACAGGCACCAGCATGCACGGTGCGGATGGAATCTTCAGAAATTTTAGCTGCTAAAATTGAAGTCACTACTGAGCGTGTGCAAACTGCAATTTTTCAAACTTGACCAAATTCAGACAGATTTCCAGGAGCATGGCAAAAGGCACATCTCTGAGCCAAAGCCCACTCACCATCCCATTCCAAAATAAGGGGGCACTAGAGTTTTTCAAAGAAAAGGTCAACAGAATTTTTGAACATGAATGTAGCAGTGCCAACTCACCACCATGGCACCTCCTGCTGGTTGTGCTGAGAATTAGATCTCTTGGACCACCAGGGCACCTTTTACTACAGGTGTCTCACTCGCCATTACTTCCACTTCCTCTACCATTTGGACCCATGTCGTTCCTGGATTGCAGCATCCTTTTCGGGACACAGCGCTCTGGCTGTGCCCCAGCTCACTGTCTCCCCCACTTCAGGGGACAGGAAGTCCTTAGACCCTCCACTTGCCTCAGCAGCCAATTGCAATCTCTAATCTAGCTCCTGGCTTCAGGGGCAGCCGGTAGTCTGGATTTAGGCCACTCTCCTCATTGGCAAGTAAGAGTAAAGAGAGAGGGCCCAGGCCCACCCATTACTCTGGGTCCCAGCCCAGGGACCCTATAGCTAGCAGCCACTTACTGCCCCTCCTCCTATTCTGGCTGCCTATCTTGCCTGGGCCACTTCCCCCATAGCCCTAGCACCTTCCCTGCCCTTGCTTCAGGGCCTGAGTCTTGTTATAGTCAGCCAAGATCTCCCCTAGTGCTCAGTTATCCTGCCCAGGAGACAGTTCTTCCTCTTTGCCCTCCAGGGAGAGACTAACCCTTGTGCTGCTGAGCAGCCTGTATATATGGACTGCTCCCGCAAGTCTTCTCCCAATTGGCTCTCCCAGTAAGCCCTTTCCTTATTGATGAGGTTCTGCTCAGCCTCTCCAAAGCTGCCTTAACCCTTCTCCTTCCTGTGTGGGGCAGCTGCCCCACCACAATGAACAAAACAATGTATTTTCCCCTAGCCTCACGGTTGGAAACAGCTGAACTATTTTGACTGAACTTTTTCAAGAACAGTCAGTCTGAGGCAGATGCCAAGCATGGAAAGCTTTAGCCCAAACAGTTAAAGTTTGGCAAAGTTAGCAAAATAGAGTCTTACAAAGGGAAGCAGCAAAGAATCCTGTGACACTTTATAGACTAACAGATGTATTGGAGCATGAGCTTTCGTGGGTGAATATCCACTTCATCAGATGCATGTAGATGAAGTGGGTATGAAGTGAGTATTCACCCATGAAAGCTCATGCTCCAATATGTCTGTTAGTCTATAAGGTGCCACAGGACTCTCTGCTGCTATTACAGATCCAGACTAACACAGCTACCACTCTGATACTTTACAAAGGGAAGTGTCAGATAACCTTAAAAATGGTAGAACTACCATCTCTGCCTATAATACAGGCCAGCAGGAAAATATATTACCTGCCATAATCTGTGTTTCTCCCACAACAGCTGATGAAATAGCTAGTACTTAGATACTGCAAAAAGTGACCCTCCTTGCTTATGTAGAGGTGTTTCCTCTCATCAGTTTATTTTCATAATCTCCTGTCTTCCTCCTCTTCTTGTGGAGGAACCCTTAAGTGTAAAAGTGTTAGGGCTTTCCTACACTTACAAGGCTGCAGCAACACAGCTACACCAATGCAGTTGTGCAGCTGTAGTGCTTCAGGGAAGAGTCTACCTATGCCGAGGGGAGGACTTCTTCCATTGGCATAGGTAATGTAACTCCCCGAGAGGTGTTAGCTATGGTAGCTTCTCCCATCAGCAAAGCACTGTCTACACCAGGAGTTATGTCAGTATAACTGCATCGCTCAAGGATATGGATTTTCCGGTTATACCGACATAAGTTTCTAGTGTAGACCAAACCTAATGTAGATCAAGCTTCCACTCACCATTACCCTCTCCTTGTTATCAGCTCTTTTATTTTTTCTAGTTTCATTTTCCCCCTCCATTCACTTTCTCAGAGCCTCTCTCTTGCTTTGGAGGATATAATAAAGGTGTAATTGTGAGAAATGTTTCACTTGAAGCGAGAAAGAACTGGTAAGTGATGTTGATTTTAGTTTATTTTAGAGATGTGCCCCATCTATGCATTTTGTACCAAAATTTGACCTTTCCAAAAGTTTGACTGTGTTTAAATCCAGGGTTCTCGAGCATGTCCTTATATAAACAGAAGTCAGCTGCAATGTTTAGAACCAGATCCAAACTTTCCCGAAGTTCAGGGATGTTGAGATCTGTGCGGGTTTTTTTTGCTTGTTTGTTTTTTTGTTTTGGCTCATCTCTAGTACAAACTCAACCAGAGGAGTAGTTCATTAGCACTACCTTTATGAATAGTTTTACTTCATAGGGCTATCCATGAAAATTTCGAGGCTGTAGCTAACTGGAGAGTTTGAAGTTTGAACTTATTCAATGGAAGTATTCACACTGGGCAAGTAATACACATTTTCCAAATGTGGCTACCAGGCCCACTTCTGGTGACCCAGCAGATCACACATGAACCTATGTGAATATGCATGGATGTACAAGATCACATCAAAACCAAATCTTACCAATGGGTTTGCAACAAGATCCAATTATAGGAAATGTAGACTTGTTGAAGTCCAAACTTCTTCACCCTTGAGAACTAAAGTGCCAGTGTAAATTACTTCTAACATCAAAAAATCAAAAGCCTGCTTTGAACAAAACTTCAAAGAGTTCATACAACTCTACATTAAAATTTGTGCTTGTTGAATCACTACATTTCACTGCCATTTTATCTACTATGACATGTTCAATGATAGCTTTTAGGCAAATGAGAAATAAGGGAGATAATTACTTGTATATTTTTTTTGAGGGATGTAGAGACATAACCATAAGATAACTAATCATTTTGATTTTGGCCTACTGTACCTACATGCAGATTACTGTGACAGAAACCTGTGGTAGAGAGCAGAATGCAGATCTCCAGCTCTGGCCTGTGCTTTAACCACAAAACCATCCTATTCTCAATTTATGAAAAGCACTAAAAATTCTTTGATAAAAGCACATAGACAAGAACAACGTGACACAGATGACTGCCAATAGGGTCACTGATTTAGGTTCAGGCCAAGTCTGAGGTAATTGAAAGTCATTGTCATTTGAAGTCTAGTTATTTGCATATATAAAATAAGTGATCGCACTCCAATTCCTGGTAGATACTACCACCTCTCAAAAATGAACCCCCATAATTCACACTAACCGGAAGCTCATTGGCAGCCTTACCCAATCACAAAGCCAAGGCATATATCACAACCTCTGACATATTAAATGTGTGAAGTGATCCTCATTTCTTTTTTTCTATTTTTGCTTAATTTTAGCTCCCTTTTTAAAAACTTCACTCATATCCAGAACATCTTCTTGGCTTTGTCAGAGACCTTTCTGTTTTTTTCAGTTTCCCTGAGAAATAAGAGCAACCATTGTTGTGGGTGAAACCACCAGGCAGAAGCTGTAAGGCAGAGGTCCCCAAACTGTGAGGCACGCCCCATAGGGGGGCACGGAGGAATGTTTGGGAGGGCACAGCAGGGCCCAGGCCAGTCCCCTTGGAGGGCAGGGAGAGAGCACCACCCAGCTCTGTTCCTGGCTCCGGCCCCGGCTGCTGGCACTGGCTCCCAGCCTGACACCTGCCCCCATCCCAGCTGTGGCCCAAGCCTCAGCCCCCTTACCCCTTTCTGAGTGCTCCCCTCCCAGAGCCGCAGCCCCACTCCAGGTTCCGCTTCTGGGGAGGCGGGGTGCGGACAGGGATAAGGGGAATGCAAGATACAAAGTTTGAGGACCACTGCTCTAAGGAAATCAGATGGCTCAACTGGAACTCAGCAGCTTCTAGGAACTGTTGCCAACCCATGAGCAAGAGACTAAGAAAACCAACCTCTTTTCTCTTCAGACTTTCCAAAAGGCTATAATCATCACAGCACAGATGGCTGACACTGGAAGGTTTCTCTGGCCTCTAGTGGAGCTGACGCTATAGTTCGGTGCCATTCTAATCTCCATTGGCCTTATTGCTCCGGTTTGTTCTCTGGTGGAGCCCAGCTCTATAGTTCTGGTCCCTGGAGTTCTAGCTCTATGGCAACTGAAATTTGGAGAGGTGCAGGCCAAGGATTATACAAACATGAAACTACCCTCTCCTCCCTACAGTTGGCTCCCCACAGATGAGAATTAGGCACAAGGTGTTATGAGGTAACTTGCAATACCACTGTGCCTGTTCTGTGAATACTTGTTACCTGGACTGTCTGTCTATCTCCCTACACAAGCAACAAAACAACCACTTCAACAACAAACAGAAACTAAGCATAGAAGAAAATAGAGACTAGCAAGTTACACATAAAAAAGAAACTCAATCCTTACACAGTCTTCTTTGCCTCCCAGGGGTGGGTGTACAGTGACCTGGGAAGGCTTAAGTTGAGTGACTGTGACACAGGGAGAATAGACAGTTCAGAAGTACTTCCCTAAGTTTAGCGAGGGTGCTAAATAGGAAAAATCATTGGGGTAATCATGCTTTCTTCCTCTTTCTGGTTTCACTTATGTGAGTGAATGTCTAGTCTGATCTTGCTTGACACACTTGACTAGAGACAGCAGGGTATGTAGTGATAAGAAGGGGAAGTTAATGAATTTCTATGTTAGTCAAAGAGTTTATCAGTCCACCTCTCTGCAGTGAGAAACTCTGAAAACTCCAAAAGGATTTAGCAAATTCATTTTTCTTCCCATCTCTCTGCATAACCCTTTGGAAAGAACAGTGAGGTAGGTACTGTCTCCTGCGAAGAGTGACATAAAGGGACATAAGAGATAAAAACACACGTCAGCATAGGCACCAACTTCCTGAATTCCCAGGGGATACATGACCCCCATTGTGCCCCAGGCCCTGAGCCCACTTCACCCCTTCCCCACCCCCCACCCTTGCCCTGCCTCTTCCCGCCCCTGCTCTGGCCCCACTTGCCTCTTCCTGCCCCTTCCCTGCCTCTTCCTGCCCTGGCTTCTCCCTCCAGTGCCTCCTGCACTCTGCTGAATAGTTGATCACGGTGGGTGGGAGGCTCTGGGAGGCAGGAGGAGGAGCTGAGCACCCATTATTTTTTTCCATGGGTGCTCCACAGAGCCTGCATCTCTGCATCTCAGAGAATTTCCTGAGCACAGGCATAGAAAGACCTACACAAACCCTACACTCATGAATCCCTTGGCATAGAAGCATGGCAGGGGAGTGGCTGAAGTCAGGAGGAGGCATTTTGAGGTCAGACAGGAAATGGTTGGAGCACTCTGTGCAATGGCTATTCTGAAATGCAGAGCAGCCCACTGATGACTGTGGGGAAGCTTCTGTAGGCGAGAGCAGCCTATAGGGCTGCTCTAACCAATTACAGGGGATACATCAATCCGTGGAGCAGCCCTGAACCTGGGCAGCGTAAAGTTGTCGTAGAGCCATCTTTCTCCTCCTCTGTCCAGTTTTGCACCTTCTTGGGGGTCTCAGCTCAGAATCTGGTCCCACGAATACAAAGTCTTCCAAAATCTTTATGTTTTTTTAACAAAAGGAGTTTGTTTTGTATATGTCACAGTGATAAGCTGAAGAGGCTTCTTGTTAAATTTCTGGTTCCCTGAAGCTGAAGAGAGGGCTGGGGTACTGGACTAGTAAGCCTCTGCTTTGCTTACTGACCCCTGCCAGATGCTAATAAAAATATTTCTGAAAAGCTTTTTTTTTTTTTTAGCCTTGGAGTACAGCATATTGCCCTAAGTGACAGATATTTAAAAAACAAAATATAAAAAAGTAAACCTCACATAACAAGCCCCTAAGCAAGGATATCTCAGACCAATCTATAAGATCTACACACACACACACACACACACACCATTTCATATTACACAAGCTGACTCTCATGCTGCAAACATTTCCAGTGAATGCCTTTGTTGGTTTGTTTGGCAGGTGATTTGCCACCCTCTATATAGTTGTGATACTGAGAAACATTTCACTTAAATGGAAAAAACAAACTCCTCAATCATCGATCCGTCCTCTCTGAAAACACATGACCCCTTGGTTACCATGTAGGGTTTATTCTGGCTTTGTACTGGCTAAAAAGGAAAACTTTTGTGGGAACTTCATGTTAAAATACTATCAGAACATCTCTGATATAGTATTCATAAATCACATTTTCAGTTCTGCAATCTTTTCTCTGTAGCCTTTGAAAACTAGAAATGTCAACTACTTTGACATTTACACAGTTTTGGATGGCTGTTTTTTAAAAAATATTTTGGAATTGCTGAATTATATAATCTTTTTGAGCTGAGTAAGGATTCCATAGTTTCTTGTCAGAATAATAATGAAGACAACCTTTTCCTTGGAGCATGGCTATGCATCCTCATTCCTGTGGGGTTTGTTTCCTTCTTGTCACACACAGATGGTGACACATTCTGCATGTCCTGGTTACAAGGCTAGCTGCGCCTCGCATTCCTTCTCTAGTATCTGTGAGAGCAACACTTCAGGTCTGTGGTCTTGTGCCTCCACTTCTCTCAGAATGGAAAGCCCATAATTCTAGTCTTTACTGGAGCAAATAGCTCAAGTTAGTATACCTGAGTTTCTCTACTCAAGTTAGCCTAGATTGTGTGATAGCTCCTTTAAGGGTTGGTCTTTACTGCATTGTTTGTTTGGCCTATAACTCAAGTTTTGCCCCAAACCCAACTCCTATCCACACACAAAAATCTCTAGCTCAACATAAATGGTGATTTAAGCCCCAGCTAACTGGTCCATTGGGGATGGAGTCGGGCATTAGGTTTAAGCCCAAGTATTGCTGAGGCTCAAGACAATAATTCAGTGGGGATTCAGCAGATAGTTACAACAGCTCTTCACTCAAACTAGCTCACATGGAATAACATGCATGTACCACCTTGAGGTAACTGTTGCAGTGAAGACACGCCGTTAGACAAGGTGCTGTGCTCAGTGCCTTCAGTACCAACTGTGCTTACCTAGCAGGTTCCACTAGATTCAGATAGCTGTGATTCTTCCCTTCAGGAGCCTGTAACTACTGGATTGCAGTGACCCAAAACAGCCTTCTTCAAATACCATAGGAACAAAGCATAAGAGAAAGAGGATTTTTAAAATAATAAAAGGTCTACATACTGCTCTATTTTATCTAGGGTTGTAGGCAGGCCTTACCTCAAGTCCCTAAGTTCTGGGAGTCTGGTTCTCAGACCATTCCCCTTAAATCTCTCTACCTCCCAGTTCTTGAGGGCCTGACTTTAAACCAAGCCAAAGCTCTTTATTCTCACTTTCCCACTTTAACTTCACAAAACCAGTTTGATAAGCTCCCAAAGGGTCAAGCCAGAGAATCAAAGCAAAACACCTTTGCAGTATCACTCAAGTGTTTTGTAACAACCCCACAAGTATTTGTTGAGGGAAGTCTTATCTCAAGTCAGAGTCTTGCCTCTCTGTTTGTTCCCCAGTAGCCTCCTGATTCTCATAGGTCATCTTTGAACCCTCTCCAATTTATCAATATGCTTCTTGAATTGTATCAGAGGGGTAGCCGTGTTAGTCTGGATCTGTAAAAGCAGCAAAGAATCCTGTGGCACCTTATAAACTAACAGATGTTTTGGAGCATGAGCTTTCCTGGGTGAATACCCACTTCCTCAGATGCATGTAGTGGAAATTTCCAGGGGCAGGTATATATATGCTAGCAAGCAAGCTAGAGATAACGAGGTCAGTTCAATCAGGGAGGATGAGGCCCTGTTCTAGCAGTTAAGGTGTGAAAACCAAGAGAGGAGAAACTGGTTCTGTAGTTGGCAAGCCATTGAATTATGGACACCAGACATGGACGCAGTATTCTAGCAATGGTCGCACCAATGCCAAATATAGAGGTAAATAACGTCTCTACTCCAACTTGAGGTTTCCCTGTTGTGCATCCCAGGACCACATTAGCTCTTTTGGCCATAGTATCACCCATTCAGTGGTTATCCATCAAGATTCCCGAATGTTTTTCAGAGTCACTGCTTCCCAGGATAGAGTTCCCCGTACTGTAAGTATGGCCTACATTCTTTACATTTACATTTAGTTATATTAAAACACATATGGTTTGCTAGTGCCCAGTTTACTAAGTGATCCAGATCACTGTGAATCAGTGATCTGTCCTCTTGATTATTTACCACTCCCCTAATTTTTGTATTATTTGCAAACTCTACCAGTTATGATTATATGTTTTCTTCTAGGTCATTGATAAAAACGTTAAATAGCATAGTGTCACAAACCAATCCCTGTTAAAATAAACACAATCATTTTTCACACATGTACAAAGTTAAGGCTTTGAATTTATGCAGTAGAAAAAGAATAAGTGAAGCATTGATTGAACTGTATGTGAGGGATCTTTGGAAATGGAAGTATCAAGAGTGAAAAATGCATTCCAAAACTAAAATAAATTAAAAAAATACTAAAGATACATACAAATTAGTTACGAGGAAGAAACAATGTCTTATCTGCATGATCTAATTAGTGTCTGCAGGATATGGGGAGGTGAACAACAACTTCCTCTTCAGGGCTTTTGTGAGTTCGTGTTGGTTGATTCCATATTGCATCAAAGGAGAAAAACCACCTGTAATGTACAGCCTAAAATTTTGTTTGAGACATCACAAAGTACAATGCAGCAGGGTTGATTCCACATTGCATCAAAGGAGGAAAAAACCTTGTAATGTACAGCCTGAAATTTTGTGTGAGACATCACATGGAGTCCTATGCAGCAAGAATATGAGAGAAGACAAGCCTAGACAGGAACTGCTTGCAGATCATGCAATGTTTTAAAATGATGGAATAGGTACAAATTGTACATCACATTAAGTAAAAAGAAGGTTTGAACCTGTAATTCATGGATACCTTTATCCCTCAGCGATGGGCACATTTACCAATTTGGCCTCAATTATGGATGTCGCACATTCTTGGTCCCCAGTTTTACGCTTTTAGGCATTTAAATTTTGGCAACCAAAAATTTCAGTGCCCAAAATTAGGAGTTACTATTAAAAATTTGACCACTAGGGCCCAGATCCTCAAAGGTTCAAGTACCTAACTCCCTTTGAGGAACTGGACCTAGTTACCCATAGAACAAAAGCAAGTTATTTCCTAAACCCAGAGATATATTTGAGGAATCATAAAGATATTTGAATCAGATTATGAGGGGAAAACTCCTGAAAATGTACCTGTAACTCCAAACAAGGAGCTTTTGTCTATCTAAGATGAACCTGTGAAGTCTGGCTTTTCATGATAGCTCCTGCATTCCCACATGGGAGCCACCTTCAAAGATTCCTCTGCTGTCTCTGACACAACCATGACACACACAAAAATTAAATCAATTGGTGCATGGCTACATTATGTTTTTTAATAGACAAAGAGCAAACCTGGACTTTCAGTCTGGAGGAATTAATTTTAGAGGAGTGAAAGCTACAAAGAAAAGAACAAATATAAAGTCTCTGTGAGAAAGTACTCTGTGTGTGAGGCTTAATCTGAAACAATAGCCATCTTGAATGTGTTACGCTGCAAACAGCCATTACAATACATAGGTGTCACAGACTGTTTCTGCCAGCAGGAGTAGTTAGAAGAACATGCGGGGAGGGATGGGATATGAAAGGGTAAGAGGAAGCTGAGAAAAAAATAAAATATTAGGTAAGAGAAAGAAAATAGGTACCTTGGAAACAAAATTAAATTAAATTAAAATTGAGAGTGAATAGTTATATGGGAAATACAGCAAGTGAGGGAAAAGGCATAAAATTAAGGAGAAATAGAGAATTCCAGATGAAAACTTTTATAACAGAAAAGGGTCAAAAAGGATGAGGTTAGGCAAAAATAGTAAGCAATTATTAAAAATTCTTCAGAATTTTAGAAAAACATTGGGAAAAAGCGGTTAAGGAAACAAAAGGGAAAAAAGAAAGAAGAACAAAAGTCAGGAGTTATGGCAAGTCCCCTTGTCTGAGCCTAAATTATTTTATTGGGAATAGTGAATCACATAAATATTTCTGTAAGAAGAGGCACCCTCATACATGCCCTGAAAGAGCAGTATCATATTTTAAATGCTTTGCCCACATTTTGTCATTTGCTGCCTGATCAGAGTGTTGAGAGGTTGCTTGCTTCCTCAGGAAAGAAAGACACAAATGGGGACTATCTGGAAATAAACTGTTGTATTTGATAAGGAAGATGAACTGTAGCACACTTAATACAGAAGGCTAACCTGTTACCATTTTGATATGATAAAAGGAAAGGAGTCATTTTACTTCCTGATTTTGTTCGCATCCGAGCCTAAAAATAGATCCTCTTTAATTTCTGCTTTTCACTACAGCAATCTGTGACTTCTGCCCTTCGGCATTTAACAATGATGTTAATCCAGGGTGTGCTCATATAAAAGAAGGCAAGAGCAGAGTTCATGTGAGGCTTCTGGCCAGAGCTATGTAGGGTGATGAGAAGTCATAGTTTTGTTTTTTTGTTTATTCTTTCAAACAAGATTAAATCAGTTGCTGACAGACATGAAATGAAACTCCACAAGTCAATTTCTGCTCCCAGTTACAGTGCTTTAAAACTTGGAGAACTCCACTGAACTCAATGCATTTATAACAATGTAATCGAGAGCAGCACTCAGTTTTGATACTTTAAAAAGGAGGGCCAACGTGGTACAGAATGGACAAATTCTCCTAGGTGTTTAGTCTGAATGTGGACCAGATCAGTAGTGACTGAAAACCATTATAATCTGGCAGCTGTTTGGTGGCCTGAGTGCAGAATGAGCAGGTGACTCTTTCTTGTTCTTAAAACAATAGAGGTCCACATTATATCACAGTAAAAGCAAAGTGGAGCTCTTGCTGGCAGTGTTAGCAGAAACTTAGAGACTGGAGGTTTCACAACCTACTTGCCTCTAGTGTTGCCATCTCCAGATCAGGATGTTAAGAGCATAAGAACGGCCATATTGGGTCAGACCAATGGACCATCTAGCCCAGTATCCTGTCTTCTGACAAGGGCCAATGCCAGGCACTTCAGAGGAAATGAACAGAACAGGCAATCATCAGGTGATCCATCCTGTTGTCCATTCCCAGCTAAGGCAAACAGAGACTAAAGACACCATCTCTGCCCATCCTGGCTAGTAGCCATTGATGGACCTATCCTCCATGAATTTATCTAGTTCTTTTTGATGGCTGGTATGTGAGATAGGAATTGTTGGACCATAATGGCTGGACATAATCTCCTGTTTAGGCTGCCAATCCAGCACCTTTAACAAACACAAAATCTGCATAGAACTCTAGAAAGAGAAAAAAGGTTCCTTCAAGTGGATTGAATTTGAGATACATTTAACAATCTACTAAACCAGAAAAGTAATGCCCAATTTGATTTTCGACTTCACTGATACTAAACTTTCTATGGAAGCTGAGACTCATAACAGGTTCCTCAAGACATCATTCGTTTTGCTCTGCCTGTGGATGATCATGATAACTGAAAGTTCGAGACCTTTGAAACACCAGTCAGGCATATCTGGAATTCCATCTCAAACTATTTAAAAGACATTCCACTGGGTTTTGGAACACAGAAGTGTAACAGTCTTATTAACCCTCCTGAAACATCTCAAAAAGTCTATATAGAGACAATTCTGCATTTATATGTATTCAGAAGGTGGAAGGTTTATTTTCTCATTCTAAGAGCCAAATTTGGCAATCATTTATTGAGGAAAAATTGAAATTGAAATCAATGGGAGTTTTGCTTGATTGAGTATTGCAGAATTGGAACACTTAGCATTAGGGGCATTTTCATGGAAACAAACACTTCTTCAGAATCTTTCTGACCTTACTTATTCCAATCCTCAGGGGATAATCTTCTGTTCTTTTTATGATATCTTGATTTGCTATAGTGACAAGTACTCTAGTATGATATCACAACAGGAAGATTGGAGAGCAGGCAGTAGAAGTAGGTGAATTCCCATGAAACAAAGGTTTACTTCCTTAATTATTTTGGAAAATGAGGAAAAGGAAAATATGTAAAATACCGACTGTAATACAGAAGTGGAATATACATTTTCCATGAGGGATCAGCAGCTCTTTATGTATAGCTTCTGAAGATAAAACTGCCCAGTTTCATCAACTTCTTTCTCCCCATCTGCTAACGAAACTGGCCTAAAATAAGACACCCTAATAAATAGTTTTTCCTTGTTTTTGCTTTTTCCCTAGATTCCAATTTAATTTATACATTTCCTTATTGACACTGGTATAGCTGTTAGAGCCAAGAACTACCTACCAGGAAACCTGAGTTCTACTCCCACTCTGACTCAGTTTCCCTGTTTGTAAGACAAAGATAACACCCACACTCCTTATGTATCCCAAAATCCCTGGTAGAAAGGCACCATCATTTTTATAGAATAGGTCAGGCTGTTGGTTTGCGGCCCAAACATGGGATCACTTCTATGAGACATCACAGAATAACTAGAGGTTGGGATTCATTTGCAATGAGAGTTGGATGTCTAAATCCAATCAGTAGTTTTGAAAAGCTCAACTAGACAGCCCCACAGGGCTTGTCAGAAAAATGTCACTGAAACAAAATTTTGACAAAAATTAGGGGGGGAATCGTTTCGGGAAGCGGCTGCTTATCTGGTCTGTTTGCTTTCAGTGAGTGAGAGAGGGGTGGGGAAGGGGGTTGGAACTTGCAAGCCAGCTACTGACACAGTGTCGGCTCCAAAAATCCACTCTCTCTCTCCCCCACGTTCCCTGTCACACTCCACCCCACCCCACTCCTTTTGAAAAGTACATTGCAATCACTTGAATGCTGGGATAGCTGCCCATAATGCACCGCTCTCAATGCGGCTGCAGATGCTGCAAATGTGGCCATGACAATGCTTTGGTAGCTGTCAGTGTGGATAGACTGCAGCGCTTTCCCCACTCAGCTGTACGAAGACAGGTTTAACTCCCAGCGCTGTACAGCTGCAAGTGTAACCATACCCTCAGACACAAACAATTTAATTCCTGCTTCCCTCTTCCTCTGGAAGGAAGTCAACTGCATCAGTCCCTTTCCTGGCATATGTCTGCTCTGCAGCAGCTCAGCTGCACTAACTGTATGTGCTGAGAAGAGAAGGGAGACAAAGATGATACACTTCAATCCCTCCTGTTTTCTGCCCATGGCACTCAGTGGTTTAGGCCTCATATATCTACACTTCAATTCAGGGCCGGTGCAACCACGAGGCAGATTAGGGCACCAAGATTTGGGGGCGCTGCTGCCAATCAAGATGCTGGCTGCAGATCGCAGACTGTAGGGAGGGAAGACATATATGATAAGAACCACACTCCCAATGAATTGCTCTCCTGCCTTCAGAAAGTCAGAGAAGGCCTTTGATTTGATTGCTGTGTTGATAGGTACATGTACATTTGAAGTTTCGAGTGTGGTGTCAGCGCCAGCGCTGCACGTACTCCACATCCTCTACGGGTGTAGCTTGCAGTGCTGGTAGCCACACTCCCAGCGCTGCGGCACTGTTTACACTGAGGCTTTACAGTGCAGTATATTGCAGCGCTCAGGGGGGTGTTTTTTTCACACCCCTGAGCGTGAAAGTTGCAGCGCTGTAAAGAGCCAGTGTAGCCATGGCCTCTGTGCTGTCAGTGCGGTGCAGCCAGGGCCGGCTTGCATGGCATGCTCGGAGAGCGGGCTGCAGGATTTGCAGGCAGAGGCTCTGCTCCCTGAGGAGAGAAGGGAGGGACGCCGAGGCTGGCAGCTCCGAGGACTCTCTCACATGGAGGAGTGGCTAAGCCGCTTTAACCTACCTCCCTGGGCCTCAGCTTTCTACCCTCCCGACCCTGCTTCGGCGTGAGGGCCGCGCACTCTCTGCCTCACAGTCCTGCCTGCCCCATACCCCCATGCCAGAGCCAGAGCCAGAGCTCGAGCCCAGCATTCAACTCCCCAGCCCCGGCGCAGGATGGACTCGTGAAAGCAAAGCTGGCGACACGCTCCCATTGCCCTGTTGCAATTGCACTTGGCCCACTGCTGCATGCCAGGGACTGGAGAGGAGACTGTCCATTTCACCTTGCGGCTCTCTGAATCCTACCCAGCCTGCCACTCCCTGGCCAAACCCAGATTTCATGTCTGCTTCCCTACCCCTTCCCAGCCAAACCCGATCCTCCCAGTTACCGAACCAGACTGCTCCCCTTCCACTCCCCAGACAAACCCAACTGACCGAATCCAGTCTGCTTCCCTTCCCTATCAAACCCAATTCCCTCTCTGATTGAACACAGTCTGCTTCCCTTCCCCACCTAACCCGATACCCCACTGACTTAACCCAATCTGCTCCCCTTGCACTCTTCAGCTAAACTCAATCCCCCACTGACCCAAACCCGTTCTGCTTCCTTCTCCTCCTGGCCAAACTCGAACCATCATTGACCGAATCCAGTCTGCTTTCTTTCCCCTCCCCAGCCAAACCCAATCCCATACTGACCCAAACCCAGTCTGCTTCCCTCACCCACCAAACCCAATCCCTTAGTATGACGGAGTATTTGCCATTTATAAAAACAACGAGGAGTCCGGTGGCACCTTAAAGACTAACAGATTTATTTGGGCTTAAGCTTTCATGGGTAAAAAACCCACTTCTTCAGATGCATGGAGTGAAAGTTACAGATGCAGGCATTATATAATGACACATGAAGAGAAGGAAGTTACCTGACAAGTGAAGAACCAGTGTTGACAGGGCCAATTAAATCAAGGTGGATGTAGTCCACTCCCAATAATGGATGAGGAGGTGTTAATTCCAGGAGAGGCAAAGCTGCTTCTGTAATGAACCAGCCCTCCCAGTCCCTATTCAAGCCCAAATTAATGGTGTTAAATTTGCAAATTAATTTTAGTTCTGCAGTTTCTCTTTGAAGTCTGTTTCTGAAGTTTCTTTGTTCAAGAAAAGTGACTTTTAAAACTGTTATAGAATGACCAGGGAGATTGAAGTGTTCACCTACTAGCTTTTGTATGTTACCATTCCTGATGTCCAATTTGTGTCCATTTATTCTTTTACATAGGGACTGTCTGGTTTGGCCAATGTACCTGGCAGAGGGGCATTGCTGGCACATGATGGCATATATAACATTAGTAGACGTGCAGGTGCATGAGCCCTTGATGGTGCGGCTGATGTGACTGGGTCCTTTGATGGTGTTGCCAGAGTAGATCTGGGGACGGAGCAGGCAACAAGGTTTGCTACAGGGATTGGTTCCTGGGTTTGTATTTCTGTGGTGTGGTGTAGTTGCTGGCAGACTCCTTGTTGTTTTTGTGGATACAGACTAACATGGCTACCTCCTGGTACTTGACCCATGCAAGGCTCTAATTTTATAAATTTTATTAACAACAATAATTTGGTATTATAAAGGTAGAATAACGTAGTAGATTTTGATATGAAAGAATGAAGGAAGGAAGTGATGGTGTATTGTATATAATGTATGTGATTTATTTTAAGATCCATGCTATGTTGTGCAAAGTGAAAACAATAATGTCAACACTGTCAGGTTATTCATTTATTTTTATTAAATGTGTAGTTTAAATAATGAAATTAATAAATTTTCAAGCCAAACATGTATTAATTATAATGAACAATGCCATATTATGCAGTATTCATTTTTGAAAGTTTATAATAAGAGATGCTCCGGGGCGAGGGGAAAGAAGATGGAGTTTCGCCTAGGGCACAAAATATCCTTGCACTGGCCCTGCTTCAATTAAGCACCCGTGGCTGGCGAGTGTCAGCAGATTTAGACTTGTGGGGCTTGGGCTGTGAAGTTGTAAGATTGCAGTGTAGATATTCATCTTGAGCTGGAGCCCAGGCTTTGGGACCCTCCCTCCTTGCGGGTGTTTAATTGCAGTGTGCACATACCCGTAGTCTCCTGAGGGCTGTAATATTTTGGTCTAATTCCAGGTGTTTGGCTTTACATAGAGGTGGCTGGGTGGAGTTTAATAACTTGGGAAATATAAATCAGGGTAGGTGATCTGGAGGTCCAATATGGCTTTAAAAACTCTATGACTCTGGGATAATGCTCTGCCTGCTCCACAGCCCTTCCCTCCTGCACAAGTGAGGGGGTAGAGGCTCATTGGTGGATGCTGTTTTCCCTGAATCATGCTCTGTGATGTGGCTAGCACAAGTAGGAGTGCAGGGGAAGTGGTTAACACCTCTTTGCTCCTCTGTGTGGCAATCCTCACATGACTTAGCCTGTTGTGAGCTATGACAATATAAACAAATATATCTTTGCCTCATCTTGATCTCTTCTCTCTTCTAGTCGATATCCAGTCACCAACACCTAGACATTCCAGCCATACAGCCCTTGTTGAACTTCTACCTCCTTGGCTCATCTTTTTGGCCCATTTGCAGACATTGTACCTTCTGAAAGCTGCTACTTTTCAGACACTGTGAGGAACAATGACAACAATATGTGCCAATGTCTCTAAAATAGACTTGAAAGTGGCACTCTGTTGTATCTAGTTTTGTGGGGAAAACACAAAACCATACTGGTCTTTACAGCTGGCAACATCCTTCATGTTGCCCTCGCCAGTGTTTCAGTTCGAGTTAGAATTTTCTGTTCTTTTTCAGGTTTCATAATTAACTATAGATAAATTGGAGGGTGGGTATTTTTCACACTAATATTTTTTTAAGTAATTACAATACTATGGTTTCCAAATTGGTTCTTAATGGTTTTACATTCTTGGGTTTATTTATTCCCAGTTCAATTCACTCTAATACTGGTAGCCTGAATGCCTTCTAGTATGATCCTAGCCAAACTTGCAAACCACGTCTGGCTGGGCTGTCAGTATTTGAATATAAAATACTCAATGCACACCTAAGCCTGAGGTTCTCATATTGCTTTTAGGTTTCTGATTATACAGTTTAATTTGATTCTAACCAGTTCAAAATGTAACTTCTTAGCTATTAGGATCTGGGCATGGTGGGTAGCACATTAATAGCTCTGGTTAACCACTTCTTTTGTTTCATCTAATTTCCTTTGGACAATTCCCTTTTCTTCACCAGCTTTTTATGAGTCTTCTCTGTGATACGTTGCAGCAGTCACCGCTGTTGGAGATCTTTTAAATAAAGGAGAAGTACGTATTTTGACATACATAATGTTTTTGACATTTGAATTTCCCCAGAAAACCTCAGATACTACTTCAGGTTTAAAGGTCAGCATGATTTTTACCGTCTGACTGAAGGATGAGGAAATATGCCTGAAACTACACAGCAAGTGAGTGGAGTTGTGTTAATTTAAATGGAAGATATGGGACAAAGGTGTTAACATAACTCTGTCACTGTCGAACATTAAACAGCGTTAAGCAGGGTTTGACATACAGATACTTTAGCCCACTAAGTACTATGGCAAACATATTATTAAAACTATTTTATTTTTTATTAAAGGTAAAAGAAAGAAGAAAACAGTTGAAGTGTTTGAAATATAAAATATTAAATAGAGCTTTCATTTTATTTTTTGTTCCCTATCCCTTTAGCTGGAGATAGTTTTAGAAGGAAAAAACCTCCAGGTTTGACAATTTCTTAGAAGGTATAAAATATGGTAATAACCATCCTCTTGGGGACAAGAAAAAATTAATAGAGTCCACGATCCAGACATAATATTCAATAAACCAATTTTGTTTAAGTAATTTCCAGACTCACATTTTCTTGATTACCAAGCATGATCTCAACACAGTTCTTAAATCAGTAGGATTTTTTATTTAGAGTAATATTTTTTTTCTGTTTGGTTTCTTCCACCTGTTCCCCATTAATAGTTATTATTTTAGGTTATCGTGATATTTTATGAACTTGCACTCACTTTTTCAGTTGGACTCACAATGAAGATAAATTTGTAGGCTAATTATCACAACAGTAGTACCTAAGTAACTCAGTTACCCTACTGGCTGGGCCTCTGTTCCAACTAAGAGTACTGTCATGTGGGCCATGTGATGATTTTGTAGATTTACTATTGTAGAGCAGTCAACAGTCAAACTTCTTAGAATAGGCTAGGGCTTAGAGAAGCCTGTATGTTGACACAAGATAATATAGATTGTGTTTAGTTTAGCAAATGATGGAGAATGATAAGTTCTACCTGTGTCCAGCAGCTTCAGTAAAGAATACTTTTTGTATTCATTATTACCATGATCTATTACTTGTCAATGGGGATACGTGGAAGTATACCACAGATTTTCAATAGTCCAGACTGGTTTTGTTCTAATCAATAAGAAGTGTACCAACAACATCCAAAAAGATGACAAAATGTAGAAAACAATAATCTTCAGAAAAATATAGATAAGAGACCAGAGAAATAAACTCCACACACAACTTTGTAGATCAAAGCTCTAAAACAAATCTATTGACCTTTTGTAGCACCCATTGCCTTCCCACTCAAAACTTATCCTCAGACTAAGGTCCTAAGAAAGGGATACAAAAAAAATGTATCAGGCCCTGCTCTGCTTTGTCTATGTCTTTAGACCCCACCAATAATTCACATTTACTGGTATATAAAATATAAACATAAACAATGTTTTCTAGTTTCTTGTTCCTCTTGAAATTCTCCTGGATGATGACATGGGGCCCATATATGGTACTAAATCTTGGTATGTTAATAAGATATGTCTTTCCCTGTATGTTCTTTACTCCTTTTCATTTTTTCTTAACTATAAGCAAAGGAGAGATACTAAATGTTAATTATGGAACTAGGTGGATAAGTAGGATAAAAGTAGAGAAAGCAGGTGTGGAATTGCTCTTTCTGTTGTCAGTAACCTGGAGTGTCTTCCATCCAGGCAATCATTTGGCTGGCTGCAATAATGTAGAGTGTTTTATATAAAGGAGACAATTTAGTGTTTTATGTAATTAATATTGTAGCCCAATTTGTCTTACTGAATCATATACCTCTCTAATCAGGGGATTTTGGAAAGTACAGGTTACAGGAACATTATACTGGAAAAATGAGGTATTATTCCTAGATTTTTAGATTTTAAGGACAGAAGGAAGCATTACATCATCTAATCTGACCTCTTGTATAACACAGACCATAGAATGTCATCAGTTACTGCTGTACTGAGTCCAAAAACTTGTGTTCAAATTAGGGTGATCAGATTTCCCAATATTATTGAGATCGTTGCGATATTAGGGGCTTTGTCTTATATATGCAACTGTACCCCCACTTCCCCCAAAAAAGTGTCCCAATTTTTAACTCTTTCTATCTGGTGGTAAGACTAGTTAAAAGTTCATCAGACAGTCAGAATCATCAGCTGAGTAGCCCTTCATTTGCATGCACGGTGTACAAAGTATTCATTTATTGGGTGTGAGTAGAAGTGTAGGATTCTAGAACTGCGAGGCTCAAGAATGGAAAAATTGGAGAACTGGAATACTGAAGACACAGACACACTTAGGAGAAACATCATCTATATTATTTCAATACTGTTACAGCGAATAAGCTAATAGCCATGTTTGGAGGTACTAAATGTAGGCTAAACAAGATGCTTTTTGTGAAAGTTTTAATTAAGGAAAGTTTAGTGGCTAGAAATGTGGCTGTTGTGGTTAAGTATGAACGAGAACAATTTGCTCCAACTGCATGGTAGTTTGCAGATAACAGAAGATGCAGCTGTGAACCAGGAAGACAATAAATAAATAAATTAACATTTGTTATGGTTCCTTCTTCTGTTTAATCACTTTGCTTTAACTTTACTGTGCTGTAGAGAGTTTTCATTAGTGGGAAAGAAGATGCCAAAAATACTGACTTGTATATTTTTAACTAAGTTAGCTGATAGATTTCGGGTGAGGGATACAAGCTCTGGGCTGGAGAGGAGGGATGGGGTGTAGGATGGGATGAGGAGCATAGGCTCTGGCCAGGCAGTGCTTACCTTGGGTGGCTCCGAAAGAGACCGACACATCCCTCTGGCAGTGGCTCCTTGGCAGGTGGGTCAGGGACTCCCCGTGCACTGCTCCTGCCTGCAGGCACTACCTCCACAGCTCTCATTGGCTGCAGTTCCCAGCCAATGGGAGCTGCGGAGTCGGCACTTGGAGCAGGGACAGCACGTGGAGATCCCCTGCCCCCCTACCAGGGGTCGCAGGGACATGCCAGTCGCCTCCGGGAGTGGCACAGAGTGAGAGCAAATAGGGAGCCTGCCTTGGCCCTGCTGGGCCGCAGTACTTTTAGCACCTAAAATCTGCCAATTTGGCTTCAGTGTCATCTGGGAGATAGAGGGAGGGGGAAGAGTTGAAGAAGGCAGTGGGAGGAGTTGATCTGCGGGTCCTGTGGAACCCTGGAGTACCTTCAGGGACTCTCGGGGGTTTGCAGATCCACGGGCAGTGGGTAGCACAGGCTGGGGGAGGCTTTGCCTACCCAAACAGCTAGGCATGACCCTGCCCCCCTGTCATGACCGCTCCCTGTGGCAGCGTGCGGCTTCAGTCCTCCGGCTCCAGACCCCCAATGCTCCGCTGGTGCTGGGGCCATGTGCCTTCCTGCACTCAGGAGTTGGATTGCCAGTCCCCCCGGCTGGGGAGGCTGAGGCCGTGTGCTCCCTGCCTTCCCGGTGCTCAAGGGCTGGGGAGGTTGGGGTCAAGCACCACCCACCCTACCACATTCCAGGGTTGGGGGCCTACCTGGGGATTGAGTCAGTGGCCATGGTGGGGGAGGTGGGTCTGGGCTCCGGTGGAGAGCGGGGATGGAAAGCAGGGCTCAACTCTGGCGGGGGGAGGGATGGGGCAGGTCCTTGGGCAGAAAGGGTGGGGCTGGGAGCTAGCTTCCCCCAGCTAATGGTTCACGCACCACTCATGCGTGGACCCCAATTTGAGAAACATTGATCTAGACCATACCTGACAGGTGTTTGTCTAATCTGCTCATAAAAATCTCCAATGATGGAGAGTTCACAACCTCCCTAGGCAATTTATGCCAATGCTTAATAATCCTGACAGGAATTATTTCCTAATGTCCCACCTAAACCTCCCTTGCTGCAATTTAAACTCATTGCTTATTGGCCTATCCTCAGAGGCTAATGAGAACAATTTACCTCCCTCCTCCTTGTAACAACCTTTTATATACTTGAAAACAGTTATCATGTCCACTCTCAGTCTTCTCTTCTCCACACTAAACAAACCCATTTTTTTCAAACTTCCTTCATAGGTCATGTTTTCCAGACCTTTAATCATTTTTGTTGCTCTTCTCTGGACTTTCTCCAATTTGTCCACATCTTTCCTGAAATGTTGCATCCAGAACTGGACACAATATTCCAGCTGAGGTCTAATCAGCACAGAGTAGAGTGGAAGTATTACTTCTCATGTCTTGCTAACATATCCAAGAATGAAGATTGCTTTTTTTGCAACTGTGTTACACTGCTGACTCATATTTAGCTTATGGTCCACTATGACTCCCAGATCCCTTTCTGCAGTACTACTACCTAGGTAGTCATTTCCCATTTTGTATGTGTGCAGCTGATTGTTCCTTTGCATTTGTCCTTATTGAATTTCATCCAATTTGTCCAGATCATTTGGAATTTTAATCCTATCCTCCAAAGCACTTGTGACCCCTCCCAGCTTGGTATCATCTGCAAACTTTATAAGTGTACTCTCAGTGCCAATATCAGCAATGACGATATTGAACAGAAGCAAACCCAATCCCTGCAAGACACCACTCAATATGACCTTCCAGCTTGACTGTGAACCGCCGTTCTGGTTGGCTGGGAGGGAAGGACGCAGGCTGCCCTGCTGAGTTTGCAGCAGGGCGCTCCTCTCCTCCGTGCCGCTGCCTCCTACAGGACGGCCGGACCAGTGAATCAAAAAAACCCCCCCAAAACAAAAAAAAAAAAGCCCGTGGCCATGCCGCCCTAGGATTGGGTGGAATGCCACCGTGTAGAATCTGCCTCCCCAAGCATGAGCTTGCTCAGCTGGTGCCTGGAGCCAGCCCTAGATATACCACATCTACAGCTTCCCCACTATCCACAAGGCTTGTTACCCTGTGAAAGAAAGTTATTAGGTTGGTCTGACATGATTTATTCCTGAGAAATCCATGCTGACTGTTATTTATCACCTTATTAGCTTCTAGGTGCTTGCAAATTGATTGCTTAATTATTTGCTCCATTATCTTTCTGAGTACTGAAGTTAAACTGATTGGTGTGTAATTTCGTGGGTTGTACTTATTTCTCTTTTTATAAATGGGCACTCTCTTTGCCCTTTACCAGTCCTCTGGAATTTCGCCAAGCTTCTTTTTGAAGATAATCACTAATGGCTCAGATATCTCTTCAGTCAGCTCTTTGAGTATTCTAGGATGTATTTCATCAGGCCCTGTTGACTTGAAGGCATCTAACTTGTCTAAGTAATTTTTAATTTGTTGTTTCCCTGTTTTAGCCTCTGATCCTACCTCACTTTCACTGACATTCACTGTGTTAGACATCCAATTGCTACTAAACCTTTGGTTGAAAACGGAAACAAAAAAGTTATTTAGCACTTCTGCCATTTCCACACTTTCTGTTAATGTCCCCCCTCCGCCCCATAGAGTAATGGGCCTACCCTGTCCTTGGTCTTCCTCCTGCTTCTAATGCATTTGTATGTTTTCTTGTCACCTTTTATGTGTCTAGTTAGTTTAATCTCATCTTTTGCCTGGGCCTTTTTAATTTTGTCCATACATATGTTCTTATTTTATTTTGTTTATAAATAAATTGTGTTATTTGTTTATATTCATCCTTTGTAATTTGACCTGGGACTTTTTGTAGGACTCTTTTTGAATTTCAAAAAAGCCAGGGTGGTCTCTTGCCATAGTTCCTATCTTTCCTGTGAATGAGATAGTTTGCTCTTATACCCTTAATAATATCTCTGAAAAACTGCCAACTTTCTTGAACTGTTTTTTCCCTTACACTTGTTTTCCATGGGATCTTACTTACCAACTTCCTGAGTTTGCTAAATCGGTCTTCTTGAAATCCATTATCTTGACTGTGCTGTTTTCCCTACTACCATTCTTTAGAATCATGATTTCTACCATTTCATATTCACTTTCACCCAAGCTGTCGTCCACTTTTCTTCCCCTTCCAGGCCAGGCACTGGCTTCAGATATAACAGGGAAGACTAACTGGGCCCAAAGCCTCTCTTTAATCTCTTCCGTGCTGGCAGGCAGTTTCTCCACTTCATCACAGCTCCAGTAAAGAAAGTGAAATAAAATTGAAAAACCTTATTTTTTTCCAAAATGGCTGATGGCATAAAAATGCACATATTCAAGAACAGGGGACAAAACAGAAAGGAGGTGTGAAAATCTATACAAAAACATATGATGAGTAAAGGTATAGATGTATAATTACTGTTGTTTTTCTTAAAGCCCCTGTGACAGTCAGGATCCCGACCTCCCAGGAGGAGAACAGTGTGACCGAATCCTAAAGAATAAGCAATTGAATCAGTTGATTATATACAATGTTATTGTACTATAAAAGTGTATTGAGTAAGGTCTTATGAAAGCCAGTGACACAGGGGATTAATATCATTGTGTGCTCTATGAACAGGCTGTATATAAAGAGGTATGTATGTCTAGTGGTAATATGTATTTAAAAGATGTTGCGGAGGGAGCAGATCAACAAGTTTGCCCTATATAAAGGAACGTTGTTTTGCCTGTATCTCCATTGTGAAATGAGCAAGGTGATGACAGTGACAATGCAAGTTCATTTGCATCTAAGTTCACAGGAGCAACAAATTTAGAGAAAGGTGAGGAAGACAGGATGGCATAAGCAGCAAGGGAGAAAAACCTTCATCTGGGAATTCACTTCAAATGAATACATGTCAAACAGGGACAGCAGGTTTGTATAATTTTTGGTGGTACCCAGAATGGGTCCAAGTCCCCCCCCCACACACACACGCACACCTGCCTAATGTTCTGGGAGGGAGTCTGGGTGCAGACTGTGGCCTGGGGCAGGGGTTTGGGGTGTAGGAGGGGGTGCAGGCTCTTGTTATGCTTATAAGAAGAACAGGGGATCTTTTTCAGGGGAAAAGGCAATATGCCGCATTTAATAATTAGCATATGCTTTCAGTCACACACACACACACACACACACACACACACACACACACACACACACACACTGTCCTGTGTGCTTGTCCCTACCTGTCACCACAAAACCATTTGGCAAAAATACATCATTAAAAACGTGTGTGTAAAGCTAACTAAAAAATGTAACACGTGTTTTGTACAACAAACAATGTGTATATGATACATCCTAAAAAACAGTATTTTAAAAAATGCAAGTATTAGCCAACCCCAGTAAATAAATGTAAATGTAATACCCGTGTATTATATACTAGCAATCACACATACTATTTACCAAAAATAAAAAAAACCCCAAAGCACTATAACCGCCACCCCGGTTAATTTCTCTGTTCCCCTTAGCCTAAGTTGGCACAAACTAACTAATCACTTGTCAAAAACAAAGGTAACTCAGTTTTTACAACAAACACAAAGGAATATAGGGAAGCATGTCATTCAAATATTACAAGCAAATAAAAGCACATTAAAAATGTGCTAACTCTAGAAAAAAAATCTAACGGCCTATCACTGGTACAATGTTTTTACAGGCTGGTCCCCGACCTCTAAGGGCATATCGTCTATGTTTCACCCATTACTAGTTGTGTTAATATTGTCCTGTGTTTGCTTGCTAAAAATGTGTTGTATGTGCTGTTAAACAAAAAAAAGTTTGTTAAATTACAACCACAAGCTCAAATTGTCTCTCAGTACATTGCTATAAAACAATTGTATAAAATATGACCCACTCAAGAACTGAAAAGGGGAACATGTAACAATAAAATTTTATGTTTGTATTTTATATGAATTAAAATTAAAAAAATAAAAACTAATAATGTAGCATGTTTTAAATGTATGGGTGTATAATTTATTTATATCCTGCCAGCCACCCTTTTTAAATAGCTAAAAGGAATGGCCTAATGGGCCATTGGTAAAAATATATCAGCCAAAATGTGTGTCTGTGCTAATTTCAAGGAGGTAACAAACCTTTAAGGGTCACCAATTTGTTATAGGCTTAGCATTTTAAAATAAGCAAAAAAATGCCATAATTGTTTTCTTTTGCATTACAACTTAATGATCCTATTCAGAATGTTCTGTGTAAATACATTTTGTTTTGTGTGCAAATTAAAAAAATTTGTATGTTAAAAATTAAATGTACAGGCTATTGCTTAACCAGGTGGTCTAGGGAGGAACTGGAGACTGATGAAAGGGCACCAGGAGGCTGCAAAACGCCCCAGTTGAAATGTCTGAGGAGGGCAGATTAACGACTCTAAAACTGAGACAGGCACCTATCAATGGGGACAAAATAACTGTAATTAAAAGCAGCATGTAATAACTCCCTAAAAAACTTAATAAAAAAAGAAAAGAAAAATGAGAACAATTTTAAAAAACAAGCACTTGTCAAAAAACAATGGATTACAGCATGATGATGCAAAACTTATTGGTCCCAATGAAGGAAAATCACTATATAAACATGGTGCCTTGCCATGAAACTTTGCATTCATCCTGCCAAGACTTCCCCGGGGCATCGTGTTGCAACTGACAGAACCCATCTCCTCCCTACCTGTGATCAATCTAGCTGGCCACTAGGTTGATCCAAACTCTGGACTGGTAAGTATAACATCAACTGGCGGGACAGTGTGTGTGTGTGTAATGTGATTGAATGCATATGCTAATTGTTGTATCTTCAATAAAAGTGGCATACTGCCTTTTCCTTTGAAAAAGATCCAGTGTGCTTCTTATAAGCATAACACTCTGGGATGGAGTTTGGGTGAGGGCTCTGGGCTCAGGCAGGGGTGGTGGTTTGGGGGACGGGGTGCGGGGTCTGGGAGGGAGTTGGAGTACAAGCTCTGGGCTGCGGCAGTGGGTTGGGGTGCAAGAGAGGGTGAAGGGCAGCTCCCAAAATCGACCCACGCACCCCTCCGGCAGCGGCTCCTAAGCGGGGCAGCCAGGGGGGTATCTGTGTGCTGTTGCCCACAGGCACTGCCCACGCAGCTCCCATTGCCCGGGAACTGTGGCCAATGAGAGCTGCGGAATCGGCACTTGGAAACACCCTCCCCCCTGAGGGGTGTGCCAGCCGTTTCTGGAAGTGGTGCGGAGTGAGTGTGGGCAGGAAGACGCCTTAGCCTCATTGTGCTGCTGGTGGTGGCAGTGGCAGCCGGGGGCCTTGCAGGCGGCAGGCAGGGCTGGGAGGCACTCTGGAGGAGGTGCACAGAGACAGCAGGAGGGGCCGGGTAGAGATTTGACCCCAAACATTGGTGCCCCCTGGGCCCTGAATATTCCTGGAGCGCGGGCATCATGGGCCCATATAACTTGCTGCCCCTGACTTCAAAGGTTTACTGGCCTATAAAAATACTGGATACTCTTTCTTGCCTGGAAGGCTGGAGATGCTGGTAACTTGATGTAAATAAGTAGGCTGCTTAGACAAAGATTCCAACTTGCTAAAATTAAGTTTCAGTCACTAAGAAGTGTGTTACTTTTGTTTTATTTGTAACCATTTCTGTCTCTGTTACTCTTACTTAGTATCACTTAAATCTATGCTCATTACTAATAATCTTATTCTTAGTTTTACTATAAACCATCTCAGTGCTGTTATATTGAAGTAAAACATGAGTTCTCAGCCAAACTAACAGGCTGGTGTGTTCATTGTCTCTCTGGAGACAGCTTACTTAATTTCTGTGAGAGTCCAGTGACAAGGATTGGACACTGTAGAGAGATGGGAACTGGGGTTCACTAAATGTTATCTGCAACGCAAGGTTAAGACTGGCAGTCTTGAGGAATTTCCTGGTGAGGCGAACAGACTGGTGTTGCAAGCCTGACACACAGGTTAAGCTCCAGCAAAGCTGTCTCTTGCTGAGACAGAGGGGTAGAACATTGGCTTACAGATCTGGATGCCCTTAGGAGAACATCACAACTCATCTCCTAGATTCATAGAATTAAGTGTGAGTCTCAGCTTTCATATTTAAAAAGTAAACTTTTAAGTCCTGATGGTTGCAGAGAAAAGCTTAAAAATGTGACCCAAGTGCATCCTAAAATCTAAAAACAAAACAGAAGACAAACAAAAGTGAGCTACTTTTTAAAAAAAAACTCATGATTTTTGGAGAAATCTCACAATTTTTAGGCCTGCCCCATGGGTTTCGACTACTTGGAGTTGGCAACACTCTAATCCCACTCATGACAACATCTTTAATAAACCAAACATTCAAAGCAATTGCACATGATAAAGTCATATCATTACAGAAATTATAATCACTGGTATGCGCCAATGGTTTGCATGTAAAACATCTTGGCTTGCAAAATAGACTTTGCATCACCTCTTTCATTGTAATGTACCAAGGGTGTTAACATTTTCATTACACAGTAGAAAATGCCTTTAGCATTTTTAATGCTATTGGAATTTTCTGATTGCTTGTAAATGATGCAATACAATGCCTAGATAGATCAGTAATATTTTCATGGCAGGAACTGTTGTCACAGTTCAGGGAAACTGCACCTCTATTCTTCCTCTTCCCTCTTCAAGGACACCCACTCTAGGCTCATCCATCACCTCTTTTGGGTAGAGACTTATGTCTCTTTCCCTCCTGACTGGGTGTTTTCCCAGGCTGCATAGTTCCCTGCTTAACACTATGATATCCCTGGCTAACCAGATTGCCTAAACCAGCTAGTGACTACGCTTTGCTTTCTCTTCAAAGGCTATGAAAATGTAATAATAAGCAGTTATAAATTACCACAAAGCTCTTTCTAAGCAAGCACATTTCTTATTAAGTTGAAAGCATTCCAGAGAAAGCACATTAAACACAATAAAAGAACATACATGATTGCTAAAAGCTTACCAGAGATCACTCATCAGTGTTATGGGGCCTCAGTAGGCCAAAGTCCTTCCAACATTCCCCAGGAAGGATTGGGGCCTCTTTGTACAGAAGGTCCTGTCTTTTGCTGGATCAGAAAGAATACTTTGAGTCAGTTTAAACTCTGGCTATTTATCCAAAAGTCCTTTCTTTGTCTGTTGGTCTCCGGGGAATCCAGTTGGAACCAGTATATGCTAGGCTTTCCAGGTGGTGTTACATCTCTAAGGTGTTAGAGCCTGAGTGAATTTCCCTAATCACTGTTCTTAACTTCTGGTGGACCTGTGGTCACCCTCCCCCATGGAATTATATACAGTCCTTGTCCCACAATAATTCTTAATACAATAAGATCTCACGAAGATAATTGCAAAGATTTGCTGAATCTGTCACACTTACTAAAGATTTGTACAGCCCCTAGCACACTGAAGCTCTGATCTTGGTTAGGACTCTAGACACTACTGTAATACCAATACTACTACTACTAATAATAATATTGCATTTCCCTCCCCCACCATTCTTTCTCTTTTATCTCTGATTTTCTTATTTCTTATTTCGTTTCAAAATACCAATAAAACACAGAACAGATGTGCATTTCAGAGTGAATTGTGCCTTCCTCAGACTCAGTTTTGCACACCTGCTTTATAACAACTCACCAGAAATAATCACTGTGCTTTGCATTGACAACCATGCCTTACTAATGGGACTACCTGAAATCCATAAGCACCATGCTTGATTGTGTTTTCAGAATAGTGCCCTTATTGCTTGGTCATAAGATAGTATGATGAAATTAGCTTCCATCGAGATTAAATTATTATATAGTCGGTGCAAAACTACTGTACTCAAAGACTAGTTATCAATGTTTGTCAAAACTGGAAGGGCCTGTCTTTGGTCTGGTTATTTTCATGAATGATTTGGATAATGGAGTAGACAGTATGCTTATAGTATTTATGGATGACACCAAACTGGGAGGGGATGCAAGCACTATGGAGGACAGGATTAGAATTCAAAACAACATTGACTAACTGGAGAGTTGGTCTGAAATCAACAAGATGATTTTCAGTAAAGACAAGTGCAAAGTACTATACTTAGGAAGCAAAACAAATGCATAATTACAAAATAGGGAAAAAACTGGCAGGATCTGGGAGTTATCGTGGATCACAAATTGAATGACAGTCAACAATGTGATGCAGTTGTGAAAATGGCTAATATTCTGGGGTGTATTAACAGGCATTTCATATGTAAAACATGGGAGGTAATTGTTCCTGGTAATTGGAGGTAATTTGGCACTGGTAAAGCCTCAGCTGGAATTCTGCATGCAGTTCTGGGCACCACACGTTAAGAACGATGTGGGCAAATTGGAAAGGGGTGCAAAAATGATAGAAGGTTTAGAAAACCTGACCCATGAGGACAGCTTTAAAAAACTGGACATGTTTAGTCTTGAGAAAAGGTGACTGAGGAGCAGGGTCGGTGCTTCCACTAGGCAACCCTAGGCAGTCACTTAGGGCAGCAGGATTTGTGGGGCAGCATTTTGCCGCCCTCGGCGGAACTTTGGTGACGAGGGGGGTCCTTCCACTCCTAGTCTTTGGTGGAAATTAGGCGGCAGGCCCTTCACTGGCTCCGGGACCCACCGCCCCAAATTGCCCCGAAGATGCAGTGCGGAAGGCCCCCCCCCCCCCCGCTGCTGAATGCTCAGAGGATGAGTGCTGCCCCCTAGTGTGGCAAAAACCCTGGCACTTCTTCTGCTGAGGGAACTGATAACAGACTTCTAATATGTTAAGGGCTGTTACAAAGAAGACTGTGATGAATTGTGTTCCATGTACATTGCAGGTAGAGGACAAGCAGTAATGGGCTTAATCTGAAGCAAGAGAGATTTAGGTTAGATATTAGGAAAATCTTTCTAACTATAAGGATAGTTAAGCTCTGAAACAGGCTTCCAAGGGAAGTTGTGGAATCCCCATCACTGGAGGTTTTTAAGGACAGGTTGGACAAACACCTGCCGGGAATGGTCTAGGTTTATTTGATCCTTCCTCAGCTCGGAGAACTGGACTAAAATGAGTTCTCAAGGTCCTTTCTTGCCCTACATTTTTATGACTCTATGTATTTTATCCTCTCCGACCTTTCTATTTCCTGTCCATACAGAAGAGATAGTTTTGGAGCAAATGAAAAGCAGAGTCTTTTTGAGCTCCTGCAGCTGTACATTACCTGCAGACTATCTTGCTTGTGATAAAGTAGCTAGTGTTTAAAAAGCTACTTGATTGAAAAAGGGGCTTCTGAAAACAAGATTGTAGCTTCAGAAAAAAATGCAACAACCACATAAACAAAAAAAAAACTACACTGTGGTGTGAAATGCATACAGCTAAGAATGAGTTTATTTCTCCCCCTTCTGTATTCGTATCGTCTAAAAAAATCTAACTTTTAAAAAAACACTATTTCAACACCATTTTCATAAATGAATGCTCTGCTGCATATAGATCTAATGTGGACATTATAACTTGGACCTTAGCAACATGTCTAAGGAAGTCTGTGGCTGAGCGAAGAACAGAACCCAGTCCAACTACAAAACCACCTTTCCCTTTTGTGCTCTCATAATGACTCCAATCCAAGAAAGCAATCAAGCACATGCTTAATTTTTAGCATGCAAATATTTCCAATGATTTCAATGAGACCTACTGTGCTTAAAATTAAGCACCAGTTTTTGTGCTTTCCTGGAGTGGGTTGATATTTCCAAAAGCAGAAACAGGCAAAACAAGAAATCTTGTGAGATTACCAGCTGAATTTTACAGATCCAAGACATCTGGAAAAGCAATGGATTTCTGCATGTTTCTTTGAAACTTTTAACATTTTCCCATCACCAGTTCTATGGTCTTTCTTGTAAATATCAGGCAGTAACACACACTTGCTTGTGTACTACACTTGAAGAAGAAACCCCTCTTACAAGTCCAAGGATCCACCTCTGCTTCTCAAGGTGAGGTTTTCCTTGAATCTGTAGACAACCATGTCACTAAGAAATAAGAGTATTTGAGGCCGCTCATATAAACCATTTGTGGCCTTGGGTACTCCATTCATGGTGACAAATAAGATCCAACATGTGGAATAAATCAGAATTTATTCTGGGGAACTTGACGAAAGAAACCATGGAGGACGAAGTAGTTGGCTTAACCTGCTTAGTTCTCGCCTACTGTGAGTTAAGGTTCTCTTTTGTCCATGATCAGAGGACAGATTGAATGTTAAGTTTTGCTAACTGTTAAATATTGATAGTGAAACAAATTATTATTAGTCACAAAGCCAGATCTAATCTATTATTTATCGGTAAATAGCTATTGCTGTGATATCTACCCAAACATGTACAGAAATCTTAGATAGACACTTGAAGTTTTAGAAAGTTTGGTATTATGAGCTTAAAATGACTAATGCAGTGTCATAAAGTGAGTGTGATGGCCATTTTAAATTTCTCAAGAACTTTTTATTCTAACAGAAACCTCAGCAAATTGTCACAGCCAATCTGTTTTATTACATTCAAAGCTATTCTGCATTACACTACTTTTCCCATCCTAACAGTTACCTTCTTTCTGCCCAAGATGAGCTGAGCTTGTCTTTCTTTACATCCTGCCAATGTGGCTTCTCAGCTGGGTGAAGAATCACTGCACACCAGTGAAACATCACTGAAGGAATCCCCAGTCCATACAAATCACCCCATTTGTTTCTAATTAGTCCGTCTGTGAACTGTCTAAATTGAAATGGCATCCATATTGAATAGCTCTGTTACATTAAGATCAATCAATGGTCTCATGAGGCAGCTGGTTTCTTGTAAAGATGCACCTTTTTCAAATGACATTCTTGCACGGATCAAAATATTCTTAACCTTTTTGAATGACTGTATCTAGTAGTTTGCCCTTCCTTTTGTACTCTCATCTTATAGATTACACATGCAGCAGCGTGGAGGACTGCTCTGTCTTTTGTCTTCTACTTCACTCACTCCCAGGAAGATCTGGAATATCCTTAACCATTTCTTCCAGTCCTCTATCACAGGGCATAATTCAGGGCTATAAAAGGTTATGTGATTCCATTATATATCAGTGGCTAAAACCCACTGATTCCAGGGGCTGCTATTACATATATCAGCTCTTAAATGAGCTTGAATTCCTATGATTCACAGAAAACTGTTTATACAACAAGTATTGCGCTTAGTTCCCTGGATATAGGGCCAGCTGTTGAAGTTGTTCACCAAACTATTTGTTCCTGCATACTTCTATTCTACTGGCATCCACTTTTAAAAGAATTTGTTCACACTGCTCTCAGGAAGTGAACAGAAATCAGGGGTCAGATGGTATGATCCTAAAAAGCTTTCTGAGAAACAAGAAATTACTGCTTGAACCATCAAAATAAAAGGGTTAGTTCTGGGTTTTTCCTCGGTGCTTTCAGTTTGATAAGTTCAGTTTTTTTTCTTTTTTGTTGTTTTGCTTCATATCCTGGTTTAAACCATTTTAACTGTTCATTTTAATTGGTTGTCATGTTACACCCTGGAAATTACTGTAGCTCACTGGTGGATGAAATTCCTACAGTAAGCAAGCCACATAAAGGTCTTAGAACTGAGAATTAAGGTGAATAGTGCAACATATCATATTTATCAAATGAGAACAGGGCCGCCCAGAGGATTCAGGGGGCCTGGAGTCTTAGGCTGCAGGGGGGCCCCCGCCGCCGAATTGCTGCCGAAGACCTGGCACTTCAGCGGTGGGTCTCAGGGTAGAAAGACCTCCTCACTGCAGGTCTTCGGGGCACTTCAGTGGCGGGTCCCAGAGCAAAACAAGCTCCGGAGGCCCAGGCCCTGAGAGAGTTTTCCAGGGCCCCTGGAGCAAATGAAGAACTCCGCTCCAGGGGCCCCAAAAAACTATCGTGGGGGCAAATTGTCCCACCCTCTCGGCGGCCCTGAATGAGAATGAAAATCACAGAAAGATATTGTAGAAAAAAATGCATTCCTTGTCCAAGAAGTTACTAACCTATGTTTAGATGAAAAAAAGCATACTATAGATGAGGCATTTTCATGCTTCATTCCAACACAAGAAGATTGGTGTTGTCACTAAAACACTTCACTTGGTCCCAGCAGATCTGAGTCCAATTCCCATCACTGCCACATATTGCTTGTGAGGTCTTGGACAAGTCACTAAAGGAAAAATTTCCAAAAGTGTTTAATTGACTTAGGAGTTACTTTCAATGAGATTTAGGTTCCCAAGTGCCTAGGTCACTTTTGAAAATGGGACTTGGCTCCTAAGTCTCTTAAGAGACTTTGAAAATTGAACTCCCTTTTCCTCAGTTCCTATCCATAAAATCTGGCTAACAATACTTCCTCTTTCCCATTATTGTCTGTTTACATGTAATTTATTTGGGATAGGGATTATTTCTTACTATATATAGACACATCATTTAGTACAGTGGGGTCTTGACCTTGGTTGGGCCCTCTATGTTACCATAATACTAATCAACCTTTCTGTTTGTATACTTTAGCTTTTAATTTTGTCTTTATAAAGCACTTTGGGATCTTTTGGCAGGAAAAGGCCAATCTATATGTAGATGTATACTATTTTATTCTTTACTGTAATTAGATGTTTGTTTATTGTAATTAGAAGTTTGTTTGAAGATTTGACCTTGGTTAAATAATGACATATTGCACTGAAATTTAATGATACATTAAGGTAAGCCCTACTTCCTGGTGGAAGGGAGAAATTAGTGTTCAATAAATTATATAAAAAGTACAAGAGTTCCTTTTTCCTCATTGTTGTATTGAGAATAAAAGTGATATTATCTTATCATTGACATTAATCCCTGAGTTGCCTGCAGTGCACATCTGAACCAGGTATCTAAGGAAATTCCAGAAGAGGAACCCTAGTGATTCTACCATTTACACAAGCCTCTCAGCATGTGAATGTAGCAGGAAGAGACTGAGGTGGCAAGGTACATGTTTGTATGCCAAAACTGTGTGCACGTGTGGCACAGGTGTGCACCACAGTTGCCAACTTTCACACAGAAAATAAGCACCTCGACTTTCACAATAAGCCCAAAATCAAACTAATCCCATTTCAAAACAAGGCCAAAACATGCCAATCCCTAAGAACCCCAACACTCTATGTGACTAGATCCCCCCGGCGTGCAGTCTGGGACTGCGGTGGGCCCACTGTGCACCCCTGACTCTCTCCCACTCCCTTGCACCTGATTGCCCCCCTCTTGCCCCTTGCTGAGAGCCGATCAAAAAAAAGAAGAAGCAACAAGCTACAACAAGCAACAAACTACAATCCAAAAACTGGCCAACAAGCAACTCACAAGCCAATTAAGCCAAAAACAAGCCCAATTTCTGCATTTTTTTTCACAGGTTTGGCATGTCTGGTGTGCACAGAGCTGTTCAGAAAACAGAATTTCCATCCTGAGGAAAGTTTCACTACACCTTTCTGTTCTGAATTGGATTTGTAAGTCCAAATATTCAAAAATATAGTGGAACAAAAATTCCAAAAAGTTTCTAATCAGAGGAGTTGAAACCAAATAATTGTGACTTTTTGATCAGAATGAAATGAAAATTGTTCTTTCAAACTGACATTACAACATTAACTGTTGCTTTGTTTAGTTCTTTTTAAACCAAAAATCTGGAATGATTTGACATTTTATGGCAAAACAAGAAGAAAACTGTCATTTCATTTCAAAATGCTGATTCAAAACAAACTTTTGTTTTGACGTTTCTTGCTGGAAAACTGAAATTCATCAGAATTGAGATTTTCCTGTGAAAAGTTTCTGTTTTGATGAAGCCATATTTTTCAGTGAGTAAATTTTCTGTATGGAACATTTTAGCCAGCTTTATGTATGTGCCTGTAAGCACATACTGTGTGCAGATGATCCTCTTATTATGTAATACTGATGCCCCTGATATCCTACACAGGACTGATGTACCTGTTTTCTATAGGACGGATATCCTCTCTGCTTTATGAGCTATACCCCATTTGCCAATTATTGTTGCCATGTTAGGAGATGGCTAATAGATTGAACAGATAAATTTGGAGCATTGTTTTGCTGTTTTTTTAATCTATTATTTCTTTATGCATCTAACAATTGTGATAACTTGGAAGAATCAGACAATGTGATCTGCTGAACAGACAGACATTGGTGAAAAGAGAAATCACATGTAAAAGAAGAATTTTAAAGCAAGCTACTTGTGTCACTGAGGGAAACTTATCAGAAAGTAACCACATAGCACCTGTCTGATGACAACATAAACCCCTGACAAAGTAGGTATTCACCCACGAAAGCTCAAGCTCCAATATGTCTGTTAGTCTATAAGGTACCACAGGACTCTTTGTTGCTTTTTACAGATCCAGACTAACATGGCTACTCTGAAATATAAACCCCTGTTCCCTTTCACATGGCTCTCTTTTTGGTGGGGTATTTAATCATCTTATTAATGTTAGGTAATTTTTTTTTCCTTTTGAGTCTTAGTAAAATGCCTGCTTCACCCCATTAAGGATTAGACAAAGCAAAAGCCCTCCCTTGTAAAGGAAATAATTTTCCAATCAGCTGGTTATTTTTAATAGAAAGAGGTATGTCTGGAATATTCCTAATTGTGGAATGATCGTATTTTATCGGGCTTTACTGGAAAGCAAAATAGTCTAACTTACAGCTTCCACCTCCCTCTCTCTCTCTCTCTCTCTTTCAGTGTCATAGAGGAAGTGAATAAAATGGTGGGACCAAATGCTCTCCTCTAAATTCCCCTTAAGAATATATGAGATCATAATGGAAAAACAGACTGACATCAAGAGATATTTTCACAATAACTATGGTTTGATATTTAAAAATTCCACTCTGATGGATCACAGAAGACTATCTAGGCATGGAAGTTCCACACAGATGTATCTGTCCTTCATGACTGCGATCCAGGATTCTTGACACACCTTGGTCACTATATTTTACTATTTGTTCTGTGTTTGGAATTAACCTAGAGCATGAGTGTATTATACACATTTATGCACACATTGTACATTCTATAAACATGTACATATTTACTGTTAATATTAATTATTATTATTATTAGGTTGGTGCCCAAAATCCAGAACCAGGCTAGGCTGCATTGTATCAGATGCTTTATGTATAATATTTGATCATCTCTGCCCCTCAAAATGCTTACAATCTAAAAGAGAGAAGATATAACAAATGGATGATACAATTAAGCAGACTGGGATGGGATGAGGTAGACAAGGTAAACAATCAATATATGATGTGCAAATCTTTAGCGGGTCAGTGGCAGTGATCCCCTGCCCAGACATTAACAGGTTGCTGAATGCGTTACAGCAGAAAAGGATGTTGAGGTGAGACTGGAATGAGTACAAAATGGTGCATTTACAGATTTTGATTGAGAGTTTTTTTTACTTGTCAGGGAAGGTCGGGGAGAACATGCTAAAGTGCTTGTTGGAGAAGTGGAGAAATGGATGATGGAGGCTGGTGTCATTGGTGAAGTGAAGTCCGGAGCTGACTTTGCTCAAGATATAGTTAGATAGATAGGGCTACTTTGCCACTTGACAAGCATTGTTAAAAATTAATCCACAAAGCCAAGACATTATCCTCCTTCAAATCTGTCCTTCAACTCAGCCCTGCCATGATGCTTACAAAGCATGTGATGATGAATTGATAGTTCAAACACAGTTGATGTGCTGTGACTGCTGGTCTTTATGTTAATCATCGTTGTCTCCCAGCGACTTTGTGCTGTTCCTGCCTATTTGCTGTATTCACCTGTTGTTTTATCATGTTTTTTTGGGCTCCAAACCAGCAACCAATTGCACATGGGTGCATTGCTGCCCCTGAATGGAGCCCCACTGACGTGTGCTCATGTGCTGTCAATTGCAGGATCAAGACCATCATTTGCAACAATTTGCAACACCAGGTATCTTTTTTTTTTATTATATGTATGTCCACAATATGGCTTCAATTTCTGCTTGGGGTCTCGAGGTATGATAATTAATAGACTCATAGACTCATAGACTCTAGGACTGGAAGGGACCTCGAGAGGTCATCGAGTCCAGTCCCCTGCCCTCATGGCAGGACCAAATACTGTCTAGACCATCCCCGATAGACATTTATCTAACCTACTCTTAAATATCTCCAGAGATGGAGATTCCACAACTTCCCTAGGCAATCTATTCCAGTGTTTAACTACCCTGACAGTTAGGAACTTTTTCCTAATGTCCAACCTAAATCTCCCTTGCTGCAGTTTAAGCCCATTGCTTCTTGTTCTATCATTGGAGGCTAAGGTGAACAAGTTTTCTCCCTCCTCCTGATGACACCCTTTTAGATACCTGAAAACTGCTATCATGTCCCCTCTCAGTCTTCTCTTTTCCAAACTAAACAAACCCAATTCCTTCAGCCTTCTTTCATAATAATAATATTATTAACAACTCCATGCTAGTATACCGTATATAGATGCATCACTTATTCATTTCTAGATTTTTAAGTTAACTGGAAAACAAAAGGTTTCTTTCCTTAAATGATGTATATATTGGTTCTCATGTTTTTAAATATTACAGTCATTCAGGTTTTGAATTTGTTTTGTAATAGAGCTTTTATTTCATATTATTATCCCTTTAATACTTAACAGCTAATAAAAGACTAAGTGCATTAACTTTCTCTCTCTTTCATAATATGAAAAATTCCAGGTCAAACAACATTGGAAGTTTATTTACTGTGCATTTTCCCCATCGCAAAAACCAGATTGTATATGAAAGACAGACAGAGAATGACAACAGGAAAGGAAATGCCTCTGGCATGGAATAAAAGGTCATAGAAATAATCCTATTTCCTCTTCAAAGATTACCTGGGACTCCCAAACTTTTTCTTCTTTTCTTGTTATACCTCTATCACTGTGCAAAAAAGGAACTTACTCCACGTGTTGCAATTCTGTGGTATTGCGGTGAAACAAAGTATCTCTTTACTTTCAGAGTTTACAAATATAAAGGCAACCAGTGTCTAGCTGTTGTCAGATCCACAGAACGACCACTTCCAGCAGCATCACTGAACAAGCACCACTGGAAAAGGTAAGAAATCCTTCTTATTGCTCTATGGTGGAGTATCTCTATACTGGGGCATCAGGGAGCCAGTAAGAGATGAAGTCAAAGGATGCTAGTGATATAAAATACACCAATGCAAAAAAAAATAAATAAAAGCTGAAGATCTTTTAGTTTATATTCTTGCTAACGTAAAATACCCAAGGAAGTATGTTTAAATAAAGCCAGTTGTTATTTCATTTCTCTGAAGACAGGGTTATTTAATATACTTATACATATTGAGGTATGTATACACTGTATAGATTTAAATATTTACAGTTAATAGAACTGAAATATGTATATTATCAACATTTATGTTTTTGAGTATGAATTACACAAACATACAAATGACATAGCCAGATCCTTAACCGATCTAAATGAAGTCAATGAAGATATGCCAATTTACATCAACTGGCCCATAAGATATACATGTTGTTCATACATCCCTAATCACAGGGGAGGTGTTCATACCGTGATTAGAGCTGATCAGATAATGGGTGTTCTTTCTGATGAAAATGTAGATGAAAATGAACAAAAAAAAAAAAAAAAACGAAAACAAAAAAACAACAATGGTTTTCCATGAAAATTTTTGACTTTTAATCAAAAACACCCAAACACGTCTGTTCTGAAAACAGGGAAAACTTTGCAGTTTGGGTTTTTGTTTGACAAAAATTCAAAATTTTCCACAAAAACTAGACTCTTACAATGAAAAATGTGGTTAAGTTCAATATCTGATTACACAAAACAACAGTTCTGATGAAAAAATTTAAACCAGTCTTAAAAGTGATGGGTACCAATACAAGAACCCAGGGCTTGTCTACACTGCCATCTAGTTCAAACTAAAGGGAGTGTGAATAGCAGTACACACCATAATGCTGCATTATAATACCCCTGCATGGATGCTGCAGGTGCAAACATAAAAGTCCAGAGCTCAGGACTACAGTAGTGTATTAGTTTCATCCTGTCCATTAAAAATACAGTACAGAGGAATGCATGCAGTCTGAATCTATGTATTTAAGGTTTCCGAGTAGCAGCCGTGTTAGTCTGTATCCGCAAAAAGAACAGGAGTACTTATGGCACCTTAGGGACTAACAAATTTATTTCACCATAAGCTTTCGTGGGCTGTAGCCACAAGGTGCCACAAGTACTCCTGTTTTATGTATTTAAAGTGTCTCAATGGGCACACATGCTTTGGCCACTTTTGCAAATATAGTTATTAACAGTTATGTGTTATTCACTTTGGTAGGATTTTTGCCTAAGGAAATGCCAAATAAAATACTTATCCAGCAACACTCTTAAGCATATGCTTAATTTGAAGCACATAAGTAGTCTCATTGGCTTTAAATGGAATTAGTCACGTGCTTAAAGTTAAGAGTGTGCTTAAATGTTTTCCATGATCTGGGTTTAAATCCCAAAGGCCAAATCCTACACACTTTATTCCTGCCAGGAGCCACATTTCTGTCAGTGGGACTCCTCTCATGAGGAAGGACTCCTGACATGACTAAATATGCTCAGAATGGGGTCTCTTGACTGTAAAGTCCTTGGGGCATGTACTGTGTCTTCCTCATACTGTCTAATGCTGAGCATACTAATAACTCTCAATCAATAATACCAATTACTAGCCTTTTTCCAAGCAGGTTTATTAATTTTTCTTTCCCCTACCCTCCACAGATGTCTCATCTACTCTTGGTCCTACTTTCGTTATTTTCCCTTGCAATCCCTCTGGAAGCAAAGTGGAGACTGAGGGAGAATGGTAAGCGGTTTGCATTTACTGAAAACTATCACTGGTTGAATAATTAAAAACAAATGTACTAACAAATATGTTTGTGAATAAAAGCAGAGTTGCATTCACTACAATCCATGGGCTCATATTCTGAATTTTTCATGCGTATTTGGATAATTGCTGGGTGTTCATGAAAAGATTCAGGAGTCCCAAAAGTTTCATGAAGTTTAGCAACATGATTATTCATCTGAGAATTCACACCAGAAACTGCCTTATTCCCTATTCACTGTTCTCCCGTTTCAAGAGTTTCAGTCATGCAATCAGGAAGCAGAAACTGCATCTTGTGACTTAAGTCACAACCCACAAACAAGTAATGCAGAGCAAATTGTCAATTTGAAAATTTCATAAAAAAAACCCAGGCCTGAAAATATTTCATCCTGACTATTCTGAGCAAATAACTCTGAATATGAATTTATTCAAAGAAACGCAGAATCACTGAACAAATTATTCACTCACAGAAAATGGAGCTAAATTCAGGTGGTTATATTTAATCCCTTTACTCACATTGACCAGCACCTTAGTCCACAAGTATCCCCACTGATTTCAGTGGGATTTCACAGGGTGGAAGCTGGTATTCAACATGAGTAAGAGGATCACTGTCTTGCCCATAAAGAACATTATTTGTAATGAATATTTCAACCACTTCTGTTGATAGCTTTAGGTTATAAGACTATGCTGTGGTTTCCCTAAACAACATTAGGGGCACTTGAAACTAGAAGTTTTTCTGCCACAGCATAAAAACTACACCTTTGTGTCTTTGGGTACCTCTCTGGCATTTCCTGGTGCCTATGCTTCTCGATACTCACCGGCAGATTGGCAAGCCTCTAGCTTCATGTATTTGTACATTCATGACTTTAATAAGCAGTCTCTACTGTATAATGTGATGAGATTCAGTGTCCTATTATTAGCAATGTTATTTGGCTTAAGCCATCCCTTTGGTAATGAAATCTCCTGCTGAGAAGCTCTCTTGGCTCATAGCTGGAATTGATGCTTTCTTCTAAGTTCAATTGTGGTGCTTCCTAAACCTTCAGTACAGGGGCGGCTCTAGGAATTTTACGGCCCCAAGCATGGCAGGCAGGCTGCCTACGCATGCTGCGGGAGGTCCCTGGTCCTGCAGATTTGGTGGCATGCCTGTTGGAGGTCCGCCGAAGCCGCGGGACCAGCGGACCCTCCACAGGCATGCTGCTGAAGGCAACCTGCCTGCCGCCCTCGCGGCGACCGGCAGTGCACCCCCCGTGGCTTGCCATCCCAGGCATGTGCTTGACGTGCTACTGCCTGTAGCCGCCCCTGCTCCAGTAAATGTATTCTGGGTCCACTTGCAATGAAAAACACAAACCCAGAGGACACTAATGACAACAGGGGCTCATGTGTCAGTGGTAGAAGAGAAAGGCCAGATAGGTTACGTGGGGCAATGGCTGTATTTGGGGAACTGGTGTCAGTGAAAGTGCAGATGGAGGTTCTTGACCCTGGCAAGAATGAAGTGGATTCTTGAGTTCTACTCCTCATTCTGTTCCTGATTAGCTGTATGAATTTAAGCAATTTACACACACATATCTTTGGCCTTAATTGCTGCCCCCCACCACCTGGAAAAATCTAGCAAGAGAAGGCTATAAGGAATTAAAATCCACTAAGATTGCTTAATGAAGTTTTCCTAAATTGTTTCATGAAGGGGAGTTTCTCCCAGTCTGGAGCAAAGGACTTCACAGAGTGACTGAGGAATATTCAAAGGGTCATGACTATCTGCTGGAATCCTTGTACCTCTGCTTTGGAACCATCTCTCCCCTAGCAGTGACTTCATTGGTACCATGCTGAAAGGGCAACCAGATTTTCTACAGGAAAAAATAATGCCGCATCAGACTGTGGGGCTTTAGAAGGAGGCAATACATACTCCTGGCTTTCCCTTTGCCCACCTGCCCACTCCCCAATCACAGATCCCTCACACTGCAGAGAACTCTCCATGGAATCCATGGGAGTACAGTGCCATAGAGGTGCTTCACTCCTCGTTCTGTGAGCAAGGACTGAGATCCAGTAGTCCTTACTTATCAGAGGAGTCCCACTGAAGTCAGTGGGGCTACTTGCAGGAATAAAGTGAGTAGGATTTGGCCTTTGGGCTTTAAACTTGGATTATGGAAAATATTTAAGCACGTTCTTAACTTTAAAAACATGTATAGTCATGTTTAAAGCCAATGAGACTATGTGTGTTCTTAAAGTTAAGCATATGCAGGGAATGACTGGGCCTTCTCCGCCTTGATTTCCCTCTTTGTGAAATGGGGATAATGATATTAACAGCTTTGCAGGGCTGCGACTGTGTCAAATTCTCTGAGACTCTGGTATGAAAATGATTTCTAAAGTGAAAATAACTCTGATTGCTCATGATGGTTTGGATGGATTTTTATATTTTCATTTAAAACCTGGAAATCTTGCCAAAAGACAATGGGCCTTACTGTTGTTATTCATGCCAGTGGTATTTTGCCAGTAGTTTCAAGGACAGCAGTGCCGCGCCTAAGATGGAGCTTGATTTTACCAGCACTTTAAACTTGACTAACACCCAACATTTATTTCTCTATAGTGTATGTCATAGAGTCAGAGTGGACTCAGGAGGCACCAGCTGAAGAAGTGGAGCTCACCTGCAATTTATCTGAAGACCAACCTATGTCAGTCTACTGGATGAAGGATAAGGAAAAAATAGGAACTGACAAAACATTAGTCATTTCAGTCAAGGAATTTCCAGATGCTGGCAACTACACCTGTCACAAAAGTGATACCCATGAGATTTTAAGCTACTACTTTTTCCTTATTACTAAAAAGGACTCAAGTAGGCAAATATCTAAGTGGATTCTAAAAAGTTTTAAAGGTAAGATAATGGGGCAATATGATGTTTTTTTCATGTACAGTATGTGCCCTAACATCGCAAAGGAAAAAGGAACTCATTGGAAAGAACCACTGTAAATGACCAATGAGGCGGATTATAATCTTTAGCATGGTACATCTTCTAAGTGTTGTTCAGGCATTAAAGGGCAAATAATGCTCTCTTTACATGGGTGAAGAGGTCCCCATGTGCAGCAGAACCAGGGAGCAGGATCTGGGGAGTCCAGCCATGTATGTGGTTCCTATATGCTGTCACAAAGGATGAGTTGGGACCATGACAAGAATCTTCTGATTCTTCCCATATGGAGTGGGGGAGAGCAGAGGAATGCTAAAGCTACTCTACCCTCTAGGCTGGAGCAGCAACCATGGAACAACTTCACAACATGTGGGGGAATGACTGTTCTTCCCCTTTGCCCTAGTAGCTCTCATCAGTGCCTAGCTAAGTCGTTCAAACGGCTTGCTGAGGAGAGCATTTGCCCCTAACTAATTCATCTTCATAAAGCAGAGATTACGTGTCTTAGCCTAAAACTGCTGCTGAGCCAGGATTAAAACCCAGTAGTTTGGGATCCTAGGCTCATGGTTAACATACTGGACAAAGATACATCTCCCAGAGCAAGATATCCATCTTCCTGTTTTCCGCTTGGACCACTAAACATTGTTAGAAGGGTGGAAACACTTCATTTATAGACATTATTCCTATCCTCATCATGATAAAACTATCTTTGAAATGTGTAGCAAATAGCACGGTGAGCAATCAGAGAAATGAAATCATTTATTGAAGATATTGGGTTTGTTTAAAACAATTGTTTTAATAGATGGGAAATATCCTATAAAAGAAGTGAACAATCTCCGGGAAACACAATGGCAACATAATCTCTAAGGGTCACTTTTAGACACCAGCAAACTTCCAGGCACTATTCAGCTGACGAGTATATTGTGCATTGTTTTCCTGGGAACAAAATCAATACCTGCCAGCAGGATTTTGTAGAGTTACTGTTTTATCTTACTGGTCAAACAATTATTTTTATAAAATATATATTTTTTCTCCCTCTTTCAATCTAGAGCCAAACAGCATGACGTTTTTAAAATGTGAGGCAAAGAATTACTCAGGGATTTTCATATGCTCATGGAAGACAGAAAATGAGAGTCCAGATGTGAAGTTCACAATCAAAAATCTAGAAGGGTAAGAGCTTGTACTTTCCTCAGCCACTTCTTTAGGATAATAAGGCCAGAATACCCCTCTTTGTCAGCATGTGGAAGGGATACTACGAAAATAGTTGGCCACCTATCGCATGAACTGGACCAGGGGAAGGCCACTTTCATCATTTGAGGATGTGGACCAGCACATTGGATATCCTCTACAGGACAGTCCCTTCTAGGCCCACCAAATTAGTGCATGGAAATCTGGTCAGGAATTAATATAGCTTAGAAGTTTAAGAACTCCCATTGGATCTTCTCTGCAGATGCTGTAATGTAGCTGCAGAGTGATTCAGGCAGTAGAACTGCAGGCGAGGAGAGGAATTTCAGCCAGACATAGAAGCAAGTCATCTTGCAGAATCCTTCTCTCCAGATCCACTGGCTGTATGGAGTTGGGAGGTCAAACACTATGTGCCCACAGCATTCTCCCAGTCAAGGACCCTGAGGGGAATACTATGAGAGAAACCTCTTGGGGATTTCCTACCTCCCACTCCCCTCCCATGGGTTTCTCCAAGGCAGGGAGTGCTCTGGCCCAGTGTTACTTTTATTTGTTAAAAGGGGAAATAAGCACAAAGCATAATTTGCTGGATGCAAAAATACAGTCAAATTCTGGTAGTATTGTGTGGTGTTATTTCTTATGGAAACATACTCAACTTCACTGTTTCCTTCAGCTGGGTTTGGGAAAGGGGCTGAAGAGTGAAGTGAGATATCAGGCCCTCCACACTAGTCAATAAATAGTGTCATTAAAGAAGAGACTGTCTTTAATTTATGCCCAGAACTCCTATTGACATGGGAGTCTCATGTACCGAGACATGCTATTTATGACACAGCAACATTATCTTGTCCAGTGACATAGTGTAATTGAAGTATCCGTAAGCAGTGCTTTATTCAGAGCTTTCCAGCATTTCCATTATCACTCTCTGCTTTGAATTCAGAACTCAAGAGGATGCGTCTGGAAGTGTAATCTGTGGAAGCCCTGTGCCTCAACGCTATGAACTAGAGACAACGTACACAGTCAGTTGTCAGAAAACCAACCACTGCCCATTTGCTGAGGAACACCAGCCCATTGAGATGTTCCTGGAGGTTATTGATGAGACACAATATGACAACTGCACCAGCAGCTTCTTCATCCGAGATATCAGTGGGTGGATCAGAAATCAGCTTTTATTTTTAAGTGTATAAAGCTTGTAGTGAATTCAGTGATCCTGAGGGACAATAGTGCTGATTAATGAATTTACGGCTCCAACAGTAACGGCTTCCCCACACTACCTTTATGTCACCAGTGTTTCTCTGACCTCCACCTGAGAGCTGAGAGGGATTAATGCTTAGCCCATGATAACTGTATTCTAGGCTGTAGGCTTCCCTCCCCTTACTGGAGTAAAGAACAAAAACTGGCAGAAACTAGGAAGAAGTTGAGGCACAGGTGCCAACTGTTGGTGCTCTGTGACTCAAGCACCCACGGAAAAAAAAATAGGAGGTTCTTGGCACCCATGAGCCACAGCAAAGGTGGCAAGTATAAGAGGTTTGAAAAGGGGCAAGAAATGCTAGATGGGACCCACCTTCCCTTGAATGCCCACAGCATTTGGAGTGCTGCTGCTGCTGCTGGAAGCTTCTGTCAAGTCAGGGAACCACCAGCACCTGGACTGTGGCCCCGCCTGTGCTCCACCCTGAGGCCCTGCCCCCACTCAGCCTCTTTCCCCCGTGGCCCTGTCCATGCTTCAGCTCTTCCCCCCCCCCGATGCCCTGCACCCACTCCAAAAACACCCACAGGAGCCCCTCTAGTCCTTTGCATGAATTGGGAGTGCCACAGTACTAGAAGAACCAGGCTGGGGAAGGCAGAGAACAGAGCCAGAAAGCAATCACCCTCTGTGGCAGGCTCCCCTCTGAAAAGTGCAGATTTCCAAGTGAATATCTGCATGGGTGCTTGGAACATCACATACCGCAGACATCTACTCCTGTATATCACTGCCCCAAAGGGGAGGAGGATCTTGGGTACACAGAGATAGGCAGATCAACCGGAAAGTTGCTGCTGAGCTCATCACACTATCATGGGAGAAAGGGAGGTTGGCCAGCACCCTGTGCATTCTAAAGGTCAGCAGAGTTTGAGGCTGGGTCCCTTCCCTTTGTCTTCTGCAGCCCTCTAAATCCCTTCATCCTTGAGGGGTCTTATAAGGGGAACTCTGTGAACGTATCCCTCTTCCACAGGAGGGTACAATATAGTCCCTAAACCTCAAGCACACTCTTGGCCCTAATTTACTACGGTTTCCAGCAGCCATTTAACTGAATAATTGGTGCTAATAAAGCACAAAGAGCTGATACTATGTAGCTAATGAATGCTAATGCAGTCTTTATTTTCTCTTGTAGTAAAACCTGACCCACCTGAGTGTGTGCATGTGGTCAAAAATGGCACAGTGACTTGGAAATACCCCAGAACATGGAGTACACCAGAGTCTTATTTCCCTTTGACATTTAAGGTCAACGCCAAAGAGAGAAACCCCAGCAAAAACAAGGTATTTTTAATGGGGAGTTCTCATTACTCTTAACGTGTGTATGATGCGGCCTTTTAAGAACTTGACCCACTTCCCATTTCACCTACACAGTAGCATCCAAGTAACAGGGATTCAAACACTGTGAAAACGGATCAGTCTCAACATTTTAGTAGCAGGTTCAGTGATTCCTCTATGTATCTGATCTAACCATGTTGAAATTACCTAGTGATTTCAGTAAGGAACTTTGTCAGAGTAGGATTGGAGGGTTTGTAGTTTGAATAATGCTTTGGGACCCACTGCAATGAAAAGTACTCTGTTAATGTAGGATATTATTAGTATTTAGTGATGTTTTTACATTGAAACACCCCACTGGCCTTTAATTACCCATCTCAGTCATGTGCTTGTAGCCTAGATGTTTTTATGATATAACTTTCCAAGCCATCCTGTTATCTCTATTATGCTTTCTTCTTTTACCCTTCCTGCCCAACCAATTTTTGCTTCACCCAGCTGTTAACTTGTAAGATCTCTGGGGCAAGGTCTTTCATAAAGTATACGTCCATGCAACGTCTCTGGGGCTCTAACCTTGTTGAGGTCTCTAGATGCTAACCTAATATAAATATATAAATCTGCTATTGACATATTTTCCAAAGAGCACCATAGAAGTCATCTACCCCAATATGACCTATCTCTACACATGAGAGATAATCCTTTAGTATTATGTCTTTGCTATTTGCCCAAACTTCAGGTCTCATAGTCAGGGATCTTTCTGACCATGAGACACAGTCAAAGTGAGTGCTCTACTTCAGGATTGTGCCAAGATGTCATGTCTACTATCCAGTATGGGAGAAAAGAAGATCTTGGTAGTGAGGTGGAGGGAGAAGAGAAAAACAAAGTCACACCCAGCATTGGACAGTCATGTTAACATGAGAAAAAAGTATCTGTTGATTTAGGATTATTAGGCTTTGTGGATCCTGAGCTGGGGAAAATCCACAACCTTTTCCTACACCAAGGACAAAGGCAGCCTAAGTTTTGCCACACTGAGTTGCATGTAGTTTGGTTGCAGGTTCACAGTTCAGATTTGCACAGAAGAGCTCTTGCTAATAGAGTGAAAATCCAATGACTCATGCTCTCACACTACCCAAGAGGCCAGAGGACACTTTAGTCTTTGACAACTGCTTCCCAGTTTCCAGCAGCATATGATTAAGCAATACTAATTTTTAGGGAGACATAAAATAGATTTGTTTGCATTGCTAATGCACTCGTGCGGGTTAAACACAACAACTACTATGTGGCAACTTGCCCACAGGGTAACACCAAAAATCAGTGGCATAGCTAGGAAAAGGACCTGCCATCTTCTGTCTCCCTATCCTGGGCCTTGACCAAAGAGATATACACTTGTAGCTATGAATTCACTTAAGAATAATTCATCAGGAAATACACACAAAGCTATAATATAGAAGTATTAAATAAAATCCAATTATATAAAATATTCGAAGAAATAAAAAATGAATATTAAAATTAAAGTATATGGTCAATCAATAAACTAAGGGCCCATTCCCACATTCCCATTAGAGTTCTATTGTAAGTGAAGTTAAGTGCAAAGATTAATAACAAGATAATATCCATGTGGGGCCATGAGTATGAGTCTACATTATGGCTTTTATCCTGACATTCTGACTTATAAGCTTATAAGAGAAAATAAAGCAACCTAAATGATACTCATTCCACTTCATGAACAGACCTAACAGGTTAAAAGATTACTTTGTTAAGTAAAAAATGAAGAAAGTGCATACCAGCAGATGGAGCCATCGCCTTAGTTATAGTTCTCGGTACCAAGGAAAGGCCTCATTAAAAATATAAAGGTACATGCTAGCTTTACAAGAGCTCTTTATAGAAGCTGCATGTCCACCAATGGTAATCACACCATGTAAGGACATGCCAGGGTATTTCAGATCAGTTTGATTCTACTTGTAATACTTTCCTTTCTGCAAAAACTTCCTCTTTGCTCTGATACAGCAGTGATAACTAATATGAGCACATTTTCATTTTTGTCACAAGATCAACTAGATAACTTTAACCTGATGTTTGAGTAACTTCTGCTTGACCACTTACAATCCATTGACTGGACTATGTTTTTGTTCACAGTTTTATGATACTGATGAACAGTTCATTCACTTGGCAACGACAAGCAAGCTAGAGAAGATTTACATCCAGGCCAGAGATCGGTATTATAATTCATCTTGGAGTGACTGGAAACTCTGCAGGTAAAACTCACAGCACCATTTATCACAGTAGCAGATGTGACTTTTGACGACATGGAAGTAGTGGAGCTATGCTAGCTTATTTTTCTCAGATATTGGGGATTTTTTTACCCCCTTACTACTGCCCTATTAGTAGTCCTGAGTGAAAGAAGTTGTTTCTTGAAATACCTTTAAGGGAAGAAAAGTCTATATAAATATGTGACTACAATGTCCAACACAGGCTATCATTCTCTTCCTTCAAAAGCCCTGGAGAAATAATTAGAATTCATTTACACTAGACAGGAAACATGTATCTAGGGTTCACCTGGAACAGTTAATGTTTAAAAGTACTCTCTCTCTAGCTAGGTATTTGTACTGTGTCCTTCAATGAAGTATATGAGTATAGGACTGCTGCTAATGCACTGCCAGAACATTGATCTTTTGTCTCCCTCTACTGACTGGTCTATATAAGAGTGTAAGAGACTGCGCTTGTGAACTTAGCAGGATCAAGTTATATTAGTAAAGTGAACTGGTGTGAGACAGATGCAAGCTGCCTCAGTCTAGTTCTTTTGGGTTAATCAATGATAGTTTTCCAGTAGAAACAGTCCTAAGGAGGCCCTGAAGTAGAGTTTCTTGTTTGTTCTAGGGGAATTCTAATTCTAATTATTTCCCCAGATAGTACCCTTTGTTTTGCTGAAAATGGAAGTCAACACTGTTGTCTTTTTGGAGGCAGGTCAAAGATATGGGAGTGATGGCTACCTCAATAGACAAATAGAACAGGCTGGGGAAAAAATGGAAAAACTCTTTTCTTGTTTTTAATTGAAAAACACCTGGACTTCAAGGTGTTCAGGCCCACACTTCTGCATCACATGGAAGCACTTGTGTAACTTTGGTCACATGAGTAATCCCACTTAAATTAAATAAATAAAACTATACTGGTCATGTGGCAGATTTTCAAAGGTGTTTAGGCACCTTAAGATACAGATAGGCAGTTCTGAAAATGTCACCAAGCACCGAAGCAAGTTAAGTGCCTAACTTAAATTGAAATCAATGAAATTAATGGGAGATAAGTGCCTTGCCTACTTAGGCACATTGCAAAATCCTACTAGGCATCTTTAAATACCCTAAATGCCTTTGAAAATCAGGCTCTATCTTGCAGAATTGGGGCCTTGGTGTTTCAGCAGCTGAGCCAGAATGGCATAAATTTAATGGGAAGTGGACTGAAAACTTATGCCTGGGGAATGTTAGATAATTTTTGTCTCAATCTTCTTTGTCTTACTTTATAGTAACCAGTAAGAGATTTCAGGGAAATGACAGAGGGAAAGCCCCCAAGAAGAAAATGAAACAGACAAAAGACAAGAAGTTAAATATGAATGAGAGGAAAAACTGCATCTGAACATTATTAGGAAGCCGAGACCCATATATATACATATATTGTATTAGATTAATATGATGACAATGATTGACCCAGCTCTTTTATGGCACACACCAAGTCAAATTGAAATATATATTTATAATTTTTTTGATATATTGAAATACTGTCAGCTACAATGCTTTTTTACATATTATAATATTGCATCTATATATTTATTTATGTATTTATTTATTTATTTGCTCAGTATGAAATGTTGTAATTTCAGATGATGGTATTTATTAGCTGAATATATGTGTGTATTAATTTATACAGAAGGTCACTTACTGTGAAGACAATTTTTATTATTTAAGTATTTATTATTTATAAAATCTATTATTTAAATTAAAAATGCTTTAGCATGGAAATCATTGGCTGCATGAAGCAGCTGTGTATTATTATATTTCATGACCATATCCAGCATCTTAGCTGATAGCACAAATTTTAGCTTACAGTCCTTGAAATATTAGCTGCTGCATTTAGTCAGTTGTATTACATGTTCCCTTACATCATATTGGTGTTCAACTGGAGAACATGGTAAATGCTGATGATGCTAATACTGTCAGAGTAGTAACCTTAGGGCCTGATCCAACTCTGACTGGAGGCAATGACTTCATTTGGCACTGGATCAGGCCCTGACAGATCTGTGTTCGATTATAAAGAGTACTACTATTGTCTCTCATGGATGGAAATGTGAGTTTTGTAGGCTATACTGCCTGCCCCAATAGTCCAACGTCTGCTGAGTACAATAATTTTCAATTATGCTTTGCTTATCTTCTATTTGTGACAACTGAACAGCCAATGCACCATTTTGAATAGTACCTTTTTGATGGCAGCATTCATTCAGATTTACCACATAGTAGACAATTAACTCACAGGGCATGTGGCTAAGAATCTGCAATCAAAATGGATGTCAAAATAGAATATTTAAACATTTAATTATGATGCATCTGATATTTCAGAAAGTTACTGCTAACAGATTTTATATGCAGCTGTCAAGTGTTTGACTAATATTTGGAGATTTGTAGAATAGTGTTTTACAATATTTTTATTTTTCATCTTACCACCATCCCAAGGTGTGCTATGCTTCTTCACAGAACCCAAGGGAAAATCTGGTCCCTGTCCCTAATTACTTACTGTGTAAGGCCCCAAATTCAGGAAATAATATAAACACGTACTATATTCATCCCATTTAAGGCTTCTTCCAAAGCCTGTTGAAGTCCTAGAAAGAACTTTGTTTGTGCACATGCTTAATTTTTGTCTGTGTTTGAAATGATTTAAAAGATTTAAACATTGAAATGGGGGGGTATCTGATATTTCAGAAATCAGCTTCTAACAGTTTCAGGTACAATATTTACTGATGTTGAGGGTATATATTTTGCTTTTGTTACTAATATTATTGATTTTAAGGTCTGCCGGTAAATTTTTGTCCTACAAATGAATTAAAATGCATTTGAAAAAAGTCTTAGTTTATTTGTGGTAGCCTACAAGATTCCACAAGACTCCACAGCACAGTGACTACTGGTAGTTAGCAGTCTGCTCCAGGACCTGTTCTGCAGTTTGAGAAATTACTTCTGAATGTGAAGTTCATAGGCCTCTCTGGTCAGATTTGTGACTGAAACCAGGTTGATATAGATCTTGAGGTTTCTCTTGTTACGCTACTGTAGTGTTCCAGGTTGACTTGACCTTTGTTCAGCAGACAGCAGGGATAAAACTCTGGCCCCATTGAAGAGAATGGGAGTTTTTCCATTAACTTCACTGCAGCCTGTATTTCACATATGGAGATTAAGGGCTTGATCGCAGTAAGGCCCAGACAAAGGCTATGATACTATACTACTGAGCTGGTAAGCATCCAGAGTTATGATCCAATAGGGTGAATTAAATTGAGGGGTCAGGCAGTCTAGGATGCTGCTGTCCCAGCTTATGCCACAGAAGAGTGAATAGCTGGTTGTGAGGAATATCATTCAAAAGCAGTCATGTCCGTGACTGTTCATCACAAGGCTCTTAAGCACAACTTGAATATGCCACTGCTTCTGGATGTAACTAAAAAATCTAAAAAGGTTGCTGTGAATATAATGGACTTATTTTCAGAAATAACTGAGTAACCCTAGCATGTTGAAGTCATGTCTGGATATCAGCTCTAGAATTAGTACCATGGTCACTGATGACTCATCGATAGGGTGACTATACATCCCACTTTGGCCTGGACGGTCACTTTTTTAAGCCTTGTCCTGACCTGACTTTTTTGGCAAAACTGTGCATTTGACCCTGTGGTGAGGCGATGACTCACAGACGCAGTGCCTCCTGCTGGCCATCTCGAGAATTAGCTCTTTCCAGCCCAGAGCACCCTCTGCAGGCTGGTGTCTCGCCTACTGGCCTCGTGTCCCTCCCAGACCCCGGTGTCCCTTTATCTTTGGGTGCTGCCCTCTAGCAGTGCCCCAACTCTGGGTCTCCCCTCCCAGGGGAACCCCCAACTCTCTGAACCCACCTTGCCTCAGTGGCTACTGTCAATCATTATCTAGCCCCCACTCCCTGGAGCTGACTGCAGTCTGTAAACCACTCATCAGCAGCAAAGGGGTTAGGGCCTGCTGCCTTTGCCTATCTCTGGGCTGCCCCAGTACTTATTTGGCCTTTTTAGCAAGGCCTGCAGCCTGGGATTTTTCCTGGCTGGAGCTCCCCAGCTCCCTCTGCCCTTCCCCAGCACTGTTCCACCTCAGGTACGCTTCTCAATTCCCAGGCAGCCAGGTCCTTCTTTCTCAGGAAGCTAGAGAGAGAAAGTGTGTTAGCTTCTGGCCCACAGCCTTCTTATAAAGGTCAGCTGGACTCTGATTAAGCTGGCCACAGTTGTGGCTGCGTTTCCCATCAGCCTACCTTTTCCCAGCTGCAACCCTCTCCAGGGCTGCTTTAACCCCTTCAGGGCCAAAGCGGGGTGACTACCCAGCTACAGGCCCATTTCTTCTTGCCAGCTGATCGGTTTGTTAGAGCAAATGGGAAAAATGCAGAGTTTTGCCAAAAAAGTGGGTTGCGACCCCTAGCAGGGTGCAGAGGAATGTGTGTGGGGAGGGAGAGGCAAGGGGCAACACCAGGCCTACATGGGAGGGAAGGCTCAGGAGAATGGCTCGGGCCAGGCCAGCCCCACGTGGGCAGGTGGCAAGGGGTCTTGGGTCAGCCCTGCATGCAGAGGGGAGCCTTTGGCTGGCCTTGAGCAGGCAGGCAGCAGGGGGTGCCTCAGGCCAGCCCCACCTAGATGGCAGAGGGCCTGGGATGGCCCTGTGTGGGCAGGAGGCAGGGAGGGCTCAGGGGAGGGCTTGTGCTGCTGGGGGAGGGGGGAAGGGAATTTGGGCTCAGGCCCTAGTGGTGTCCCATTTTCCCTTTGGGAAAATATGGTCACCCTAGTCATTGAAGCTCTCCAGTTCAAAGAAGAGCATTATTAAGCAAAAATGACTGAGACTAGAAAGTGTAACATCAATAAGAGGCACGCCTTAACTATATGTAATACTTCTAGCTCTACTTATAATGCCTGGCACTTACATAGCATCTTTTGTCCCAGGTTCATTGTTAAAATATTAGTATATTTTGGTATCCACAAGAGCACGATCAAATCATACAGAAGCATAAATAATGTAATAATAAATAAGTATGTTAAAAGAATTTACAAACCAGCTGCACTATACTGAACTATTTGCCTAGGATTTTATCTTTAAGGGAATCAGAAAATACAAAAATGAAATCAAAACATCAGCTCTTATTTCCGCAGGTGGCTTTGCTCATACTGAAGGGCCAGTTAAGTCTGCCATGGATGGAATCCTCTTCTGTCTCTCACAGAGAAAGGATCCTTTGATCCTCCCCAGCATGTGAAAGCAGGGAAAACTGACCTTCCTTTAGGCAAAAATCCAAATGATTCAGCATAGGCCAGTTTCTTAGGAAATACATAATCGGATTCTCAAACTACTCTGTTCCTAAATCTCTTTGAGTAAGGCTTTGCTACTTAAGGCTCTGATCCTGCAATTCATGACACATAGTCAGACTGCTGTATCCACTCACATGCATCAAAGTGAACGATAAGAGCCTGTGCTCTGGTCTACATACAAACGTGCATAAATATAACTAACTGAGTTTTAACTCACATCATTTGTTATTCCTGAATGCATTGAGCGTATTCTACTAACTGGGTGTACACAGACTGACGTTAAAACAACAAAAGGTATGAATTCAAACTGATTTAGTTATTTTGGCACAAGTTGAGGTGCAGACAAGTTGTAAGTTTTTATTTGCAGCATGCCCCCAACTCCTTCAAGCAACTTGCTGCCCCCAATTAAAGGCACAGCCACATGAGTGGGAAGCATTCAATACAAATGGACTCTTTCTGGAATGCAGGAAGACAACATCCTCCCATGTGAAACAAAAATACATGGAGCTGCTAAATTAATGCTTGTAAGCAGCATACATGTGTTATATTTGACTTGCAGTGTACAAGAACATATATTAACTATTATGCAACGTGCCACTTATATGATGTTCTATCCACCCATGTTGTGTATATAAAATGATGACATACATTCATTATATATGAAATACATACTTTCTGCCTATGTGGGCTTGTCAGATCATATCAGACCCATTAGAGGTGATAAGCTTTCAGTCACTGAGTAATTCCTCCCCCTCCTCCCCAAGATAACAAGACACAGGGATAAGAAGGTGGAAAAGGTAATATACGGTAACAAAAGTATAAAATTATGGGACAGTACACAATTAAAATAGAGCTACATATATTCAAAAGACTACTTAAGGTAAAATCTTGGCCTCATTGAAGTCAATGGCAAAACTCCCGCTGACTTCTGTGTGGCCTGGATTCCACCCCTAGAATCTAATACAAATAGTATATTTACCATAAGTTTCAATGATACAGATGCTAATGAGATCAATTCAGATACTTGAAAGTAACTGTACCAAATAAATATGAACTCTCATTCATCTACAAAAGATATTTTTTCCCCTGGCTAAAATCCCCCAGCCAACCTCAGATCTCTCAGACCTTTCTAGGTTTGTAATAATAGTTAATGAGAATGAAGTATTCATTTTTATGCAGCTAGCAAATGATAAAGCTAAATGTCAAATGTTGGTAGTAAGATGAGGTTCACACGAAGCATACTGCAGCAAACAGGAGGCCTCTGCAAAGCTCACCTGCTGCCTAAGATGAAGCATTATTTGAGTAACATGAATATATATTAGTTGTTTTTGCTGGCATTGATTCTAAGAAGTCTTCTCACGTGCTTCAAAGTACACGTGTTGTGCTGAATCAGGGCCCTAATGGATGCTGTTTAGAGTTAGCTTGTAGCTGTATTAAATTTTGAGGTTTTGCAGCTTGACATTATCTCACTTCAGAAAGTGAAAGAGATATAGACCTGCTTTAGCAATTGTATTTCAAAATTCAGGGAAACTCCAGAACTTGGATGATCCCTCTAGATTCAGTTAAAAATAACGAAGCCTTGTCGGTTTCAGAACCTGTACTGAAGGCATGAACTGCGAAGTGGCATAGAACAGGCATATGGAATTTTTGCTAGGGTAAGATAAATACCCAAACACTAAAAACAAATCTTTAGAGGAAACCCCCACTCCCACCCTCCAGAATGATCCTCTCTTTCCTTCCTCCTTTTCCACAAAGAAATTCCCACCTCACTTCCTGTCCCAGTTCAGAAGATTACAGACAAGAAAGAACATTTGTGATTTCTCCCTAGGTTCACTGGATTAATGTTGTCATTGCAGCAGCCAGAAGAATCCAGAATTCCATACACGGAGCAATGAGGCAAGAGAACATAATGAAATGGGATTGAATTAGGGAGATTTCCTCATGCCCAAGTGCGGGGGAAGCAGTGCATTCTCTCAAGCTACAATTTCAAAGTTTCATTGCATTCTTGAGTGCCTTAGTCTTGCTCAAAAACTAAGCATAAAATGACCACCTTCCATTTTCCTCAGGCTTTGCTTATGTTGCTTAATGTTGCCACATGTCAATATCAGAGAGGAATCAGAGCAGAAAACATTTATTCAGAATTCTGCTCAACTTTGAGAGATTTAGTAAAAAGGGGACCCAAAGAAGGATCCACTCCCATTCCACCTTTTCCAAAACAAAACCTGATTGACAATCCAAACCAGCATCGATTTTAGTCAAATCCTATCCTTTGAGAATGTACTTTACAGAGAAGTGCAAAGAGATCAAAACTCAGAATACAGAAAACTTAGGACTTCTGAGAAATTCAGAACATTTAAATGAAGATGAAGCAAAAGGCAGCAGAAGTAAAGCGAATTTTGTCTCCCTCTCCCTGTTGTTTGCTACACAGTGTTTCTGTCCTTCTCCCCTCTAAGTAGGGAGTTGGGATCTGACAGGGTCTTTTACTTGCTCCACACTTTCCTAAAATAATCAGGAGCAATAATGTCAATTCACCAAACAAAAGGTCTTCAGGCAAAGCAGACAGCTTGCTGATCAATACTACTATTGATCTCTGTGCTCTGCGTATGAGCACAAGTTGGTAGGACCCATGGTCATCTTCCACTTAGGAGTATTTTCAGTTTGGAAATGTATCCTGGGATTTCTGTGAACTAATGGCAAACTGACTCTTGCAATGGTAAAACCCCAAGCCCTACTGTGACATTCAGGGATTGGGAGGATCTTTTTTGGATAATACTGAATTTGTGATTGTGCAGTATCTGTTTTGTGATGATGTGACCATATAACGCCAAATGTCAAGTCCTTTTTTTACTGCAGATGGACTCAAACCCAAATATGGGACCTAAACACTCAGTTCTCATTGAGCTGTGTGGAAGTTCAGATCCAGATCTGAACTCTGTTCCATCTGGAGTTTATACCAATATCATAGAGCAAAGGGAGAATGATACTCATTCATCAGCAAATCATTACATTTTGATTTGTTTTAAGAAGCCCAAATGATACACCATTTGTTGCACTGGAAGTACTGAAGATTCAAGGAAGTGTGGGGGGATGCAGGGAGAAAGTTGCCCTTAGTCTCCCCCAGAAGACAACACTAGATAAGGTGGTGAATACCGAATAATTTGAATAGTTTCCACCAGCTGTTCACTTCATCTATTAGCTCCTCTTTAAGGTAGTGTGTTCCTTCACCTGACTCACATAGTGATGTTTCTGGTCCTTGATTTGACAACTGAAACTTACTAGCATCAGAATAATGAAATATAAGTATAGAATGGCAAGTACTTCTGTGATGCTCTTGCTTCCATGAAAATGGTGTATTTGTGTGAAAAAAACAAAACAATCTTTTCCCAAACACCCGGGAAAACATTCCTAATGAGTGGATAACAAGCAACATGAACGAGGTCAAACCAAACAGCTGTTCAGAATTCAAATGACTGTTTGTAGGCCAAATATTTGCAGCTTTCAGCCAACATACCAGGCTTCCCAAGCTCAAAAAACCTGAACGCATGAAATTCACAAGCCAAGGGCCACATTCCATCATTTCTATCCACAGCTGTTGAACTGAACTCGTTTCTCAAATTTGGAGACACCAAATAATTTAATCATTAAACTCTCTTGGGGTGAATCATCTGGAATATGCCCAATGGGAACCAGTTTGTTCCATTGTAAATCCCCCTTTGGGGACTGGTGTACACCCATGGGCGTCAATAAGGCACTAGCAGCCACCAATAATGAGCCACCCTATTGAGTCACTGCTTTAAAGGTGCAACATGCTGGAAATACAGTAGTCAGTTGGGAAATGGAGATTGTCTAACATGCAATACATCTCCCTTATCCACAAGATCCAAGCTCTGACTCCTGTGATGTGTATAAGTATAGGGGTAAACACATTCAGACAAGGACATTGCTTACAAACTGGCACTACCTAACAGGCACCACCTCTCTGCTCATGCCAATTACCATGTCAGGGTGATTTCACAGTCATGGTGACTGCTGCATATATATACGTAAGCTTTGGGTAGGAGATTTACTTAGCAAAGCACTGACTGATGTGAAAGAGACCAGACACCCAGCTCCACCATGAAGATGACAGGAGTCTTTTTACTCCTCACTCTGGCAGTTTTCTGCTTTTCTGGTGAGTACATTTTGTTATTTCCTGATATTCTGGAATAGCTGGTGATGGCCTAGTGCATTATCCCCTGGATGATGTAGTTAGCCCAGCCCAGTTTCTAGGCAGAGAGACGAGAGGGAGCCTTAAGGGACAGATGCACACACTGCTCAGGGGAGTTCTTCTTTCCAGGTATCAGTGCAGTGGCTTATTCTCTTTCCGTGCATGTGGAAGGAATAGTGGAGCCTGACCAAGTGCCCATGTTTAGATGCTGGAAGAGAGCTGCACTAGCAAGTGAACTCTTGTGGACCACTTAACAAGCAACATCTCAGCATCTTTAACAAATATGAGCAAAGGGAACCTATTTCTTGCTGGTGGTGCAAACCGGGGATGTCTCCCATTCTGTGGTTAAAGGGTGAGTCTGGCAGTGAGAGCTTGATTGATAGAATCCTCTAATGGTTGGAGATATATTTGAGAGACCAGAGGGCTCCAGGCTACAGTATGGTAAAATATTGAGCTGGTCCATCCCGCAGGAAATTCCAACATTTCAAAATTAGTTTTTATCCCAAATTGGGACAAGAAGTTGAAATTTCCAATTTTTTTCCCCACACAATGGAAATTATGAACATTTTTAGTCTGGAAACATCAAACTGCCCTTATTAAAACATCCATTTTGAGACTATTGAAACATTATACCATGAATACTAAGTACAATATTTTTTATAAAATGTTAACTTTAAAATTACATTATATTTACATATGAAAGGTGAAACAAGCCAAGAAAATCGGAATGAAATACTCCATTTTGATTTTAAATTTATTTGGTATTTTTCTTTTGAAACCTTTCAGTTTTGACAAAACACTGTTTTCTGACAGAAAACTGTTCTGTCAATTTTTTTTTTATTGGTTTCAGTAGTTTACTACTGGCATTCTAAGATAAAAATAATGATTCTGTCTTCTGGATTTCACAGTGCATCTTGTCTTAGATTGCAAGGTTTTTGTAGCAGGCACTGCCACTCTCTTTGGGTCTTGTTCACAGCCAAGTATACAGTTGGCACTAAACAGTTAATAAAATTAATGACATCTTGCCTTTTAGAGGAGGTGGCCTGAATCTGATTCTGTTCCAGGATGATGCAAACATGGGATTTGGTAGTATACAAGAGACTGAAATTGATGCAAGAACTATGTGTAACTTTTGCTACTATATATTTGATCATTGGTTGTGCTAGACAAGAGTTTTGACAGAGATCTAAGAGTGTTAATTAATGTTGGGTCACACTCAACAAACTCTATGACATTGTAGTTTGTGAAAACCATGTGTACAGGACACTTTGACGTCTCTCACCTTTTGGAAGCCACGACTGTTACAGGAGATGCCCAACATATACACATCCCAAGAGAAAGAAAACGGTGTCATTCCAAGAACAGCTGATTTCTTCTTTATAGTGTTATTATTTATATTAATGTTTCACTTGGAGGACCCAATTGAGATCAGAGGTGCTGAACATACATAAAATAAGGAACAGACCCTGTCCCCAAGAGCTTGCAGTCCATATAGACAGCACAGATCCAGAGTGAAAGAAAGACTTTATTATTATCCTCACTAGTGACCTTGCTACTAGACCTTACTAGTGAGGATAATAATGAGGAAATCAAGGGTCAGAAAGATTAAGTGACTTAAGAAAGGCCACAGAAGGAGTTTATAGTAGGACTAGGAATTGAGCCTGGGTCTCTTAACCCCAGCCTGGCATCTTAACCGTTAGACCATCCTGAGTTAACTGAGTAGTAAGCACAAAACTGACTCCCTTTAATCTTGCTTTGATGTGTTCATTTGACTGAAAGGGGCTTTGTTCCCTCTGATAGGCAAAAACTGTGCTAGAGGCTGACACAGAATTCAAATATCCAGAAGTAAAGAACATTTGTTAGTAGTTATAATAAGTCTTGATAAATGTATTGTATTCAACACTGAAAAACACTGCCATTATTTACCTCAAAGGAGGTAATATTTCATGAATGACCCACGAATACAGGAAACCTCTCAGTAATATTTACTAGCTACAGTTAATCCAAAGTAACAGTGGCTTTTTGTGGCTAGCATGGCACAAAGCAACCAATATGAACTGGTGAATCTTTCCCCAGGTGTTTAACTGAATAGCCTTCAAACATTTTGCTTCATTTGATCTTTTGTGTCTGTGATTTTGTTCCAGGTGCTGCCAGTCAAAATGGGAGCCAGGTGAGTCATTTTCCCTTGATCAAAAATAAATGGTTTGGAATGATTGCAGAGTCAAGATCTGTGGCAGGAAAAACAGTAAAAATTAAATGGGAAGTATTTGAAAGAGTAAAATACAAGAATGCTACAGGATCTAGACACGCAATTTTCACACAGTCAGACTAATAGCATTCAGGTCCAGATTTTTAAAGATATCTAGGCATTGCTGCACTCAGCATTGCAGTTCCAAATAAATTAATGTCCTAAATCTCATTTTTAAAAGTGACTTAGGCACTTAGGAATCTATATTCCATTGACTGTCAAGTGGGTCCCATATCCCAAACCATGTGCCTGAGAGAACTCCACTTACCTCCAATGATATTCCAACCCCATCGAGGAGGCAGGAATAAAACCCACAAACAAATGCTGCACTCAACAACAAACATTTTCATCTGAGCAAAGACAAGCCCTCGGGTTTTACTGGGGATGATTTGAAGATGGGGCAGCTATAGGGAGTCACCTATACATATCCTCCAGCTAGTAAAATGTACCCAGTCCCCAACCCCTGAATATCCAAAATAATGCTCTCCAAAGTGATTAAGAGTCCAAAAAGCCACCCAGTCCCAGTCCCAAACAGAGTACCTTCCAACCCTTGCAGTGGTGCTGGGGCTTTAGTCCAGCGTGAGTTCGGACTGCTGCTGAGCTCTGGTCTCTAGTGCATGGACTGGTGTCAGTCTCCTTAATCCCTGGGCTGGCTGGGACTCCTCTGCTGTGTCCGGGCTGTTCTATCAGCCTGGCTACAGACTTGGATCCAGGTCAGCTCCTCACAGCCATTGCAGCAGTTCCACACCATTCAGTCACAGAGGACACCCTCGCCCTCATATGCCTGCCAGCTGGCCCAGAACCAATTAGTTGGCCTACAGCCAGTCCCTCATCCTTGTTGTGGAGTGACAGTTCCCCCCTCCAGTGAGAGGCAGGCTGGCAGCAGGAGGCCAAGGGTGGAATTTCCTCCCAGGCTTTAACTAACCAGAGCTCAAGAAGGTGGAGCATTTCTAGGGAGTGACTTCTTCACAGTTATAAAAAATGTTTGGGTGAAATCCTGGCTCCGTGATGGAAGTCAACATAAATCTTGCCACTGATTTCAACAGGGCCAGGATTTCATTCTTTGTCTGCATCTTACCCATCAACTAGGATCTTGCATTGTCACAGGTAAATCCATGTTAACTTCATTTAAGGCTCTGATCCAGCAAAGCACTTAAGGATATGCTTGAGTTCAGTGGGACTGCTCATATGCTTAAAGTTAAGCATGTCCTTAACTGCTTTACTGGGTTAGCAACATACTGAGACTTTATTTCTTGTGGCTCTCAACTTGTGCCAATAAAGCACAGCTAAGTCATGTGGTGCCAATCATATAGGAAGGGGTGATGGGGTTCTCCATCACTGCAGCTATCCTCCAGTTAGCATCAGCAGATGAGTAATCCAGAGAGATAGGAGGAAGAGTTTTCTCCTTAAACAGGGGCAATACAAGGATGAAATATTTAATAATCACGAGTCTTTCCTAGCGTCAGACGAAAATCCAGTTTAAATTGCCTAACCTGACAAGTTACAAATTGTGAGTCAAGCTTGGCAGACCCAATCTAGGATTGTTTCACAGTTTGTAGGGCCTGCTGTCCTCCTGGGCCTTGCACCATTGCTCTGAAAACTAATACATTTGGATTCCAACCTTCAAAGAAAAGGCACTCCATCATCACAGGACCTCCCTTAAGAATAACCTGCTTCTAATCCCTAAAAATTCATACCTAGGCATTATCAGCAAAGTACCTCAGCTAGACATAGCTATCACAGTGGGTTTAAGGATAGAAATGGTTCCAAAGGTAACCAGAAGCCAAATCACATGGAGTTTTCAAGATTAAAACCATTACCTTGAAGTCCACATGGGAGTAGATGAGAAGCCCATGGAGTTCATGTGTTTACAGAAGTAAGATCAGGAATGACACTTTGCTTGGTTGGAACCAGTATGGACCTTGAAGCTGGGTCAGGAGCTGTTCTGGCTTGGGAAGGATAGTTCTTTTTCTAATTCTGCCATCCTCAGTTTTATCCCCGGGTCCATAACTGATGCAGCAGTAAGGTAGATTTAAATTGGGATTCTTCTTTCTACAATTTTTTTTTATGTTTAATAGCTGCACAGTTGAACGAGTCCTGCCTGCAATTTTGCCCAGCTAGTTCTTCTCACAGTTATAAGATGAGTTGGAAGCTGCTACTTTCAGGGATCCAGGAGACTGATCACCCTTTGAATGAATCTAACATGTCCTCAGGAACCTGACCTTCTCCACAATAAAGAGCGACTCACAACTAGTGTTGGTTGAAAACTTTCATAACTCACATTTTTTCAAAGAAAAACAAGATAATTTTTTCATGGGAGTTTTCACAAAACATGTTCCCATTTTCCCAGCAGCTCTACTCCCTACAGCCCTCTTCGAGCCTGTCCTTCAACACAGACAGGCTCGAAGGGATAGCAAACCCTAGAAAGATGTTATACACCTGGCTCTGCTGGTGGTAGATACTTCTCAGTGGGAAAAATTGGCTTGTTGTTTCCATTGTTTTAACTACTCCTGATAGATTGAGAGCCAGATCCTCAGCTGGTGTAAACGTGGGTAGCTCCACTGACTATGCTGATTCACACTACTTGAGGATCTGGCACAAGGAGTAGGCAACCCCATTATTATTGTAATTGTAGATGAAAGAAATGAGGAAGGAAATTTTAAATAAAATGACATTATTTTGTTTATAGGTTGACTGCAGTGAATTTAAGAATGTAGAGAGAGGTAGAGAGACCTACTGTTCAAAGATCTACGAACCTTATTGTGGCTCTGATGGCAAAACCTATAAGAACAAGTGTTCCTTTTGTGCAGCAGTCACGTAAGTACAGAAACAAGGAACTGCTCCTGAGGCATTAAAACTTTGAAAAGAATTGATTTATCTGTCACTTCTATAGATCTTATTATCCCATAGCGTTGCCCCCATGTTCAGAATCTCTATGTGTTTGCCTATTTGCTCAGTTTCTATAGAGTTTCTCTCAATAATGAGACCAAATTGATTAAAATACTGTTCACTAGAAGTCAGTGGAGAGCTCCCTATCTCAGCAGAGATTAGAGACTAGACAATCAAAAGGTGAGACCACTGAGCTACATCTCCCAAATGAGGCATTTGCTAACAAGAAATCTGGGACGTTAACAACTTTGTATAGGATTGATAAGTATTGGAAGTGTCAGAAGAGTTTACTCATGAAATAAGAATAAAAAGTCTAAACAAAAAAGAAATCCACTGTAGTTAGGAGCCCTCCTGTTTCGATCAGGGTCGATGCAACGGCAGAGTATCATTCATGGATATAATATGGGTGGTGGCCATCTTGCTGAAAATTAGTGTCAGGCTAAATTCTGTGGTCTTTTATGTGTGAAAACATCCCCATTGATTTCCTAACAGTATGGCAACCCAGGCTCATACAGATAGTGAACAAATTACCTTCCGGGCTGTTGAAGAACTTGAATAGGAGATAAAAGCATTAAACATTAGATATTTTCCACCATTTGTGAACTCAAGATGGCAATGTCTTAATTCTAGAGATAGGCAAACCAGATTGTCTGACATATGGAGTGACGCAACCTGTGTGCAAAACTTGAATCCCAGTTTTCACATTTAGTTAAAGTATAGTATATTAATTTAATTTTCTTGCAACTCTGGGCATTGTGGTTTTGTACAGAATCCTAAGAGAAAAAATTCTGCAACAAAGGAGGCAGTTTTTGCAATATTTCTGGCTCAACATCATAAGAGGAGATCCTTCTCTCATGAGATTTCCCATCGAAGTTTGAAGGCCCAAGAGGTTTGATAGTTCACATGAGCATCTATGCTATAATCTGTGAGGGGAAAATAGCCAAGGAATGGCTCTATCAATCTAATAGAAAACTACAGATTCTTTGTTCACAAGTGGGTCAGTTGGGGACTTTAGTCTGTAACATCAAGTTTACTGCCTCTAATTTCTCTGTGTCTTCATTTTCTCCTAGGAAAAGTAATGGGACACTGAGTCTGAAGAAAACTGGTGAATGTTGAATGAATCCCCATTGTATCTGAGTCTGAAAGTCCTGATTACACTATCTGTATCCATTATCGGTTTGGATCATATCACTGTCTCTTGAGTTTACTTTATTAAACAAGCAAAGCAGGAGAAATTTTAGTCCATTGTTTCTTGTCAAGAAGAAGGGATTATGGACTGTAATGCTGTATATGAGTTCTTTTCAGTATATAGAAAATAATTACAGAGCAGTAATTCCAGAGAACAAAAGATATAATACTGCTATGTTCATGATATACACACAGAGAAGTTAGATAAAAACATAAAATACCCTTTCTGGAAGGCTGCAATGTAACACTAACACTACTTGATATTTTTAGAAATCAGAACCCTAGCACACAAGAACCCCAAAACAGAGAGAGAGAAAGCAGGCTGCTTCCTAAAATAGAAAGGCTCACTCAACCTACCATACTCTAGGCAGACTCTCTGCAGACTGACTGCTGCTGGACCCCAATTACATGCTTTCTTGCAGAGCCATCTAGCATGCAAACAGGACCAGAAATTAAAGTGATTGTTTGACAAAGCTATCTCCACTTAAGTTTGATCAGTAGTGGCTCTTTTTCACCTCTCATAAGCTGGCTTTACATGTCTCATTTGTAGGCCTGAACAATTGTCTGGTTTGCTCTTATACTTTGGACTATTACTGCTTTACTGGGCTCTTGGATCGCTTGTTTTGGCTTTGTTTGTTCCCCTTTTCATTTATCATCTGTGAATATTCCAGGCAATGGGTTCACTAGAAGAAATGTTCATGAAAACTGAGAATGTTTAGCAGATTTTTTGCGGGTGTTAAGGGAAAGCAAATTTTAAGCTTGAAACATATCAGTCTGGTTCAGAATAAAGCACTGATAAAAACTGCAACAACGTGAAAAAAGAGGAAGAGATCTCTCTGCCCTTATTCACCTTTTAAAGGTGAATGAATTTGGAAGACAGACAAACAGACAACACACCAAACTCCTCATTTATCAATCCAGACCATCATATTGGGGAATCGGCCTTAGCACACTGTACAGTGCAACAGAATGACTGATGGGGAATTTCACAGTCAAAAGGAAGTTACAACTGGGCTTTGTGAATGGGGCACTTACTGAGCAGAGCACTAATAGATATTGAACACAGATCTGACAACCATCCCCATCGTGAAAATAACAGGTGTCTTTGTTGTCTTCACTATGATGATAATTTGGCTTCCTGGATGAGTAAGTTTTGGTCCCCTTTGTTGTGCCGAAAAGGCAACTGACAGTGTAATCATCTGTTGCTAACAAGCCTCAATTAACCTCTTCAAGGCCCCAGACAAGGAGAAGGAGGGCACATTAGTGACGGGAGCACATTCTATTCTACTCTAGGAAGTCCTCTCTGCTGGTTGGTGGGTCACCACTTATTACCTTCTCTATTCTGTTGTGAAGGCTGGAGCTAATTGGCTCCCATGTGTGTTAGACTTAGCTAGAAAGTTTGGAGGTTGGCAGGGAGGAGCATCACTAGGACACTAAACTCTGGATACCATACTGAGCCCTTGCAATGATGTATCTGTAAACTAAGAATATGACCAACTTCTTCTTAATCCTTTTTTAAATGATTGGTGCACAAGGAATGTGTCCTCTGTTGGTGCTGTGGTTTTAGGGTGAGGGTACTGGGCTCAAGGGGTGAGAAAGGAGGTTTATCAGATGGGTTTTGGTAAGTCATGTTTTCTTGTCTTATACCAGTTTCTTTGTTTGGGGGTATATTCCTTGGGTTCTGTTTTAGCATCTCCAAGCTTCCATCCTCCACTAAGGCAACATCTTGCATTTTAGAAAGTGTGAGTTAGTGCAAGACTGTGCATAGACATAGGTGCCGACTCTGTGGGTGCTCCAGGGCTCAAGCTCCCACAGAAAAAAATAGGGGGTGCTCACAACCCACCAGCCACAGCTGTTTGGCGGGGTGGTTGATCAGCTGTTTGGCAACTGGTAGGAGACGCTGTGGGAAGGGAGGAGAGCAGCCAGTGGTGGGCTGGTGGCAGGCCTTGGGGGAGGGGGCAGAGAGGGGATAGGAAGAGGTGGAGTGAGGAAGGGGCGGAGCAAGGGTGGGGCCTCAAGGGACGGGACAGAGAGAGGTGGAGCACCCACTGGGAAAAATAAAAGTAAGCACTAGTAATAGAGGAAAGTGGTAGCTCAGTGTAATATTTATCATCATCTATAGGCTTTTTTGCTTCTCTTATGGTTTACAGCTACTATATCCAGCCACATATGAATAAAAAATGTTCAGCTGAGAATCGAGGGTGTTCATTCATTTTGAGTCATACACAATCTGTAATATTGCATATTGTGGAGATCATAAATATACAGAGCCCTTTGTCTGACATCTGGAACCTTCTGGAAATCCAGATTATTTAAGGGAGAGTTCAGCCTCATGTGCAGCCTTAGACATTAGTGCTGAAACAAGCTGAATAAGTGGCTAATTCCAAGAAGAACTGATTCATCTCTGGAAGCTGTTGCTGAGGTCATTTGAGACCAAGTGTTAATTTCACTCCCTGGAGCATATCTTGCCTATGATTAGCTCACTCCTGCAGAGAGGACATCCAGAAGAGTGCTGCTGTAAGGCTGTGGCATTCTGGACACTGCTTTGACATTATTTCAGACGTGATTGAAGTAAAAAATAAAACCTAAATCAACATTCTGAATTCTTTGAAAGAAATATCTTTAGGAATCCACAGCTGGCATAAATCAGTGCAACTCCAGTGAGGTCAACAGAACTATGCTGTTTTATACAAGCTAGAGTGTGTCCTCAGAACCAGCTGCGCGACAACTTCTAGTGGAACAGTAAATCCTGAGGAATGTTCTCTGTCCAACAATAAACAGATCCAGTCATTATGTACTAGAATCATTTACAGCTCCATTCTCATCCCATTAGGGCAGAAATGTCCATGCCATCTTGTTTGCTGGGATAGGTTTCATTCCATTTTTTGATAGATGAGTGTTTTGAATTTAATTTCTCTCCAACATTGTATCATGCATGTCTGTGTGTTTGTTCCATGAATTGCCAGTCAGGATGATAAGATGAGTCCACTTATTACTGCTACTCATCTATCACATTTCCCAGATCAGTATAAATGGGTTGCACCACACTTTGGTTGAGATGTCTATGTATGAGAAACACTAAAACCAATAAGAAAATCTGGAAGGAATCAAGCAGGAAAACTACTGCAGTGCCATCACACCAAGGGAGTAAATTGCTGTGGTCCAGCTATCCATGTAGTCAATACAATCTGTACTTAGACCGTATGAGACACAAAGCCAGATCCTCATCTGTCATAAATAGATGTAACTCCATTAAAATCCCCAAAGCTACATTGATTTCCACTAGCCAAGAATTTGGGCCACAGAGAGCAACAGAGAAGGGCAATGGGTACTGTTTATCTTGAATTGTCTCTTAATCTTACACAAACTCTTCTGGAACTTTTATTCAATAGCTCTGCATTTCAGGGCCAATTCCTTGTATGTGTCAGCTCTGCTAGCTAGTTCATACCAATAGAGTTGTGCCATATCAGATATTACATGTAACAGAAAAAGCTGTAGGGTCATCCCTTCCCCCCAACCCTAGATAGTACTGAAACTCTTGTCCCACATGACTGTCAGCGGGCGAGTTAGTCAGACAGACAGGAGGCCTTGCTTTCTCCTCATAGGCAGAGAGGAAATGAGGGAAATCTTGAACCTGAGTGTATAAAATTGGACCAGAATGAGAACCATTTATCCACTTCTCTGAACTGTGGAGCCATAGAAGAAACAGGTGGCAAAAATCATCTAAAGTGTTATAATATTCTCTAGCTGGGAGGTGAACGGGGGTACCTGCAAGCCACCACTAGATGTCACTAATTGCCCAATGGTCTACCAGTCTGTTTGCAGCACTGATGGTAAAACATACAGCAACAACTGTACGCTTGGTGGACCAATCAGGCAAGAGCAGAAATAAATGACTAATTCTGAATGAAAAAAAATATTCTCAGAGCTGATCCACCCTGAAGCATTTATTTCCCCAACATGTGGCCACAAACCAGATGGTATATTTATTGGTAGCTTTTTGTGGATGGGTAGGTATGTGCTAGAGGGTGCAGGATTCAGCAATTTCTGTGAAGTTGAAGTGATTCCACCAGAACAAAATGAGGCTGTTTCAAATTCATTATAGATCATTCCCAACCCAGTTTATGAAGCCTCTGCAAAGAGCTGTGTATCAGTTTTGAGCAAGGAGACAAGGAGACTTGGTTTTCCATCCCCTACACCTTGTAAAGTCACTTACACCAATAAAAAGTAGGGCTTGAATACTGCAATTTTGACTTGGTAGCATTTTGTATCCACTTTGCACTGGCTACATGACTATACAAGGTGCAAGGCAATGGAGAATCAGGCCAGGAAGAGGTGCCATAGGGAAATGAACCTTTTAAAAATGAGTGTACAGGCCATTAAATGCAGAGACTCATAGGCCAGCCATTTTCAGATATATTATAGAAAAGTGTTAATAGACCTTGGGCAAAACTTTGAAAAACATCTTAGAGATGTAGGAGCCCAAGTCCCACTGACTTTCAAGGAAACGTAAGCACCCAAATAACTTTTGAAAATAGGGGCGAGGCTCCTATGACACATAGGTGCTTTTGAAAATATTACCCCTTGACTAATTGTATTTTGGAATAAGATCTTGAAAAGCCTATTGTAACATATTTCCCCAAGAAACCATTGGTGCTGCTCTTTTCTTAAAACTCTTTTTAATCTCTGCCAGCATTACTGTGTTGATGCTGCTGGTGGTTACCATTTTGCTGAGAAATGATAGCTGTAGTGACCTTGGTTTTGGTTTTTGTCAGGCAGATTGTAGCTGGCTTTAGCTGAAATTGACTAGTAGAACAAAAGATTTAGGGGGAGACTTCCAGAGGAACGGAGTGGAGTCAGGTGCCCAGCTCCCACTGAAAATCAACAATAGCTAGGTGTCTAACTCCCATTTGTGCCTTTGGAAATCTCCCCTCTAAATTTTAAGCCATAATATCCAAAGGCTTCCGATACTAGAAAAACTAGATAGGCCTAGTGGCAGGAGATCAAAGGAAGAGCACCATCAAACCTCTATGTTGAGATTATTCAGTTGAACAGTATATAAATATTTAGGGGTGGAGGGAGAGTGGGGGATGAGAAGAGTGAACTGTTTTATCTGAAATTAATTTTTCCTTTATAAAAAAGTCCAGTAGAATGGTAGTAGAGAATTTTTAAAACTAGTCTGTAAGCTTCTGTAGCAGAGATATTAGCTATCTGATTGTATGGACTGGTTTAAGATTCTCTAGAAAGGTTCTCATTCTAATTCTGTGGGTTTTTAGTTCAATTTCTACAGAACTCTATTAATTTTATCCCTATTAAATTGTATAGGACTCATCTATAAGGGTTCTACCCTCAAATACATGTGCACAACTCTCGAAGTCCAGTTGCATATCTGAGGGCAAAATTTGGCCCATCATGTATGAATAAGTAGCATCTATTGGGTTAGTTCACTGGAAAACTTGAAATGTTTAACTTACTGATTATACATTTAGATCATTCTCTCTCTCTCTTTCTGTGTTTCTTCTGCAGGGTAAGTTGTGCAAAAATTAACATGAGGAACCCTGCTGCAGGTCTGAGGATGAATGAAAGTGCTTTCACTTTCCACAAGCAGATCACCGCACAGAGAGACATCTCTGCTCTTTTCAGGCTGATGGTGTCACTGTCTCTTAATTTGCTTGTTCAATAAAGCATACTAAGCAAAACTGTTTGTCCGTTTTCATTCAGAAAGGGAATGTGGTCTTTGACGTCTCCTACAAACTCTTTCCAGATTATTGGAAAAGCATTAATTAGCATGGCAGGTCAAGAAATTATTTTCTTTTTACAGTAAAAAATTTCAGGTTTATGTCAAAAAGCTGAAAACCCAAAGACTCTCATGTACATTTCTATGTATGTTGCAGATGCTGCTTATTCTCAGTCTGGTTTCCCTACAGTGGAAGGGTGTCTCCTGATGAAGCCGTGGAGCCAAAGACCGCAGCTGTCTTTTCCAGTTCTCCTGATGTTTGCTGCCTCTGTCACAGTCCTAGCTACAAGGCATATTTTAAAGCAGGCTAGTTACCCTTATCCCTTGCCAACACTCAGTATGAACCTGGTGGACCTTACTGTTCACAGACACAACTCCAGCACTTTTTGTCCCTTATGAGATTCCCCCCCGTCTCACCCCAGCCTAAAGTAGCTTTGTTATTACCTTGTCTCTAGTCAGATTACACTCTTGCCTTAAAGTGGTTCTGGCCAACAGACCACTCTGCCCTGCATCTGTGGGCAGTTATATGGACTCTGGCCCCTATGCTGTCCTACCCTGAAAGCAAGGGCACTGTAATTGATTCTGGCCAGTGGGCCGTACTGCCCTGACTGCAAGGGCAGCCATATTGTCTGCAGTCTCTGGGTTGTACAGCTTTCAGCCTAAAGACAGTCAGGTAGACTGTAACCATGGTGGTATCACAACTCCTCCACGCCCCAAAGGAGGACAGGGTGTGCATACCGTGTGACACGCTTCCTCACTTCCCTAGCCCCTCATCAGATATAACTTGGTACTAAGGAGAATCTGGCCCTGAATGTGTAAAAACAACTCCATGGAGTTCTATGGATCTAAGACTGGTGAGGTAGAGAATAAGGCCCTTTAGAGATTTTTTAATTCTCCCACTATCCCCTCTAACCTTTTAAAAATACTAAAAAGCTTTTCTCTTCAGCAGGGCCGACTACACAAATCAAATGCAGAGTTTCCAGGCCAGCCCACTTTGGAGAAGTTATGAATCAAATGAAAGTTAGGAACATTTTCAAAAAGGAAATGGACAGGTCAGTTTTCAAAATACCATAACTTTGATTCACCTTTTTTATTTTAACCAAAATTACAAGGAAAATGATACCCTAGGATGTGCTCTACATGCAATATTTCGAGATCAGATTCCTGTTTTGAGAAGGGACAGTAAAAATCAAGCTTATAGTGGGAATCTAGCCTCAATCTAATGCTGCTTCATAGCAAACAGGAAGGGTTTCATGGAAGGCCACAAATCCCCCTTTAAAGAAAAAAGAAAAATAAAGAACTTTACAGAATTTACTTTACTGAACAAAGAAACAGAGATAGTGATGCAAACTGCAAGAGCTATATAGAAGAACAAATAGAGAATGTGCTTCTACATAGGGACTTTCTTATGGAAATTCAAAACAAGAAATCCATTTTTATGCCTTCTTTTTCTCATGACATGGTCCAGGGTGTTTTAAGCCAAGTTTTCCACATGTTGCCCTAAAAGAGAGACACACGGACAAAGAGATAAGACAAGACACAAAGATTTCAGTGGCATAGTCTTGAAGGGAAACCCTCTAACCTTTCCCACTAAACTTATGAAGATAACAGTAGTTATTCACATGGGCTAGATCAGCTACTGCCCTCACGTGTGCACACTGGCATTAAAGGGGAGTTGTGAATGCATATTGACTAGAAGAAGTTACATTCATTCAAAAATGCACTCTTTCCTCGACACTACCACATTCCCAAAGCGAGCGCACACAATGTAGGAAACAATCATGCCAGCATGGCTAAGCCATGGACTGTTTTTGTGTTTATTGTACAGCTCCAAGCATAGTGTAGCAGCTAAGCTAATAATAATAACTTATTTACAATTTGCACTTTTAGAGAGCAACACTAAAGGCATCCATCCTGCTTAATATTGATGCTTTATAAGAAAGCACTACCATAGCTGAATAGCCCCAGGCACTACAGCTAGCACTAGTGATACTTCTCTGTTCGGGTGGGACTATTTCTGTAGGATTTGGTGAAGTGGTGCCTTATAAGGGCTCAGTTTTAAGCATGACGACTGCCTCCAGTGTTACTTTCTAAAATGCAAATTGTAAGTAAAACTTACTTTGGAACTATTAAGAAGATGCCATTTGCTTTCCTTACGATACTGGACTCCATTTTAAGAAATGGAGATTTCAGGGTATAGAAATAAGTACTGAACTATGAAAACCTCTTGGGGCTGCAATAATGGGCTGGAAATGTCATGAGAAGAGGCCATCTTTAGCTCTCAGGGGAGATGAACAATATCAGCCTCTGTCAGGCTCCTTCAAAAGTTTTGCTTTCAAGTAGACTGGGAAGGGCAGAGATCGTAAAAACAAAAAATTATTATGAATTAAAAACAAACTTTCTAAGTAAGCTGATTGAAAGTCATGGGAAAAACATTTTCCAGTGAGAACAACTTTTTGTTCTTTTTCATAGAAAGTGGTCTCTATACACTTGTCGATATTCATTGAAAAACCCACATTTTTCAGTGAAAATAGATTTTTTTTTGTGTGAAAATGTTACCAAAAAGTCATGTAAAAAAAGTTTTAGTGGAAAATTTCCTATCAGCTATTACTCTGACCTTCAAAAAGTTTGATTCAGTTTTAGTGGAGGTTTGGAACATTGCTTATTGTCTGATGAAGAATCAAAGAAAGAGCTGATATCTTCTACCACTGAATAAGAAATAGAATTTATGAGAATAGAAAAACATTTTTACCCCTGAAATTACTCTGCCCAGTCAACTTCACTGTAGAGCGTCTGTTTAGAACCTCTTCCAGTCCCCCTATCTGGCTTCCTTCTTCATTTTTAAAGAAACTGTGCTGATATTCTCAGTCTTGAGCTGGTCAAAACTTTCTGCCAACACACATTTTCAATAGAAGGGTTTTCAATTTTTTTTGACAACCCCCCCCCCCAAAAAATCAAAATAAATTCTTGACCAAAATTGTTTTCACCAAGAACTTTTTCCGGGGGCGAGGGAGAACTATTTTCCAACCTGCTCTGTCTCATTTTATTCAGTTAGGTTTGCTCATTCCCAGTGCAAAGATATTTCCATCCTGAGCGAAGAAGAAAATGAAAACATTTAATATTTTCATATAAACCATTTTGTTCAATTACTTTAGTTCTTTTAAAGCCAGATGGCAACTGATTACAGTACACTGCTACCTCAATATAATGCCACCCGATATAACACGAATTTGGATATAACGCGGTAAAGCAGTGCTCCGGGGGGGCGGGGCTGTGCACTCCGATGGATCAAAGCAAGTTCAATATAACACGGTTTCACCTATAACGCGGTAAGATTTTTTTGCTCCCAAGGACAGCATTATATCAAGGCAGAGGTGTATCTGGTACTGAGCACCCACCAGGACTGGATTTCCAATTAGGCACAGTAAGCATGTGCTTACACACCAGTGTTAACTACTGTATATACTCGTTCATAAGCCAAAATTATTTATTAAAAAAGGGAAGCATCAAAGAAGGGGGTCGATTTATGAACGGGTATAGAGAGGGGGAGAGATGGGACACAGCCCCCCCAACAGAGGGGTCAAGGAGAGGCAGCACAGCCAGCAGAGCCAGAAGGGAAGAGGCGGGGCCTGAGTCTCTCTTCTTCTGGCCACGCTGCTCTCCCCCTGGCCTCCGAAGCAGCTGCAGCTCTGGGGCTGGCAGGCTGCAGCTGTGCTGCCCAGCCTGCTGGAGCAGCTCTGGCCAGGCCAGAGACATCCTTCCCTGGCCTGCCCCAGGTAAGGTGGGAAGGGATGGGATGGGATGACGAGAGTGTGGAGGTCTCGGGCTAGGGAGTGGGGCGTGGATGGGTTACACTGGGAGGCGTCATGTGGAGAGGTCCCAGGTTAGGGGTGGGGTCATTTGGAGAATGGTCACAGGGGTTACTCCCCTGACCCTCAGTTTCTCCCCCCCAAAAAAATTTCCCCACCAGTTGCTGTCCTGGCCTGTCAGGGTAAGCTGTTGGTGGGCTGGGACATTTTGTTTTCTTAGATTTACCTCCGTGCCTGCGGACACGCAAGGTAAACCAATCGTCTCGGCCCACCAGAGGCTTATCCAGATGGGCCAGGAGCGAAAGTTTGCAGACCCCTGAATTAAAGGGTTGGCTTATGAATGGGTCATAAAAAATTGCCATTTTTACTTATCCATCTTGCGGGGGTCGGCTTATGATTGAATATATACGATATGTGATTTTCTAGCCCAGTTGAGCTATTTTTAGCTGTCGATTACCGGAGTTATTTAGCAGTTGTGAGTTGTGGTATTTTGGGCTGTTTTGCTACCACTGTCCACGCTGCCACTGGCTGCACTGCTAGGGAGTTCTTGGGAAGGAGGGAGCCTGGCGGGTGCATTTTTTCCTTAAGTGAAAAGCCACAACATTCTTCTTGGAGCCAGGTTAGGAGGCAGAGTGGGCCACATAGAACTGCTGGGGGCTCCAGGCAGGGCCACATAGGGAGGCAGAGGGGACGCTGAAGATGCTTTGCCTCGGAGCACAAAAAGTATAAATCTGGCTCCCACACAGCTGAGTGCTAATAACACTGCTTTTCAGCCAGATAACTGCCAGCTGTACATTTTAAGAAAGCAGCTGGTCAGATTCTGACCCGTTTATACCATTGTAAGTTCAGAGGAGCTCTATATGCACTGGTATAACTAAGATCAGAGTCTGACTCAGTGAACTTGAAGAGAGAAGTGGAAAACTCAGGATCATAGCAGGTTTTCCTTTATTATTCCTAATCAAAGAAGAATCTGTTCTGGTCATCAGTGGGCAGGATTGAACCTCAGGAGCTAAATGCATGAGCCTCTAGTCCATGAGCTAAAAGCCAGCTAGCTGTTAGCTAAGGCTGTAGAGCAGCTGGCTCGATCGATCGATCTCTCTCTCTCTCTCTCTCATGAAGTTGAATCCATTTGGCTTTGTTACAGGACAGCTTGTCCATGTCAAAGCAATTGCAGAATAAACTTAAAAAACCTGGAAGCAGATGAATAAATTGAAGGGTGCTGCTCCTATGGGAGGAAAACCCTTCTGGAAAAGGCAAATAGATTAGCTCTGAGTGTTGTTTTTATTACTCTGCATAAGCGGTTTATTTCAGTACTCACCTCCTGGCTCTGCCAAAGTAACAGTAGTTTCTATAAGTTCTGCCATCAGCCGCACAGACACATTCCTGAACTGTGGGGCACAGGATAGGATCATTCTTTGGGTCATAATCACATTTTGTCTGCAAATATAATAATATATCATTTTAATTCCCTTTGCCATCTTTTCCTCCTATGGCTCTATCCTGACTTGCCAGTTCTCCTCTTTCTGCCTCTAACACTAATCTTACCAGGTCCCATGGCCATAGTGTCAGCCTAACTTGGGATGCTAGCTCTTTGAGACATAGGCTCTTGTCTTCCTCTTGATTGTACAATGCCAAGTACATTGACAGTGCTCAGTAAATAATAGTAATGTCGGGGGGGGGGCGGGGGTAAATCCAACATCAGAAGTAAGACCTGTTTCCCCCATCACCACCAGCAGAGCCAGGCCTGTGAACAGGGGAACGACTCATGAACCCAGTCCATGCTAAGGGTGTATTTGGAGGAGTGAGGTAGTGTTATTTTTGTGAAGTAGTTCAGGTTCCCAAAGATGCATTTAACTGGGTTTCAAAGGGTTAAATGCTGAGGCTCTTCCCACATCTCTCAAATTGGCAGCTCTCTGTTGGACCGCAACTGAGGTGGCAAAATTGAAGGGATTTTTCAGTTACAAAGGTTAAAAATCTGAAAAAGCATAAAGGCAGGAGAAGCCCAATTCATCCTTTTCTCCTAATGCACCAGCTGCAGACAGCTTCTGTAACTAGGAAAGGAGAGTTAGTTCAACCAGAAGAAGAATCAGGCCAGACCTCAATCTAATCCCTTATCGAGACTGACCCAATCCTTTAGTAAGGTGTGTAGTGCTTCCAATTAGTGACGGGCTCCTCTTAGCCCCAGAGTGTCACTGTGAGTTAGTCTGGAAAGATCTTCCGCAAATTTTCTGGGATCCTACTGGGAAGGGAGTTGTAGGAAACATTACCTGGTTGCAGGGTGAGGGTTTGGGGGATCAGGAGTCTGATGGGGAATTTGGGTTGCAAAGAGGAATACTCTGGGTCTTTGGGGGGAATTGTGTCAAATGGACAGTGGGGATGCCATCAAGGGAAGGAAGAAACTCCATGCAAGCCTCTGGGAGTATGTATGAGGTGACACAGGGAGAAAAGAGTGAGATGGGGCTATCAGGGAAGTTGCTGAGGAGGAGGAAAGCATTTTTGAATCAGGAACATCCTGAATTTTTGATGCGTATTGACAGTGTACTGAAGTGCGGGACACAAGAAATAGTCTTGTCCATTGCTTCTGAGGTCCAGTGAATAGGGCACTGGGCTGGGAGCTAGGAGACGGGTTTGAGTCCCAGTTCTACCACTAACTGCAAATCACTTCCCCTCTCTGCGTTTCATTCAAAACCCCTACTCTGTACGGCAGGGGGATATAAATGGTCCCCAATATGCCCCACCTCCACAGATTAGGGTTAAAGATTTTACCTTTTCTTTCCCTACATAGACACAGGAAGGGAAAAGTCATTATTCTGGTTGTTCTGATTTATCTGCTGCTGATGGAGATGTAGGAGAGAGAGACTCTCACAGCCTTCTGTCTGATTTGTAACATGAACTCGCTGCACTGTACTGGCAGTAACTGGTCATTTGACTCAATGAACAGAAGAAGTCAGTCCCCAGTATCCAGAATCATGTGTAATGGGAAAAGATTCTTCCTAATAAGGTATACAGACAAACAATGATTTGAAATTTCAAACTCTCTCTTTGATATTTTCCCCATCACTTCCCTTCCGGTAGCTCTTAGATTCTCAAACAATCCAGCCAGGTATTGTATCACATCGAATTATGCATGGGAAACAATGGTCTGACCATGTACACCAGTGCAACTGAATCCCAGGGATTTACTCTCTCTGTTTATGAGTACCAAGGTAGTCCCTTTTTGATGATCCCAGCCTCTTTGTTAGCTATTCTGAGGGGGGAGATGATTCCAACACAGAGTTCATGATCACATAGTGCTTACAAGGGTCTCTTGAGACAAGGGAATGTGAGGGTTCAATAACAATAAGAGCTGGACTCACCTTGCCCTCATGACTGGCAACATCGGGAACAAAATCACAGACATACCAGATAAAAATGAGGGAAAACATTGGAAAGAAATTAAATGCAAAACATGCATCTGTCTGGAGCAAAACTGAATGCAGCTTCTAACCTAGCAAACACCAGGGAAAGCAAGTTCCCTGCACTAATGAACCACGCATAAAGCTGTACGTCTTGTTAATAAATAATGGCTGCATTTAACGGAGTTCATTCTTCTGGCTTTGGTGATCCATAAAATGTTGCATTCCTAGCAAAATGCTCAGAAAACAATAACAGTTGCTAAATATTGTGTATTTTTTGGCTACTTGGATCATCTATTGAGTCTGAATATTTAAAATGAATGCTGTCACTGGTATAGTCTGTGACATCACAGCAAGTGGAGCAGGAACCCCAATGATGCCCTTTTTCAGGAGAATGGGATCATTACACACCACTAATAAGGGGAACCTGCAAGATAGTAATAGTCACACTAAATCTATGTTAACTCTCTGCTTTACAGGCATCTAATGCCCACTGAGGTCAATGAGAGGCTTTCCATTGACTTTAGTGGAGCTTGGCTCTGGTCCATATATTTTAAAAATGACATAAGGAGAAGATGGAGATAAGTCTATGCCAGGACACATAAATGCAAGATCTCACTTTGAAGCCCAGGAGCCCGAGTCCTGTTGAGGTTCCAAAACCTGGACATACTGTCAAACACCAGCAGCCTTCTCAACAAAGTGAAGGAGAAGCCTTAGACTGAAGAACTAATATATCTGAATGAAGAACTTCAGAGTGAAGTGCACTCCCACAACCTCCTTCTCCTTGCTTTTTGAGGCCAGGACAAGATTAATTAATGCTGGCAGGTGGCAGAGAATTGGGCCACCCCTCTCACTACAGGGGTTAGTAAAAGTTACTCACCAGAGCAGCAGAAAACTGCCAGAATAAGAAGCACAATGACACCAGCTATCTTCATGGTGGAGACAGTTGCTGTCTCTCTGTTGAGCCTCTGCTTAGTGGATTTCTCTTAATAAATTCCATGAGTTGAGCTCCCATTGTGTGTGCGCTCACATTGTGTGTGTGTGTGTGTGTGCTCACATTTTGTGTGTGTGTGTGTGTGTGTGTGTGTGTGTGTGTGTGTGTGTGTGTGTGTGTGTGTGTGTGTGTGTGTGTGTGTGTGTGTGTAGAACTCCAGATTCTTCTGTTTGATTATGAAATCACCCTCGTGGCTTGGTACTGCTAATGCAAACCAGAAGATTTTTGAGGAGCAGTTCCCAACTCTCAGGAATGCTTCCTTATCAATATAATTTCTAGAAAATCAGGATGAGCATAAGTTACATTCTTGATCTTTGCACCATGGAGCTTGTCAACAAGATTTATTGTACAATCAGTAATCCTCACTTCAATCCCACCTGAATATTTTCATGGAGGTACATTTCAAAAGGAGCAACTCTACAGAGAGGACAGCAATTTCTCGCCATATTTACATCTTTATTGAGTCCCAGTCTCATGCACATTTCCTTGCAGTGGGGGGTTTACAATGGATTGAGTTATATTCTGATGGATTTATTCAAAATAATTTCACCATGAGAAATGGTTACCAAAGCAATTTGTTGGTATGACATTTATTTTCAAATAAAATTAGGATTTGGGTTAGCACTGGTGTATGGATGAAGTATAAAGCAGCAATTCTCTTGTATCAGTGAATGATGTATTCTACAAAAACATTTACACAACAGTTTGTGGTGTATTAGGATTTTTCAGATCATGTCAGTGAATGGATGAGAATGTGTTTACGTTGCATGGGTGAACATGTTGAAGAATACAGATGAACAATGATTGTTTAACATCCCATAAGCATCTAATGGAGACTGGCAATCAACAAAGGCCCTTCAAGTACAGTCTAATGTCACATAATGTCTAATTAATTTTTTTCAGCTCTTCTGCCCTGTAAAAAGATGTAATGGAAATGCAGGTGAAGAATGTGTTAGCAGGTGGCTGAGCCTATCATGGCGGACTGAATCCCTCTCACTCTTAGAAGCAAAAATGTGCAGACAAGGGAACATTACTTTCTGCAGGAAGCAGAAATACATCAAAAAGACATGGGAGGTTTGAGGTGTAAAATAAATATAGTAAATCCCAAGAGCATAAAAGCAATGAATGAGGAACTCCTAGAGGAACAGGGGTAAGAGAGAAGAGTGCAAGGCAGGGAGCTGGAGGAGCCTATCACAGCTCCCTGCTTCCCTGCCTTAGCCCTTGTCTGGGTATAAATTAGAGCAGTCTTGAAGATGTTTCAACTTGTGGCAGCCAGAAACAGAGATTAAGGGGCCATCTGCCAGTTGAGCAAAGCTGGAGTGTAATGCATGTTGCCCCCCCCTTGCCCTCCCAACCTCCCATTGTGAGGAGGGTGGCATAATGCATCCAGACACACCAGTCCTCCCAACACTGGAGATTCCCTCATGCTGACAGAATCACCAGGAGAGGAGTTAGGGCCAGATTCCATCCCCTTTGTGCAGCAATGGCATTCTGACATTGGCAAAGAGATCTGAAAGATATCTGCAATTCACATAGTCACCTTCGTGCCAGGATCCAACCCAGAGTGAATTTTTATGGCTGAATAATAAACTAATTGAACGGTGGCATGTAGAATGAAAATACCAACCTAACTTTAACTGCTAGTATTGCAGTAGAGGAAAGTATGTCTTTTGTCCAGAAACAGAGGGTTTAAAATTTATAGCACTGAGGTCTTTACTGAAATTCTTTGAAAATCCAGTAAAGTTACTACCATCTCCCCAGTCTGAGGGTGAGATACTGTAGATAAGGCATCTGTCCAGGGGAGAATTACAATGAAAAGTCCCTCCAAGTGCACCTCTAGGCCAATGACTCAATACTATTTGCCCTTTTTGAAATTCCTCCTTAGTTATCTTGATCCGGTTACAACAAGTGACACTAGCTGGATATACACTTAAGGAGAAACCTCCCCAGTCACTAAACACTAAAATAATCTGTAGAAAGATAGAGAGAGAGTGTCAGTCAGAACCAATAATATCAACAAACCCAGCCAGGCACAAGAGAAAGACTCTGTAACAACCTGATACCAAGAACTAGTCCTACATTTGTGTGTGCATTTAGTGCTCATGAAAGATTGTCCTTTGGGCCATACCAGAGCAGATTCCCTCTCTATCTGCCTCAGCCTTGTCCTAGAGGTATGACCTCTAGGAGTGAGAGAATAATTCAATTCCTGTGCCACAGTCAGCTGTGCTGAGATTGCCAACCACGGTGTCCAATAGTTTTAGTTGTGCTGGCATGCTGGTAGTTTCTGTGATCAGGACACCTGCCCTCGAGGACGTGGTCTGAGACTCACCAAACTTATTTCATAATGGTCACAGAACAGCCAGCACATGGTAAGAACTTTGGGTCACTACTGACCTATGCTGGATTTAAACTGGGAACTAGGATGTAAATAGTTCGATAAGAGACCAGGCACTGAAGGAATAAACTGGACTGTGACACAGAGAAGGGTTACACAGCACCTGTAGGCACAATGTAAAAATCCATGCTAAACTTAAAGAAGTGACTTTGCAGAAATCCCCAAGCAGCACACTAAACAGATGTAGAAACCGGGGAACATGCAAGTATTGACAGGAAGGGATGTTCCTTCAGAATTCTCCTGAAGAACTGAGCTGTATTGCAATACGCAACCATGAACTCTGTACTCAGAGCTGAGCTTGATTTTCCACAGTGTTGAGCACCCAAAACTCACACTGGCTTCAGCAGGAGCAGTGGATGCTCAACGCTTCTGAAAAGTAGGGCAGTGTAATGTGGCACTGTCCTTTCAACCAACTTAAAGAGTTCTAGTGACACTTCATGCCTTGGTAGAATCTTAGAATCACCTAAAAGCAACTAGAGACAATGGGAGCTAAAAGTAGAGGCAAATTCAGAAGTGTATGTAATGGAGACCTTTAGTGTAGCTTCAATGCTGAGATGATTGGAAGGAAGAGTACATTATATTTTCTTAGGTGAACCTGTGTATTTGTCCCAATAATATTAAGCAGATTTGTTTCCATTTTAGGTTTCTAGACATCGTTTACATTGTCTGGCATGACCCTGGCTCAGAATCCTTCACTGTCCAATCATTTCCCTCTTCAATTAGTGCCATTCTGTTATATTTATCATATAAAATCCTCCTTTTCTGAATCATCTTTATCCCCATTCTCCTCATCCCATTGTTCTCTCCCTCCCTCCAACCAATCCTGATACATCCCTTCCCACACCTTTCCTTTCCTCTGAATTCCCTTTTTTCTTATTATTGAGCCCAATGCCAGATCCTTCTTCATGCCCTCAGATCACAATCAAGTTCTCAGATGATCTCCTCCACCCTGAATTTGGAGACTCCTTCTGTTCTACCAGTTGTTCGTTATCATAATGATTCTCCTACCAGTCTCTCTTCCTTGTTCCCCAATCCAATTTCCTTACCTCTTGAACAGTCAAATCTTCCACTGCTGGCATTTCCAATGAATGTTAGGATGTCAGCAAATCCAGCAGTATCTGCAAGGTCATTTGTGGTCTTCCAGCCTGGCAAGCTAGTGTGAGAGTTTCCCTGGGTCAGAGGACTTAACTGCATTTTAAATCATATGATATGTGAGAGTTGAAGACAGCAGCAGACCTGAGCCAAATCCAGAATTCAGGACCCAAACTTTGTTTTTTGCGGATACGGTACAAACTCACAAAAGGTGCCAAATTAAAACTCCTAAGTAACATAGGTGTAACCCGCACACCTCCTGAACGTGGTGCTCTATCCCTTCTAGTGGCACTGAGACCACTTAGAAATTAATGAGTCTGCTACAGGCTTAGCTAACAGACATATGACTTTTAGCTTATGCATTTAGCTTCAGAAATCACAGGTTCCATCCCTCCCGCCAATGACTGGGGTCTGTCAGTGTTATACAGGCAATAGATACAGACCAGGAAGACTGACTAGCATTACGAAGGCAATCCATAAGTATAGATCAGGAGATCGTTTGAAAAATTCTAGCTCTGATAGGTCATGAATGGGAAAAGTTAGATCCTGTGAGATACATTTAAAATTTCAGCAAAGGTACAAGGGATAAAGGATTAGGAAGCGTGGGTGGAACTTTGTGATCAGTGAGTAAGCTGATTATGCAAGAAGGGGAGTGAGGATAAGAGGGTTGATGCAGATAAGAGTAACTGGATTCAGGGTGGATGTTCAGTGCAACTTTTAAGTACTTTATAAAAGAATCCAGTTTATTCAGTGGTCAGTCCTCTTCCTACTTTATCTAAACCAGTCCCTCATCCCTACATTTAGATAGATCAACCAAGCCAAGAATCTCCTTTAAAACAATAAGAGGACTATTTGTTCAGCCACTTTCCTGTTCCATCACCTGTGGCCCTGCAATGTCCTGCCACTCACCTGTGTAATTAAAGCCTACACAGTCTTCCTTCACTAATGACCAACATTTCCAATATTCAGTGGCTGAAGCTGGTCTTACCCTGTACTTAAACACCTGAATCAGAGTAGGCTGATTTTCAAAGGTGCTGAGCACCTTCAATTTGCATTGACTTCAAGTGGAGTTGCAGGTGCTCTGCCCCTCTGCAAACAGTAACAGATTTAAGAGACTAACAAGCCCAGGTTTCAAAATGTTGGCCTAAGGTTTGGAAGGCATTTTGAGTTTCCCAGCTTTTAATTTGAGGAAGTCAAAATGCCAAAAGCAAAAGGTAAATCTGATCATGCAAAACAACTCTCGCATTTCCCACAAAGCCTGTTGATGCTATCTTATCACTGGTTGCCAGCAGCAAGAGGAAGCTTGAGACTTCATGGAGAAATATACCCGTGGTTGTCACATACCATAGAGAAGATGATAACCTGCAAACCCCTATAAGTGTCTGCTGAAAAAATGTTGAAGCAGCAAGATAATCTGGACAATCAAGTCTGTGGAATGGAGCAATCACTTGAAACAAAGGATGGCGGGAAATGGAAAAACGATAAGTGACATGGCCGAGCTAATGAAACAATCTGTCAATGGATGGAGCCCAATGGTTCCTGTTCCAGGGTTCAGACACTGCAAAATTAACAGATATAGACAGAAATGGGTCTATAATAGAAGACAAAGGAAATCCCATTGGACTCAGAGGGACTAATCCTAAAGTTTTAATACTGTATATTGAAAAAGATCCCATATATCAGTGGAGTATTAAATTGTTGCTTCTCACAATAATAATTTTCTCTTTTACAGCTATCCTAGATCTATAAGATAATACAAACACATAGTAAGAGACAGTCCCTGCCCCAAAGAGATTAGAGATGGACAAGAAAGATAAAGGGTGGGAGGCGAAAAAGAAGACTAGTGAAGTGACTCACCCAGATTCACCCTGAGGGCAAGAAGCTGACTCAGAACCAGAAACCCCAAGTCTCTTGACTCCCAGTACACTGATAAGCTCCTGAAAGACAGCAAAGGCAACAAAAGAAGTTACCTACTGCACCACAGGACTGCTGCTCTGTAAAGTATTCAGACCTCAGTTCCACGTCTCAAGCTACAGGCTAATGAAAGGAGTTAGAATGGAGTTAGAATGGTGAAGCATAATAGTGTGGTAGATATATTCATTGCTGAGTTTATAAAAATAGTATTTTGGGGTTCCTTAGTTCTCAGTGACCCCAGCTCAAAGGCCTGATCCTGCTTTCATTGTCATCAATAACAAACCTTCCTGTAGATTTAAAGTTCTGGGATACAAAGTCCCTCCGTTTACAACAAAATTTGTTTTTACCTAATTGCCAGTGCTGCAAATTTACTGTGGGATCTGAAAATTGAGCTGTGTTCCTTCTAGCTCATGCACTGTGGCCTGCAATAAAGACTTGATAGTTGCTCTCAGTTACGCTCATTGTCTTCATCTTCACTCAACTACAGTTCTGCAACCCCATTAACTGTAATAGGTTAACACAGCTCCTACGGAGAGTGAATATTACTCCAGCAATTGAAACTTTATGAATATTTCTCCTAATGGTGTTAAAGCCAGCATAGAATCTAGCTGTGTCTCCTATAGCTGTACTAGCTCTGCTGTGCTAATAGGAGTAAAATGTAACAAAAACTATTATTTTGTCGATAAAGACATACATTATTATTTATTATTAATAATTACTACTACTACAGTAGTGTCAAAAATGTGCTATGTGCTGTACAAATATATAGGCAGATAAATCCCCTTTCTAAGAGTTTATAATCTAAAAAGATTAAGCAACAAACAAAGAGAGAAGCAAAGGAGTCAGAGTAATATAGGCATAGGTCTTGCAGGACTGCTTATAAACATGCATACTCACATGAGTGTGACATCAACTGACTTCAGTGTCCTTTGGATCAACCCGAAAAGGAGCTAATTTAACGTAAGTATGGTCATACTGAGTCAGACCAATGGTCCATCTAGCCCAATATCCTGTCTTCCAACAGGGGCCAGTGCCAGATGCTTTAGAAGGAGTGAACAGAACAGAGCAATATTGAGTGATCCATCTCATCCAGTCCCAGCTTCTGACAACTGGAGGTTTAGGGACACCCAGAGCCAGAGCATGGGGTTGTGTCCCTGACCATCTTGGCTAATAGCCATTGATGGACCTATCCTTCAGGAACTTACCTAATTCTTGTTTGAATCCAGCTATAATTTGACTGTGCGTTGTGTGAAGATGTACTTCTTGAATAAAAGTTTGCCATTTTTACATAGTCATTTTTTCCAAGCAGAACAGCTTAAACCTGCTGTTCAAATGCTGAGAGTGCCCTCATGCAGCCATAGCAACTGGAAAACACTTCTGATGAGGAAACATTAGGTCAGCACCTGTCATTGCTATAGGTAGAACATTATAAGATCCTGTTTTCAGTTGTTTGTAACTTTGCCAAACTTTAATCACTCGTGCTGAAATTAACTATCCTAGATGTCTGCCTCAGACTGAAATTATCTGAAAAGTTTCAGATAAAACACATTTGCCATTTACAACAATAGTTAGAAGAAAAAATGTGTAGTTTTGTCCATCTTAAAAAAATTCATCGATTTCATTAAGAAGCCCCAGCTCCTCCATACTTTGGAGGAAGGCCTTGAAATTTGGTCGGGGAGGGGAGTGGGGAGGTTGCCCTGGTGTCAAGGCTGTGCCTTTTGCTGTTTCTGTGAAAATCTGAACAAATTTGACCAAGTTAAGAGTGTCTGAAAATCTAATTTTCCACATGCTCAGAAGAGGCTTGTTAGATTTGGCAGCTAAATTCACCAAAGATTCCATCTGCACTGAATATGCTCTGTCCTCTCACAACTCCTACACCCTGAATGCACAGCACATGTGTCATCCCCACAGAGCTTGATATTCCATTCAAAGGCTATGGAGCTGAGCAAGACTTTCTTTGCAGTTGCTGCTCCTCTCTGTTCCAGTGCTGAGCACAGGAACTGAGGTAAGGAATATTGTCTCTCCTGTGTTCTCAGTGCCCCACTTGCTGGCACTCAGCATGTGGAGAAGAAACAGCCATACTCCAATGCAGAAGGGTAAGGAATGTAGGGAGCCAGCAGGGTGAAGCAAATGGATAAGAGCAGCAGGAGAGGGGAAACTTTGGGGGCACAGAGAAAGAATGGGCTATAACCACTAGAAAACCTGTCCTTCCAGAACCTGGAATTGAATCCAAGAATCCTGAGTTTCACCATTCCTTTGCTTTCAGCAAATAGCTGTGAAACCCGCTGGCAAAGCATCCCATTCTTCACTACTGCTAGTCCACATCAAGGATAACAGCCTACTATTTCTACCAATGACTACTCTAGCTCAAAAGGTAGAGGTTTATGCTGTAGATTTAACAGTCCTAATCCTGCAGATGACCCACATTGGGAGTTGCTATGGTTTCATATGATAGAATTTTTTTTTCAGTTTGTATTTTTAAAATTAGTTCATTACACTGAAAGAACAACGTTAATAGAATGTTCAAGTTGCTAAGTCAAGCCCTTAGAAGCTAAGAAATGCCAGAATTAAGGTCCCCTGTGCAACCTTAGTTCGTCTCCCTCGTGTGCATGCCTTATGATGCAGTCTCTAATTACATGATCAGATAATATTTTTTCCACGGTACCCTGCCTGATTTAGTGCACGGCATGGATAGTATTCTGGGAATGAATCAGGGTTGTATAGTGAATGAGGCAGTTGTCTGGAGGATCTCAGCCTTGTTTGTCCAAGAAGTTGGAAGGTGTGGGGTGATTGATGGAGGGAAATTCAGGAAGAGAAAAGATGGTCTCAGGGTTTACATATTTGAATGTCACCCTGGAGAATTGAATTGGATCCCTGTCTCTGTCACAGAGTTCCTATGTAGTGCTAGTCAAACTGCTTAAACCAGTCTCTTCACAGGAAGTTACTAATTTGTGTGTTCCTCATTCTCTGGGTGCCCAATACGAGATGCCTATGATCCGATTTGCAGATGTGTTCAGTGTTCACAACTGCAATGGACACTGATTGGAGCTGTACTTTGAACATATAAAGTACCATAAAAATGCTAAGTACTGTGAAAAATCAGGTCCTAGGGCACCCCAATTAGTGGACACTTGTGGCAATATGGCCTGAATTTCTCAGTTCCTCATCACATGGGGATAAAGATAATTCCTAAACTCACAGTGATGTTGTGAAGATAAATTTATTAGCATTTGTGAAGCATTATACTGACAGTCTCTGTGAAGCTGATGGCCTACATCCCTTGCTTCATAGAAACACCCATCAGGAGATTAAATTTTTTTTATGCAGAGCAAGATTTGGATTGTGTGCTTTAAATAAGGCTATACACTTCTGTGGAGGATAAAAAAAATATTGTGCTTTCATTGAATAAGGAAGGGCCCTTTGGAAAATGTAGTATGTGATCATATAATTGAAGATTGCATAGGCAATCTTAATTCTGGCATTTGCTAACTTCTAAGTGCTTGACTTTGCCACTTGAACATTCTTTTTTTATATTTTTTGGCTGTGATTATATTAATGCTATATGCCTGCAGAGTGTTCAGCCTCATCCAACACTTGAGAGTGTTGCACGCTGAAATTATTGTAAAAGAGCGGTCTGCCTCTTTAAGGTCCAAGGAGCAGCCAGCCCTGTTCTGGAAAGAAGCCAAGCAGGTGTGGGGAATCATCTGATCCAGCTGGACAGCATTTAGTGATTGGGGCTACTGATTCCCAGCTAGGGGATGTAAAAAGAGCTCCAGGGTACAAAGAGGGTTTGGTTCAGGAGAAGGGTGGAAATGTGCTTTCCTATGGCTGCAGCAGAAGGTTGTGAGAGGGTAGAAATGCCTTATGGACACCCCTCCCCTAGGCTAGGTGAAAGTCTAGTACATTAACCTATTGTAAACCTAAAGACCATGCAATCTTAAATGAGGAACAACACTGTTGCTTTTGATTAGTTTCTCTTCTCTTTTAATTTACCTTTTTTAGGATTTATACTGCTCCCTGAGAAAAGGGCTACTCTCTGAAAGGGGTGTGGCCAATTTTTGTCCTAAACTGGTCATGGGTCCACCACCGTGCAACTGAGTTTTGTGGCACGATGGTAGTCTGTGATGATCAAAATAATCTGGTGATAAAATTTCCCTGCCCTCTGTAGTCAATCTCAAATCTGCCTCTTTGGGTAAAGTCATGACAATTGTTAGTTTCTGCTATCTATAGGATTCAGGGTCTGACTCCTATTTTCTCCATTTTTCAAGAAATGCAGTTGAGGAAGGAGCATTCCTCATTAGGCAGGACAGCCCCTACAAACTTTGTCTAGGTTTCATTTTCCATGACAAATTAGAAAGCGCTTTCATAATCAAAGGGGAAACATCTGACTTCTTCGGTGTCTATATACATGTACTCCATCTGTGGAGTTAACTGTAAGAGCATCAGTAGAGCTGAGCCCTAATCTTCAACACAGATTAAACCATTATCTCCAGCATGAAGGAAATCAGGGTCTTAATACTCTCCATTCTGGTATTTTTCTGTTGATGCTGCTTCTGGGCCCTGGAAAGAGCCCTGTCTTGACACTTGCTAACCCTCTCAAATCAAAGACAGATACTCAGGATAATGAATATCTTTAAACAGATTAGGGTGTAACTGAAAAATCAATCCAGATGCAGTGTAAGTAGGTGCAAGACAAAATGCTACAAAAATGTGTTCTTTTGAAAATGAGAGGGACAAGCTGGGTGAGGAAATATCTTTTATTGGGCCGATTTCTTTTGAAAATGTCCTTCCAGGAATACCTTTTTGTTTAGTTAAATAGTTAAATAGTCAACTATGCTCTTATTAGTTACTATCTTACAGTCTAAATTTCCCATACACATAGTCTTAAGAGAAGTAAACCGTCACAATAAATGTGCTGAATTAGGCAGCTACATTTGGATATTCTGCAGGTAGATTTAGTTTCATTTCTGTCCAGAACTTTACTTCTGTTGACCTTTCAGGGCTGCTTTTCTTGCAGATACTGCCAAACACCCAGGGCTAAAGTCAGTATTGCTCTTTCTGTTAATTATCACCTTCTGCCAATCTTTGGTTTAAGATAAATGTTTTGTGATAACATTGCGCCATGATCTCTGTTTTGGAAAAACACTAAAACCCAGGATAAAACATGGGTTCATCAAGTGCCATGACACTGAAATTGTAAATCCCTTTGATCCAGATGCATGGTTTCTATACAGTCAGAGATTAATGTTTGTGACATAGTGTTTCATTAGTGTGAAATACAGAGAGCAACCAGGAGATGAAATAGTGAGAGAGGAATATCAGATAATCCTCAAGAATCCAGTTGTTTTCCATTCCTAAAAATGACTTCTTCTCTGCACCCGATTCATTAACTAGACTTTTTTTCACCAGCTTGGGGAATCCTTTCTGAACTGGTATTTAGTAGTGTAGGCACCTTATTCTAGGTGAGAGGCCTCTGAACTTAATTGGGAGTGTTCCAGTGAGAGAGATCTGAGTGCTGTAATCTAGCCTTGGAGAATACAACTCTGTAGATAGGTGAAATCACCCCTGCGGCACCTCCTGCTAGTTGTCCTCAGGAATTAGCTCATAGCCAGCCAGGAGCACCCTCTACAGGCTAGTGATCCGCCTGTCCTCTGGCTCTATGTTCCTCCCTGGACCCCACTGTCCCTTTAGCTGGGGTCCTGCCCCCTAGCAGTACCCCAGCAATCTGGGTCTTCCCTCCCTTGGGAACCTCCATCCCCACTTTGCTTCAGTTTTGGTTACTGCCCGCTCTCCATCTAGCCCCCATTCACTGAGGCAGACTGCAGTATCAGCCACTCATCACTGGCAAGGAGGGTTTGGACCTGCTGCCTTAGCCTACCTCTAGGCTGCCCTCCTGCAACCCTCAGTACCTCTTGCCTTCTACTAGGCCATAACCTGGGGCTTCCAGGCTGGAGCTCCCTGGCTCCTCTACCTTTCCCCAGCCCTGCTTCACTCAGGTACCTTGTCTCTAGCTCCCTACAGCCAGACCCATCTCCCTCTACTGGCAGAGAAAGACTGTCTGGGCTTCTGGCTCATTGCCTCTTATAGGGGCCAGCTGGGCCTGATTGGGACCTGGCCACCTCTGAGCCTGCTTTCCCCCAATCAGTCCAGGCTTCTTGCCCCAGTCATAGACCTCTCCTGGGCTGCTTTAAGCCCCAAAGGGCAGGAGTGGGTAACCACCCAACTACAAACTCCCATGATGCTTAGGGAGAGAGGGGCTTCTAGGAGATGCAGGGAGAGCATGCCATAGGTTCTATCTTGGGTAGGGAACTGAGATCGTGGTCAGGGGAGTGGAGGTTGCTTTGAGAAACTCTGTTCAAGTTAGGAGCTGCTGCTAGAAAGCCGGAAGCTGCTGCTGAAAAACTGCTGAGGTTATTGCTGGGCTTTATTGCAACTAGACTGACAGAACTGACTGAAGTTGGCATGTAGTGAAAGCAGTGTGAGTAACCACCCGTTGTTGTTTGTGAAAGTGCTTGCAGGGGAAGGGGGACAGCAAGGTTACCATAAGGGGTCTGATCAGAGAGGGTATGTTCTTATTGTCTAGCCAGGATTACTGACTTCTGGTTAGAACAACACCCATTTTGCAGCTAGGCCCCTTGTTGCTTAGGCTGGACTGCTTTACTGGACCAACAGAGTGCTGTCTTTAGCTTCAGGATCTTCAAGTGCACCCATGCAACTAGCCAGTGCCTAGAACTCTGACATTAAGAGGAGTGCACGCACAGGGGCAGGGTAAATGGTGCCAGGGTAAATGTGAGTTGGTTATGTTTCAATTTACTTCTGTAAATGTATTTATTAATTGATTTAGTGATGTGCCTCCTGAGTTAAAGTGGCTGTTTATATCATGTTTTTCTAAATTGTTACGTAAAAGTGTGTTATCTACTGGCTATCTATTGTTTATAATTGTACTTTGGGATTAGAGCCATTTCATAGATTAGCTCAGTTTACCAAGGCATGCCAGGACCAGCTGGAAGCATTGACAAGATTAATGTCCTTTGTAAGTGAAAGGACTGCAGCAAAGGGGTAGCTAGAAGATTCCCCTCTATCCAAATCACCACTGGGATACTCAGGATCTCCTTTACTCTCAGGTGCCCAGGCACACAGGTGAGTCCTGCCTGCTCCCGAGTAACTAAGGAAGGAAAGAGGGACTGGGGCTTATAAAAGTTTTACTTATCAGGGCTGATTTCTTGTATTTACTAGCTCTGATGTTGAGTTAATGCCAATGAAACTGAGTTGGGTCACATGTTACAAGTTATGGCCCTGATCCTGCAAACATTTCATATGACTAAAGTTACACATATGCTTGTGTGTTTGCAGGATCAGGACTTCTGTATGAGAGGCTGAGAGGGTCCCTCCTCTATCATAATTCAGCAACTCCTCTCCATTGCCACCAGCTGTTGATCAATCTGGATACACAGGAGTGTGACTTCCCCTTTTCCCATTGTGATCAAGAATAGTGAATGGGTGAATTCTAAAGTGTCACTTCCTGTCTTAAAGTGGAACTGGGGGCAGATGTTTACCAGGCTGCAACCCAGTTATACATCTCCCAGAAAGTCAGACAAGATGTAAACCTTTAGGACAGGGCCAGCTCCAGGGATTTTGCTGCCCCAAGCAGCGCGCCCTCCCCCTGCACCAAAAAAGCCATGATTGTGATCTGTGGTAATTCAACAGGAGGTTCTTCACTCCGAGCAGGAGTGAGGGACCCTCCGCCTAATTGCCGCTGAATACCTGAAAGTGCCGCCCTGCTCCAGAGTGGCCGCCCCAAGCACCTGCTTGATAAGCTGGGGCCTGGAGCTGGCCCTGCTTCTGGGGGCAGTCCAATCCCTGCCAATAATAATCTTGCTCCGAGTGATTCCATATGACACCCAACGATAACCTATTGTTGACATGGAAGAGTACTGGGTGTCCCATATTGAAATAGGACACATGCAGAAAATTAGTATTTATTAAATCCTTGCCATTTGAAATAAGTCCCTCATTTCAGAATACCTGTTAATGTCTATAGCAAAACTAGGCTACTTGGGCTCCTAATTGAAGCACTCACATACCTGCTTAATATAAAGCACCTTAAATCCCATTGAGTTCAATTAAACTATATTCATTTACACCTGCTAAGAATCTAGATCTGTCTCCCTATTTCCCTCCAGGTCAAGTGGTAAACTCCATTTTAAGCATTATGACAAATGTTGAATATTTGATACTGCTGATCACTGAAAGCCCACTACCTAGC